>NC_134378.1:18376250-18980000 GCF_035582795.1 Mycteria americana
CGGTGGTGGTGGCCCACCGGGCCGCAGTGGGCACGGGCGCTGGGGCCGGCAGGCCATCGCCTCGCGGTGCCCGGGGGATGTGGCGGCGGGGCTGCACCATCACCAGAGCCGTATCGATCCCAGAAACCCAGCTGACGGCAGCACCGTGCTGCGCGGAGCTGTGACCTTGTGCCCTCGGCGAAGGGCGCTGGTGGGAGGCGGCAAGCAGCTGGACGGGCACCGTGATGGCCAGGCCGGGCTGTGCCCCCACGAGTGGGCTCTGGCCCCTGGGGCCCCCTGCCCAGGACCCCAGCTCTGGTGGGGCGGCGGAGGGCTGGGCCCGTTAGCGGGTGGGCGCAGGGCCACTTGTCACCCCACAGCATCCTGGGGCAGCTGGGCCTGGCCTATGGGCTGCACCGGGAGCAGAGCAGCCGGTGCTGGCTGGAGCCGTGGCCAGAGCCCGTGGCCCTCCAGGAATGGCTTATCGTCTCGATGGCTGGTCTACTCGTGGGGGGCCAGGTGGGCCGGGTGGGCCGGGTGAGGAGCAGGCCTGGCCACGGGAGAGCTGGGGTGGGCATGCTGCAGGGGCCACGGCAGGGGAGGCGCAGGGACGGCGTCCCTCCCTGGCTGAGCTGTGACCTTGCGTTCTCGCAGAGGACAGCCAGTGGCCCGACCCTGCGGGCAGGCGCCCCAGGACCGACCCTGAACCATGGGTCGGCCGCGGCCGTGGCAGGGTGTGTGCCGACAGGTCGGGGCAGTGTGCCGGAGGGCCCCCGGGGTCGCCCCGATTCACGCCCCACGTTGCTCCGGGGCTGTGGACGCAGCCTTCCGCGGGGATGGATGGAGGGGGTGCTGTGGGGCCGGGCGCCTGCGGGGCTGGCGTGGGGCTGCGGGCGGCAGAGCTGGGGTCCCAGGCACAGACCCTCTGCCCCGGCACGGACCCCGGTGCTGTGGGACCACCCGGCCCCGCGGGCCCTCGCCCCCCGCTGGCCCGGCCCGGGGCAGCCTGCCCGGCGGGCTGGTGCCGCGCTGCGTGCGCCGTGCCGGGGCCGTGGGGCCGCCCTTGCTGCCGCCGCTCCCGGCCGGCTCTGCCCGTGGGCGGCCCCGCGCGGCCGGCGCTGGGGGTGGTGCTGGGGCGGGCTTCAGCCCCGTGCGGAGCCCGGGCAGGGGCGGCCCGGGGCAGTCGCGGGTGGGACTTCCCGGTGCCGGGCAGGGCGCGGGCAGGGCGCCGCAGCGGGGTCCCCGGGGCCGGGCGCAGGTTGCCGCTGCAGCGCGGCCGGAGCCGGGGCTGGGCCCGGGGGGTCGGGTCGGGACGGGACGGGTCGGGACGGCCGCGGCCGGCGCGGGGTCTGTGCGGGGCCCGCGGGTGTCGGCGGGGGCGGCCGGGGCTGCGCGGGGCCTCGCTGCCGCCAGGGGGCGCTGCCGGGACGGGCGGCGCCGGCCCCCGAGGGCGGGGTGTGCCCCGCCCCGCCCCGCCCCGCCCCGCCCCGCCCCGCCGCCATCGCGGGACCCGGCCGCTGCGGCCGCCCCCGCGGGGGTCTCCCCCGGCACCCGCGAGTGAGGGGCCGGGCCTCCCGCGGGGCCGGGCACCGGGTGGGCTTGCCGTGGGGCGCTGGCCGTGGGGCAGCTGCCCTGGCTCGGGAGGGCACCGGGGCGTCCCTGGAGCGGAGCCCCCCCCCGTATCCCGAGGCAGCCGGGCTCGGCGGCAGTCGTCATGGCAACCAACTGGTTAAGGAGCCTCTCTCGTTGCCATGGAAACCGGGCCCGGTGTCATCCCTGCCGGCGGCTCCTGATGCTGGGGGGTTCAGTCGCTCTCGCAGACCCGCCGGGGAGGGCGGGGCCGTGGGCCGTGGGCCGTGGGCCGGGCTGTGTGGGGCAGCCGTGCTGGGGGCCGGCCCCCGGCGGGGGCTGGGCACCCGGGGGAGGGGGGCTTGGGCAGCGGCAGGGGCCCCACCAGCCCTGGCTGCGTCCCGGCCGCACGGCTGCCGCCCGCAGGGACACCCCACTGCGGGGCCGCTGCCCTGGGGGGCTGGGGTGCGAGGATGGGGCACCAGGCGCCGGGCGCAGAGGGGTGCATGCAAGCGGCAGGCTTTGCGGGGGGGGCCCAGCCCCCCTGCCCAGCACTCCCTGCTGCCGCAACCCCCCTGGCTCCCCCAGCTCCCCCCAGCTCCCCCAGCCTGGAGTCGTGCAAGGCAGGTTTGTGGGAGACCGGGTGCTCTTGGGAGGTGTCATTAAAAGCGCCAAGGGGCTGCGCCGTGGAGGGGCTGTGTGGCACAGTGGGTGTGGGACTGCTCCCGGGGGGGCTGGGGCAGCCCAAGTCCCATCTGCCACCTGCAGCATCTTCCCAAGGCCTCTCTGTGCCACCGAACCCGCCGTGGGGTGCTCCAGCAGGGTGCCAGGGGCCAAGGGTGCTTGCACAGGCCAGGCAGGGTGTGCCGTGTGGGACGCAGGACACCCCAATGCCTCAGTCAGCCGTGGTCCTGCGCCTGACCCTTTTGGGAGCAGCCGGCGACGGCTGTGCAGCTGCTCCTCGGCCAGCACCGTGCTCTCCGGCCCTCGCTCAGCTGCAGCAGCCTGGTGTCCCCGGGGCACTGCAGCCGGTGTGGGGCTGCTTGCGGGGGGGTCCTTGGCTGCGCTGTCCGGGAGCGAGGCCTGGCGGGAGGAGGTTGCTTCCACGGCTGATCCCTGTGCCGGGCTGCCCGGCCGCCTGCTGACGCAGCCCCGCTGCTGGCAAGACATCTGGGCAGGGCAGCCAGGGATGCCGCGCCAGCTGCGTGCCGTGCAGGGCTCTTGCGACGCAGGAGCTTACGTCCTCCTGCTCTGCCCCACTGCCTCCTGCCTTGCCCCACGGCCGCCCTTCTGCTCTTGGCCTTGGGCAGCTGCACTCGCTCCCAGCTCCCTGCTCCCTGTGCCTCTGGTCCCAGCCCCGCGGGACACCATCCCTCCCTCCACGTCCTGTCCTGCCGCTGGGGCTGGTGGCAGGTCCCAGCTGGCACCCGGGTCACTTCCAGGCTCTGTTTTTGCCCTGGTGCTGGTGGCAGGGCCCTGACCCATCTGGACGAGGATGAGCAAGACCCCTCCGTCCCGCTGAGGTGCTGCAGGATGTGCTGCCCCTATGCTCGTGGGGCCGGCAGGACAGAGCGCTGCGGGGCACACCGTGATGCAAATCCTCTGCAACGGCCCCTGGCTGTGTGTGTGCATCGCTGCCCTCTGCGCCCCGCTGCGCCTCCGGGCTCCCCCCCACCCCTCCGTCCTCTTGGCGTGTCTCCTGCTCCAGCTCTTCTTTCTCCTGGGGGGTGCCTGGCCTCATGCCCTCGAGCCCCCGGCGCTGTGAGGAGCACCCTGCCGAGCCGGGACCACGGGATCTCCTGTCCAGGCAGGGTGTGGGTCGGGCAGGCTGCCGACGGTGCCCGGGGATCGCTGCAGGCGGTGCAGCGTGCCCACCGGCATCTCCGCAGCGTGGCCGCCCTCACCTCCCGGGCAGGCTGCTTCCAGGCTGCCCACTCTGTGCCCTCAGGAGGTTTCCCAGTGCCTCCGGCACGTGTCTCGCTCCTGGGAGGTTTGACCGCTGCCGGTGACAGGACAGGCACGGGCTGTGCGGCCGGCTACTGGGACGCCTGCCCCAGGAAGGGCTGCGGGGACGGTTCCCTCCACCCAAGCTCTGTGTGACACAATGGGTGCAGGGAGGTCTGGGACGTGCTTGGGGGTCTCTGTGGGGTCTGCAGTGGCACAGGGCTGTTTGCAGGGATGCTCCGTGTGCCAGACCGGCTCTGGCTCTCGGGGGGTCTTGCATAGCTCAGCAGTCTCCATCCCGGGGAGGCTGCAGAGGCGTCGTGGGGGGGTGGTCCAGCTGTGTCATGCCAACCCCTTGGCCTGGCAGAGGAGCTGCGCAGTTCTCCCTCGTCATTCCCGGGCAGCCTCTTGCAGTTAAGTGGGGCACTGGTGCCGTGCCTGGCCCATGCACCCGGGCTCGGGGGCCACTTGCAGCTGATCCCCCCCCCCCATGCCCAGGGAAGGCTGTCTACCTCCCTCCAGCCCCAGCTCCTCTGCCCATGCCCTTGCGCTGCCTGCGGCCCCGATGCCAAACCCCTTTCCCGGCACCCTGCAGCTCCCATGGGTGCTGCCCAAGCCATGCCAAAGCTCCCGGTGCGCTGGGGCCACGTACCCCAGCCCCAGGGCATCACGCTCACGGGCCAGAGTTAGGTCAGTCCTGTGCTGGGGGGCCGAGCCCCCTCAGTCTGTCTCTGCCCCGGGGACACCCTCAATGTGCCCCCCCATGCCGGTGGGACCCTGCACATGGGCTAAGGAAATGCAGTTGATAGCGTAGCCCCCCTGCACTGCCGGCAAATCCCAGCCCCTGAAATGGAGCCATAATCCAGGGATTAGGGGATTAGTGGTCTTTCACGTGCTCCCTCCCCCCCATCTGTTTTAGCAGGAAAATCCCTCTTGTGCCGAGCCCACGCGCTGCGGCCTCCTGCGCAAAACCACCCTCTCGGCGCTCGGCACTCGCCGTGGCTGGCTGGCCCCCGCGCAGCCCCCGGGCCCGCTGCCCCTCTGCCCGGGCACGGCCTCCGCACGCGTGGGGGGGGGGGGCTCTGCAAACTCCCCAGGACCCGCCAGGGAGAGCGGCTCTGCCCGCTGCGTCCTGCCTGCAGCCCTGGCTGTGCAGGCAGGGTGCGGGGGCCAGTCCCGTCCCTTGGGAGCGGGCCAGCCCCTCGCTCCAGCGCTGGCTCCTGCTCAAGGCCGAGGGACGCGGGGGCGAGGGGCCGGTGCTGCTGCAGCTGGCGGGGCAGCCCCACGCTGCGGCCGGGGTGCGGGGGCCTGGGCAGGAGAGGGCGGTGGGGGCCGTGCGAGGAGCGGGGTGGCAGCGTCCCGCCTGCCCCGGGGCAGCCCCCGATCGGCCCACCCTGCCTGCGGGCCGTCCCGCGCCCTTTGCCGCGGGGCCGGGGCCGTGCCGCTGTGGCTCCCGGGGACACCGGGCCGGGGGTCCTGGCTGCAGCAGGCGGGGCCGGGGCTGGGGCCGCTGGCGGGGCCGGTGCGAGGGGTCTGAGCCCTCCCGCCCCGCAAGGTGAGGGCCGGGGAGCCTCCGCGCTGCAGAGCAGCTGGCCCCGTACCAGGAGAAAGTAAACAATTAATTACAGCCGTCAAGAAGTAACGGACGCCAGCGGGCTGTCATGATCTCAGCCCGCTCCGGAGGAGATGCCGGGAGCTGCAGCCAGCTCCGGCTCTGGGATCCTCCCGGTTTAAGTGGGTGAGAGAAGGGGGGGCCTGAGCGGCCCTGCAGGGTCAGTGTGGGGTCCTGTCAGCAGCCCCCGGCCCGAAGGTGGCCCTGAGCCCCGCGGCCCCCGGGGGACGGGCTGCGAGGGCCGGGGGGCTTCTGCGGGAGGCAGCAGGGCCCGGGGTGGTCGGGCCCTTCGCAGCCCTTCTCCGGGGTCAGCCGGGGTGTTCCCGGGCGCGGTGTGACCCCGGCCCCCCTGGAGACCCGGGGGGGGGGGCGGTCAGGCCAAGCCCGCTCCCGTCTGTGGGCAGCGTTGCCCGCTCTGCAGGGCTGCTGCAGCCGGGCTGGGCAGAGCGGGGCCGGCAGCCTCTGCCGGACCCTTGGCTCCGCTGCTGGGTGGTCTGGCCATCCCCCTCCTCCCCGGGGTGCCCTTGGATGGCGGTGGCTGCAGGCCGGTCCTGCTGCTGGGGCGGGGGGGGCTTCGCCCCCGGCCGGGGCCCTGCTGCCCGCAGAGGGGTCCCCGGCCTGGCTCTGCCCCGGGCGGGAGCCGCCCGGGCCGGGGGGGGCGGCGGCTGCCCCGGCCCCAGGCCGCAGCGTCCCCCCCCGGCGGTGCCCGGTCCTGGGGCGGTGCCGGGGGCCGGCGCGGGGTGCGGGGCCGTCCCGCCCGCGCCAGCCGGGGCCCGCAGCGCTGCCGTGCCCTACTTCCCCCCCCCCCCCCCCCCCCCCCCCCGCCTGGCTCGGCCGGGAGGCGGCGTGCGCTCCGCTCCGCGCCCTCCCCCGCCTCGCCCCTGCCTGCCGCTGCTCCCCTCCCCACCGCGGCGGGGGCAATGCCTCCTGCATACGTGATGAAGCGAGCGGCCGGGCTGGGCTCCGCCGGCAGCAGCGAGCCGTGAGCCCGGGCGCCTCCGCACTGCAGCCCCCTCCCACCGGCGGCGGCGGGGGGCGGCGCGGGGACGCGGCTGGCTGCGGAGCGCGGCGCTCGCAGCTCCCGGGCGGCAGCGTGCGGCCGCGGGCAGCCGGCGCCATGCTGAACAACCTGGCCGACTGCGAGGACGGCGACGGCGGCGCCAGCCAAGGTGAGGGACCGCGACCGGGGGACCGGGGACCGGGGTAGCCGGGGGGGCGGCCGCCCCTGCCGGGCTGGGGGCCGGGGCTCGGCGCCGAGCGGGCGGCAGAGGCGGCGCGGAGCCGGGGGCCGCGGGGGCTGGGGGTGTCGCGGCCGCCGGACCCCGCGCCGCGGGGCAGGCGGGCGGCACCGGCCGCGACGGCGGCTCTTGGTCCGCGGCCCCGCGAGGCTGCGGCGGGCGGTGCGGGGCTGCTCCCGCTCCCGCTGCCGGCGCCTCCGCGCAGCCCCGGCCCCGCTCCCGCCGCTGCGGCAGCCCCGGGAAGCGGCGGCGCGGCTGGAGCCGCGGCCGTGGCGGGGCCGAGCCGTGCCCGGGGCTTGCCGGCGACCCTCCTCCGCCCGGGCGGGGGCTGCGGGCCGCGCTCCGGGCGATCCCGCCGGGCGCCGGCCCCCTGCCCGCTCCCGGGCAGCCCCCGCCGGCCGCTGCACCGGCCCGCTCCCGCCCGCCCGGGACCCCCGCGAGGGTCCCCACGCCCGGCTGCCGCCCCCCCCCCCCTCCCCCTTACCCCGGCTACCTCCTACCCACCCCTCCCTGCCGCCTCCCCCGTCCGGCTGCCGCCCCCCCATCCCCGGCTACCTCCTCCCCATCCCTCCCTGCCGCCTCCGCCATCCCCGCTGCCGCCCCCCATCCCTCCCCGCCGCCGCCCCCCGATCCCCGGCAGCCGCCCCCCCGCATCCGCCGCCCCCCGGGGCCGCGCGGGGGCTCTGCCCGCCCCTGCCGCCGCCGCCGCTGTCCGCGGTGCTGAAGCGGCCGCCCGGGCCCTGCGCCGGGGCCGGCTGGAGCCGCTCGGCCCGGGGCCGCTGCGCTCCGCAGTGCCGGGCTGTGCCGGGCTGTGCCGGGCCGAGCCGAGCTGAGCCGTGCCGTGCCGTGCCGAGCCTTGTCATGCCGTACCGGGCCGTGCCGAGCCAAGCCGAGCCGAGCCGAGCTGGTCCGCTCGGTCTAGCCCGTGCCATGCCCTGCCAGTCCGGTCCAAGCTGTGCCATTCCCTTCCAGCCCGTGCCATGCCTGGCATGCTGCAGCCCCGGCGCAGTGCAGGCGGGCAGGGCCGCTGCGGGCGAGGGGACGGGGCTCCAGCCCCACGGGCGGTGGGGCCACCAGGCCCTGGCAGCAGCCACGCAACTGCTGGCACTTTGGCTTGAGCTCTCCCCGGGGCACCCACCAACAGCCAAGCTGCTGCAGAGGGTCCTCGGGCCCCTGCGGGGCCATGTTCAGCCCCAGGCAGCTGGGCCAGTGCAGCACCCTCTCCTGCAGGTGTTTCTGTCGGGCACAGGGATGTGTTGGAGCCAGGGAAATGCAGCGATGCGCCTGAGGGGACCTGCAGTGCCTCTCTGACTCCCCTCAGCCCGCCACCAGGTCCCCTCACCAGGTCCCCCTCGCGGGGTCTGCTGAAAGCCCCAGCCAGGAGGGGACAACTGGCTCTGGCAGTCACTGCAGAAGTCCTCGGCTGCCTGCAGTGAGGCTCTGGGCACAGCCGCGACGAGGCTTTCGGTGTTCGCTCTGCTCTGCCGACCTGAGCCTGTTTATTTGCTTGTTTATTCACGGCTCCACTCAAGGTCAGGGCTGGCAGGAATCTTCTGGGGGCACCTTGCCAGGCTGGGGGGAGCCGCGCTGGCCCCTGGCCGTGCCCTTCCCTGGGCTTTCGCCCTCCCCTTGCCCTCTGCAGCACCAGGATCTATCCCACTTGCTGCGTTTCCATCGCAGCAGTGCCGGCGGCACAGTGGCAGGCTTTCTGCCTTGCTGGGGTCTGGCGGGAAGGCTGGACACGGTGCCACTACAGATGGACCAGGCAGACTGTCCCTGGAGCCGGGCCTGGCGAGATGGTGCCCAGTGGGCTGGCGGGCATGGGGCTGGAGGCGGCGGGGGCCCTGGGGGTCTTGGGAGAGCATCTATGGGGAGGGGCACGGCAGGGCCCTTCACACCCATGCCGAGGGCAGCTGCTGCGGGGGGGTGGGATTGCCCCCACCACCACCAAGGGTGCAGGGTCTGTCTGCGGGGACTGTGGATGAGCCAGGGGGGTGGCAGAGCTGTTCCACGCCAGCGGGGCCTCCCCGACACATCCCGGCTGCTCCAGCGCTGGCTGGCCGGAGACTTGCCGAGCCCAGCGGAGCTGCTGAAGCCCTGGGTGCCGCTTAGGCCATTTCTGTCAGAAAGGCCGAGCAGCGTCCCGCTCAGGTCCCCGCTCTGGACAGCCTGTGAGAACCTCATGACAAGGGCTGGAAGGGCTCCAGCCCTGGCAGCCCGGTGAGGGCTGGGCTGGTGGCAGACCCTCTGGGGAGGTGGTGGGGAGCGGGGGAGCAGGCAGGGCTACTGCCTGCAGTGTCCAGGCTGGCAGCTTGCACTGCTCTGTTTGGGGTGTGGAAATGTCAGACGGAGCCCCACTGCAGGCTGCCGTGCCGGCGCTCCAGCCTGGAGGCACGGGGCTGCCCTAGGAAGGGAGACCCGGGGCTGGGGAGCTTTGCTGGAGCTTGTGTCCACAGCCTTTTCCAAGGCAGGGCTTGGGCTGTTGGAGAATCTGGGAAGCTGTTTAAATGCAGCCAGCCAAAGCGCCTGTGCTGGAAATTCTGTGCCTGCAGGGCCGGCTGATCAAAGGGAGGATAATCCCGGGTTTAGGAAGGAAGAGGATAGGTCTGAAGTAGCAGTTGGTCCAATTTGGGTCAGGCAGTGAAAGAATCCAGCCCAAAAGGCCACTTGGTGTGCCTGCCGGCTGGAGGGGCAAAGTGCAGCTCCGGGGCAGGGGGAACATCCCACCCCTCACCCCACCGCCACGCTGCAGCTGGGAGCCGGCACCGGTGTGCACGCTGCCAGCACGAGCCAGCGCTGCTCTGGCCACCGGTGGTCTCTGCCTCGGCAGGGACTGCGGGGGCTCTGTGGCCTCCCTGAGGGTTACCCTTCCCGGGGCAGCTGGCAGATACCCTTGCTCAGGGGAGAAGGAAGCCTGGGTGGGAGCAGAGGTGCCAGCTGCTAGAAGGGCCCCTTGGCCATCCCCGTCTGCCTTAGGGACCACCAGGCCAGCAGCCCAGGGCCAGGCCAGTGGACGTGCGGCCAAGTCCCCTTGATGGCCAGGGGTGACAGAGCAGCACTGTGGCCTCCCCAGCCAGCAACTCCTGCAAAACGGCAGCAGCTGGGGACATCAGCCAGGGCCACATGCTCACCCGCGTGCTCGCCGGGCTGCTGGGGTCACCCTGGGGTGCCCCTTGCCGCCGGCTGCGGGCAGAGCCCCGGGGAGCGGGAGGAGGCTGCTCGCCAGCCGGCGCCGTCGAACGCTCTGGCAAAAGTCAAGGTGCCCTGCGTGCCTCCAGGGGAGCCCCGAGGCGTCCCCGGGCACCGAGAGCAGCCACCGCACTGCTGCCGCCCCTGGGGCTGGCGGGACTGGTGTGGGGGGGCGGTGCAGGAGGGGCCAGTGGCCAGGCTCGTGCGGTGGGTCCCTGAGCTGTCAGCACCCCTGTGCCAGCACCCGGTGGGCCCCGGGGCGCTGCAGGAGCACAGACGGAGGCGCAGGGGGAGGGTGGTGCCGGGGCTGCCCCCGCTGCGTCCCCCCTTGCCCGCTGCTCCTCCCGGCCAGCGCCACAGCCCCAGCACCCGATGTCCCTGGCCAGGGCTCACCGTGCGCGGCAGCCGCGAAGGAGCCGGCCCTCGCGGTGTGCCATGGAGGGGACGGGCTGGCCGCGGCTGGGCAGGAGCAGGCAGCGGTCCCAGCAGCAGCTCTGGTTAATTAGCCCGAAGGGTTTGGCTGCCTGGGCTCCCCCCAGTCAGCGCGCCGTGCCCTGCGCCATGTAAAGTGATTAGGGAGGATTTGGGATAAGGGACATGACGCTTCCCAACCCAATTTAGAGCTGAGTAAAAAGCCATTAGGAGATCACATCGTGGCTGGTGCTGCAGCCCGAGCGCTGCCCCGTGGGGCGGGTGAGCTCCCAGGGGCTCAGGGACAGGCCCTCGGCGCTGGGGGCCCCGGGCTGCTGGGGTGGGCAGCGGGGTTGGCTTTGGGACGCCCCGGGCAGGCAGGGTTGTTGGTAACCCCGGCTGCGAGCGGGACTGCGCAGTGACCACAGCAGGGCTGTGGGTTCCTGCCAGCAATCCCGCCGCGAGCCCTTCCAGCCGCCGCAGCAAATTAAAAGGCCGATTCATGTTGAGTGATCCCTGGGGAGGGGGGCGGCTGAGCGCCGGGATCGAAGCCTGGCACGGCTCGGCTCTGCTCTGCTCACGCCGCCTCTCCCGCACCGGGCTGCCCGGCCTCACCGCCGGCCAGCCCCGTCCTGCGCTCCTGCCCCGGTGCCGCTCGTCCCCGGGCTGTGCTGGGGGAGCGGGGCACGGGCAGGCCTGGCAGGCACTGGGGGGACCCGGCGGCCTCCCGCGTGTCCCCACGGCCGGGAGGTGCCACCCCCTCGGTGCCGCCGGGCATGACGGTGGCAGCTGGGGGACGGGGTGGGCCCTGCCCGGGATGGGCTGCGGTGCCCCAGCCTGCCTCTGCCTGCACAGACCACAA
The DNA here is from genome assembly GCF_035582795.1 of Mycteria americana. Classification (NCBI taxonomy): domain Eukaryota; kingdom Metazoa; phylum Chordata; class Aves; order Ciconiiformes; family Ciconiidae; genus Mycteria; species Mycteria americana. The sequence goes on from NC_134378.1 coordinate 18,387,055, forward strand.
ATCTGTGGCGGCTGCCGGGGAGAGGCTGCACCAGCCCCTCTGCGGCAAAATGGTCTCCGGCAGGAGTGGGGAGTGCATCGTCACCTGGGACCCCGAGGCCCTGGCACTTAACTCCTTCCAGCCTGCGGGGCCAGGGCCGAGGCGGGTGGCCGGGGGTCCTCCCGAGCCATGCCCTGGGGACACTGGAGCTGTGCCACGTGCATGTCCCCGTGTCCCCACCTCCCGCCAGCCCGAGGCCTCTCCCAGTGCCGGTCCTCCCGGCGGCACCACCGGGCGAGGGGCTCCTGTGCCCCCGGCTGGCCCTGGCAGCCCAGGCAATGCCAGCACGGGACCGCGGTCCCGGCGGTGCTGGAGTGAGGCGGTGCCCCGGGCCGGGGGGTGGAGGGACTGCGAGGTTTGGGTGCTGTTGTGGTGCCGGCGGGCTGGAGCGTGGGCACCCTGGGGTGCTGCTGGCGGCTGTCGTGCGGAGCCAGGCAGTGCTGGTCCCGTGGGGTCGGGGCGGGCTGGGGCCGGGGGGCCTGGCTGCGCCGTCTGGCGGGTGCCGGTGGGCCGGGGCGCGGGTGCCGTGCGGGGCCTGCGTCCGGCCGCCTGTGCCGTTACATAAGAGCGGGAGCCGAGGCGGCCGTGGCTCGCCGTTGCCATGGAAACCAGCACGGTGATGTCGTCGGCTGGGTACCGGGCGTCGAGGCGAGGCCCCTGCGGGCTCCGCTCTCCCAGTGGGGTCCCAGGGCCTCGCCAGGCTGTGAGCACGTCCCCCCGGCCAGGCTGCCCCTGCCCCCGTGCCCCCGAGGCCCCGCCGGGCCCCGCTCGGTCCCGGGGGGGAGGTGGGCTTCGGACACCCCGGTCCCATGCCCTCGCGTCCCCATGCTGGGGACAGGCCCTGCTGTCGGCCTGGAGGGCGTCCCCGTTGGCGTGGTGGACATCTCCGTGCCCGCGCGGTCCCCGGGGCTGGTGTAGGTGGGTGGGAGCTGTGGCGAGCAGGGGGTGCCAGCCCGTGCCACTGCTGTTACCTAACAAGCGCCGGGTGCAGCGCTTTAGACCAAACCCGAGCGAGGAGCACGTTGGGCCTGCTCTGAGAACGCCCCGCACACCCTTCGGTGGGAGACACGGGGCAGGGCACGTGCCGGCAGTGCAGCGCGCGGCGCCGGGCGTGCGTCCGAGGGGGCTCCGGAGCGAGGCCAGCCCGGACCCGTGGGCTGGGCTGTCCTGGTGCTGCTGCCACGGCCATTGCTGCGCAGGAGGAGCCTGTGGGCTCTGCCCCGCGGTTCGGCTGCGCCGTCAGGGACGCTGCCGCCCTGCTGCCCCACGCCGGAGGAGCCCGGGGACCGGGGTGCAGAGCAGGTCTGTAGCGCCCATGCAAGCAGCCTGCCTGGCGGTGCTGCTGCTGCCGACAGCGCGGTCGCCCTGGCTGCGGGGCCATGGTGGTGGGGATGGGTGCGTGGCGGGGAGCCCCTCTCCTCCCGCCCAGGGCCGGGGACCAGACCCAGCTGCCCAGGTCTCCCTGTGCCCGCTGAGCCACTCTGCCCAGCACCGTGTCCTTTGGCTCCATGCAGCCCCTGCCTGCCTCCCCTCTGGGCCTCCGCTCAGGGCTGCGCCGCTCCAGCGGCACCGTCCTCGCTGCCGCTCCATTTCCAGCCTGATTTATTTCTGCTGCTCTGCAGCTCGGCTGTTTTCTTTGCTATTAAGCCGACTCTGGGTTTCTTCTGCACGAGGTCGTTAATGCAGCGAGCAGCCACGGCCCTGTCCCAGCAGCTCCGCGGGCCCTGCGCTGCTGCGGGCAGCTCCGCTGCCCCGGGCAGGGCGGCAGCGCCTGTCCTCGGTGGCAGCACCGCTGGACGCCTCCCTGCCTTGCCGCGCAGCCGGCGAGGCTGCCGGCCCCTGCTCCTGTGGTGCCTGTCGGGGAGCAGGACCAGACGTCCGGCTGCTCACCCCGCTCCCAGGCACCGTGCCGGGACCGTCCCCCTCTGCGGTGGCATGCTGAGCAGCTGGCCAGATCCTGCCCCTGCAGACGCAGCGCTGTGGGCAGCCCTGGCACGCTCACCCGCCGGCGCCCCGCACTGTGAGTTATTGCTGCCAGCCGTCCCTCTGGGAGGGTTCCCCCTGGATCCACACCGCTCACCTCACTGCGTGGATGCGCTCCGGTGGGTCCGCGCGCCGGCCCAGTTGGGCAGGGCAGCGCGTGGCTCCTGGGGACGGGTGGCCCCTGCCCATGCCTGCCACGGAGGCGAGGCTGGCGGCTGGGACGCAGGCGCTGCCATTGCCTCTCCTGGGCGCAGGCGTGGTGCCCACGGCCCCGGCAGCCCTCCCGCGGGAGCTGGGGTGCAGCCACGACCCCTTGCAGCAGCAGCCCCATGGGGCGGATGCTCTCCCGGTGGGGGCTGGGGTGGGGGCTGCCTGGCTGACCCGGCGGCGTCTCTGCAGGCGATGGCAATCCCAAGGAGAGCAGCCCCTTCATCAACAGCACGGACCTGGAGAAGGGCAAGGAGTATGATGGCAAGAACATGGCCCTCTTCGAGGTAGGGCGTGTGGGCGGCGGGGCAGGGAGGGTCCCTGGGGAGGGGGCTGAGCTGGGCAGCTGTTCCGCAGCACCCTGACCCGCACCCTGGGCACCGGGACATACCAGAGCCCCAGGCCGGGGTCCCCCAGCTGCCACAGCCATGCCCGGCGGGGCGGGCGGTGGGGTGGCATCTGGAGAAGTCCCAGGGTCTCAGGGCTGGCCGGGGTCCCGCGGGACTGTCCTCACGGCTCGGGGCTCTGGTCTCCACAGGAGGAGATGGACACCAGCCCCATGGTCTCGTCCCTGCTGAGCGGGCTGGCCAACTACACCAACCTGCCGCAGGGCAGCCGGGAGCACGAGGAGGCTGAGAACAATGATGGGGGCAAGAAGAAGCCAGTGCAGGTGAGAGACACAGGAGGGACGCAGCCCCTTCTCCCGGCCCCTGCCTGTGCAGAGCCAGGCCACGGGCTGCCCTGGGGACAGCCGGGTCCCGCGGCCCCCGGCGGGGGGGGGCGGTGTCACCCGGGGTCCCTGGCTGCGTTAGAGGAGGAGCGGGACCCCTCGCTCCTCTGCCAGCCAGGCCTGTGAGCCCTGATGGCTGCCCGCTCCCTCGGCAGGCCCCGCGGATGGGCACCTTCATGGGCGTCTACCTGCCCTGCCTCCAGAACATCTTTGGGGTCATTCTCTTCCTGCGCCTCACCTGGGTGGTGGGGATCGCCGGCATCATGGAGTCCTTCTGCATGGTCTTCCTCTGCTGCTCCTGCGTGAGTGATAGAGCCGGCTGGGCCCCCGCTGGCCTCGCCTGCGGTCTGGGGGTCACCAGCTGGGCTGGCCGGGCTGCGGAGAGGGGCACTAGCTGCCAGCCCACCCTACCCTGCCCCTGCCCCTGCCCCTGCCCCTGCCCCTGCCCCTGCCCCTGCCCCTGCCCCTGCCCCTGCCCCACTTACAGCAAGGAGAAGCCTCTGGCTTCCCAAAGGAGTCAGCAGCAGAACAGTGCTCAAATGGTGACCTAGATTGCAGCTGCCATGTGGGGGGGATGTGGCAGGGGGTCCCCCACCCTGGCCCTGCACGCCATGCTGCAGTGAGCCATCGCGCCAGGACAGTGACCCCAGGGCAGAGGCTGGGGGGGCTGGGGGCAGCATCCTGGGCAGCCTGGGGACCCCCCGCCCTCGCGGCGCTGCCAGTCCCTCCAAGGGGCTCAGCCCCCCAGCTGTGCTGCTGGCCAGCAGCCTTGCCTGCCCATCCATCCATCCATCCATCCATCCATCCGTCCGTCTGGCTCTCCCCCGGGCATCCTGGCCCTGTGGCACATCTCAGCGTGGCCCCGGGGAGCCCCATGTCCCAGCATGGCCCCAGCTCTCCCTTCCTGCTCCCCTGTCCCTCTGCCCCAGCAAGGAGGGAGCTCTGCCACGTGCCGACACTGTGTTTCTTCCTGCAGACAATGCTGACGGCCATTTCCATGAGCGCGATCGCCACCAACGGCGTGGTGCCAGGTAGAGCCGAGCCCGTGTCTGTGCATGCGCCGGGGGCAAGGGGAGCTGGCTCCCTGCCGGGTCAGGTGCCTGCAGGGGCCCCTGTGCCCCAGAAGGGCTTTTCCCTGCCAAAGGGCTTTTCCCAGAGAGCGTGCCCCGAGGCCGTCCCGCTCCCTCGGCCACGCCGGCTGAGCTCTGGGGCTGCCCTGTGCCGTGCGTGGGAGGGCGGACGTCACCACCAGCCACTCCCCGGCCTTCTGCCACCAGCCTGTGCGGGTTCCCCGTGGCCCGGGGGGAGCGTGGAGCTGGAGCCGCCGCCCGTCCCCAGAGCCGCGAGGTGCAGATGGCAGCGAGAGCCGCCAGCCACGGCTCCTCCCTCCGCCAGACTGGCGAGGCCGCAGGGGAGCCAGGGAGACATGCCGGCAGGAGGATGGGGAGCCGGGCGTGCCGGGCACCACGGGCTGGGCGCTGGGGCGGCCTCTCCCGTCGGCCTCCCCGGGCCGCCCTAGACGCAAGGACGCTGCTGTGCGCGGTCTCTGCCCCGGCGAGGCACCGGCGGGGTCTGGCCGCGTGGGTGCCCCTGGGCTGCCTCTCCCAGAGTGTGCCCAGCCCCGCCGAGCCCGGGGAGCTGGGAGCAGGCGAGCTGCGCTGACCCGGCTGGTCCGCTGGGCACAGCACTGACAGCCCCAGCGCAGGGTGTAATTAAAGCTATTTATCATCCTGCTGCCATGGCAGGACCATTGATCCCGGCAGCCGGGCTCTGAGGGCTCCTCTGGGAGGACGGAGCAGGGCATGGCCCATGTCCCTGGGGCTCCAGCGCCTGTCTGGCATCCCGGGGACATGTGTCCCCGCGGCAATCACACCTGGCTGCCGGGCTCCCAGGGAATGGCTCTGCCAGCGCGATCGCTCCCACTGCTCCGGGGCCCTGGGGACTGCGTCCTGCTCTGCGCTGGAGCGGGTTCCAGGGCTGCCCTGGCTCCATCCTGCCCTCCGGGACGCCTGGCAGGGCTGGGGGTGCCGCTGGGGTCTGGCTGGGACCCACCGTTGCTCTCTCCGGCAGCGGGTGGCTCCTACTACATGATCTCGCGCTCCCTGGGACCTGAGTTTGGTGGGGCCGTGGGGCTCTGCTTCTACCTGGGCACCACCTTTGCCGGCGCCATGTACATCCTGGGCACCATCGAAATCCTGCTGGTATGTGCCTGCTCCTTCTCCCCGCGCAGTGCCGTGGGCTCTGGTCCTGGCAGGGCAGCGCTGCCCTTGCCTGCCCACGCTGCCCGCTCCTAGTGGCCCGTCAGGGAGCTGAGGCTTTGCTGTGGGGCCGAGGGACCCTTCCCTGGGGTCCCCTCCGCGGGACCGCTAGCCGAGCGGTGATGCCGTGACTCTCTCCCAGGCCTACATCTTCCCGGCCATGGCCATTTTCAAGGCAGAGGATGCCAGTGGGGAGGCGGCCGCGATGCTCAACAACATGCGGGTGTACGGCACCTGCGTGCTGACCTGCATGGCCACCGTGGTGTTCGTGGGGGTCAAGTACGTCAACAAGTTTGCCCTGGTCTTCCTGGGCTGTGTCATCCTCTCCATCCTCGCCATCTACGCTGGTGTCATCAAGTCGGCCTTCGATCCGCCGAGCTTCCCGTGAGTACGGCATCCTGCGGGGCTGCGGCAGGGCCGGGGCACGGAGGCGCATGGCTGATTGCCTGCTCCCCCCCCCAGGATCTGCCTCCTGGGCAACAGGACCCTCTCGCGCCATGGCTTTGACCTCTGCACCAAGATGGTGGTGGAGGGGAACGAGACGGTGGGCTCCAAGCTCTGGGAGCTCTTCTGCACCTCCCGCTTCCTCAATGCCACCTGTGACGAGTACTTCACCATGAACAACGTGACCGAGATCGAGGGCATCCCCGGCGCTGCCAGCGGCCTCATCCAAGGTGGGCATGGCACGGGAACGGAGGCACGGGGACGGAGGAGCGGGGATGGAGGTGTGGGGATGAGGGCGTGGGGACAGAGGCACAGGACAAGCCCCAGGGCAGCCGTGGTGGGGCAGCAGCCATGCCTGCCAGGCAGCTCCGCTGGCAGGGCTGGTGGAGGGGCTGGTGCCACGGGGGGCTGCTGTGCACACGGGCGGCCGGCCTCTTGGCTATGCCGGGCAGGTGGTGTGGGGGCAGGCGGGCAGTGCCGGGTCCAGGTGAGCGGGCGTGCGGGCGATCCCTGCCGTGGGCTGCTCTGCCCCTCCGGTGCAGCGAGCCACGCTCACGCCGCACCAGGCAGCGGGACGGACTCCTGCACCGTGCGACCGAGCTGGGTGCTGCAGCCCCCGTACGGTCTGTGCCAGCCAGACCACAGCAGGACGGCTCCGAAGTATGTCCAAGGGCTGGGGAGGAATAAATCCTCCCTCTGCTTCCTTCAGAAAGGCTGGTATCGATCTGATGTTTCGCAAGGAGCAATAGCCCCTCGGGGGCACTTTGCTGCTGTGGCCGCAGCCGTGCCGGGAGAGTGGCCAGGGCCGCAGAAAAAGTTGTGAATTTGCTGTGAGGAGCCACTTTTGACCTGTTTTTCCGGAGGTGCTGGTACATTTGCCAGGTGCTCACACTCTGCAGTGAGCAGTGGAGGACGATGCTCAGTGCCACGCTCAGAGGGCATTTGCAGACCCCTGCTCCATGGGTCCCTGCCAGCAGGACCTGCTCCGGGTGCTCCTGTGCCAGGGCAGGGGTCGGGGCTCAGGAGTGCAGCGCCCTGTCGGGCTTCCCTGCCCACGGAGCTGCGAGCAGGATCAGCCCTTCCCTGGTGTGGCAGCCGGGCCGGGCGCTCCTGCGGTGCCAGGCTGGGTGTCGGGGCAGCGGCTGTGCCGGCCCTGCAGCACGCTGGGTGCACGCGGTGAGCTCGCGGTGGCTCCGTCTATGGGGGGTCCCGTGGAGGAGGGATGGGGCTGAGGCGCCCGGGCACAGCTGGCGCTTGCCACGGGGCAGCCCTGGCTGCGTCTCCACTGGGTGCTGAGGCTGAGACTGTGCCGGGGCGGCTGCGGGGCCGCTCCAGCCCATCCCTGCCGCAGCAGCTGCGTGAACCCAGGCGTGGGAGCTCGGACTTTGCTAAGCGTGTGGTGCTTGGGGCTACGGCTGCCAGGCCGTGTCACAGCGATGAGGTGGAGCACATTCGCTGGGTGTTTGGGAGGCTCTGGATGGCGTCCCACGCTGAGGTCTTATGGGGCAGAGACGGAGTCCCTGGCTGCTGGGTACAGCCTGCTCCTGCTGGCGACGGTCCTGCCAGGGAGGGGACGTGGACCCCCCACCCGGCCCAGCCAGTCTTTGTCAGGGCAGCAGACAGAAAATGCTCCCACATCTGGGGCGTGCGGGGCAGAGCCAGGACCTGGCTCTGGAGTGGCTGGTGGCGAGGGTGACCGGGTTGGCAGCGTCTCGAGATGGGGTGTCACCGCGCAGTCCAGGCAGAGGTGGCTGGGGCTGGCTGTGCCCCAGGCGCTGGGTCTCCCTGCAGGGAGAAACGTGCCTTTCCGGGAGGATGAACCCAGAAGGGCTGTGTTGGTGGGGGCTGCCAGCCCCGTCTGTCACCCGCGAGCGGTCGGGGAGGTCGTGGCTGGGAGGGGTGCTCAGCGCCAGGCTGGTCCCTGTGGGCCCCTTTGGACCCGCTCGGCAGCCCCTCTGCAATGCTGCGTCGAGGGCTGTCGGCCTCTCCCCGCCGTGCCCGGGCGCTGGCTGCTCTCTGCTGCTCCAGTTTCTCACTGCGATCTGCAGCCAAGGCAGCACGTGGAGGGACAGTAAGCCTGTTACATCAGCCCCGCACTTGTAATCCCATCAAAAACATTATCAAGTTACTTTGACACGATCCACTTTCCTTAAACCTGTGATGATCAGCATTAATTATATTACCCTCTTAATTATTTGCTGCTGCGATCCCATGTCAGCTGCTCCAGTATCTTGCAGGGACCATGCCAGCGGCAGGACGGACCTGCTCTGGTCGCCCATCCGTGCTGCTGGGCCTGTCCGCAGGCCAGGTGTTTCTGCACATCCACGACGGGCTGGGGATGCCCCGTCCCTCACCCGCCAGATGCCAGTGGCCCTGGCTGCCGGCTGTGCCGGCTGCTTGGTGAGGCCAGGGCGGGGGGAGGCAGCGCTGGATGCCCCCGTGCTCCATCCCACTGGGCTGCGGGGCAGGAAGGTGCTGTGCCGGGCGCGGGCGGCTCTCTGGCACCTCCTCACGCTGGCCGCGCTGCCTGAGCTCCTGCCTCCTCGCAGAGAACCTCTGGAGCTCGTACCTGACCAAGGGCGTGATTGTGGAGAAGCGAGGGCTGCCCTCCGTCAGCCCCCCCGACACGCCGGTGGACATGGACCAGCCCTACGTCTTCAGCGACATGACCTCCTACTTCACCCTGCTCGTCGGCATCTACTTCCCCTCGGTCACAGGTGGGAGCTGCCGCCGGCCCCGCTTGCGTGCTGTGGGGCACCAGCTGGCACACGTGTGGAGCCCCACGTGCTCCTGCCCCCCGTGCTGGGTGCGGTGGCGGTGGTGTGGGGGAGGATCGCAGCCTGCACCTCCCACGCAGCCGCCCGCGCTCCAGATCTGACGGTGCCGCTCGGTGCGTGCTGACGTCCCGCGGCTCCGGTATTTATAGCTCCCCGGGGGTGGAGGAGCCCCCCCCGCCCCAGTCCCGCTGCGCAGCCAGTGCAGGGCACAGCTGTCGGGTCCGGCCTGCGGCTCTGCCGGTGCTCGGGCGCCGGTGGGACCCCCAGGGCGGTCCCAGGCACTGCAGTCACTGGCAGGGTCCGGCACCGGACAGGCCCTGCGACGCCACTTGGCACACGGCCCCCCGCACCCTCCCACTCGGCGCCTGCTCACCAGCAGGTCCTGGTTTTTGCGTGGCGCGTGTCCCCGCAGTGACGTGGCTGAGCTACAGGTGGCCGTGTCCCGGCTGTGGGGTCCTGCCCTGCCCGGCGCGGTGGGACAGCCGCCCTGGCTGCTGCCGCAGCAGGAGCGCAGGTCATCCCTCGGGCTGTGCCGGACCTGCTGGCAGCAGCCGTGTCCTAACCTGGCCTCCTGCCTTCCCAGAGCAGCGCCGGGGCCAGACTCTGTCCCTGCCACTGCTGCAGTCACCATCCCTGCTTGAGCTAATTAAGGGCTAATGAGACAAGTCACTTAAGAGCGTTTTGAGCCTAATCCTTGAGTGGCCTCAGACTGTGGCTCGGGGGGGAAGTGCTGGGGGGCTGTGGGGAGCAGGCTGGGTGCTGCATGCCTGCTCCCCGTCCTGGCATGCCGCCGAGCTGGTACCCTGCCGTGCCCGGGGCTCGCGCGGTGCCTGGCATGAGCCGTCCTGCTGGCTGGGACGGGTGAGGGCTGCGGCTCTGCCCGCCATGGCACCGTCCGCTCTTTCCCCAGGCATCATGGCTGGCTCCAACCGCTCTGGAGACCTGCGGGACGCCCAGAAGTCCATCCCCACGGGCACCATCCTGGCCATCGCCACCACCTCCGCGGTCTGTATCCTTCAGGGCTCGCCTGAGCCTGGGCTGTGGGGCTGAGGGCGGGTGGGCTCGCTGCGTGGGGCGGACCCCCTGGGCGCCCTGCCGGGCTGGGATGGGGGTCCTGGCACCCCGCTGGCAGGGGGCGGGACTCCGCGTCCTCCTGGACCTCCTTGACCGCCCGGCAGATATCAGCTCCGTCGTCCTCTTCGGGGCGTGCATCGAGGGGGTCGTCCTGCGTGACAAGTGAGTGTCCCGGGGCCGTGCAGGGCCGGCGTGGGGGGAGCCCGGCAGCCCCTCGGGAGCACCCCCGGGAACGGGCTGGGCAGGGGCAGCCGGGGGGGAGGTGGGGGCGTGGGGGGGCTGCAGCTGGGACACACTGGGCGGACGGAGTGGCACTGGCGGGTCTGCGGGGGTCCGGGGGTGAGAGCGCCGGGGCAGGGGGGGCTCTCGGGAGGGCCCGAGCTTGTAACAGGCGTTGGAGGCTCGTGTGTGCCCTGACCGCCCCCCATGTTTTGCTGCACATCCGCAGTCCTTCCTCCCGCTCCAGGGCTGCAGGCAGCGAGCTTGTTTGTCAACAGGCAGGGCTGCCTGCGCTGCCTGCGTATCTGGGGCAGCCCGGCTCGCTGCGTGCGCAGGTGACACTTCTGGGTCGCCAGCACCAACACAAACAGGAGCCAACCGCAGCCTTAATCGGCCTCCTCCCGGCACAGGGGATGGGGAGCCCCCGTCCCACACCTCCCCCTTGTCCCCCCCAGGGGTGGGGGATGGGGACGGACCCCGGCTACCTGAGACCCCGCTCCCTGGCTCACGCCCCGCAGGGGGAGGGGGCCGTCAGCAGCCAGGTCAGGGCCTGTCTCTGGTCCCGTCCCCCCCAGCGGCGTCCCTCGGTGGCCGACCTGCCCGGGGGCTGGGTTGTGCCGCCGCAGCACCGGTGCTCTCGGGGTTCGGCCATGGGACGGGGCCGCGGGTGATGCCGGTGCCCCGCAGGTTTGGTGAAGCTGTCAACGGGAACCTGGTGGTTGGCACCCTGGCGTGGCCGTCCCCGTGGGTCATTGTCATTGGCTCCTTCTTCTCCACGTGTGGGGCCGGGCTGCAGAGCCTCACCGGAGCCCCCCGCCTCCTGCAAGCCATCTCCAGGGATGGGATCGTGCCCTTCCTCAGGGTAGGCATCCCCCGAGCCCAGCGCTGCCGGCCCCGAGCACCCACCGTAGCCGCGGCTCCCATCAGCACGGGAGACCGGGGGGCACCCGCGCTGCCAGCGCTGCCTGCTCCCGGCACCACCGCCTGCCGGAGCGGCTCGGCTACCCTGACCTCGGCGGGCGGCCGTGGTGGGTTTGGCCGCCGTGACGGTAGGAGGAGAGTGCCGGGAAAGGTCAGGATCCCTTCCCCCTGCTGCCGTGCCGCTTCATATTTTATCTGCTCTCCGAAGACGCGTTCTCACAACCTCATCTCTCCAAATCCAACCCGACAGCTCCCCCCAGGGAAGAGCTGGCTAATTTTATCCTCCCTCCTTCACCCTGCCAGCCCCAGCCCGAGCTCTCGCTTGCTCGCACCACCCGCGCCCTGTAATGCATCTGGACACGTGCCTCCGGCCCCCACCCTAGTGCCCGGACCCCCCCAGTGTCCCCGCAGCCACAGGAGGAGCTGCTGTCCCCCGGCAGCGTGTCCGTCCGGGGCATGGGGTGCTCGGCTCCACGCTGGCTGTGGCCAGGCTGAGCTGGGGCTCATCTCTGGGTGGGGTCCCAGGGGAATAGGGGCTGCTCTGGGTGCAGGGAGGGCCGCGGGGTCTGCCGGGCACGGGGCCGTACCGGCAGCGGGAGCCGGTCCTGCCGGTCCCCCGGCGGGACACAGCGCAGGACGTGCGCCAGCTCGCGGCGGTGCTGACGTGGCCCTGGGGCACCCGGTCCCTGCTCCCGGCCAGGGCTGGGCACGTGGGAGGGTCTGGCCCCATCGGGCCGCGCCGAGGACCCTCACCCAGGGCTGTGCGGTGCCGGCACCGCAGAGCCCTGACGCGCCCCCTCTCCCCGCCCCCACTCCCAGGTCTTCGGCCACGGCAAAGCCAACGGGGAGCCGACGTGGGCCCTGCTGCTCACGGCCTGCATCTGCGAGATCGGGATCCTGATCGCCTCCCTGGACGAGGTGGCTCCCATCCTCTCCATGTAGGCAGCATGCTCTGTCCACCCACACCTTTGCGAGTGGCGGCCGGGCCCGCGCCCCCTCGCCCCAGCCAGGCGGGTGGCACGTCCGGGTCCCTGCTCCTCGGGGGGGACACGCTCCTGCCACCCCGGCCCCTGCCTGGGAAGAGGGGAGCCCCACAGGGAGCCGGGGACCCTCCCCGGCCGGCGTTGTGGCCCCTGTCTGTCGGCGGGGCTCGCTCCGGCGCTGACCACCCCGGGGCTGGGAGGTGCGGCGGGGCCTGGCTGTGGCCCTGGTCCGGCCCGGCACGCCCGGCTCAGCCTTGCGCTCTCTCCTGCAGGTTTTTCCTCATGTGCTACATGTTCGTCAATCTGGCGTGTGCGGTGCAGACGCTGCTGCGGACGCCCAACTGGCGGCCCCGCTTCCGCTACTACCACTGGTGAGCCGGGATGGGGCGGGATGGGAACGGATGGGACGGGGTGTCCTGCCACCCCCCCGCGTCACCCCGGGCCAGGGACCCCCCGCACTGCTGCGAGGGCCAGGACGCGCTGATGGCGCGGTGTCCTTCGCAGGACCCTGTCCTTCCTGGGCATGAGCCTCTGCCTGGCGCTGATGTTCATCTGCTCCTGGTACTACGCGCTGGTCGCCATGCTGATCGCTGGCCTCATCTACAAATACATCGAGTACCGTGGGTAAGGGCGGCCACGGGGCTGCAGACCCTGCCCAGCACCGACAGCCGCCCCTCGGCTCCTCGCTGTGGGCTGCTCGGCTCCCCCGGGCCACTCCTCCCGGGACGTTGCGGGGTGCTGGTGCGGCGCTCCGTGGCCGGAGCCGTGGGCATTCCTTACGTGCTGCCGGTTCCCGCAGGGCGGAGAAAGAGTGGGGCGACGGGATCCGGGGGCTGTCCCTGAGCGCGGCCCGCTACGCCCTGCTGCGGCTGGAGGAGGGTCCCCCGCACACCAAGAACTGGAGGTGAAGCTGGGCCAGGGGGTGGGGGGCAAGGGGGGGGCCAGGGCGCAGGTGCTGACTGCCCGACTGTCCTCCCAGGCCGCAGCTGCTGGTCCTGGTCCGTGGGGATCAGGAGCAGAACGTGGTGCACCCGCAGCTCCTGTCCTTCACGTCGCAGCTCAAGGCTGGCAAGGGCCTCACCATCGTGGCCTCCGTGCTGGAAGGGACCTTCCTGGACAACCACCCGCAGGCACAGAGGGCAGAGGAGGTGAGAGCTTCCCGCGCTGGGGCCGCTGCCCTTGCCGTGCCGGGTTCCACCAGCAGCAGGTGCCCGCAGCCATCCCTGGGAGCCCGGCGGCATTTCTGCCCCGTGGCCAGGGCTGGTGGCCCCTGCTGGCCAGGAGAGCACCGGGGCGGCACTGGGCAGAGCTCGGAGACTTCACGCTTCACCAGTGCTCGGGACACTGCAGGGACCTCTGGACCCCTGCCCCCCTCCCCAGACAACAGAGACACTGGCACCAGCCGGGCACCGGTCCCAGTCTTGGCCAGCTGCTGATGGGCTTGGCATGGCACGGCACGGCACGGCTCCTGGCCAGGGGCTGCTGTGCTGCTGGGCTGAGCAGCCCTTCAGCTGCCCCACAGCCGCTGCCGCCCCGACCCTCCCCACAGCCCCCAGGGTCCCCACAGCCCCCGTGGCCCCGGTGCCAGGCAGGGGGGGAGATGGGAGCCTTTCCCTGCCAGAGCAAGAGCCCTCCCTGTTCCCTGCACCTCTGCACCAGCCGGGCGGCACATTAATGAGATTAAGCCCTCGGAAGCAAACAGTTTCTCTCCCATGCAGACGTGTTATAATTTCTCTGAGTAAATAACTCTAATTGCTGCTCCGCCGCCCATCAGCGCCCTGGCACGGGGACACCCTCCGCTCGGCACGGTGCAGAGCTGCGTGCCAGCTCCGCTCACCGCCAGGCATCACCCCTGCCGGCCCGGAGCTGCCAGCCCGCTGTGGGGCAAGGAGACCTGGGCACCCCATGGGGACCTGCACCCCACACCCTGCACCCCTCACCCCACACCCTGTACCCCACACCCTGCACCCCGCCTGGCCAGGGTGCCGCTGCCAGGGCTGGCAGCTGCCGTGCCTGCGGCAGGCACCTGTCCCCAGGTGCTGCAGTCTCTGACCCCGCTCTCCCGCCACCAGTCCATCCGCCGCCTGATGGAAGCGGAGAAGGTGAAGGGCTTTTGCCAGGTGGTGATCTCCTCCAACCTGCGGGATGGCATGTCCCACCTCATCCAGTCCAGCGGGCTGGGGGGGCTGCAGCACAACACAGTGCTGGTGGGCTGGCCCCGCAGCTGGCGCCAGAAGGAGGACCACCAGACCTGGAGGAACTTCATCGGTAGGCACCACAGAGGGCGGGTGCTGCCGGGCCAGGGGGAGGCTGCGAGCCGCCCTGGCTGACGTGGCCCTTTCCCTACCAGAGCTGGTGCGAGAGACCACGGCCGGGCACCTAGCCTTGCTGGTGGCCAAGAATGTCGCCATGTTCCCGGGCAATCAGGAGCGGTTCTCGGAGGGCCACATCGATGTCTGGTGGATCGTCCATGACGGGGGGATGCTCATGCTGCTGCCCTTCCTCCTGCGGCACCACAAGGTAGCTCGGGCCCTGCGGTGTGGGGCAGGGGGTTGGGGCCGTCCCCGCTGAGCCGTGCCCATGCCTCCCTCCTGCGCAGGTCTGGCGCAAGTGCAAGATGCGTATCTTCACGGTGGCGCAGATGGACGACAACAGCATCCAGATGAAGAAGGACCTGACCACGTTCCTGTACCACCTGCGCATCACCGCGGAGGTGGAGGTGGTGGAGATGGTGAGTGCTGGGACGGGGGCGTGTGCCACAGTCTGGGATGCTGCGTGTGGGAGAGCCAGACAGACCCTGCCATGGGGGGACACACAACACCTCCAGGACATGCACCAGCACGGGGACACGCAGCACCATGGGGACACGTAGGTCCACAGGGCCAGGCAGGGCCAGGCTGGGAGCAGTGGGTGCAGCTGACCCTGCCCCACGGTTTCTCCTGTGCCCCCCCTCTTCCCCCCCCCCCCCCGCAGCACGAGAGCGACATCTCTGCCTACACCTACGAGAAGACTCTAGTGATGGAGCAGCGCTCCCAGATCCTCAAGCAAATGCACCTCACCAAGAATGAGCGGGAGCGGGAGGTGAGGATGCAGGACAGCATGGGTGGGATCTGGTCCCTGTGGTGGCTGTGCCACCGGCCAAGATGCCACATGGCTCTGTGCACTCATCCTGCTGGGGAGCCAGGGCTGCAGGCTGGGGTCTGCCCGGCCAAGCCCTCTTCCACCCCGCTCCCCTGGCTGACCCTGTCCTGCACAGATCCAGAGCATTACGGACGAGTCCCGCGGCTCTATCCGGCGCAAGAACCCAGCCAACACGCGCCTGCGCCTGAGCGTCCCTGAGGAGCAGGTGGGCGATGGCGAGGAGAAGCCAGAGGAGGAGGTAAGGCACTGTGCCAGGATGGGGCCCGGCAGGCGGCTGGCCCTGGCCCCTGCCCACCGGCCCCCTCTCCTCTCTGCAGGTCCAGCTCATCCACGACAAAAACGCCACCGCCTTCTCCAGCAGTTCCCAGTCCCCCGGCGATGAGGTGGAGACGGCCCCCGAGAAGGTGCATCTCACCTGGACCAAGGAGAAGTCTGTCGCTGAGAAGAACAAGAGCAAGAGTCCCGTCAGCCCTGAGGGCATCAAGGACTTCTTCAACATGAAGCCGTACGGCCCCGCATGCTGCCACCCCATCCCACCCGCGCCCCGTGGCCCCAGCCATCCCTGCCCACCCTGGCCAGGCGGGTGCAGGCAGGGCCCTGGCAGCACCGGCTCGGTCCTTGCTCTAAGCAGGGGTCCAGCAGCCCAGGTGCCCTGAGCGGAGGGGTGGGGTGGGGTGGGGTCCCCGTGCAGACCCGTGCTGATGAGGGACGGGGCACCTGGGCAGCGTGCACTGTGGGGACTTGGGGTGCACACCTGGCGCTCACCTCTTCTCTCTCTCTCTCTCTCCCCCACCCCGGCCCCGTGGTGCTCCTGGCAGGGAGTGGGAGAACCTGTAAGTCTGGGTTTGGCTGGGTGCCAGGTCCCAGGGTGGGGGGAGCTGGGCGGCCACTCGTGGGGCAACGTGCTCGGAGCCATCGGGGTTGCCCCCGTGCTGCACAAGGGCGGCTCGGTGCGCCACGACAGCTGCTGCCGGCGCGGTGCTAGACGGCTCACCAAGGCGGCATGCGGGGGCCGCAGCTGCCAGCCCCTGCGCAGACTCTGCACGCCACGCAGTGCCCGCACCACGTGCTCCCCGTCTGCCCTGTTACGCTGCTGGCAGCTTCCTGCAAGCCTGGGCTCGGGCACCCACAGTGACGCTCACAGCGTCTGCTCCTGCTCGCTCCCACACAGCTCGGCCCCGAGCAGCTGCAGTGTGCCGCTGCCTGCGGGCACCGTGCACGGCCCTGCAGCTCATGGCCACCGGTGCGGGCTCAGAGTCACCAGCGGCCGTGCCAGGCAAAGCTTGCTTCTCCCCAGGCTCATGCCGCAGCCCAGCCCTGGACCCCTCTGGGGCAGGAGGCCAGCCCGCCCTGTGGCCCCTCGGGTCTGGTGTGGGGCTGGAGGCCGCCTATGCCCGGCCCTGTGCCCACATGTGCTGTCACCCCCAGGAACCAGTCCAACGTGCGGAGGATGCACACGGCCGTGAAGCTCAACGAGGTGATCGTGAAGAAGTCCCAGGACGCCAAGCTGGTCCTGCTGAACATGCCAGGGCCTCCCCGCAACCGGAAAGGGGACGAGAACTGTATCCTTCCTGCAGGGCCGCTGCCTCGGGGCTAGCACCAAGACCCCCCTCCGCAGGGGGGGGCCGGGGCCCAGGGGGCTGCAACTCCCCCAAGGCTGGTGGATCTTGCAGGCGAGTGTCGGGGCACGGGTCCAGTGCCTGAGGCCGGACTCCCCCACGCCTCCTGCCCTCGGCTGGGTGTGACAGCCGTCGTTGGCACCAGCCTGCCTGTCCGGCAGAGGTGACGCACGCAGGATGGGTGGTGGGCCCATGTGACATTGCCCCCGTACTCATTGCACCCGCTTGTTGCCGTGAGCACGATGGCACATTGCAGGGGTGCAGGCAGAGATCCGTGGGGCTCGGCTGCCTGCTGGGGCCGGCTCAGCCATGGTCCCCGTCGTGTGGTGCCAGCGCGGGTGGGCTCCCCTAGCCCCTTGGCTCGGGCCTGACCCCACCAGCTCCCGGCTCTGGTGCAGGGGTGTTGTGCCGCAGGCTTGGCTCCCCAGGCGCGGGGCCGGGCAGGGATGGCACGTGGCTGTCCCCATGCTCCATCATGGCATTGGTCCTCCTTGACAGCCATGCAGACATGGAGTTCCTGGAGGTGCTGACGGAGCACCTGGACCGAGTGCTCCTGGTGCGCGGTGGGGGCCGGGAGGTCATCACCATCTACTCCTGAAACACGGCGCGCAAGAGAGGTTTGTCTGCACGCTGAGAGCCCCGCCATCCCTTTGCACTGTGCTCCTGGAGGGGAGGAGGGAAGGCCTGATGGCAGCCGGTGTGCAGAAACTTCAGCTGGCTTTGGCCGTGCCCTTGATCTCTCCATTCGAACTGCCGCACCAGATCTTCCGGGAGCATCCAGCATCAGAGCAGCTGTTCCTCATTGCAACATCACAGCACTGCTGTCCTTGTTTATATATAAATATATACATTGTACTGTGGACTGAGCACCAGAGCCCAGCGCTGCTGCCACCGTCTGTCCCCAGCAGGGCCAGCCCCACTGCCAGCCCCAGCACTGCTGCTTGCAGCCCCTGGCCAGGCAGGAGCGTGGCTGTGCCGAGACGGGCGCCCGGCCCCGCCGTGCCACTACCCCTGGGCAGAGCTTGGCTGGACGCGCCTGTGCCCTGTGCCCCTGTGACCGCTCGCCGCTCGCTGCTCGCGCTCTGCCGCCATGGAGGCGCTGGGAGAAGAGAGAGGCCACCAGCACGCTTTCCTCGCCGGACGCTCCTCTCCCCACCTCCGGCAGCACCTGGGGCTGCCTCCCATGGCGCTGCCCCCCGGCCGCCCCTCGCCAGGATGGGCCCGGACAGCCCCACCTTGGTGCCACCCGTCTCTGGAGGCCATGGGCCAAGCTCGCGGAGATGCAGCGTGATGGTTTGGAGGGGGCAGAGGGTGGGGGGCAGCTGCGGGGGGTCGGGTGCTGGAGCGCAGCAATGCTGCAACAGCATGAGCCCTGGCCTGGGGTGGGTGGGGGGTGCTCCCTGTCCCCCTTCCCACTGACTCCAGGCGCTCTCTGCCCTGGTGCTCTCCTGGTGCTTGTGCAGCTGTCACGGTGTGGAGCTGCAGTGTCCGGAGCTGAGCAGAGGCCCCGCCGTGTGCAGTGTGAGCCGGAGCTGCTCTCCGGCCGCTGGAGCTGTGTGGGTGCTGCTTGACCCCCCAAGGCACCAGTGCCTGCTCTTGGCCCGGGCGCAGAGGAGTCCCATCCTGCCCCGTCCCCCCGCTCCCCCACCACACTGCTCGTGGCGGGGGGGGCACCGGGGGCTCTCAGGCCCCCGGCACCGGCCGGTCCCAGCACCTGCTCCCCCCCATGCCCTGCTGTGCTCCCTGCTGCTCCCCAGGGCTTCGCTGCTAACCCGGCCCCAGCCCCAGCCCCAGCCCCAGCCCCAGCCCCAGGCAGTCACAGATGCTGCCCTGGGGCTGTAGGAAAGTCCGGATCTGTGCGTAGTTTTAACATATGCAAAGTCCGTTTGCCTGGTCTGTCGGGGCCAGACCCCGCAGTGAGGGGTGGCTGTAGGGGTCCCATCACCTCCCGGCATCACGGCACTCCCTCACCCGGCTGGCCAGGGCGGCCCAGGCACCGGCCACGTGGCCGCTGCAGTGCGAAGCCTGTCTGTCCCTGCCCGCCGGCCTGCGCTGCAGCAGGCAGCCCCCGCGCGCAGGCAGCAGGGCACACCGGGGTGGTTCAAACGCGTCCTACCTTTGGCAGCAGCTGCAGGGTCGCCCCCCGTTGTCATCCCCCCCAGCATCTCTCACGCCAGAGAAACTGAGGAGCTTTTTACAAATGTGAACGGTTCCAGGAACCATGCAGGAAGCGGTGCCGAGGGCAGCCAGGGCACCTGCTGGCGCCCGCCCCGGCCCCATGTACATAGTGTACATAATACAGTACGTGTATTTTTAAAGTGATCATATTTATGTTAATAGAACCAGATGAAGTCTATGTATAGAGATCTATATCTATTCTGAGAGATGCAAGGCTCTGCTAGCACCAGGCTGCGGGGACGGAGAGCCAAGATGGGCTGCTCCTGCATGAAACGGGCGCCCATCTGTCGCACCGAGTGCTCTGGAGCGGTGGTGAAGGCTACGTCCTTCCCCGGCCACTGGCAGCCCCTGGGAAAGGGCCAGGTCGCAGGTTCACTCTCTTCTCAATTTAGCTTCTTAAGAGTTTTCAGGGAAAAGAAGTCACAGACTTTTCTGAACTTGTTTCACAGCAGATTTGAGCTTCCACTCGAAGTGCAGCCTGCTAAGAGTTGCCCTCTCCCAGCAGTGCTGGCTGCTTTGCACCAGCCTGGCCCAAAGTGGCAGCGCTTTGTCCCCCAGCCAGAGCTGAGCCCCTGCGCTGGAGCGCTCGCCTCCTCGGCCCCCAAACCACTCCCCAACGTCGCCCCACACCCCGGCAGCCTCCCGGCCGTCGCAGAGGGAGCAGGTGCTGCCGCAGCATCCCCACGGGTGGCCTGGCACAGCTGGTCCCAGCGTCCAGCCCCCTGCCTGCCCGTCCCTCCTGCCCGCTGAGCGTGGCTGCAGCCCTCGGCTCCTGCCTCACTGAGCCGAGAAACTCCCTCCGCACTGGATGACTCCAGTCTCCGCTCCCTCTGCAGAGCTCCTCTAGTCCTCCAGGTTCAGGCCAAAGCTATTTGGGGCTGCTTGGATAAAAAGCAGTGGGTTTTTTGATGTTGGGTTTTCTTTTTTGCTTTAAGATACTACTTGGACACACTCCCAGAGCAAAACCAAGCCCCAGCTGCACATCTGTGCCTCCTCATACCTTGCTCCTACATTTCCATCACTCCCAAAGTGCCTCCCTTCTTCTCCAGCAGCAGCCCCAGCCACTGCCAGACTTTCTGCCACGGTAGCTCAGCTATCTGCATGGCTGCATGGGTCTGTGTTGCAGGCTGTGGTGTGGAAGCTAGTCCCAAGGGCATGGGGAGCTCAGCATTTACAGGAGGTGACCGTCAGGGTGAGCTGAGACCTGGTTTCAGCACAGGAGCTCCAGGCTGATGAATGGTGCAGACGCACAGGGCAGCACTCCCTGGTCCTGCCGCTGCCTTAGCCGCTTGGGAGCTGGTGAAAGAGCAGGCAGGCATCTGCAAGTGAAAAGTTCCTTTAGCTTTGGGAAGGGCAGCCCCACGGGAACCAGGATTTGCTAGTGTCTAGCTGCTCTGCCCCTTGGAGCTGGTCCTACATCACCGCACACAAGCTCACGTGCTGTTTCTAGCCTCCCAAAATTATTTGAGGCACTTCTGCAGCAATGGGGGAGGCATGCACAGCAACCTGCCCACTCATCTCATGCGCTAGCACCACGCTTGTTGGGCCTAGAATGCTTGCCAGCTGCTCTGCCTCTTCAAAAGATGCCACCCGCTCCCTGCAGTCACGCTCTAATTACAGCTTGGCTATTGCCCTGCCCGCCGCTGGGCCTGCAGCTGTGGGTGCTGGCCTGCAGCAGCCAGCCTGGTCCCCTCCCGCCCCGGCGCACAGAGTGGGTCAGCACCGGGGGCCCGAATGCAGAGGCAGGTGACGCGCAGCAGCAACGCAGCTGCCAGCCTCTGCTGAGGCCGCAGACAGCATCCCTCCTCAGCAGCGCCAGGGCAAAGAGCTCTTCCTTCGGCCGCAGGTACCGGGTAGCAGGGAATGACATTGCAGAGCAGTGGTGAGACAGCAGGCCAGGGCACGCTTCTCCGCCAAGAGGTTTGCTTCATCGCCTCCCCAGCATCACCAGCTGATCCCATTCCCCCTCAGCAACACTTCAACCCCCCACGGTAAAGCCGCAGTCCCGGCTCCCCGAGGGAGCAGGAAGGCAAGCCCTTTCCATTGCTACCGCTGAAAAAAGGCGTTTCCCTTCCTCATCCTCCAGCAAGAGCAGGGGAGCACAGCTCTAGACAGAGCCAGGGCTGCTTCAACACCCCCGCCAGGCAAAATTTGGCTGTGGCAAGAAAGGTGCTGGTTTCCGCAGCGAGTTCTCACTCGCCGTTGGCTGGAGACGGCCAGTTTTAGCAGACAGCGCTGCATGTTAGTTTACAAACCCAGCCCTGCACGTTTGGCCTCTGTGAGTGTTCAGTTTCCCCATGGAGCACCCTTCTGCCGTTCCACCTTGGTGAAGACAGTGTCCTCCTCTGGTAGACATGCAAGTTCCTCCTTGGCACATGCGCAGACACGTTTCAGTTTTTGTTCCAGACAGGAAGGTCTTGACCCCCAAGTTTGTTTCACAGGCAGGCTGCTGCTGGGAGCAGCGCTGAGCAGACACGACCCACCAGGAGGGTGGGATGGCGGCGTGGCCCGCAGCTGGTGGGGAGCACGCGTGCCCACAGCCACGTTCGGCCAGCACACAGCGCTGAGCCGGTGATGGCATACGCTCCGGTTCCTGCTGCGGGAGCGTTGAGCAGGGAGCTGCCCACCCTGTCCCTGTCAGCTGGGCGGGCGCAGGCCCCCGCGCACAGCAGCAGCAGCAGCAGCAGCAGCAGCAGCAGCAGCAGCAGGCGGCTCGCGTCGCTGCAGCCACCACGCAGTACAGGCAACGAGCCACAAGACAGCACTTACAGGAGGCACAGGCGGCATCCAGCCTGGGTCGGTGTTGGTCCATGGCTGGACAAGAGGAAGGACTAGATACTGCACAAGGGTAAGAGTTGCAGTAGAAGAGTCAAGACCCTCCTCTGTGTAGCAGGACTAAAAACTAGCAGTAAGACCAAAAGGTCTGAGATTTGCTGGTTACAACACTTTCTGTGCTACATGTGCAATATATTTGTTATGAATGTTATCACAAAGTCAGTTCATTCGATAATCTTTTAATCACTGTAGCTAGATGTTCTACGTCCATTCAAGTGACTTTTATTCGAGTGCAATATTTCAATAGACATGTAGTGACCTAGTATGCTTTGTGTTTTAGAGAATCTGTGTGCAGAGCAATGCAATTAAGTTTAAAACCTTGTAAATAAAACAGGTTGCAAACCAAAAAAAAAAAAAAAAAAAGAGTATTAAGCTTGCATTTAATTTCTGTGAGTGTTTCAGTATTGTGCATTAGGCTGCCTCAGTACAGACCCTGTGTTCTCTGTGCAGGTATTAATGGAGGAGTGGCTCCTCAGCTGTTGAATGCTCCCTGTTAATGCTTTACTGCTTTAACTGTATTCATTTTTCTAGACTCCTGTCTGCACAAAATGCAATAAATGATTTTATTACACCCTTCACTACTTGCACGGGGAGTTTTCACTTGCTTCCGGGGTCTCCACAGCTATTTTGCACTTGGCTACTACTATTTCCATAACAAGGAGCAAGCCCCGACAGCGAGCAGCAGATTGCAGAGGAAGCAAATCAGGAGAGGAACAGCCTCTCCAAAGTGCCACAGTTCCCATGTTTAAGCTCACGCAAATTTCTGATCACCCCAGCAAAGACACTTTACCTGTCTGCGGGGTTGTAGAGATGGAGAAAGGGATCTAACAAAAAGAGACTGGAGGAGGAAAGATGGAAGACAGACATACTTCCATCCAATTTCAGGTTGTGTAGTAATGGCAGCACGAAGTCAAGGAAGGCGAGTGCTAAATGCACAGGGACTTGCAGCCCTAACTTCACGCAGCAGCTGTGCAATTAACAGCAACTGCGGCACGGACACCGGACCAGCTCGCTGCTGGCCCGAGTGCGTACCCTCCTCTCCCACCACAAGCAGCCAGAGAGGCTTTGGACCTCTCACGCCGGCCCCCGCCACACACTGCTCCAGCGCGTGGGTCCCTCAACAGGCACGTGGGCTGCTCTGCCTGAGATTGTCCGAGTCCACTGTGCAAGAATAAGTATCTGTGAGGTACTTCAAAGTATTATGAACTGAGACAGACTACCGCATTCCCACAGCAGGTCACAGTAATGTTCGTACACTTTCTGCTTAGCATCCACCACTGGGCAATGCCTGACACAGCTCATCTGGAAGAAGAGAGTAATGGCAAATGCAGTGGAATAATGTATTCCAGTAGTACTCAAGCTGTCAAGTGTCAAAAATGCAACAAAACATTTTTCCTGCCTTTTTATTAAAAAGTAATGTCCTCTTGTTAACAGCACAGAGAGAAAAAAAAAATGCTACAACACAAACCACCTGGGACAAAGAAAATCCTCCGCTCCAAGAACACTGCTTTCTTAGTTTCTTTCGGTTCTCCGCAGGAAGCCTACAGACTCTAAGAAGGCCGTGATGGGGAGGACCACATAGTTAAGAGATGTTTTGTGTTCTGGTATCAAAGTATGTTACTGGTTAAAAACACGGTGAAGAATCACTGCCTGATTTTCCACTCAACTGTCTGCTGCTGCTACCAAAGTGTTGAAAAAAAATGTATAAAATTATGGTATTGCATCTTGGCACTGCCTCTGCACCTTAGGTGGACAAAACACCCATCAACAGTGAGATGAAGTTTCAGAGAGCAGACACTCGCCACCTGGTAACTGGCTGCAGGTATTCCCAAGGGAGGGCCAGCAGCACATCAGCGTGGCTGTGGCTGAGCTGTTGGGCTACAGTAACCAACCGTCCCAAAGCAAGATTATAAGAAAAGGAAATTTATACACCAAATTTAACAGATTGATCTTAATGCTGACTACTTGGTGTAGGAAAATTGACAGACCATTTGAAGTCTCTGCCTTGGCTGGAAGCTCTTCTGTGTCAGATCTGCCACAGTACTCAGACCAAAGCTGCCAGTTTCTGTGAGCTGGGCGAGGTGAGGAGCGTTTCTCTGCCTTATGCTGCCAGGACATGACAGTCCAGCTATGGAAGGACCAAATGGCATGGTCCTGGGTTACTGAGTAGTGGGTCAGGCATGTGCTTCATGAGTTCAGCTGCTAGTGCTACCACTGTACTTTCCAACTGGCTTATATGCCATTAAAAAAAAGAAATAAAAAAAGAAATCCAAAGAAAAATAGTGCCCATTCCAAAAAGGTGGGTCTCCAACAAGGCCCAGTCAGCGTACCGCTCTGTTCAGTCCCCTATTTCCTCAAAACCACTGACCCAAAACTATACTAAGCCCATTCAGAGAGACCAGACTGCACCGCAGTGTGAAGATGCACCAGCTACTGGGAGTGAGGAAAATGCAGAAGGACTGTCATCGCAGCAGCTTCTGTGACTGGACAAAACGACCGATTATCCAAAGCGACTCTTAGCACGTTGTGCCGCTGAGAAAATAGAACATACTTCTCCAAACACTGCTAACCAGACCAAGGTGAGGAAGGGCAGCGCTAGCAACAGTCAGCAGCAATGCCACTGGGGGTACACTCTCGCCAAAGTGGAGAGGACATGCATATCCAGGGGCTTTTGTCCCGTGTCAAGGACAGGAGACTCTTTAAACAGCTCTAAGTATGGAATGGCAAAGGGAAGGGGAAAGGGCCTGACAGCTCAGCTTTAATAGTGTCGCTGGTAGGAACCCATAGGTTGCTGGGCCGAGGACCCTGCTCGCCCCTGGGCCACGGTTTGGCTCACTAGGTGGGAGAGTGCAGGACCACTCTGGATAAGGGTGTCCAAGGCTTTCTGTACACTAGGGTTGTCAAAGTTGATACCAGAAGATACTGGCCTTTGAGCAGGTACGTTGCCAGGTGCAGGGAGGCGATTTTGGTGCTGACCATAGAGCGACTGAGCTTGTGGAGGAGCTCCTGGTCTTGGACCTGCATTTCTTGAAGGGCCCTGGAGAGCAGGAAGCTGTGCGCTTGGAGTCTGCAATCTCTGCTGAGCCTGGTTTAAATTTCCAGCACTCATCTGTGCTGACCGGGCCTGACCGCTGGCCATGTTAGCAAAGTTCTGGTTCGGAGTGCCACTTGAAGTGCCCGCAGAGGCTGCAGAACTACTGTTGGCTACAGCAGCTGCTGCTGCTGCTGCTGCCCCACTGTTGAAGAGACTGAGGATTTTTGCTTGAAGCTCCTGCTGAGGATTAGAAGAGGACACTGGAACAGAAGGAGCAGAGACCAGAGGCTGTGAACCCTGATGAGCCTGAGAGCTTGGAAGGCTGGACTGACCACCCAGAGATGATGCTGAAGGTGCCCCCAAAGACTGTCTTGACATGGATGCTGGGAAAGAAAGGAAAGATGGTTAAAGCTCTGCAAATGCCCTTGAAGTGGCACCTAAAGAAAACTAGTGAAACAGCTACCAAAGACACAAGCATCAACAAATACCCACCCTCTAAGCAGGAGAGCTGCACAGCTCTGGGGAACCCAAACCATTCAGCAGAACTGTTCCCCTTTGTGTAGCAGCCAAAACAGTTATGGCAGTCCTGAGGTTTCCCTGAGAGAATCCAATATAAAAGTTCTTTCACATGAAAGATCTGAATCATCTCAGAACTCCCAAGGACACGTGCACCTCAATAAAATGAGGCGCTGTGCAAGGAAATTACAACACTCAGACTCCTCTGCAGTCTCAGGACTGTTTTCGGGTCCCAGCCCAGAGAGCCCACAAACCGTAAAATTAATAGCCTTGTCTGGGGCTGAGAAACTTACCCTGCAGAGAATCAGTGCTTCCCCTCAGTAACCGTTCCTTCCGGTCTCTCAAGTAATTAATTACTTTATCAGTCTCCTCAGCAGTTAGATAGCGATTGTCTGCCAGCAGGTTCAAGAGAGTCTGAATCCCTGGAGGGTGACCTCCTCTGACACCCTCCTCCACAGGGGGTAGGCGCTCCCGCTCCTGCAGAACAGCTTCATCTGCCATCTTGGCAGCCTGCCGGGCGATTTCGTCGCGCTCCTTCTCCCGTGACTCTGTTTTGTAGCGTTCGTAATTCCTTGCCACCAGCACCATGGCATCAGCTTGCGGCATGTTGCGGTGTTCTGCACAAGGAAAAGAAACGTTTTAAGTAAACCAGAGTGATGTTAACAGGAGGTGCCTTGCCTCACACCCCGCCAGCACATCTCATTCAGCAGGTAGGCACTGCTTTGGGATTGCAAGCGTAGATTTGGGAAGCTTCCTAGGCACACAGTAACGGTTCAACTTCCTAAGCGAAGAGAAGGCTCAAGGCTATCACCCAGCAAGGCCAAGGCTTTTCTTCCATAGCTGAGGGCTCTGAGAAGGTATTGTATCAGCCCAAGAAAAGTATTTCTTGCCTCTCACCCAATTAAAAGGGAAAGCAGCTCCCTCTACGTCTCACATAAATTCTCCATGCTCCAAGAGGAGACAGTTCCAGCCATTCTGCTGCTAAAGCCTTGGACAGATCCAAAACTTGCCCTCTGAAGGCTGCTAAAGCTTCCCAGAGCAGGACAGTGATGGGAATACTTTTTGGTTCCGTACTGCCAATGCCTTAATATAGTGTGTGCACATGCAAGAGATGGGAGGAAAGAAGCACTGGCTCAATGTCACACTGTTGCTTACGTTTACTACTCTGGAGCAACAAGCAGCAATCAAGTTCTTCTGTAATACAACAAATAATGGTCAATTCCAACTTTTTTTTTTTGCACTTGCCTTTTAATGTTTTTGAGGTCATTATTTCTACCTCACAAAGCACACATGCAAATATTCCCCTGAACACAGATTTAAGCAGGGAGATCAAAAGAGAAGGCCTTTACTTTCCAAGAAGTGCCCAAAGCTCTGGGCACTTTTCACACCTGCAGATCATCAAATCCTGACACCCTTTTCCTTGTAACAGGAAACTGGGGTTCATTTTAATATTACGCTTTGCACAAGTTGTGAAGGAGTTCCCTGAAACTAATGTGAATGGAAAGGTGGCCATGTGCAGTTCAAGTGAGCGTATTTAATCTCTAGAAAGAGCTGTGGATGAGCTAATGACTGGGGTTCTTACCAGATCTGATACACCATTAGATCCACAAGAAGAAGAGAAGCTTTGGTGGGAGGATGGGTGTTAAACGAAAGGAGTTAGAGTTAAAACCAAGGGCAGTGGAAAGCCCAGTGAAAGTGTGCATGAGCTGTATTTGTGCAGGAAATGAGAGAAGCCTCCTATCACATCTGCATCTGATGTTAAAAGAAACCAGGCTTCTTCAGTCAGTAAGCACACAAAAACCAGTGACTGTGCATTCAGAAGTTTACTCTCCCAGATGAACTTCACAAAACATTACTTGAGAACACAGTAAGGGAGAAATAACCTGATCAGAGCAAAAGGCTGCTTTCCAAGATCACATTCTGACAAGACTTTTTTTTAATACCTACACCCACCCTCACGCTCACAACAACCAAGTCACACCCTGAGACGGAAAGTGATGCGACAAGTGTAAATGGCGCTAAAATGCTAAAAACGTGGAGCACGTACACCAAATCACTTCATAGTTGTATCTTTTTATAACTCTTTCCAGTTTCACAATCAGATCTTCTCTTGACCAAATACACTATCCTTATTCTGTTTTCCTTAAATCACATTTGGTTTTAATATCTGTCCTGTAATTTGTCACATTACAAACATGCTCTCTTTGAGAGCAACAAGCGATAAACTGAGGTTAGACTGGTATTACTCAGAAATCTACCAAGGCAACGAGTCATTTCTAGAGCTGGGGTTCATGACTTGCCCTAAGATGCAAAGGCTGGTGATGCTAGGTGCTAAGAAAGCAGCCAAAATTCTCTCTGGGCAGAAATTAGACAGTCCTTTTGACAAGGGACAAATAAAGTATTATGGAAACTTGTAAATAATGATATTCACATTTATGACATGGTGTCAAGTCATTAATAACTACTTATGTCACAGCAAGGACGAACTTCGTCCTGTGTGATTCTGCTTGAAAGAAAGTGTTCTACAGCAGCACTTTGAGCGGTTCAGAGTGACCACAGAACTACAGAGCCTACTGCGACCTCAGTACCTTGTGGGGTGCCAAACATGATGTTAACAGTGCAAGAGCGGTGAACTTGATGCTGCTGGGTGATGACAATGGCAAAAGGAGACCCTCCTCTGCTCACATCGTCCAGGGCTTGCGTCAGTGACATCTCTGTGTTGAGGAAGATCAGGTCCACTACCATGCCCAGATCCCGCACCTTCCGCCCCACTGACTCCGCGTACTCCCTACCACAAAGCAAAGCCAGCAGAGTTTAACAAGTCAGTCACATACAGAAACAGAAACCCTGGTGCATTCACCCTCTCCATCATCTCAGATTCATTTTTCTGTTGGCTTGCCAAACTTCATAATGTTTAACAGGACAGTATTAAAGCAATCTCATTACAACAATATAAAAGCCTGTATCCTGCCCTTATTTTGATCTGAATCGGTCATTTCGGTTTAACTGAAATGGATTACAAATGAAGCCTCAGCTTAGCTGAGAAACAGAGTGTTTGCAAAAGGATTTACACTATTATAAATTTGCTTACATATAAATGTGTTTAAACTGAAGTCATTGAGTGAGGTAATTTATGCCTGCAGAGATCTAAGGGGCACACAGCAGAGCAGCTAACCTACAGAAGTCAGTTACTTGTGCTGCGTTCAGTATCTTAACTGTTCAAATGCGCCTTATCCTAATTCACTGCAGCACAGACCAACTTCTGGACTTGAAGATTTTCAAGAGGATAACTGGATTTTCAGAGGGTAACTACCCATCCATTAACATTCACTTGAGTTCCAAATACATTTTTCTCTTGCTCTTTTGTTCTGCTAGCTGCTTTCTGCTCTAACCCGGTATCAACACAGCATCTAGGGATCTGCTGTTCCTGTATCCACTGTCCTGCAGACTTCCCATTCCAAACACAAACTGTAGCTCACATGGCTGAGCTTAAAGTTTTTGAGTCTTTTTTTAAGCTTACTATACTCAGTACCAAAACTGCAATACTGACTGCATATGCATTCTGAGAAATTTAGTCTGCATGCACCCACACCTTTTGAAAGAAGTTCAATTTCTCATCTTTGGATGTGAACATTGTAAAGGTGACTAAAACTGTTCCCCCCTGCCAACTTCTTAAAGATTTCTAAGTTACACTGATTGTGTATCTAAGCTATTTGGGAGTCATCTTTCAACAGGTCTATAGTAGGTGACATCAATGCTTCAATACCCAAGATTTATTAACATGATCCAGCTCTTAA
The DNA here is from genome assembly GCF_035582795.1 of Mycteria americana. Classification (NCBI taxonomy): domain Eukaryota; kingdom Metazoa; phylum Chordata; class Aves; order Ciconiiformes; family Ciconiidae; genus Mycteria; species Mycteria americana. The sequence goes on from NC_134378.1 coordinate 18,415,810, forward strand.
GGTTTGTAGCTGTTACAGACCAAAACGATCCTTAGGATATTTAACTGGTCCTCTTGCACAAAAAATTTCTCCCTGTATCAAGTACGATAACTTGCGGTCTATTAGAGTATGTTCCAAAGACTTTTAGTCACCAAGGGATAAAGAATCTAAAATTTCCTTTCAAGATTTGTTCCAATAGGTAATCAACTCCATTAAAAGCAAACCACAGAAGTGTATTTCTAGTTTCACTGCTTCCTTTGTTCTGATTTCCTGTTCTGTCTTCTACCACCAGACAAGGCAAGCGCCAGCTCTCTCTTTGTGCCTCACAGATATAGCAAAGTTAAATAAAAGCAACTCTTGATCTTTCTTCCGAAGAGCTAAGGACACAGAGCTTTAAATTTCCCCTTGACAAACATTTTCTCAGACCCCAACCCAGATCTATGATTTATTTACATCTTTGCTATTCTTCAATATATTTATTTGTAAAGATATAGACGTCAGACTGGTGCCATCATTACAGCCCCCCTCCCACTGTACCAGGCATAGGTGTACCCCTCTGTTCCCAACACAGCTCCTGCTCTCCAAACTAAGGACACGCTAACATTTTTGACACAAGTCCCTTTGACTCCTAAAGTTGTTTTAAGTCCTTACATTCCATGAGAAAGCACACTGTTCTACAGGGACAGCCTGCATTTTTGTTTCTAGATAAACAATCTTGCATTTAGCACAATAAAAAGACACACTGTGTTTGAGTGGGGACGCCTCATTAAGTGTTCAGACTGCCACATGAGATTGCTCTGGTTACTACTTACACATGCTTTTCATGTCGTTCATGACTACTTTCAGCAGTGATTTTATACTTCTTCTATGTTGGATTAATGGTATTGACTGGTATCTGACCTAGTAACCAATCTGACAGGAGCTCTGAAACGAACATCCCCACGACTCCACCCTGACAACTGCTCTGTACTATCTGCTGGTTGGCATCATTCAACCCACAAATAACAAGTACAGGCCACTATAACCTGTTGCGATATGTAGACTAGGCTGATATGCAGACTAGGTAGAAAAGTATCAGGAAAAGGTATAGTGATAGGTGACAAGAAGGAAATAAAAGTAAAGGACAACATGTACAACATTTCTCCATCTCATCAACATATATTCTCAGAACAGCAACAGAAGCTGTAGCTTTCTGAGGGCTCTAAAGCCACGCTCTTCAAGAGCAACTTGTAAGACAAACAACCTCAACGCATGACTAAGTTTAATTCCATTTTCTTCTAACATGCAATAATAAAATTGGTCATAACTATTTTCTTACTTTGTCTGTTTATTCACCACTATCACAGAACAATCCACAGGTCTCTCTGCATCAAAACGTCTCTTGATTTCCTCGTAGTACTGACGGTACAGCTCTTCTCGGCGCCGCTCCTCACGCTTCAGACGGTCTGAAAGCAAGCCGCAGGGACAGAACAAATAATGCCCTTTGGACCTGTTTGGAGTGTCACAGAACGCAACGCACTCGGCACTGCAGGCATCTCCCGTATCCTCCCAGAGGGAGAATGTGAATCTGCCCTTTATAATGTTACAGGTACTCACCTTCTGAATTCACTGGGGGTCTATCAAAATGCTCTTTGTAACGGTCGTAGTAAGAGTCATCCTTCCGCCGATAGTAGTCTTCAAGGCGAAGGTAACGGTCATAAACTTCATCTCGTCTGCAACATTTACAGAAGAAGCAAGGGTTTCCATGCTCCAGCACAATCTCGGGCAATAACTTTTGCCAATACATCACACACAGCCCTTCCTCAAGTTTCATTTCTGAATTACCCACCTGCTCCCCACAAGGCACAAAGCAGGCACCCAACTGTCCCCAGCCAGAGCAATTTCCTTATCTTAAATGCCTGACACCACTCAAACCAGTGCAGCCACTGAGGCAGGACTGCCATAAAAACGTGTTGGCAAACATAATCCCGCAGAAATTACCTGTACAAAGGGTCCCGAGGGTCTCTCATATCCCGTGGATCCCTCATATCCCGTGGATCCCTCACATCTCGTGGATTCCTCATATCCCGTGGATCCCTGTATCGATCATACAGCGGCTCCCGTGGGTCACGAAGATCTCTAACATCACGAGGGTCCCGCAAGTCTCTTGGATCCCTGATATCCCGTGGGTCTCGCAGATCCCGTGGGTCCCTGTGGTCTCTGGCATCACGCATGTCTCTAGCTCGAATGTCTCGAGTGTCTCTGGAATCCCGCCCGTTTCTACCATCTCTGCCATCTCTGGGGTCTCTCCGTGGGCTCCCCCGAAGAGGGGAGCGGTCGCGTCTGGCATCTCGGCCATCCCCATAGGCATATGGCTCTCTGAGGAAAACACCAGGGAAATTCCATTAGACTGCTAACGACACAAGTACTGTCACCCCTAGATCTCTTACCTGAGGTACCAAAGCGACCCTTCTCTCAGCAGCTGAATCCTCCCTCCTATCCCACAACAGCAAGAATTGCCCAAAAACCATATTTGTTGAAGCAGCCTGGAGAAGCTTCTTAATTCCAATGTTTATCATAGCCAAACAAGACCCAGAAAGCTCCATTAATGGAGCATCACTAAAAGCGTAGAGCACCTGTGGAAGAAGCGAACAGGCACCTCAGAAACCGCCATTTCAAGGCCTCCGGTCTCCAACGTCAGCCACGTATCATCTACCAAACATGTTTTTGCAAATTCTTTGAGAGAATTCAAGGTGCTCAAGCCTAATACCCACAAATATGCAATAACCAGGAGCATTCACAGGATCCATTAAATTCACTAGTCAATGACAACAGAATACCTGAAATAATGTTATTGGCATATAATTAAAAAAGGAGCTTGTTGTGACCAAAGAGACTGTAGGTTCCATGTTGTGGCTGGGTTTGTGCTGCTAGCAGAAAGCAATGATAGCCACCGCCGTGTCCTGGATTTGAAGGGACAGTTTCCGTAGAAAGCCAGTCTTATGTTTACGATGCCCCATGTTAAGAGGGTACTAAACCAAACCAGCACGGCATCCTCAGCAGCGACGGGCTTCTCTGTCACATCTGAATGATCCATCTCATTCAGACTTTGCACTGCACTGTCTTCAGAGGCAAGAGAGAATAACGTTCCAGTCTTCACCTTTTCCCAAAATGGTAGGTTTTTTCGCAGGTCATATTTTCTTTTCCAGAAAAAAATGTAACTTCCACTGTAGTCTAAGCCAAACATAAAAAAAATCTTGCAGCGAAGCTACTGCGCTTCATGTGTTTGGAATGTTCTTTCCCCAAGATACTGACAACCATCAGAAAAAAACTCAGCTTTTTGAATCTTTTTATTTCCAAAACTTGACAGACTTTGAGAGTCCTCTACCAGCCTAATCGAGTTTATGAAAGATAAGCAGAACACAAGTCTGCTTCCACTACAGTGCATTCATGGAGTAGTCACCTGGAGAGAACAGCGGGAGCAGCGAGTCAGATGTGCCCAAGTTCAGTGTCAGGTAGAGCGGACAGTAATGAGATAGATGTGCAGAGTCTGTGCACAGACTTTGGTGGTTAGACACCCAGCTGTGCTGGGGGATATACAGGAGCATTGGCATTCTCTTTTTTATGTAAGATACAAAACAGATCTCGTGACACACTACAGTGTTGCCACTAAGAGCATATATAGCCTCCTCCTGTAAAAGAAGCACTGTATTTGCACACAAAAAAAAGTGTAAACTCCTTCAGCCTCTTGGACACACAAATCTGCTTTTTGTTTGTGATCTGTATTGAAACCACATCCCACGAGAGATACATATCATCACCCCCTTCCCCCCAGCCTACAATGAACGATGGCAGAAGCTCAGGGAAACTTCTGATTTGCTCTAATGGATATTGAGTAACTGATCTTTCTGTAGCTGTGAGACTATATAGCAAAACAGCCAGATGCAGTGTAATTGTTTGGCATATGACATTTATTCCAGCTGGAGTGGGGGTGGCCAGAACAGGCCACATTCAATATCTGCAGAGACAAAAAGATCCAGAATGAACAATGCACAACTGCAACAGAAGTACAGACGTGGCGCAGGTCTCCTCTGCTCTTGCACCTGCATCGCTGCCCTGCTGCTCGCAGAGAGCCAGCAGCACGAAGGCACAGCAGCCTTCTGCTTCCGTGCCTCTGTCACCATGGTCTGGCTCCTGCAGCATCAGCACCGCTGCCTGCATCTGCTTGGGACTCAGTACTGTTAGCCCAGCACCGCTGCCAGCGGTGCAGCATGGGACTCCACACCCCGGCATCAGCAACTGTTGTTCACACACCTGCAGCATGGTCCAGGGTCCATCATCCACTCTCTGTGCGCCCGTAACCATGCCGAGGGCTCGATGCCCATGACCTCATCGCCACCCGTGCCCATGGTGCTGCTTGGGACCTGGTGCTAGCAACACAGGATGGCCATGGTGTCTGCAGTGCCAGCTGGAATCTGGTGCCTGTCACAGTGGCACCAAAGCCTTCGGCAGCAGTGGCGGCAGTCCAGTCCACAGACTGGTGCCCATGGCACCACTGCCCATGGCTCACACACCTCCAGTGCTCCTTAGGGCCCGTGACACGGGCATCTGCTCTTGCATACATGCAGGATGACGCAGGTCCCAATGCCCATGGCATCAGTACCTGCTGCTTGTCCCTCTGCAATGTGTTCTGAGGACCAACGCTCATGGCATAGGTGCCTGCCTCTCACACTCACAGCGCTGCCCAGCACCTTCACCATTACATACCTGCAGTGCCACTGAGGCCAAAGATGTGCCACCAGTGCCTGCTGCTCATGTACTTGCAGTATTCTTGGGGGCCTCATGCCAGCACTGAGCACACCTGATGCTGCCTGGACCCAAGGCTTGCCACATCTGTAATGGGAACCCCCAGCTGTGTGCCCGAACCACCTCCTGGGCGATGCTCATGCACCGCACATTTGGCTCTGTGCAGGGTAAGTGCACAACATGCAAAAAACCTAGATGATGCCAAGAACTGCAGTTACTCCTTCTCTTTTTTGGTGGTAGATGTCTTGCTCGTTGCACTTTTTCCCCATTTTTGGTAATTTAACAGGTCAAGTTAGTAGAGCACACCAGACACGTGAGAGCTTGATTACCTTCAAGTCCAACACGTAACACTCCTTTGTGTGGAAAGCTTTACAGTACAGGCATAGAAGAGGCATGCCTTATACCCAACTGTAACCACAGCACATCTTCATGCCCTCCCTAGTAATGCCATGGAAAGGAAACTGAAGTTGTCTTCCTTGACAGGACAGTCCGTGTCTTCTCCACCTGCCTGTAACTTCACAGACAGAGGATGTGCAGGAGCTGCACATGCTGTGCCTACCGAGGGGTGGGAAACCAGGAGAAGCTGGCAGGTACACATCACTCCAACTGCACAGAAGGGGACTGGTTCCAGGTACTGACAACGCAAGCACACAGGCAGATGGGACAGTGCAATAGAGACGTTTGCTCTGTCTTGTGCTTTGCTCACATGCTCTTTTCCAGTCTCATTTCAGCACTGGAAGCTTTCGACACCAGAAGAGGCAAGATCCCAAAGTCCTCTGCAGCATGGTACTGGGAATGCTATAGCCCCTCAGCATTCTCTAGATATGCCTCAGCTTCTCTGATACTTGAGGCAGGAGCAAACATCAAGTGTATTCTTCCTCACAAGTCTCTTACACCCTGTGCTGCAAAACACAACGCTTAGCTGTAGTAACAGCAGCAGACACGAGGTTTCCCTTGTGCCTCCTGAGCTGTCAGCGCCAGGAGGGCTCTTAGAGGTGGAGCAGCCATGTCCCGACTGTCTCGCTTGAGCATCTGTTTGACTGGGGAGGTGGTGGTAGGGAAGAGACACAGACATTTAGCACAGGCCACTGGGCTCATGCCCTAAAAGCCTGACCTTCCTAGTATAACTCACTGCTTCCAGGTACTTTACCTTCGTGCCGGACTGGACCTTGATGAAGCCTTATTCATATTTCTTCTTTCCACTGCTTTATTAATATCTGTAAAGAATAATCAACCCATCTGTTCAATGCTATGGAACAAAAAAAGATCATCAGCACAATTCAAATGAAAGCAACTTAAGCTCAACAACATCCAGATGGTGCAAGAAAATCCATTCAGCAGAGAGACATTGTCACTTTGACGATTTTTTATTAAGTTTAGATAGTACAACATAATGAAATTTTCATGGATTTCTCTGACTTCAAAATAGGGTGGACAGCTTGGGTGAAGTTTTAACCCTTTACATTCAGGCCTACATCCAGACTCTTCATTCCATAAGAGAACCTCTTTCTTCTGCAGTCTATGAGCGAGCAGAAAGCAACTCATGGACTCTAGGAGAAAAAGCAGAGTCTGAAAACCTCCGAGAAAGGAAGCTGATGGCCAGCACAGTGTTAAGTTCACAGCCAGTCCTGTTCAATAGAGCATGCCGCTACCCTTGTTGAAAATAATCCAAGGGTTCTCAAGTGGCACATGCAACTGCCTTCCAAGGGACTGCTGCAGTGTTAAGTTGTACAGCCTCCACCACTGAGGAAACGGGATCCAAGGAGCCTGAAGCACAGGCTCCCTATGAAGTCAACACGGTGCATTCAAAACACCACTGTTAACATGATGCAAACGGATGCAACAGATCAGAAATTTGAAAACTGGTTGGCTTCTGAGCATCTCCATGAAAAACACCATGAAGTGAAATACAAAGAAGTAAGAGAGCTGAAGAAACAGAGTCTTGTCCTCAACCAGAAAAAGTGAAGTTGCCCAGAACTGGCAGAGACCCATGTTCTACTGTGAAGAAACAAAGCCTTCCGTAACAGCTGATTGAAGATGAAATAACGTACTGGAGGGGGGGCAAGAACAAACAGAAATGACTTCAGACATTTTACTCTGAGAGCCTTTTAAGAAAAGAACAAAACAAACCTAGGTCCTATCTGCTCCCTGAGATCTATCAACAATTAAAATTTCTTATTAGTTATTTACACTAACTACTTTCAAAGCTCTTGCAGGAGAATAAACATGCCACAACGCCTTTAGGCAGACTCAGTCTTAACATCTTCTGTAACTTCCCAAACTATCCTTCGTTACTTTCAAGATTAAAATTAGAATTAAGGGATTAGTTTAATTTTTGCTCTTATTGTCAATCAAGCAGCAGCATGTTCTCTTTTTGTGGGGGGAGAGAGGCAAGTGCAATCTGAACATTAACTACAAATGCAGCATAACAACATTCACAGGACCACAAAGCAGTCTCTCCAGGATCAGATACAGCTGCATTGTCTACTGTCACAACCTACATTTCACAGACATTTATTCCCTACATAGTTTTACTCATTAAGACATGAAAACACTTCTATGCATTTGTGGAGGTATTAGTACAATGCAACACTGGAGCTAAACTCTCCCAAAGCCTTTTACCTTATTGTATTATTAGCAATTATATTTAATACTCAGACTGCATAACTGAAGCAACTGTTCTCCTTGCGTTTATTTTTTAGTTGAGAATTTTTTTCCCCTTAAAGTCAGGTGTTATCTTTAAGCAAGACACTATCTGCTTTCTTTGGTTTAAGATTATTTTTATTTTCTGTTTTAAGATGCCATTGCAGAAACCTATTATGATTTTTACACTCAATACCATACATTTCTTTCAAATAAAAAAAAGTATTTAAATCCAAACAAAAATATTTTACTAGAAGAAAAAACACCTTTGACAGGGATCCTCCTCTTGTGCAAAATGAACAGATTTAACAACATTTTATTTAATGCCAACAGCATTTACAGATTACGTATTTGAACACTGACAAAACTTCGAGAAAAAAAGTCTTCTGTCTTGTAGGATTTTGAGATGACAGGGCCACTGTAATCATACAGTGTAACCGTCTGAATAAACACAGGTGACAAGAGTTTCTTGAACCACATTCCTATCTCAAGCACAGCAGTGGCATTGAACTAGAGCTTAACTTTTAGCAAAACATCCAATTCCAATTTAAAAGTCTTCAGAGCACAGAAACCACCAAAGCTCCAATAAGTTACTCCAGAAGTAAATTACTTTGCTGTTAAAGAAAACTATTTATTTCCATTTTAGGACTTGCCACACCTATGCCTACTCACTTATCTCCAGGTCTGTCTGTAACACACAGATCACATCACTCCTTTATCTTGAAGCTTTTGCTAGGGCTTGTTCTTCAACTCTTTAAGCCTTCTTCAGAATTTTCTGAGGCTTCTCCAATTTAGCATTATCCTTTTTGAACCAGGCATACCAGAACTGAACACAGTATTCCAGCAGCAAAAACCCACAAGTACCAAAACCTCCCTACTTACAAATCTGTGTTTTGTACAGCTAAGGATGACAAAAGCACTCCTGCTAGGTGCAGTCTTCCCTTCTGGCTTTACTGAAAGCTCAGTTCTGCCTGCATCCAGCTTAGGAAGAAGTCCAGGTCATTTCACCATCAGTGACTCAATCTTCATTATTTCATTCTCTCTTTTTAAAACATGATTGTGTGTTTTCTTTCCAGGTCACTTATAAAAGCACTGTATGGCCAGGAATCAACGTTTCCAGAACAGCACTCAAAGCACTGAGCAATTCCATCTATGTTACACAGATTCATTTGAAATCCATTTAACCCTATGTTGTTTAATTGTTCTAGTTTCTTAATCAAATCAAACATCTTACAGAAGTCTTTTACATCAACACCGCTACTTTCAGCCATAAAACTTGCAGTATCGTAAGAAAAAGTTAGACAGGATTTATTTTGATTGGCATTAATTCATTTCTCACTGAGAGTCAGGTGAAAGAATCCCTTTGTTACCAGGGGCTGATGCCAAGCTCATCCCATTTACACTGCTTATTGGCACATCTGCAGCGCTCTGCTAGGTCCCTGGAAACTCCCTAGTTTTCCAAGGCTTGTGGAAAACCAACATTAATAGCCTATGCACATCTTCATTTCACTGAGCCTCATAGACGTTAGATTAAATTTTCTGGAGAGGTCTAGTTTTGGTAGCTGCTGTTTTACCTTTAGTTTGCTACTGAAATGGAAATGATATCAAAACCAACACTTTCTGCCTCTTCAAAAATAGACAGCAGAAACATTAACTGAAGACTAGGTGGTCCTTTCCAGTGAGAAATTTTATGATTTCCAGACAGTTACACCTCAGCTTCTGAAACAGCTGCAGTTGTTCCTATTTAAGCTTCTAGACTTCGACAATGCTGGCCATAATGTCTTCTTGTATCCTTCTACCCTCCTTGTCTATTTGCCTCCATTTCCGTCTTCAGGCTCGTATTTGCTACTGTACACACACCTTCCCACAAGTCATTATTGCTCCTTTCATTCCTTCCTAAGTCAAACTGTTTTTCTTTAAATTAGCATAGGTTTACTTTGAAAGTAAATTTTTTGCTTGCATTTAATAGATTACTCGTAGATTTCTAATCATTCATTTCTGTTTGTTTGCTCCCAGTATATTTAGCAGAATTATTTTCATCTTAATGAAAATGGCCTTTTTAAAGCACCTAGTATTTACAGCACTACTTACAGATGGATTTCACATGTGCAAAAAAATCCAAGTTAAGATTACTTAATCTAAGAAGCCACTAAGTGCTGTGACCAATTCCTCTGAACCTGTCAAGATGAAGCCCAATATTGGCTTATAAATGTTTTTAAAACTATGCGTATGAGGTTTCAATGACTGCTTCCCAGGGCTTACATGTTGAACAGTTTCTTACACAGTGTAGTAGAGCTTTTCAAATACTAACAAAAATAAGTTCAGAGTAAGATCTAGGTAGCAAGAGAAAACACTGCAGATGAACCACACAGCACTTACAGCAAATAACTCAGAAGGCAAATACATACCCAGTAAAAGTGATTTTAGACTAGCACCAGGCAAGTTTCACATAGTGATCTTTCCAGAGAGCTTTAAAACAAAAGCACTCTTTCTACCAGAATGCATGCTAGGGTCAGTAGGAGAGCACGGATCAGTTTTCCTTACCTAATCTATACCCTTTATAAAGGCGACCCTTCTCACCGTCCAGAGCGGCCTGGACATCTTCTAGACGGTCATACTGCACGAACCCATAGCCATGGTACATGCTGAGGGCTGGAAAAGTTAACAGCAGGGCAAGACCGGTTACAACTAAGGGACAGCACTAACCCACACCCAGGCCATCGCATAACCCCACCAGATGAACAAGCAAAGGGACTCTACCCAGAAACGACTATGCAAGTTTCCTGGGAAAACCAAATCTACCAGGATCAAAATGCAGAGCTTAAAGACTCTGAAATATATTTCGTAGATCAACTTCCTTCTGACAAGGCAGTGACCAAAATACAACCCATGAAGTGACCAAGATTTGATTAAGAGACTATGAAGTCACTTGAAAGAGTACTGTAACATCACATTGCAACCCCAAAAGCTAAAACATAGCTGATATGTGTGTTATGTTTCAGCTGTACTGAAGGAATCACTTTTTCAGAGAAAATGTAGGTAGGTAAAGTTATCATTAAAAGGTCACTTTTTAGGAAAAACATTAGTCACTCCTCTCATCATCATCAAATAGCATTTGACAAGCATGAAAGTTATATTTCTCACTGAATTCCCAGCCACAAAAAGGCATAAGATAATATACTAACCCCTGATTTTGCCATATTTTGAAAATATCTCTTCCATTTCTTCACGAGTCATGTGGTCTGTGGGCAAATTGCCGATAAAAAGTCTTCTCTCTAAATCCTGAGGATTGGTGCTGTTAGTGAAGTCGCTCTGTTTGATGCTATTGCTCTTGCGTCCTCGAGCCATTTTGCTTTCGTTCCAAATCCAACTCTTCGCAAAAAAGAAAAACGGCCATGCATATAATTTCAATCCATGACATTAAAATTAAACTGGAACAAGATTAAACTTAACAGCTTTGCAGACTAGAAGCCAACTGGGTCTGCTTGATGCAAACTTCACTCCAGAGAAATCTTAATACAAGGGATACAGAGGGCTGGCAAAAACGTGTACCACAGCATTTTGGTTGAGCTCTTCTGTAATACTGAAAGGTAGTAAACCTAATTATTTTGCAGATAAGTTTTAATGGTTTAACTCCAAACTAAGATACAAATAAAACTCATTTTCCACTAAAACATCTTAACTTTGAGCTTTTCAACACACCCATTATTGTCACATCTATTTCTTCAGTCCACTGGTAAGGAGTGTTGAAATTTATGCAATATTTTAATAAGCGGAAAGGAAACACTCATTGCAACATTGCATAACAGGACCCAAATATTTCAATACAGGCTTTAAATCAAGACATCAAGTAGTACTGTTTAAGTGCTCTTAAGTGACCACACACTTTACTAAATGTGAACTCTTAGCTTTCCAATACCAGAAAACACAGTTTCTCATTCATACCCCTACCAAACAGCATATCCTTGTCCCCACAGAGATGTCAGCTCCCACAGAAGGCGGGTCCACAGCTAGGAATTTAACCACCCCAGGTAAATGCTGTACCGCTACCTCATCTCCCCCAGTATGGCAAAAGTACACTTCGTTAACCCACACTATTGCAGACAAAGCTGGAGCAGTCAGCAACATTCACTGCACAAACTTACCTAAAGAATTACAGAAAAAAAACCATCAACAAACAAAAAAACCTACATAAACTCTACCAAGGCAACAAAAACCCCCCACCAAACCCCACCCAGGATTCATACTTTCTCATTTAAAAGTCACCATTACATAAAGCTTAAAAAAATGAAAAACATTGCAACTTTCAAGATGAACTTGAAAGCTTGCAAACTATTTAATAAAGTTGTCATACTTCCTAAACATTCATGTACAGGAATGCATGTTGGGATTTTCTGTTTATAACATGCAAGAAACCTGGAAAAAGAAAGCTGATGAAACTGAGTACATCAACAGAAACTTCTACTGTTAATTGTAAGATGCCTACAACCAACACACTCCCTAACAGTAACCTACATTTGTTACAATTTAAAAGTAGCCTCTAAATAAACAAGTCAAACATCCAAAAATATAAAACAGTTTTATAGAAATACTTCTACAACACTTAACTGGCATGAAAAATACATCTACTCTAGATTTGAGACATAAAATTTGGGGTTTATTTTTTAAGATCAACTAACTTTACATTCATGTCACTTTTCTCCTTCGTTTAGGAAACCCTGCAGGGACAGGAGGCAGAGAACACCTGCCAGTCTAATAAGCTTTTAAAATGAACTGAACTGCCAGAACAGGGAGGAGGAAAAAACCCCAACACTGAAACCAAAATCAAACAAAAAAAAAAGTCATTTCTTCTACCGTATTTGCCTCAATCCTCCTGTAAATTTGTCCGCACACACACACAGTTTTACCTTCCCCATCAGAAGTACCAAACCTTCTCCTGTTTTTCTGTATGGAAGCACTAGACTTCTATTGTACTATTGCAGCTCAAGTTCCCATTAGCTGGGGGGAAAAGAAGTTTTCAAAATTCTCCCCAAATGATTAAGTGGCTATAAAACATGGAAAGACCCATCTAGTCCAAGTTCCCATTTGGAGCAGGGAAGTCCAAGTTGGATCCATTTGTCGCAGCCTTCTCCAGCCGGGCTCCGAGCACTGCCAGGGACAGGGACTCGGAGCCCCTGCAAGCACCTGCTCAGGCAGCATGGCCTGTACGTACGGTCTCGGGACATCACACACACGCATAGCAAACAGGCGTCAACAAGACCTGTAACTGCTGCTGGTGGGACATCTCACTTTAAGTATAAAAAGCAGTAAGAAATTCCCTTTTCTTTTTCTTAAGGGTGGGGACAGTAGGGGGTGGTTGGGGAAGAGGGTGCAAGAGCTTTCATATGAAGAAAACCAGGGAGCTATTTTTCCACTTGCAGGGCGCTTTCAAAACAAAGCAATAAATCCCAAACACTCAGACAGGTTGAAATACCAGAGAACTTTCATATAAGAGCATTTACTGCCTCTTACCATTTTCCGCTTGGTAGATTACATAGTTAAGGGCCATTTAGTAATCGTAAGACCAGAATAAATGAATGTTGTCCCAGCTTTAGGCACACTACACCAGGTGAATTACTAATTTCCACATCAAGTCTTTTTCTACCAATGCAGCCAGAGAGGCCACCTGCACGCCTGGGCGGCTTAAAGGTGCCAATCCCCCCGCGCAGAAACCAAGCGCCAGGCCAAGCGGGTTCCTACAACAGGACAGCCCACATCAGCTCACGCGCCAATAAATATGGCTCACGCCTCTGGAAGTTAATTAAAGCCACGTTTCCCTAAAAACCTTATATGTAAAACTAAAGTTATTCATTAATAGTGCTACAGCTTCAGGAAGCAAGACGTAGTGGAAGCAGGACGTTAAAACTAATTTGACACAAGTGAAACATTACACGGAAGTCTGCAAGAAGTTCCTGGGCAAGGCAAAAAAAATAAAGCCAGCCACCACAGAAAGGAACGGTGCTGAGGAGCAGTCAGCTTCCCACCCAGCACCTCGGAGCCAAGCCCCGCCAGGCAGCCACCCCTGCCGCACCCCCAAACGCCAGGCCCGGGGCCAGGAGGGCCGTTCTCGGGCAGCACTAGAACCCACCCGCCTTGGTCCTCCGCGGCCGGGACAGCAGGCAGGCGCAGAGCTGCCCACAGGGAGAACGGCAGCACAGAGATCGCTTCCCCCGGCCTTCCCGAGGACCCTGCTGCTGCTGCGAGAACGCGAGCCAGGCTTCTCAGGCCGCAGCTGCCCAGGGCCCCCTCTCCCGCTCCGGCCAGCGCCCGCGCCTGTGTCGCCGCTCGCAGCTTTCTCCAGCAGCGGAGAGGAGAGCCGCAGGCCTGACGCTTCGCTGGTGGCCGCAGTGCCCGCGCCAGGCCAAGGCCGCTCCGGGGGCTGCGCTCCCCGCGACAGCGGCGAAACCGCCCGCTGCACGCCTCGGCTGGCGAGGAGGCGGTCTCAGCTGCGTTAACCCCGCGCACCGACCGGCCCCAGGTCGCCGCGGGAAGCGGCGTGCCGCCCGCGGCCGATGCCGCCCCCGCCAGGGGAGCGGAGGGAGCTCCAGAGAGCCCGCGCTCCCCGCTACCGCTTCCCGGACGCGCCAGGCGGTGAGGCGGAGGCGCGGCCCGCCCGCAGGCCGCGGGGCACGCCCGGCCCGGCCCCGGCCAGGAAGGACTCAGCCCTCCGCGAGGTTTGCTGTGGTACGTCTTTTATTCGAGCGCTCCGCGTAAAGCCACGCCGCCGCCCGGAGCCGCGGGGCCCCGCCGCCCGCCCGCAGACTTACCGCCGCGCCGGGCCCGGTCCGCCTCCGACCACCGCCCGCCAGGACAAAGGCGCCAACCGCCGCTGCCGCGCGGCGCCGTCGCAAAGCGGAGGGCTAGCACCGCCGGGATGGCGACGCCTCGCGCTTTACGGCGCGGCGCGCTGACGTACGGTCCGCCGCCACGCCTGCCGAGGCAGGGGCGCGGCCCGCGGGGCTGCACGCCTTACCTGGTTCCCGGCATGCCCCGCGAGCCGCCGCCGCAAGGCAGGCTGGGACTCGTAGTCCCGCGGAGGGTGGCCGGGCGAGGCCGCTGGGTGGCGCCACCAGACCCCGCGCGAGGCGAGACGGGGCGGGGCGGGGCGCGGGGGTGGCGACCGCGACCGGGACCGGGCCCCCGCCGTTGCCGTCGCGTCCCCGCCCAGTGCAAGGGTCGGGCTCCGCGGCGGCGGCGGTGCCAGCGGCCTGGCGCCCGCGGGCCAGGGCCTGCCCGCGGTGAGCGGGGCCCCGGGCGGACGCCCCCTGCCGCGGGAGCCGCGCCGACCAGCAGCGCCAGCACCGGCCTGCCCCGCTGTGCGGGCGCGGGGACCGGGGCAGGCTGCGCGGGCTGGGGGCTCCCGCCGGGCGGGGAGCACCGGGCCTCGCCACCCCTGCGCCGCTCGGGGCCGTCTCAGGGGCGGGGAGCACATGAAGCCCGGAGCCGCAAGCGCGTCCTTCTGCGCGGCCGGTGCTCGGGGCGCTGGGGACTTCCCAGGCCAGGCCCACCGGAGCTGGGCCCAGAAATCCCCTCCCCACCTTTGCCTCCTTGTCTCTGCCCTCAAGACTCCCCTGGGACCCCTCGTGCTCTCGAGTGAGCCAGTTTTGGGAAGTGACGGCAGACTGGGGAATCCAGAGCGCGCGGTTCCCGCAGCTGCCTGCCCCTCCCGCCGGCCACCGCGCGGTAGCAGGAGTGACCTGGCAGAGGCCACGGGCGGCCAGCGGCACACGGCTGGCAGCCTCCGAGCCGGGGCTGAGGCAGCGATCGTGGCCGGGAATGCTGTCTCTGCAGCGTGGCCACGCAGGCGTCACTGGGGCGCGGGCACGGCGCGGCTGTGGAGGGACGGGGCGGCAGCGCGGTGTGTGACCAGGGTGCGGAGGGATGCTGAGAAGCCGCGGCTCCCTGCCCGGCCGCACGCTGCGCTGGGAAGGGGAGCCCAGGGAAAGTCTCCAGCGTGGGCAGGGGAGCCTGGAACTTCCCTGGGGACTGCTCGGGGACTCCTCTGAGGGAACTGAGCCAGAGGCGGGTGGCTGGCCAGAGGCACAGCCAGGCCTCCAGCGCTTTTGCCCCTTCCCATTTCTGGGCTGACGTATTTGTGGGGACTCCGTGCAGAGGCCAGGGCCCGTGGGCAGCGATGAGGGGGTCTCCGGGGCCACAGCTCTGCGTTACGTTAGGAAAATGAAGTGAAACCTCGAACTTCTGCCTCAGGACTTTGAGGCCCCTTCTAGCAGGCCCAGAACAAAACCTTTCCTCGCCATGGTCCACAGCTGACTCCTGCCCCTGCCTGCACCTCGTTCACCCGGGAAGGCGCAGGCCGGGCAGCGGCTCTATGGGCTGGCAGGGACCTGGCAGCGGTCAGCTTCCCACCGCCAGCGCCAGCGAGACGCCGCGCACAGACCCCCGGCCCCAGCGGCTCTGCCGAGACCCCGGGTGGCGGGCGGGGGCCCGGGGCCTGGGTGTCCCAGCAGGGACGGCGGCAGGAGAGGCCGGGGCGGGCGCCCTTCCCGCGGCGCCCCCGCCCGAGCATCGCGGGCGGGCCAGGCTGGGGCCCGGGCCGGCACCGCGGGGCTCGGGTGGGCCCGGGGCGCGGAAGGGCTGGCGGGGAGCTGCCCCTCACCCCACCCCGGCCGGGCGCTGGCGGGGAAGCCCCGGGGGCGGCGGCGGGCGGCCCAACGCCCCCTTCCTGGGCGGGAACGGGACGAAGAGTTATAGGGCGGGCGGCCGCGGCGCGGGGTGCAGCGCGATGAAGCGGCTCGGGCTGTTGGGGTTCCTCGGCGTGGTGCTGCTGGGCGTGAGTGGGGCTGGGGCTGGGGCTGGGGCTGCTCCCGGGGCTGGGGCTGCGGCTGCTCCTGGGGCTGGGGCTGCTCCCGCTCCCTTCCTCCCTCTCTTCCTTCCTCCCTCTCTCGGGGCAGAGCCCCGGCCGCGGCCGCCGGGCTTTCCGGGAAGAAGCACGGTCCGGCCGCTCTGGCCCGTCCCCTTGGCGCGGCCCGCCCCTGCGGGAGGCCCACGGCCGCAGCCGTGCCCGGGGCGGCGGCGGAGGAAGCCCCGACAGCGCTGCCGCCCCGACAGCGCTGCCGCCCCGCGCAGCCTGAGCCGTGCCCAGCCGGCCGGGTCCGGCCTCCCCCGGGACCCCCCGCCCGGGAGCGCGGATGCGGGGAGGAGGAGGCGGCAGGGCAGGGCAGGGCAGGTCTCTGCCCGCGGGCCCCTCAGCCCCCCCTCGCTTTCGCTTTCCACGCGAGGGCGTGGAGCCCGGTCCTGTGCCAGGTCCCGTGCCAGGCCGGGGACAGGGCGCAGGTCCCCACGGGCAGCGTCGAGCCCTGGGGCTCTGCCGCCCTGGGTGCAGCCTGGGCCCTCGGCCGGGGTCCCCCCAGCCCGGGGCACGGGTCGGGCGCTGGGAGGCTGCGAGGGCACAGTGACGGGCCTGCCTGCGCCCCTTTCACTTCCCTTTCTGCCCAGCGTCAGGCGTGTGTGACGGCAGGGCCGGTTCCCCTTCTGCCGGGTCGGGCGTCCCCAGGTCAGACCTGGCGGTGCCCCGCAGCCCCATCGCTGCCCCGTCGAGCCGGGGCTGCCCGAGGGCTCCCGGGGGGGTCTGCAGCACCCGGCCGTGCTGGGCCGCAGCAGCCCTTGTGCCTGGCCCTCCCTCTCTGCTGGCCCGCGGCATCTCGCTCCGGGGCTCTGCCGGAGCCCCGGTCCCGCTCCCCGGGACAGCCAGGCTCAGGCGGGTCTGCCGGGAACCGCCAGGCTGCTGGGGACGGGCAGCACGGGGCTTGCTCTGTGCGAGGGTATGATGCTGTGGGTGTCCTCCTGCACCCAGGCTGGCCTGAGATCTGCTTCCCTGCCTCCTCTCCACCCTTCCCTGGTCACACAGCCCCCTGCTCGGAGGAGCAAGGAAGGGTCCTGGCTGACGTTGCATGGATGATGTACTTCCCTGGGGCTTTCCTGCCCCCCAGGGCTGGTGCGTCAGCCTTGGGAAGGGGCTGGCAGTGCTCTGGGCACAGGAGGCTCGGTTAACACCCCTGCCCAGGTCTGCAGCACTTTTGGCAGGGGCACGGGGCGATGTGAGATCAGCATCTCTTAGGAAATCTGGGGAAACATGGGGCCACCCTACCGGAATCACTGCCACCCCACTTCAAAGAGAGCACTGGTGGCATCAGGCAGCGCAGGCGGCTCTGCTGTGGTCTGTGGTTAGCGCAGGCATGGGAAAAGCAGTGTGAGGAAGCCCTCACCTTGGGATGTGGGTTAGCGTGCAGGTTAGCACACGTGCGCTTGCAGAAGCGAGGCGGTGCTGGAGCGCTGGGGAGCGGCATGAATTCGCGGGTCTTGTTTATTCCAGTGCTGGGAGCCTGGTGACGCCATAAGATGCTTTGATAAGCAGTACGAACATAAGGGCAAGTGCTGCAACCGCTGTCAGCCAGGTACGGAGACCCCTTCCCCTTCCTGGTGTCCCAGGGCCCAGCTGTGCCAGGACCCACTGCCCGGCCACAGCGGAGCAAGCCCAGCTTGGTGTGACCGAGCCCCTCCCCACCCTGTTGCCAGCAGTGCTGACAGCTTCACCTCCCTGTGTCACCTCAGTGCTAGAGCAACTGGGGACCTCGTGGGTGCCCTGGGAGACCCCCTGGACCTCACTGAATCTGCCATAGCTCTCTTGGGACTCTGTGCTCCTGCAGCCACAGGGCCCCATGGCATGGGCAGCTTGCGGGGAGAGTGCTGCCACTGGCACTACCAGATCGTGATGGTATTTGCCAGCTCCTGCTGTCGCTGCCAGATCGTTTGCCAGTCCCTGGAGGGCTGGAGGCAGTGAACAGCCCCCCCTGCTCTCCTGCCCCAGCACCCAGCAGCCCTCCCCACCTGGCCTCGTGCAGCGTGTGCAGCCACCGGGCGAGCTGGCCCCTGCAGCCCTGGCTGCCGGAGCGGCATCAGGCTACGGAGCAGCATGCTGCAGTGGCCCTGGCATCCACAGCTGCTAGTGCTCCCCTGTCCTGCTGGCAGAGCTGCTGCCTGGAGAGGGGGAAAGCCCCCTTGCCCCCTCCTCACCAGCCTCTATTGCAGGGGAAAAGCTGGTCTCTGAATGCGATGGCACAGAAGAGTCTTTCTGCACCCGCTGTGAGAGCGGACACTATCAGCAGAGCTGGACCAAGGAGAGGCACTGTGCCCCCCATGATATCTGTGAAGACAGTAAGTGCTCCCTGTGCCCACCAGCCCCAGCCTGCGGGGGCCAGTGTCCCCCGAGGCTCACCCACCCAGTGCCTCACCTCGCCCACGCTCCCTTTGCCCAGACGCTGGTCTCATCGTGAAGACGCAAGGGAACGCAACACACAACACGGTCTGCCAGTGCCGGGCTGGCATGCACTGCTCTGACACCAGCTGTCAGACCTGCGTGGAGAACCAGCCCTGCCAGCACGGCTTCGGCTTCGTGGCAGGTGAGTCTGACCAGCTCCTCCCTCTCAGCAGGACCAGTGCCCTGGCAGCATTGAGCCGAGGTCCTTGAGGGAAAGGGGGACTCCCCCAGCAGGGTGCCCCTAGCAGGGCTTCGGGAGAGCTCTGTCTGCCTGCCGCTGCGCCTGGCAGCATTGCCACGGGGAGGGCTGCTCGCCTGACCCCCACAGCCCCTCCCCTCCTGCAGCCTGTACTGACCTTCCTGCAACCTCTGCTCCTCTCCAGCCAAGGCCGTGGCCCGGATGTCATCCCCCTGCGAGCCCTGTGCAGAAGGCACCTTCTCCAATGTCTCTTCTAAAACTGAGCCGTGCCATCCCTGGACAAGGTATTGTCTGAGTGCTGACCACATCCTTCACCCATCCCCAGCTGTGCCCAGTCCCTGTAAGCACATCCTCTGCTGCCAGCATCCTTGGGGACCCTGGGGACTGGGCGGCCAGGATGGTCTCTGAGGGACACAGCATCAGGCTGGCATAGGGTAGGAGTGACAGGAGCAGAGCTATGAGGGTGGTGAGCTCCAGGACGGTGTGGCTGAGCTTGAGGCAGACGTCCAGGCCCTTGTGACTGTCCCTCAGCATGTGCACAGCGCTGGCCCCTCCAGGGATGTCTGTGCTGTCGTCTGCACTGGGGAGCAAGGGATGAGGGGCTATGGGGACCCCCCATGCCCTGTCCAGGCTCTGCCTCCCAGCACACTCCTTGGCTGTAGTCATCAGCCAAGGCACCAGCCCTCTCTGTGGTGAGTCTGGCTTTGAGGATGCCATGGGCTGGCAGGTCGTCCCTGTCTTTAGAAAGCTGCTTGAGGGTTAATTGCACTCCCTGGTAGAAACGTGAGCCTTATTTCCAGGCTGAATTAGTCTCGCTTCAGCTGCCAGCCACTGGATTTTACTTTGCTTTTATCTGTGCCCAGAAATTACCTCCCCACGGAGCCACTTGTAGCCTGTCATCGAATCATCTCTAAGCTGTTCTGCAATAGCTGCAGTGCCCGAGCCCCAGGGTCTTCCTGACTGGGCAGGTCTCAAATATCCGCTCCCTCCTGTGCTTTGTCCCTATCTTCAGCAGTTTCAGCAACTCCAGACCAGGACCCTGGGGTGGGGCCCTGCTATGTACCTGGTGTCCCTGTCACGCAGCACAGGCCCTGGCCGGCCACATGCCCCTCCAGAGCCCGGCAGGCTCAGCACAAGACGCTTTCTCATGCAGTGCTGGTGGCTGCCCAGCCCTTCCTCCTCAGGGGCTTTCCGCCTCTGCTCAGCAGCTCAGGCTGCTGCTGCGGTTACATGGTCTCATTCTTCCCTGCAGCTGTGAGGAAAAGGGGCTGGTGGTGAAGGTGAAAGGGACGAACACCTCGGATGTGATCTGCGGTAAGTGCCCGGTGCCCCGGGCTGGGCTGGTGCAGAGCAGAGATCTCCTGGTGCTCCAGCTCCTGCAGCACTCAGAGGAGCTGGCCTGGCCTGTGGGTGTTTTGGGGAGAAGAGGGTCTGACTGCACTGCTGGCATGATGCCTTCCTGCTCCTCTCTGAACGGGTGAGGGATCCCCGTGGGACTGGGCCTGAAGCAGAGGCAGCTCAGGGCACTCGGCATCTTGGTGGGAGCGTCATGCGGGTGCCTTGCTGACCCCATCTCCCTCAGCAGAGTCGGGCAGGCGCTCCTCGCTGTCGGTACTGATCCCCATCACTGCTGCGGTCGTCACGTGCCTCGTGGGCATCTGCATCTACTGCCTGGTCCACACAGGTAAGGGGCTGGGACACGGGAAGCAATGCCTTGGCCAGAGGAGCCGTACGGGGCCCAGGAGCCAAGCAGGGAGGACGGTGGCAGCTTTGCCGAGAGTGGGGCAGCCCTTCTGGGGACACTGCCAGGGCATGGCTCCCCAAGCCCGTTGCCCTGCTGGGTCTGTGGGCTCTGTCCTCGGGAGCAGGCATGTTTGCACTGCTGCAGCCCAAGCTGGGCCAGCTCTTGGAGGAAAGTGCCAGTGCCCTGTGGGTCCAGCCCGGCTCCCCTGCCATGGCCCCCAGCCTCTCCAGCCTGGCGGCAGCAGCAGGCACAACGTGAGCTCCAGGACCTGCAGTGCCGCAGCACCAGCCCCGGCTCTGACCCCTGAGAGCTCAGGGCAGGGCAGGGGCACTCCCCCGACTGTTGCCTTCTCTGTCCCTCTTTCCATCCAGATTCCAGGCGACGGGTGCAGAAGCAGGTGAGTCTGCCCAGAGCCCTCCTCCAGCAGTGGGTTGGGGTCCCTGCTGGCACAGCCAGCGATGTGCCAGCAACAGAGCAGGGACTGTGGCTCTGCAGGGCAGGAGGGGTGGGGGCTGTCCTAGGGCTGCCTGCCTGGGACGGGACAAGGGCTGGGGCAACCCTGGGATGCTGCTGGCAAATGCTGAGGCAGGAGGGACCTGCGCAGGGGGAGGCCCTGCCCTGTATGGGAGTGTAGCAGGAGCCTGTGGAAAGATGTGGCCACAGAGGTGGGGGATGTAGCTGCCTGCCCCTGACCCTTGCCCCTGACCCTGTGCAGAGAGAGGCTGGGAAGCCCAGAGAGAGCCCCGAGACACGGCAGCCCACCGAGGTGGATGTGGAGGTGGAGGAGGAATTCATCCCTGTGCAGGAGACCCTGCTTGGGGGCCAGCCCGTGGCCCAGGAGGACGGCAAGGAGAGCCGTATCTCGGAGCAGGAGAGGCTGTGAGGGTGTGGGGCGCTGCTTCCAACAGGAGCACAGACCGGGGCCAGCACCGTCTCCTCTGTCCTCTCTCCACTGGGGGAGGAAATGTAGCATCTGGCCCGGCTGTAAATGATGTGACGCTGCAGTGGTCCATGGCACGACCACCCCCGTGGGGATACCACAGCAGCACCCAGGGCTGCCACCCAAGAGCAAAGCTCAGCTGCCTGCACCGGGAGGCCAGAGCCGAGCCCGGTCCCACTGCCCGCCTGGGGTGCTGCGGCAGAGCACAGCGCGGCTGCTCGCGTGCTGACCCCTGGCAGAGCCGGGTGCGGCCGCCGGGCCAGGGCCGCCACGGTGGAGCAGAGCGCAGCCGCTCCCGTGGAGACCCCGCGGCAGAGCCGGGCCTGCCGGGGGGCCGGGGGGAGAGCGTGGGCTGCTGGCGGGGGGCTGCCGTGGCAGAGCACAGCTCAGCCGCCCGCACAAGGGCCCCGTGCTGGAGCCGGGCCCCGGGGCAGCCTGGAGCAGGGCCGCAGCCCGCGGGTCCGCCCCTCCGCCGGGCACCCCGAGTTGGGCCCGCGCAGCGGGGCTCCGCGGGCACAAATAAAGGCAGGACTCGCTGTCCCGGCAGCGCCCGCAGCCCTCTTCGCTCGGCCGGGGGGACGGGACGGGACGGGACGGGACCGGGCGAGGCGGCGGGCGCTGACGCGCGGCGGCCGGGAGATGGAGCTGCGGGACCGGCGCGGGGCGGGACCGGCCGCCACCGCCTCCAGCGCGGCCCCGCCCCGCGTGGGGCTCCGCGCTCCCGCCACCCGCGCGCGCGCCCGCGCACCCACGGCACGTGCGCAGGCGAGGGCGCGCGCTGCTGGCCACGTGCCGCGCAGCCCACGCGGCCGCCGCCACGGCCCCGCTGCCTGCAGCCACCCGCGGGGGGAGCCGCCGCCCTCGCGGCCGCCGCAACGGCCCACGCCGCCCACGCCCGGCTCCGCCACGGCGCTGCGGCGGGACCGGGCGGGCTCGGTCGTTCTCCGCCGCGCCGCTGCCCGGAAGCGGTGGCCAAGCTTCATTTCTCTCCCAGTGGGCGTGGGCAGCGCGGCCCGCAGCCGCTGCCGGCCCCTCCTCAGGCCTCCCTGCTCCTCCGGCGCCTGCCAGCGCTCCTGCGGCCGCTGCTGCTGGGGGGACGGGTGCTGCCAGGACAGATGCTCCCACCAGAGGAGGGACGGGAAGAGGCACCGTCAGCCGTGCTCCATCCCTGCCGCGGGCCCAGACCCTCCCGCCGCTGGCCCCCAGCCTCCAGCCCACCCTGAGGCTGGGCGCGCTCCCCCTGCACCTGCAGCCAGCGTCCCCCGAGGCTGCCGGGCAGTGTGGCAGCTCCCACCCGCAGACCCTGCCTGCGCGGAGAGAGCACGTGGGCTCCAGTCCGACACAGCCCCACCGCCCGTGCCCTGGCCTCACCCTGCATCGCAGGGACCGAGGGTACAGGCAGGGCTGCTTGCAGCAGGCAGGCTCAGCGCGCCTCGCCTTGCCAGTCCGTCGCCACGTGCACCGTGTGGGGCCCGTCTCACTGCAGGGCAGCGCTATGGGGTGCCGGGGGTGGCAGCAGCGGAGCTGCTGCGGGCCCTGACTCGCCGGCATGGGGCTGGACCGCAGCGGCACTGAGCCCAGCGCAGGCTTCAGGTACAGAGAGCAGCTGCAGCCTGTGACCCGCCGCCACCCGAGTGCACGCAGCATGGCATAAGAAAGGCCATAAATCCCCGCGCCAGGAGCAGCTGGAACACGGAGCAACTTTTACTGTAAAGGCAGTGGCATATTATTTAAGGCTCCTCTTAAAACTTAATGTTAGGTTTAATAAGGGAGATAAAAGCATATCAACAGCTCTCCCTCTCAGGGCTCGGTGCTCCCGGCAGTGCCGGCAGGATGGTCCCCACCTGCCCTGGGGACAGACGTGCCCCCACTTGCTGCTGGCCCTGCCAGTGGAGAGGGCTGGCATCACATGGGCCACAGATGTGGAGCCTTTGACCCCAAACAGCCCCCAAAGGACTGTCTCCCCACAGCTGCCCCACGGCAGCGGGCTGGCCCCTCTGGCTCCCAGCCTCCCCCAGCGCTGACCTCTCCCTGCTGGCACACAGCGTGTTTGATGCCTGCTCCCGCATGTCAGACATGTGCCATCTCATTAGCGCGTCTGTCCCCCAAAGTGAGAAGAGAGAGCGCATGAGACCTAATTGAATGTAACTAATTATTCACTTCACAAATGCTCTGTTTAAATGGGATTGTGAGGGACAGAATTACTCATTCTGAAAAGGGGCGAGAAAGAGAGAAAGACAGAGAGAAAACAAATAGAGGCGGATGCTGGAGCTGCAGCTCCCTCTCTCCTCAGAATACCAATTACCGGATGAAGTGATTGTATAAATCTTTACCGAGTGAACGAACTGTACTAGTCACTTACTCTTGTCCTCTTATTATGAGGAAGCAATGAAAAATCATCCCAGTCACAGGCTCCCAGTTACTGCCTCGGATGCTGTCCGCAGCTGGAGAGCTCATCCCGGTGCTTTCCGCGGGTGGACGTCCTACAGAGATACGGCTGAGCGCTTGGCAGGGATGCAGGCCAGCCCCGCACCCGTGGCCCCGGGGAGGAGCAGTGACTGTGCGTGCCCCGGGGAGCTGCGGGGCTCCTGCCCCAGTGGGAGCCAGGCGATGCCGTGCAGCACCCTGGGACATGGCGAGACTTGGGCTGGTCAAGGGCCCCAGTGCTGCACAAACGACAGCTCACGCAGGGACCCCAGTGCCCAGCGCAGAGGCACCCCAGGCCTTGTGCCTGCAACTTTCCTGCCCTCCCCTTCAGTGGGTCCAGCCCTGCCAGGCCCCTGGCCCCTCTCTGCAGACTCCCACAGAGCTCAGAGACCTCTCCAAGCGCTCACCGAACGGGGAGAGCACAGTGCTTCCCGACCCCTTCCCACGCTGGAGTCAGCGTTTCTCACTCCCTGGCATCTCCACTCCACAGGCTGAAGAAACACGCTCATTAGCAGCGTTCTCCATCACTCTTCCCTGCCACATCGTTTAATCCCAGATCCCTCACACGGTTTCCTCCAAACACACGTGTTTCTGTCCTCGGCAGTGGTGTGGGATAGGAGAGGAGGTCCTGGCCGCGTGGAGCAGGGAAAGCCAACAGGCTCGCCCCCACGCCCTTCTGAGCGGTGGGGAGCACCCGCACCCTGTGGCCCTGCTGCACGAGCTGGTGAGGACCCAGCCTGTCCCACACTCCCTGCAAGCAACACCAGGACCCCCCTCACCACAAGGGACCCAGCACCCTGGGGGCTGGTTTACCGGGGTGAAGGCCACCTGGTCTCTACATCTCGCTGCTGCCAGGAACAGAGATGCAGCAGCCCCAGGGTGCCCCAAGGAGGGACCACGCTGCTGCGTGGGTGCCCCAGGACCCTGCGGCACTCCGGGTGCTGCAGCTCCCTGGCTTGGCTGAGGGTGAGAAGCTGCTGGAGGAGTTGTGCGGTTGGGTCGCTGTGGGGGAAAACAGACTGGCAGCAAGTGAGCGAGGAGCAAAACCTCCAGCCTGCCCTGCCTCGTATGGGATGGGGATTTAATTGTTGCCAGCAGCAAGTTTCCATGCACTGGAGATGTGCGTGTGTGGGTGTGAGGGAGAGATAACAACATCATCATAACAAATGCAGCTCTGCAGCTCCATTCTGTGCTTATTGGCTTTCTTCTGTTTATCTATAAATAATTGCGGGGACACAATAGACTTTTAAGACTGCCAAAGAGTTTGTCTCCCTCCAGCAATCGTATTGCCACAGTGCTGCCACCTTATCTGCTTGTAGAAAGATGAGGGTGGGAAAAATATTTACTGTTGGGGATATTTGTCATCTGCAAATTACCTCTGCCTACAATCCGCAGCGGGGATAGGACTGACAGCGCTGATCTGTATTGCAGGCACATGAGCCCTGGGGTTCTCCACACTGCCCCAGACCCACCTGAGCCTCCTCCCTGTTAGCTGTCAGGGCGGGCAGCACTGTGCCGGGAAATCCACCATGCGTGCAGGTCCATGCCATGCAACGGCCGCCCAAAGGGCTAAGGGAAGCGGCAGATGATGCTGAACTCGGTACTCAGCGAGTGGCTTGACACAGAGGAGCACCATGACGGGACAACTGGGCATTGAGGAGCTCAGAGGTTTGCAACATTGGCAGCACCTCCCTGAGCACACACCTGCACCCCCATGCTGCGCAGCCAGGGCAGCGTCCCCCCAGCACAGCAGCCCCAGGCCGCGACCACCTCGAGAGCCCCAGGCCGCGACCACCTCGAGAGCCCCAGGCCTCGCCGCTCTCCTGCAAAGGACAAATGTGCCGCGTACCCCTGCCACACTCGGCACTCGATATCCCCGCCAGCCCCACCAGCCTCGCTTGCCGTTGGGATTCCTCATATCCTGCAGCCCAGAGGCTTTTGCACAGCACTTACCACTACAGTATCCAAGAACCGATCTAATTGATGTGACACTAATTATTCAAATATCACTAAATGCAGAACTAATGCATCTGTGTGTACAAACCTCCTAGACCCTGACCATGCAATTATAACTCTGACATGAAAGGAGCTAGTGCAGGAGCACCAGCTCTCAGCTGAGCCCCCGACACTGCAGCGCCGGCCAGCCCTGCTGGGACACCTCCCTGAGAGCCACGCAGAGAGGCAGCATCACACGGGACGCCTGCAGCAAGGTCGGCATCCATCTGGCTGCGTGGAGAGTCAGGGCCCGTGGCTCCCCGCAGACTGGGCTGCAGCCGTGATGGGTCCCGCACAGCTGAGCTGACCCGGGCAGCATCAGCCACATGAGCGCGGGCAGGGCTGCCGTGGCCATCGTGGCAGTCGGCTTGGGGAGCTGCGTGCTCTGCAGGGCAGTGCAAGAGCCATTTCTGGGCTGCTCAGCACAGCCCATGCAGCCAGCTAGCAAAGCTCTTGGCTTGGACACGGACTGGTGCTGGGAAAAGCCATTCATTGCATTTGAAATTTTACTGTGAAATTAAGTTATGCCTGGACACGCAGAGCTTGGCATAGGCAGCAGTTTGTACTTTGTAAATTGCATTCTACAATCAATTAAAGAAAAGAGATGGCTGGTGGCCTGGAGGGGCACACGGGGTGGCTCTTCTTTGGCTCCAGGTCCCTGCTGTGCAGCCCAGAGGAGCAGGCCCGGCCCCCAAGGGAGCAGCCTCTGCACGGGGAGACCGTGGGGCCGGGGAGAGCCTGCACCCGGCAGAAAAGGATGTGGGCTGCTGCCCTCAGCCGCGGTGCCATGAGGGGGGAGGACGGCCCCATCAGGGGCTGCTCTGCTGCCCCTATGCCCGCACCGATTACCTGGGCGAGGGGCTCTTGCCCTCCCACTGCTGGACGCCTGCTCCCCTCTGCACCCCACTTGTCGCTGCAGTCACTGCTTCACGCCCCAGCCCGGGATGGAGCAGCTGCCGCTGGAGCCCTGTCTCACCGCTGCTCCGCACACCCTCCTCGCACCGCTGGCATCGCTGCAGCACGGGTTTGCAGGGCACGGCCCTGCAGCGTTTACCGCACCGGGCTCCCCACTGCACGGGACGTGGCGCAGACCCACGGGCTGGCCCCAGGCGTTGGCTCCGTGCCAGCCAGCAGCAGTGCGAGCTGGAGCCCTCCTTGAGACGAACCTCTGCCCCCTCCCAGCGTCGCCCTGGCTCCGGCACCCCAGTCCCCCAGCAGGGACCGGGGACCGCAGGGCTGGCAGCACACCATGGTCCCAGCACTGCGCCAGGGCAGCGAAGCAGAGAGGTCCCACGTGAACCGGGCGATGCAGTGAGGCACAGCCGACACGGCAAAGCTCTGGCTCTGTCTCCCACCACATTTGGGCAGCAAGCATGGCAAGCGCAGCACGAGTGTCGGGCTGCTTGGATGGCCAAGGGCTTGCCCTGGTTCTGGTTTGCTCAATGTTTTCATTAAGGACCTGGATGATGGAATAGAGAAAGCGCTTATTAAATTTGCAGATGACACGAAGCTGGGAGGGACTACAAGTATCTTGGAGGACAGGATTAGAATTCAAAATGATCTTGACAAATTGGAGAAATGGACTGGAAAAAATAGGATGAAATTCAACAGGGACAAGTGCAAGGCAGTATGCTGAGCGGGGAACAATCAGCTGTGCAAACACAGGCTGGGGATGGCAAGGCCGGCGGCACGGAGCCCAGCTGGGCATGAGACCACGCAGGCGCTCGGGCAGGAGGCACGCGGCCCGCTCAGCCTGGTGGTCCTTTGGGAACCAGAGGAGCAGGGCCCGTGGGGAGGCAGGAGGAACGGATGGAGGGAGTGAGAGGCTCTGTGGAGAGAAGAGGAACCTCCTCTGGCCTCAAGCACAGACTGACCCTCAGAGCCGTGCCACAGGCTCTCCCAGGGTCCCGCACGCCTCTCCCATGCCGGCCAGGAACCAAGGGGAGGTCCGGCTGGACCCCAGCCTCTGCGCACACTGGGAGCGGGGCCGAGCAGGGTTCCCCCCCAGGCTCTGCCATCCCTCTGCCCTTGCCAGCTCAGAGCCAGGGCAGCCGCTGCCTCGGGGTGCACCAGGGAGACGCCCCTAAACCGGCCTCGAAAGCTGCTCAGCCTTTCCCGTCGCAGCCCCCCTGAGGCAGAGCCCCAGGCACCAGCGCAGCCCAGCACCGGGAGCCAAACAGCCCCCGCCAACACGGGGAGCTTTGCTCTGAAGGTGCTTCCCATGCCCGGGGCTCAGCCAGGGGTCCGGCCGCAGCCCCCCACCCCCCAGCGTACACCCCTGCAGGCGACCGTGCCCCGCTCAGCAGCACATCTGGGGGGGACGGTGGCCGCAGGCAGGGAAGCTCCTTCCTGCAGCCCCAGCCGTGCCCGGGGGGTGGACGTGGCTGCTTAGCCTGGGCTGGGCCCCCGCAGAGCCCCTCCTGCTGCCTTCCCTTCGCTCCAGCAATTAGAGCTCCAGCCAGCACCTTCCCAGCCTGTGTAAACACTGAGACTCATTTAAATAAATTAAGAAGACATAATAAATCAAAGGGAAATGAGGGGCTGTGCCTGGGGGCAGGGGAGTCACTCGAGTTTAATTACATTGGCAAGCCTCTCGCAACGAAAGCGCGGCGAGTCCCACATGCGGCGAGCGCAGATGTGCAGGAGCGGGCACAGCTCCGTGGCAGGGCTGGCAGCACCGCCCCAAAGCCCATGCCAGGCACAGCACCGGCTCCGCCGGGCCAGGAAAGCGAGGCCCATGCCTGTGGAGGTGGGTCCCGGGCAGCGGCCGCTCCCGGGCTCCCCACAGCAGGTGCCCGTGCAGGCAGGCCGTGTCCTGGCAGCACCGCGAGAGCCCCAGCACACGGCTGCTGGCAGCTCACTGCGGAGGAGCTGCCGGGGCAGCCCGCAGAGCCCTGCCTGCCGCGCGCCCCTGCCCAGGCCCTGCCGGCTGCCCAGAGCCACCGAGCCCGGCTGAGGCTCGGTGAGAAGCGGTGGCGCCGGCAGCAGCCCTCTGCCGCTGTGTGAGATTTACAGCCCGTCCCCCATTGTTTAAAGACTCTCGCTCATGGCTGCGGTTGGGACTCCAGAAAGAGCTTTGTGTAGAGGCAGCAAATTTATGAAGCTGGCTCCAAATCCCCAGTCACATCAGGGGCCAATTCATCTTCCCAGGGCTGAGGATGAAATTAAATTATTGTAAAATAAATCTGTAAAAATGATGAAAAGACCATCACCCGGCAGCAAGGGTGGGGCACCAGGAACACACGCGCAGCCGTGACGGATGGGGCTCACCGGGTGATAAAGCGCCCGGACCCGGTAGCTCAGGGATTTTTGCTGTAATCTCACTAAAGAGATGTTGTTTACAGGAAAAAGGGCATTTTGGGGAGGAAATTGCATTTCAAGGTTAAAGGAAAAAAATGGAGTGAGTCTCCCAGGGCGCCTGCTGACGTGCAAGATGGTGGCGACAGAGACGAGCGTGTGGGCGCGGGAGAGCAGCCAGGCCGGGAGACGGGCTGGAGGCAGCACCCCGCACACATGAGTGCAGAGGGCCAGCGCCGAGCACATGCCAGCCGGCATGGCCCCGGCCTGCCAGCGCAGGGCGCAGTGGACGCCGGGCTGCCGAGGCTCCCCGCACGGCCTCACCGCCAGCTCAGGCGCAAGGCAGGAGCAGGCTGCGGGCCGGCGTGGGGGCTTGCTGGCCCCAGCGGATGCGCAGCTGGGCACAGCCCTGGCAGAGCAGGCGGCGATTGCCCTGGCTCACGCTGGGGGAGGCCAGCAGGGCCTTGGACCCAGGGCAGCCCGAGGAGG
Source organism: Mycteria americana (assembly GCF_035582795.1). Taxonomy (NCBI): domain Eukaryota; kingdom Metazoa; phylum Chordata; class Aves; order Ciconiiformes; family Ciconiidae; genus Mycteria; species Mycteria americana. The sequence continues at coordinate 18,445,625 of NC_134378.1, forward strand.
CTGGGAGTCCCTGCAGGTGCCATCGGCCCACCCTGACGGAGGAGGGGACGCGGCGTGGCAGCCAGCGGGGCAGACGCTGCTCCCCAGCTCTGGTGCCCTGGCACTGCCGGGGGCCACCCTGCCCCACAGCAGAGGGTGCCTGGCCCAGCTTGATGCTGGCAAATGCTTCCCACAGGAAGCCCCAAGCGACCAGCATACCCCCGCATCCGATGCTTAGGGGGCAGGGGGACACAGCACAGGGATTTGCAGCTTCCCAGTTTCAGTCTCATCCTACAAGAAAGATGCTGGAAAGTTGGGGTTTTTTTTCGGGATGATTGGAAAAAATAATGACTTCATCTTATACTGTGTTGGCTGGCCGTTTAACAATGGGCCATTAGCACAGCTCAGCATGGGGAAGGGATTTATTTAGGACACACGGTTGCAAAGACAACCCAGCAGCAGGTGCTTAATAGTGTTTCAGAGGTATCAGAGTGTTGCAGTGCTCAGAAAATGCAGCTGTAGGGAGTTCAGAGACTTTATTCTTCACTGCTGAGAAATCCCACAATACCAGTAGAGATTTCTCAGCTCTGCCCTAAGCACAAAAGCAGCGTGGAGAAAGCAGCGGCTTTGCAGGGCTGAGGTACCAGCCAGCTTCCAGCCACAGCACATCCTGGCTGCCCCGGCGCTGGCGGGGTCCCGCTGGCACAGCTCCACCTGGCACTGGGCATACCGGCGTCCTTGCTCCCACCCAGGGCTGCCCGCAGGGCCTGTTAAACACAGGGGCTCCCCTCTGCCCCCAGTAAATGCACTCCGAGCATGGCACAGGGGAGGGAAATGTTACCCTGGTCCTGGGAAAGCCCTGTCCTGCCAGGCTCTGCCTGAGCCTTCCCCATGCTTTGATGGTCTGGCCAGGCACTGTCACCTGCTGTGAGGTTCCTCAATCCTGCAATTACCATGGCATAGCCCTGGCTCCAGCCCCTGTCCTGCCACCAGCACGGGGCAGCTCAGTGAGCACCAACGTATCCCTGCCCACTGATGGGCCCAGAGCTCCTGAGAGCTGGGACAGGATGCTGGGCAAGCCCCCCTCACGCCCGCCGAGGCTGCCCAGCGAGTGCTCGCTGCAAAGCCCCTGCCAGGGCAAGCCGGGAAGGCTGTTGGGAAGGGGTTTCCCAGCTCCTGGGGTCTCTGCAGCTCAGCAAGAGGTGCTGTTTTTGCAGCAGCCACAACAGCTAGCCCCTTCCCCAGCACAGCCCTGGGAGAGACAGGATGGAAGGGCAAAGGCAAGCACGGCAGGGGCCCTGGGGGATCCCGCCCTGCTGGCCCCAAACAAGCGGAGCTGGAGCCCGGCAAGAGCCGACTCACCTGCACAGGTACGGCAGCCGCAGCACACAGCATTGGCACACCAAACGCATGGGCAGCTACCGGGAGCCGGTGGTCTGGGCACCCGTGGCAGTCCTCAGCAGCAGCGCAGACCCATCACATCCCAGGGCCAGACCGTGCTTGCTTGCTTGCTTGCTTGCTTACCTGCCTGCCCACCCGCCCTCCCTGCTTGCTTGCCTATTCTGCCCAGACTGCAGAGTGCTGTTAGCCTCCCTGGAGGAACAGGCTGAGCTTCTTCCCACCACACAGCCCCAGGCTGGGCAGGGAGGCAGTGACCCCCTCTCCTCCTCTTATCACTTGGCAGGGACGAGTTGAGCACTGCCCTAAATCAGCCCCATGTGCACCTAATGGCCTGGGTCACACCCGCTCAGGGCACAAGTGAGCTCCAGCTGGCTGCCCCCACTGCTCGCATGGCCCCCAGTGCATCCTACGCCTCGCCCAGGGCTCCCATGGCTGAGCAGCTCCTGGCCTTCCCCAGCTCCTGTGGCCAGTGAAGCGGAGACGGGGAAAGGCGCTTTGCTGGACCCAGAAGCCTGCGCAGCCCCTTGCCCGCAGCCCTGCCAGTGCGTGGGGCCAGGCCATGCATGCTGCAGCGTGGCGAGGGGTCCCGTGGCAGCAGGCGGCGAGGCTGGGGGCAGGAGCTGGCGGCCGTCCCGCACGGGCTGCGAGGCAGCAGTGTGCCGAGGTGGAAGTAAAGAGTTACTGAGCAAGCAGACGTTCAATAATTCATGGTCACTGAACTGCAACAGGAACAACGACAAATAATAATACAGGAAAATGGGGAGAAACCTGAAATCGTTAGGCCAATGGTTCGAGCATGAAGACAGTGTGCCGAGGGAGCAGGGCGGCAGTCACACCGTGCACGGATGGAGGGGTCGAAGCCAGCTGCACTGCGGCACCCTGCTGCCGGCCTGGCACCCCTGGCTCGAGGGCCCCTGATGGGGCTGTCGCCGCACAGGGGCCGTTCTGGGGCATGTGCCTGGTCCAAGGGACGCTGAGCAGTGCCACATGCCGGCCCTCAGTGCCCTCCAAGCCTGGTCGGCATGGGAGCTTGTTCACGTCTCCAAGAGGCAGGGAAGGCAGATCTGCTCTGCCTAATTATAATTAGTGATGCTTACCATGGGAGTTTGCAAACGTGGTTTAATTAGAGCAGCTGGGCTCCCTCCACACTCTGCACCCTCCCTGGGGTCAAGGACAGAGCAGAGTAAGGGAAGCAGGAACTGGGGGATGCTCGGCAGAGTTTGGCTGCTGGGCTCACGCAAGATTTACCCCTGCTCTTCACCCACAGCCGTGGCCCAGAGGGCTGGCAGGGCTTGGCTCGGCTTGGCTCGGCTGGCAGGGATTGCCCAGTGCCTCCGCACAGACCCTCTCCCAAGGACCTGGCACTGCCAGGACTGCGCTCTGCTCCTGGGGATGGGGAGGACGCCCATGCACACCGACTAAGCCAGAGGCCAGCAGACACTGCGCTGGGAAATTCAATCTACAGCTACAAGAAAAGACTGTGGAGTCTCTAGATGCATGAGCCTGCTTCTTCTGTCAAGAAGAAAAATAGGAAAGGGGCGTAGGGAATGAGACAAAAGCCACAAAGCAGAGAGGGAGGTTGGGGGGCAGTCGGGGAGAGCAGCGGTGGCCAACGGCAGCCCCAGCACGGGCATGGCTGATGCTGCAGCCGGGGCAGGGCAGAGCCCCATGGTGGGAAGGACACGGCTGCGCCCCTCCCCAGCCAGATCTTCCAGCAGCCTCCACCATCTCAGAGCCAGCGCCGCGCAGCCTGCGCCGGGAGCTCCTTGGCTACTCCCCTCTCTCCTGCCCTGACCCTGTGCTGCCTCTGCGGGAAGCCTCTCTGTGCCATGAGCTGCCAGGGCTCTCCCCAGCTCCGCCGTCAGTGGGGCAGACAGCATTCACAGCTGTCCCCCCCGTCTTGTCACCTGCGAGAGCTGCAGGGCACTTGTCTGCGCTGCGCTGACCTCACTCGGGAAGACAGGGTTGAGGACGTGACTTGCACTTGCTGAGGGTGAAGCGCTGCGTGTTGCGGTGCTGCCGAGCGCAGCGGGGGTCACGCAGCTCCCTCTCGCCAGGAGCATGGCCGCAGGCTGGACCCACCCCAGTGCTGGCTGGGTGACGCGGCCATCTGCAGGATCCTTTGGGCTTATCCAAGCCAGGCCAGGCTGGCTCGCTGGCTTGTCCTTGCAGCCTGGCCATGGCCCATGGCTAGTGGCCACATCCCGCCCGGTGCCCAAAGTCCTGCATAGCTGGGACCAGGACTGTGCCACCCATGCACGTGGAGACGTCAGTGAGTGCCAGGAGGAGACGGGGCTGAGCAAGAGCAAGCCCCTGGCAGGCTGCAGCTCTGGGTGCAGCTGAGCTGACCACTGCCCAGGTTGTCCCATGACTGGCCAGGTTATCTGGAGGGATGAATTTTGGCAACATGAGTGAGACCATCCCGAGCTCAAGGACAGTCGGCCGTGGAGGCCAGGAAGCAGCAGGCAGAGCATCCGCGCAGGCTGAGCCACGGGCAGGATGCCTGGAGTTGCTGCGTGGAGGGCAGCGACTTGGTCAGAGCTCCTTGCAGGTCCCAGGCACCGCACGGGGAACCTGGATGACTAATTGCCATTGTCACCAAACCTAATTAGGAAGCTGGCCACAGCCAGCCGGAAACTGTAGGTGTTAATTCTTTCTGGCGGGAGCGGTGCCCTGTCCAGAGGGGCTCCTGCACCCCAGCCTGCCCAGAGCAGCTCCTCTCCCCAGCTGCCTGCAGAGGCCCTGCCTGCCCTGGCGCTGTGCCCCAGTCCTCACCCCTCCTGCCCCGCACGTGTGGCTGTCCCCATCGGCAGGGTGCAAGCTGCCCAGATGCCGGCTGGCGAGCCCCCCCTCCGTGGAGCCGCGCTCTGGGCCCTGCGCGCCGGGGGGGCACGGCGAGGCTCTGTGCAGGGGGAGGCTGGGGTGAGTGCCCGGGTCTTGCTCGCTCCGGGGGGGCTGGGTGGACGCAGGTGCCTCCCCGTGCTGTGCACGGTGCTCCCGCTCCCCCTGCGAGGCTGTGCAGCGGCGAGAGGGAGCCGAGCTCAGTGTCTCGGTGACAGGTTTACAAATCACCATTGCTGTGTGAAGAGGGAGCTTGGCTGCCTCGGCATTCATCCCCGCGCTAATTACTGCCTCCCCGAGGAACCCGATCCATCTCGCTGTAATTGACAAAAGGCAATTAAAAAGCGGTTGTGAATAAAGGGGGACATCTCTGGAGGGCCTGGCAGGAGAGATTTAGGTGCTTTGCTCCCTGGCGCCTTGGACTCATTCCAGCGGCATGGCGCAGGAGTGATGCTCGGGGCAGCCGTGCCCCCTCCTGCCCTGCTGCCAGCTCAGCCCTGGGGCACCGGTGCTCTGCCCTGCGCCCAGCCCAGCCCTCCGCTCGCCTGCGTCTCCTCCTGTCCTGCCAGCTGTAGGACCGGCCGCTTACCCCATGCCTAGTCTCCATACAGACCCAGAGACCCTGCTGGCTGCATGTTCTCCGGCCACCTTCCCGCAGGTGGGGACTGGGGCAGGAGCAGCAGGGCCCTGCACCCACACGGAGCCAAAGCCAGCACCCAGCAGAGAGCCTGTCCCGCGGGCTCCCACCCAGCCCGCGCTGGGATAAGCCCCGGAGCTGAGGGAGCCCCAGCATCTTTCCTCGCCGGGAGCTGCGGGGGACACGGGGAACACGGGGAGAGGAGAGCAGAGCCACGCTGGGAGCAGCGCTGCCTGCACTGCCGCAGAGCGTGGCCTTGCAGGAGACAAAGGGCAATCAGCAGCGAGTGGCACGGAGCTGGGCGTGAAGAGCAGCTGATTGAGGAAGAGACGCGTCAGATGCCTCTTGTGCAAAGCGATCTCCTGATTGTGGAGAGCAGCAGGTGCGGGCGCTGCCAGCTCACCTGCGGAGATGCAGCCCTGCCTGCAGAGGGGGAGGGAAGGGCAGCGTGAGGGCAGGGGGGACACGGGTGCGGGGCGAGGGCCTGATGGACCTCCTGCTCACAGGAGATGGGAGAGCTCATCGTGCCGGGGCTGCAGCCAGCCAGGCAGTGCCTTGTGTCCCTGCATAGCGTGTGCCCTGTGTCCCTGCACAGCAGCACCCCGCGTCCCTGCAGGCATTTCTCTCCTGAGGGCTGGGCAGCTCTGCCCCAGCCTTGCAGGGACAGGGACGTGCCAGGCAGCCCCCGGGGAGGAGAGGGCAGGGGCCCGAGGCCATGGTCTCCAGCTGAGGGAACAGTGCCTGTCGGCACGGCGAGCCGTGCCTGCCCCGAGCTGTGCCAGCTGCTGGTGCTGCCAGGGAGCCGGCTCTGAGGCGCAGCAGAGCGCAGAGCTGCCCTTTCTGCCTGCCGCTTGCTCGGGGCCGGGGATCGCGAAAACTGCCCAGGGAGAGGCGAAACCGCCCCAGGCACGCGTGGCTCAGGCAGCCCTGGCCTTCTGCTCGCCCTCTGCGCCTGCAGCGGCACCGGCTGCATGTGGCTCCTGTTGAGGGGAACCCGCCTGTCCGTGGCCCCATGGTGGAGGTGAGGGTCCACGGCTGCCTTGTCCCAGGGAGGGGACTGCCATGGGGCGTGTGGGTCTGGCAGGGCCACCTCGCTCTCCAGCGGTGGCAGATGGCAGGATGTGCTGATGCCGCGATGTTCTTCACCATCTGTTGGGTCTAATTGACTTCCTGCAGAAGTTCTTAAAAAAAAAATTAAACCGGTTGCAAGAACAAAATTGTTAATTAAAAGGCCTTTTGATTAGATAGACAAATATTTACCAATTATGACTGACCCCAGCCACTCTATTTTTTGTCTGCAAACTCCACAATCAGCAGTTATCTCAGCAATTACGTCTGCACAACGATTCCCCCGTGTAATCCCTCCCCGGGGGTGTCCCTGCAGCGGTGGGCAGGCCAGCAGGAGGAGGGAGCCCGGTGCTGCTGAGCCAGCGGAGGGGTGAGCTGCCCTGCTGCACCCCGGGCCTGGCCACGCGCCAGCCCCACGCATGCCTCCGCCGGTGCCGCATGGGTGCGCTCCCCCCACCCGCCACCTGCCCCGCTGCAGATGCCCTGCTCTGGCCGCGGTGGCTTCTGGTGGTGGCATCCTCCCCTGGGTCTGGCGCTGGTCCCCAGGCGAGCAAATTAGGCTCGTGCCGCACCGTGCGCCAAGAGGACGCAGCTCCCAGCCGAAAAGCTGTCTGTGCTTTCGAGGGAGGCTCAGCACACGGCAGGGCTCCCCACCGGCCCCAGCGGCGGGTGCCCAGCCTCGGGGCAGGGGCTTTGCTTCCTGTGGCCAGGCCTCCTTGGCTCTCTCCCGTGCCTGGGCAGTGCGTGCCAAGGGCCGTGCTGGCCGCCCGGGACCCTGCTGCGGTGCCCAGCCCCGCTCCCAGCCTGCCGGAGCGGCAAATCCCCCTTCCCCCCGCACCCCGCCGGCACCCCGCGGCCAGAGGCTGCAGGACGGGGAGCCTGTGCCTGCCCTGGTGTCTGCCCACCTCGTGCCGATGGGGCCTGGGCACAGCACGGCCCGTCGCCTGTGGAGCGGCGCAGGGGCCAGACTGGAGCGACCGCGGCCTGTGGCACGCCGACCTCCCGCTTCACAGAGGGGACTCGCGTGGTCGCACTGCGCCGAGGGATGCGCTGGGACGGAGTCGCGGGTGCAGCACCAGACGCGCGCTGCCAGGGCAGGACGTCAGTTTTAATGTGGTAAGAAATTGATGGATGATTCTGAGCGAGCGAATGTTCAGTGTAAATTACCCATGTTAGGCTCCAATCCATGGCTAATTCATTAGACACACGTTTCTACACAAAAATAAAAAGCCTTCTGCATGCATTGTTCACCAAATGCTCTAAAGAAAAGATGTGGGGAGGCAAGGCAGGCTCTTGACCCACTTGTCTGGTTAAATTCTCATTCCCAGCCTCTCTGCTTCGGCCGTGACGAGCGGCAACAGCTCCCGCCCGGCCGTGCAGCCTGCCAGGGATGCGCTGCCAGCACTTGCCCGTCCCCGGAGCCCGGCTGGCCGCGGGGCTCGGCGCCTCTCTGAGATCAGAGGGGCCAGGGAGGAGCGCACAGCGTGGCATGGGGAGCACCCACCGCTGGCTATGGCGGGAGAGCAAACCCTGGACATCGGACCCGGCAAAACGCTGGGATGGCTGTGGAGGCCCATTCCCATGATCTAGCACCATTTAGAGTCTTACTAATGGAGTGGGAAAGCTAATTGTGATTAAAGTAACGATGGCGCTAAACAGATAATTCTGCACTGAAGGGCAAGATAGATTTTTAAAAAGTGAATAAAAAAGGAGAAGATGGAGTAACCAGTCTTTATAAACACAGAGATCAGTAAGTGAGGATTCATTTTTTTATTAGCACAGGGATCTCAAGGGAGGCATGCGTCTGCAAACCCCAGTGCCTGAGACTGCACAGCTCTTAATAAATGGCACGCCAGCGATGCTGGGCCTGCCTGCTTCATTACCATGACTACTGCACTCTGCTTTTACAGAAAACTAAATATTGAACAGAGAGCAGGTGTGCGGAGGATCCCAGCCCTCCCAAGCCATCAGCGCCATCTCCGCAGGCAGCCGTGACCCCCGGGAGGGAGCGCTCGGCCGCGGGGCCGCGGGCCAGGCGAGGCGGCGAGCGTCCCCGTCCCACGCACCTGGCCAGGGGAGACTTCGCACCCGAGCCGGGGAGCAGGGACCAGGCCAAGCCCTGGGCAACGGGCTCAGCAGGACACCCTTCTCCAGAGAGCTTAAAATTTCTGCCTGAGCAGAGCAGAGCTCATTTCCCTGCCGGCAGTGACAGGGAGAGCCCAGCCAGGACCTCACCTCACTGCAAAGGCTGCAGGAGCGAGACCCTCCCCAGTGCCGGGGATCCTCCTCCCCATGCCGGCTGTTTTGCCATGCCTGCCTGCAGCAGGGAAGCTGCAGGGCACTCGGTGCACTGGCCCGAAGCAGATGCACCCCAGGGACGGAGGATACGTGGTAGAGACATCCTGTGTCCAGCCTGCCTGCGGGGCTTGGCTGCTGCTTTCAGCAGACCCCAGGACCTAGAAACTCAGCAAACATCTCATGGCTCCTTCTTCCCGCAACGACTAGCACAGGAGGCAGCGGGGAAGGACTCTGGAGGTTATTGCTTTCATAAATAGATGGCATGCAAGTGCTCGAGGTAAGCAAGACAGGAGGGGAGAGCCCATGTGTCAGCACGGCTCCTGCCTGCAAACAGCCTTCACCTCGTCTTGCGTTTCGAGGGCTCCCCAAGGCCCACCTCTGCCCGGCAGCTACCGGACTCCTGCTCCCTGGGTGCCCCCAGGGCGTTCTGCTCCCCAGCGCTCTCCCACCCTCACTGTGCATTTCTATTCACCCCTCTAAATGTTCTAATACTGTAGAAGATCCATCAGAAACCTTCCACTCCAGAGGGATATATATTATCTAAACTTGATAAGACAACTTAATTTCTCTCCGTGTCTGTTACTGGCGATAAAACTGGGAGACTTTTATGACCCGGAGTCTTCTGTAAGATTGTCAGGAACTTATTATACAAGGTATAACTGGATTTCTCTCCACAGATGGCTCGCAGCCATGAGCTGTAACGCAATTCTGCAGCACATTTGGTAGAATAAATGCAAAGAGCTTGTTACAGTGAGTTAGATAAGAGAGACGGGAACACGGCTCTCGCAGGCTAATTCGGCATCTGATCTGCCTTTTCCCTTGCTGTGAAGGACGCCTTGGAAAAGTGCATTTCATGGAGAGGAAGGAGCCAAGCCCTTCCCAGTGCCTCCTGGGACTGGCACAGCAGCCAGTGCGGTGCACTCGGAGGGACAGGACCTGGCATGCCGCGGCAGAGCCACCCGCCCCGGCCCTTCGCCCACACAGCAGCCTTTTCCCCGGCAAACCAGTGCCGGCAGGTGCCTTCCCACGCAGCGGTGAGGGACGGCAGGTCCCTCTCTGAGGCCCTTACGGCAGGCTCATCCGTTATAGTTATCACACAGCCCATTCAGGCTCTGACCAGATAAAGACTGGTGATTTTTTATTTACTGATTTTTTATTTCAGCATCCTGTGGGCAGGATGCCATGCAGCACACTCATTTATCTCAATTTGCTCCCTCCCACCTCCCATCCCTAATTTTTCAGCAGAGGCTTGGAGGTGAAAGCCTTATCTATGTGGTTCCCCTGCGCACGGAAAGCAATCGTGGCCTCTCCTTGTACGGGCCCTGATGGGGCTATTTACTGTCAGAGCAGTGGCTATGCAGTCTGGAGATGCGATCGGTCCCTCCACAGCCGCACACGGCCCTGGGCCAAGCCAGACCCTGCACTGCTGTGCTCCAAGCTGCAGTGGGGCTCGTGCGTGGGGCTGCAAAGGCTCCCGGTCACGCGGCGGCTCTCCAGTGACCGTCCCCAAACAACAAATACCCCTGCAAACTCAGACCATGTTAGAGCAAACGGGAACTGCCGGAAACGATCAGCCGGTGACAGCATCTTCCCCGCGTGGCGGTTCGGGCCGCCCGCTCTCGCGCAGTCCTGCCAGGCTGCGATCCCTGGCGTGGGCAGAGCCGGCCCCACAGCCCCACGCACCCTCTCCGCGGCTGCTGGCAGCACCTCCGTGCACACACTGTCCCCCAGATCGGGTGCTCCAGGCCCCAGCACAGCTGAGCGTGGGCCGGGCCAGGCTGCTGCCTGCGCTGTGCCTGCACCCGTGTGCGGCTGTGGGCAGCCCCCGCAGCCGTTTGGGAAAGCAGCGCTGGTCCGCGCCCCTCGGACCCCGCAGGGCACAGCAGGGCTGGGAGCCCGGCTCAGCGCGGAGGCTGCAGCACAACATGGCCGCATTAATGCTGGGCGAAATATGTTGTTATGTGCATCAGGTTTTGTAATGGAACATGTTTAAAATTCAATAGAAAGAAAGATTAAAAAATAAGTTTCTTATCTAAAGGAGCCATAGAGCCAGTGAGGAAATTATGAATGTCTCGTTGTCCAAGGTTAAAGAGTGAGAGCTGAGGCATGAAAAGGCAGGAGATAAGATGAAATGTTTTCTGTTCAAATGAATGGGCTCCACTCTGCTCCGTAATAAACGATCAGTGTCAATATGACAAATTAATTCTGCATTGAGCTCCATTCAGCATGTGCAGGGTGGGGAGGGGCCGGTGCAGCAGCAGAGGCCTGGCCACAGCCTCGGCCGCCAGATCCGCGCCACGGGGCGAAGCCGGGACTTCACAACCCGTTGCTCCGGGAACGTCTCCTGGAGGGCAGCGCAGGAGAGGCCCTGCGTCCCCAGCAGCCGCCCTCAGCCGGGAGCTGCAGCCCGGCTCTGCAGCCCCTCTCCGTGGCTGGCTGAACCCCCCAGCCAGCAGTGGGGCTTGCAGAGCGGCTAGCGCCCGAACAGGGACGGCCCCGCCGCCCCAGAGCCACCCACCGTGCCGGCTGGAGCCTGGCCCTGGATCGGGGCTGCTGCTGCACAGGGGTCTGCTCGCGGTCCCACGGGCCGGGCTGCGCCAGCTCCATGAGCCCCCTGTGCTGGCAGAGGGGAGGGGTGCCCTGGGCCCCGACCATGGCCTGCAGCGCCCGGTGCGGGCTGCAGCCCCCCCCGGGCACCTCCCGGGCCCCAGCGCCGAGTGCTCCACTTCTCATGGGGAGAGGGGGATCGCGGCAGGACCCCAAGGACGAGGGGACGGGGATGACGCGTCCCAGGCTGGCAGCTGCGGTGGCTGCAGCAGAGCCGTGCCAGCATGAGGAGCTGCTGGCAGAGCAGCCAGGTGACCCCGAGGAAGAGAATGGACCTTTTAAAAGAGACAGTGACAAATGAAGCTCCCTTCCAGCTCGAGGCGCGGAGGAAGGGGGCAGGGAGGCGCTTCCAGGAGCCGCAAGCTGAAGGTCATCCAGGAGCCGGATGATGCTGCCACGGGCGAGGGGGACCCGGGAGGGGACAGTGCGGGATGGGAGGGTGCGAGCAGGGTGGGACGGTGGGTGCGGGACCCAGATGGGCAGCGCCAGAGGTGCAGGCAATGGAGGGAGGAGAGGGGGAGCAGGAGCCGTCCCCACCCTGGGAGCGGACGGGCAGGGAGCAGGGGGCCTCTGGATGATGCTCCTGAGCGCTGCGGTAAGTGCCTGGGGCTGTGGCCCAGCCATGCCAGCCCTGCCCAGGGCGGCCCTGCCAGACCCGGTCCTGCCCGAGCAGGACCCTGCCACGGTCCTGCCTGAGCCCCTGTGCTGGTAAGCAATGCTGCTGGGAACTCGTTTCCCACTGGTGAGTGGTGAACCTGGGGAGAGGAACACGGTTCCTTGGGGTGGGAAGCAGGCTGTCCGCCTGGGCAAAGCCCAGTGAACTGGCCGCCAGCCCTGCCGCTTTCAAGGCACTGTTCCTGCTGGAGAGCAGCCTCCGGCCGAGCCTGATGCTGCAGCTGCCTGGAGGAGCAGAAGCCGGCGCAAAGGGCTGTGCCATACAGGGCAGGGAGAGGAAGGCCGCGCCAGCCCAGTGGATCCCAGCGGAGGGACGGCTGTAACGGCAGCTGTTATTATTCATGGGAGACCTTAGCGCAAGTCATGCTCGCGCAGAAGACAAATCGCAGCCGACACACAACACTGTTGCTCCGTGTTTATCTCCAGCTGCCTGAGGGCAAGAGCAGGTGAAGTTCCAGGAGACGCGGATCCACGGACCTGTCCTGCCCCAGCACAGGGCTCGCTCACCACCAGCCTCTGCCCAACCAGCCAGGCGCAGGCAGGGTCGGAGCAGAGCTTCGCCCTTGCGCTGGGCAGGCAGGCATCTCCAACGCTACCGTGGGGCAGGGCCTGCTGCCGCTAAGGAACCAGGGGGCTGCCCCCTGGGAGTCCCCAGGGATGCAGCTGCACATGGGGGACAGCGTTTGAGAGGACGGGCTTGCTTTGCAGGTCCAAGCAGAGCGTGGGGCACCTGGCCGGCTGTGCCGGTCCCACGCAGCCGTGCCACCGCTGGCTGCACCACTGCAGCGCTGAGCTGTACACGCCGGTACTGTGGCAGTTGGCTGAGCTGGGCGGCAAAGCTTCCTCTGGAGGCACAGCAACTGCTCCCGCATCGGCACCCAGCTGCCCCAGGAGGGGACGGGCAGGGCTGCCTGTGCGGTAGTGCTGCCCCTCGCTGAAGCACCGTGGGCCGGCGCGGGAGCCTGGGGAGCTGTGGCAGCCAGGCTGCAGGGCCTGCTCCTGGAAGAGTTAACAGCCTTCCCCGTCTTGTTCTCAAAACACTGACACTGGAGCTGAAATGGAAACAGCATCTCAGCAGCTGAGATTAAAACAAGAAAATGAGTATAGAAATGATGTTTGTTAAAACGAAATAGCTAATATAATCCTCAAAGGATTTTTCCTTTTGACTTAAAAAAAAAATCTAATATCTTCATTTCCATACCTTTTTTAAGCTAATTTGTGGAAAATTAAAATGGTGAGCCCACAAAGGCTGCGGTTTAATTGAATCTTGCATCAGCCCTTGGTGAGCAGTCTCTCTTGGATTCCTTGATTAGTTCCCTCCATTAAATCATTTTTGCATCGTTTAGCTGAGATACTGTCTTCTGGCGGGTCTGGGACTCAGGGACCTGGATAACTCAGTCTCCATCTGAGCAGATGTAAAATGACACGCCATGCTCTGGAGAACTGCCTTATTTGGGCTCCCGTGTCCACAGGACTCGCTCCTGCGCCTCGCTGGTCCGGGCAGGCAATGCCGGCATTGGGCCCAGCCGGGGCTCAGCACATCCCCAGGCGCCAGGCACAGTGCTGCGGGACTCGCCCGGGGAGCAGCCGCAGCGAGACCAGAGGTGGCAGGACAGAGGGCAGCGGGAGCTGCGGGAGCCGCGCTCAGCACCAGATGGCTTAGAGAGGGCGCGCTGGCCTGGCCGTGGGGGACACGGGGTGCAGCAAGGACCACAGCGTGACATCCTGGCAGGGGAAGTCCTTCTGCTCCGCCTGCCTGGCAGCGCCTCGTGCACGGTGCTGCAGGCTCCGGGCCCCAGCGGAGCACCGGTCCTCAGCATGGGGCATGCATGCAGGATGCGGCCACAGCACTGGGAGCTGTGTGAAGTTCACCTTCTGCCTCTCCCTGCTGAACATCCCCTCCCTCTAAGCACAGATAAATTACACCTACCAGGGATGGCTCATAACTTAGTGGGAAGAGCATTTACAGCCTCCCTGTCCCATGGCACAACATCCCGACAGGGACAGAGCCACTAAATCTCTCTGAAGCCAGCAGCAGCTGCACACCAGGACAGCCAGCACAGCTCTGGCCCAGCGAGCCACGTCCTAGCCCTGCCGGCCACCCAACACTGCCCTGCTGTGCTACGGAGATGTGGGCACTTGATGAGCCGACTTGCCCTCACGCATCCCCCAAGCAACCCGGGCACCTCTCCCTGCCCCAGCCTGTGGCGTGTGAGTTTTCTGATGGCCTTGTCAGCCTATCATGTCCTGTAGATTAAAACAGATTTATATAAAGTCCTTTTCACCCCATTAGATTACTCTGGATTAACCTTGATCTCAGTAATAGATGCTATAAATGTAAGTCCCGCTCAGGGGGATTTTATCCATATGTTCTTGGAAGGCAGAAAGTAGATAACTTCTTAGAGAAGGTCTTACTGAGCGATTAGAAAGATTTAACCTCTTCAGAGCCAGCCGGAGCCGCATGCCCCTCTGCGGGGTGAGTGCTCAGACCCACTGCCTCGGGCAGCCCCCCCCATGGCCTCACCACCCCTGGCCCCCGGCTGGGGCACATCTTGCACTGCCACTTGGGGAGGGGGACATAGCATGTGGTGGGACGCCGGCCTGACACTCTGCTGCTGCGCAGAGCCGGCCCTGCCGGTGAGCTCAGCCTGCCCAAAGCACGCTCTTGAGGCAGCCCTGCCTGCTCGATCCTCTCCTGAGGGATGCTGGCACGTGTGTGGGCAGGGCTGTGCAGGCAGGGCACGCCACCGGCCAGCCATTCTGCCTCTGCCTCTGCCTCTGCAGACTTTGCACCCGAGCGAGAGTCCCACAGCAATTTCCTCCTGTATCCCTCAGGACGGCGAGTGCCCCGGCGTGGATGGTTACCACCAAGCACCTGAGCTCTGCTTGCGAGTCCTGCACTGCCTCTTCAGAGCCAAGGGCTGCCTGATGCTGCTGCTGCCCTTGACTTACAGCCTGTGGTTTCCTTGAGAGCTTCATGCTTTTTTCAATCACCAGAAGGGAAAAGCCTGCTGGGCAGAGCAGACTGCAGTCCTTTCAGTGTTTGATGGCTGAGAAACAGTTAATTCAAGGAGTGATGAAGGCAGGGCAAGGAAATTCAAGCAGCTGTGAGAGCAGAGGAAGGAGGGAGCCAGCACATCGCTGTGTGTGGCACCACGCGTGCACCTGCAGCTGTGGCCCAAAGGGGTGGCAGCAACCAAAATTAATTCCCCATCCCCTCCTGCTGCTGATATTAAATTGCTCTAAGCGCAGGCTAGAGCCAGGGCCAAGCTCAGCTCTTCCAGGAGACTTTGGCCAGCAAGTTGCCTTCTGCTTGCTGATGAGAGACGCACCTAACGGAGGAAGAAGAGTTTGGCACTGGGCTGGGCTGCAGAGAACTGGCCCTGCTGGAAGCTGCTGTGATCATGCAGACCGTGCAGAAGATAGGTGCAAGCTGTTGACAACAGACAAGAGTAATGAAGAGGAGTCAGCTCCGCAAAGCTATGCGGTGCTGCAGAGCCAGGGTGCATTTGGGGTGGTCTGTGAACACGCTGGCTCCTGGGGAGTCATTGGTTTAGGCTGCAGCGCTGCTGCAGAGCGCTCTCAAGGCTGGCACTGGTGGGAAGGGCTGGTACCACTAGCTTTCGGTTTACTTCAGCATTAATCATCGACTGTCTATCGTGGTCCTGGCAGGGAAGAGGCAGCAGTAGGAAGGGGCTGCAGTTCTGGCCCTGGCAGCAGAGCCGGCTCCGGCAGGCTTGGCAGCGCTGCCCATCCCAGCTCCTGGCCCAAGGTGGCCCCAGGGGGCCTGGCTCTCCCCAGGCCAGGCTGGGGGAAGGCTGGCTGGGTTGTCAGCGTCGCCTCGCCAGGACAGGGTGCTGCACTGAGCTCGGGGCGACAGCCCTGCAGGATGGGGCAGTGCCCGCACAGCGCAGCCCACCCCAGCGGGTCGCGTGGGCAGCCCAGCCGGCGGCTCTGCACGTCAAGGGCGTGTGCTGGCCTGCGCCGGGGAGGAGGCAGGGAGGTTACTGCCCTCCTTCATCAGTCCCCAGCATGGGGGCTGCCTGCTTGGCGAGGTCTCCTTCCAGCATGTCACAAGCAGGGGCTGGTGGAGGTCAGCTACCACAGGTACCCAGAGGATGCAGCCAGCCTCATGGGAAGACTGCTCAGCCCCAAGCAGCAGAAAAGCTTGAACCCAGCCCGCTCAGGATGAGGACAGGCCTGTGTCCTGCCCGGACTGAGCTGGCACCCAGGGGAAGGTCTGCCGGGGCTGGCTAGGCTGTGCCACAGCCAGCACTGCCCACGGGGGTGCACGCTCTCCTGGGCCCTGCACCCGCCCTGCCAGCAAGGGTAGTCCTGCCTGGTTGGGGTCACTCGTGGCACCAGACTTCGTCCACCGCGCTGGCGGTGTCCCACACACCACAGACCCGCCTGCAGCAGAAGAGGGCCGGGGAGAGCGAGCCGTCCGCCCCCGCTCATCTGCCCCAGCCAGGCTGCGCCACGCAGGCACCTCTGCGCACTTGGCAGACGTGAGCACCAGAGGAGGATTCGCACCGTTAGCAAAGTTTGATGAAAATGCGCACGGCCGGCAGTGTCCTGCAGTCAGGGCCTCCACCTGATGAGCTGTGGCATGAGGACAGCCGAGCCAATCAAGCTGGCTTGAAGAGGATCTCTCTGCTAGGCAGCAGGCACGCAGGATGCAGAGTGAATAATACATTGCCTGCCCTCAAAGGCCAGCGTGTTCGTTAGTGCATTGACCTCGCTGCCTCCCTCCCCTGCCAGCACCTATAGTGCAGCCATAGCCACGCATTTGCCCCGGGACGGGAAGCCCCACGTCCCTCGCATCAGCCAGGGCCCACGCTCTGTCCTGGCTCTTCTCCTGCAACAGGAGATGTTTCCCATGCTGGCTTGTGTGTCCCTCTGCAGGGCTATGTCCTTCCCCACACGGACCCCAGCCTGGCACAAAGTAGTATTTGCATGACGTGTGCCTCTGGGCTCTCCTAAGCTCGCGGGAGAAGCGGCTGGTGACTGCTCCCCCATAACCGTCAGCTGGGTCAAGGCTGCTGCCAGCAGCTCTGGAAGGAGAATCTCTCTCGACAGCCTGCTCCTTGCTGGCCCCGAGCAGCCCTGCCAACTGCTGCACAGCACCGCGGTAGTGCCGGCTCCTGCCTTAATGCTGCTGCCACTGCGAATTTGCAGAGCACTTGCACACGCCCTGACAGGCCGCCAGGTTCCCTGTCTGGAGGCACGTCTCTCCGGAGGGCGGCTCTGCAGGCTGCGCCGTGCCACATCTCTCTTCCCTGCTGACCAGGCTGCTCCGCACACCCAGCCGAGCCTGTGGCTGGCTCTGTCCTCGCCCCCGGCACTGCTGGTCTCCCCGGGCCCCCTGTCCCTCTGCTCTCTGGACCTCTGCTCACTGGACCTCTTCTTGGGACGCAGCTGCCACGGCCATCACCAAAGGGCTGGGGTGTGCCAACCCCCTGCGCGGAGCTGGCAAGAGCTCCCAGCGCCCTCGAGACGCATTCAGGCCCGGCTGACGCTCGCAAAGCGTGGTGGCCACGGGCAGCACGGGATGCTGCACGTATGCTCCAGCCCCTGGGCTCGCAGGGAGCAGCCAGGGGCAGACCAGGCCCAGTGCCAGGCTCGTGCCCGCACAGCCGCCAGGTCACCAGCAACGGGGAGCACAGAGAGCCCTGGCCAAGCACAGCGCGGTCCCAGGCTGCACTGTCCCCAGCCACGGCCTCAAGGTGCCAGGGTTTGTCTTGCTGTGCTCCCCCTCCCAGGGGGCCAGAGGTCTCACCGAGACGTACGGAAATTCTGCCTGCTGCCATGAGCTGTCACCTCCGATTCTGCTGAATATTTAAAAACCACCTGAATCTGAAGTGACAAATCCATCATTGACCATCTGCCACTCTGCACGGTCACCCTGCAGCAGTCCCTGACATTTCCAGCTCTGCCCTGACACGAGCCAGTAACTCGGCGATGAAAGGCATCAGCCTCAGCAGGCTGACAGGCGCTGCCCCCCCGCCAGCCCCAGGCCCCTCCACATCTCATGCAGAAGGGAAAGCCGGGGTACAGGGGCCCCTCCTGCCCCTCCCCAGCACAGACTTCGTGACCGTCTGCTGAGTCCTGCCGAGCACACGGCTCCATGCGCGCCAGCCCCACCACCAGCGCAATCTGCGGGACAGAGCCCGCGAGCACCCCGCTGAGGGCACAGCCGTCCCCAGAGCCGGCTGGGAGCAGCACCCTGGCCATCCCCAAGAGGGATGCCCTCCGCGGGGACGGGGGCTGCCGCAAGCCCCGCAGGCAGTGCTGGGCCCTTCTGCACCCGTGCCGCGGGTGCCCCCCAGCACAGCCGAGCATGCGGGGCTCCAGCGCAGGGTCCCCAGACGCCTGCCCCTCCCCAGGGCTGCACAGGACCCTTGCCACATCCCCACCGTGGGACAGCGCAGCTGGGCTGCCACATGCTCTGCACAAGGACACGGGTGGACGCCTGCTTGTGCATGAAGGACAACCCACCCCGGGGCCCCCTCCCTGTCACCTGGCAGTGGCGATCCTTTTTATCCAGGCAGATCAGCACTGGCACCCGGCAGATGCACGGCTCCAGGGAAGGGGCTGCTTTGAGGCAGGGTCATTCCCAGGAAAAGAGCAAGTGTCAATTGCCACTCGTCCCCTTGGCAGCAAAACACTCACGCTCCTCTGCTCGGCTGCGGCAGCTCCTGCAAGGCAAGCCCACGCTCAGCCCAGTCCCTCCCTGCCACCACAGGGACCGGGCAGAGGGGGTCCCCTCGCTGCGAGGTGCCCCCCCCCAGCTGCTCCCCACACTGGGTGCAGGAGAGTGTTACAACTACCAGCTTCCCAGCAAGGTTGCTGCACCCTGGAAACCTGGTTTGGGGCTCCGTGACAGAGGCAATCGGTGGCACCGCTCATCCCGGGCCCGGAGCTAGCAGCAGTCCTGGCGCAGTGGGCCAAGCCCCAGAGACCCAGCACAGAGTGGCAGCTGCCCAGGAGCTCTGCCTGGGGCCCAGGATGCTCCCGGGCAGGCAGCGTGGCTCCCAGGGCCCCAGGAAGGGCCGACAACACTCGCCATGGCGGCTGAGCCAGGTGCCTGTGGAGCTGCTCCTGGCAGCCCTCCCGCAGAGGAACCATGCCCCAGCAAGCCCACAGGGCTCCTCACCACCTCTCCTGTGTCCACAGCAGCCCGATGGGGTGAGGGAGCAGGGCCGGGTGCCAGGAGACCCCACGGGGGATGTAGGGCCTGTGCCCTACACTTCCAACTTGGCTCGGGCCCCGAGCAGAGACAGCAGGGCTGCGGGAGAGCTCCCGCCTGCCGTTCGCTCTGTACTTGTAGCTGGCACAGAGCTGCAATTTACAATCAGCCTGCTGTTTGAGCTAATTGTGCTGTAATTGCTGAGCAGTGCTCCCTCCTGTTTCACCAGAGAGCAGCGGTTCTTACACTCCTCTTGGCAAGCCGGCACATCCCGCGGTTGGCCCCATCGCTGAGCTCACTTGCTCCCACCCCAGCCGTGGCCCTGGGCAGAGGCAGTTTTCCTTTTGCTCCCTCTGCCAGCAAACACCATCTCCCGTGCCTGGAAGCTGCTGGTCCCTCTACGAGACCCCACTGGAAGCGGTTGCCGGAGGGCAGAGGGTGACCAGGCACTGCCACGCCGTGGGATGTGCGATGGGCAGGCCCAGGGCACTCCTCCAAGAGATGCCTCTGCCTCCATGGAAGGCATCTTGCCAATGTTTCATTTTGACTAGAAAAAATTTGTGCAAAGGGAGGAGCAGAGCAGACCGCACCCGAGTCTGGGGGACTGGCAGAACGGGGCCTGGGGAGGCCACTGTCCCACGGCAAGGTGACGAGCTAGTGAGCACTAAGGGAGGGAGATGCCAGGTTATCAATCGTAATTAAAGGGCACTGTCACTGGAGGGGCTGGGCTCGTTCCCAGCAGCTCCCTGTCACTCCCCTGTGCTGACACCGCAAAACTCGTGCATCCTCCGTGCTATTTAAACATCCCATCTTTAATAAGTCAGAGACATCAGGAACCTGCAGGACAGGCGCAGGAGGACATCCGGCACAACAGGGACAAGTGCAAGGGGAAGCCGGCCCCTGGAGAGCAGGGGGGGCTGCAGGCAGCCCCGGCCCCCGGCGCGCAGGTGGGCTCAGTGACCCCGGGCTCGGTGCCCGCCGCTGCACCCCGGGGCCGGTGCGGGGTCGCGGCGGGGCAGAGCCGGCAGCACGGCAGGCAGAGCCGGCAGGCAGCACGGCAGGCAGAGCCGCAGGCAGCGCCAGCAGCACGGCAGGCAGCACGGCAGGCAGCACGGCAGGCAGAGCCGCAGGCAGCGCCAGCAGCACGGCAGGCAGCGCGGCAGGCAGCACGGCAGGCAGAGCCGCAGGCAGCGCGGCAGGCAGAGCCGGCAGCGCCGCAGGCAGCACCGGGCCCGCGGGCTCGGGGGGCGGGGGCCGCAATCAGCACTAATCAGGTCGCTGACTAATTGCTGGGCCTCCTGCAGGGCGCTGATGGCTGGAGGGCGCCCGGCGGCGCTGCCGCAGCGGGTGGGCGATGGGGCGACCCCGGCCCCGGCCCCGGCCCCGGCCCCGGCCCCGGCCCCGGTCCCGGCTGCCCCGGGCCAGCAGCCCTTCCCTGCCCATCCTCGCCGCTTCTGGTCCAGGGCAGATGCCGTGACTTCTGTCTAAAAGCGTTCATAATGAGAGTTAAAAACCCACAAAGACGCTGCGATTCTTTCAAGGGAAAATGGCTTTCAGAGGCAATTTTTCTGAGAAAACTTCCTCGTCCTCCATGTCCCAAGAGTTTTTCTCCAAGTGTCGTGTTTCCCACAAAGTGTCGTGGCGTGTGAGCATGAGTGTGCGTGGGGCCGCGTCCTCGCTGCCCGGTGTCCCCGCTGGACGCCTGCCACAGGAGGCATGGCAGGGCGGCCGGGCGCTGTGAGGCAGCTGCCTGCACAGAGGGGCATCATGCGCCGTCGCGAGGCCCGTGCTGTCCTGGCAGAGCGTCCGGCCCTGCACACGCCGCTTGGCAGGACGTCCACAGCCTTGTCCTCGCCGTAGGTTTGTT
Source organism: Mycteria americana (assembly GCF_035582795.1). Taxonomy (NCBI): domain Eukaryota; kingdom Metazoa; phylum Chordata; class Aves; order Ciconiiformes; family Ciconiidae; genus Mycteria; species Mycteria americana. Next base: position 18,466,187 of record NC_134378.1, read on the forward strand.
GCTTCGCACACATCTCCACCTGACAGGCTGGGCCCTATGTAAATTCCCACTGTAATCACACTGAGAGCTATCAAACTATCTAATTTAATTTCTTTGTGAAAATAAATAGCTAAAGTGGCCCTAGGTACATGCATAAATACTTCAGCTTTATGTTGGGCCTGTTATTACTTCTCCCAGCTTGTGTAGTTGTAATGCACGCTTAATAAGTACATATTTATTGGCACGTCTCGTCCTGGTGGAATAGTGAGTAGTTTTTGCTGAATAAGCAGGAAAACAGCTTAGTCTGTAATAAAAAAAGGAGGGAGTTAAAAGAAAATATGCTGGGTAATTAATGATTGGGCTTTGAACAACCATAATTTTTTTATTAAGCAAGTATGCAAATATGGCATAAGTGGCTGCGTTAGTATTTGACAGCTTTTTTTAAACATCGATGGCTGATCTCTGGTAAGACTATCTCTCTTTTTCTTTGTGCCTGTGTGCACAGAGACGTGATGGTGAGCAAACGTGAGCATTTCCACTGTCTGTGCAGGTATTTGGGAGCATGTACACAGGGAGCGCACATTGCTTGCGTGCAGCCCTGGCCAGCAAGTGCACACATGGCTTTGTACTGCTCCCTAGGTCTGCACAACACACTGCCTTATCTTCCTCCTCGCCTGCTGTCATCCGTTGTCTCTGTCTTTCTGCTGCTTGCTTTGCCTCGCCTATGCATTTGTTGCATGCTTCATTAATCCTGATAAATATGTGGATTAGTGCTACACAGGGCTGGGGAGACGGGGCTGGGAGAAGAAGCTCCAGGGATGTTGCCACCACTGAGCTTCCAGCGCCCTGCTCCCGCTCCCGCTGGCCAGCGCTGGCACCCATCAGGCTGCCCCTCCACCAGCCGTGCCCGGCAGCACCGCTGGGTCCCTGCTGCAGCTCCTGGGACAAGGGCTTGCTGCGTACCCGGCACCTGTGGCTGTGGAGAGGGGAGAGCAGGCAGCCTTAGAGCATGGGGCAGGCAGGGAGAGGGGATGGGATGGGACAATGGGCCCCTGGGGCTGCTCTCAGAGCTCCATCCTTCCTGTGAAGCCTACAGCAGCCCTGTGAGGCAGAGATTTCCCATGCAGAGCTGCTCCATCCCCGAGCACCAGCACCACAGCCACACAAGCCAGGATGGGCACACAGGTGACAAAAAGTTACTGAGCTGTGGCCAAACCAGCCGGGGCTATCACTCCTCTGGTTACCAGAGACTGCTGCGCCCTGTGCAGGCCCTGAGGCATGGTGGGGCAGTGCAAGGGGCTGACGCGGGCTGCACGAGCGTTCGGCTGCCCCTTCTCTGTGAGGAGGGTCCCAAGGGTGCAGCTGTCCTGGGGCTCCAGGGGCAGGAGGGGCCATGCCAGCACCATGGGGGTCCCAGCCACAGGGTCCGATCAGGGCTCTTGGGGCTGTTGATGCTGCGATACAAGGCAGCCCTCGCAACCGCGGGGGCTGCCCACAAACAGCACAAGGAGGCTTAACTCCCCGAATGAGTCCTGCTGCTCCATGGTCAGAGAAGACGGCTCAGCAGAGCAGTTTTTGACACACCGAGCTGGAGCTCACTCCCTGGGGAGCAAACCCTGAGTCCCCCTCCCCACCGGAGCAGCAAGGCAGGGAAAGGCACCAGCTAGCGAGGACAGCCAGGTTGCAGGAGTGACAGGGCTGTGGCAAAGCACACAGCGATGCTGGCAAACAGCAAGCTGATCTCCTCATTAGCCCTCATTAGCACGTGGCTGAAAGACAACACGAGTTTAAATTAAGAAAACATCACAATGGTCCCAACTGTGTTACCGCTGTGCTCAGGAAGAGCCCGACAGCTGCTATTTAATATACCTTCATGATCTGTCAGGGCATATGCACGCTGCACAGCGCAGCGTCTGTGCCTCGGCACACGCATGCTTCTGCATGGCCGCACGCCTCCACATGCAGACAACAGCACCTGCCTCTGCATGTGCCCACCGCTGCGCAGGCCTGTGTGCGGGGGCAGGACAGCCATGCTCAGCCCTGCTTCCTGGTGCTGCCAGCCTGGCCCTGGACATGGTGGTACAGGTCTGCCACTGGGGGAAGAAGGGTGTTCCTCCGTCACCAGAACACCTTGCTATGGCTCCGTGCGTGCCTTTTTTGCTGGGCAATGGGGGTGTGCCCCTGCACGCCTCCGGGTGCGGCCATGCCTGTCGTGACGCAGCTCTCGCACGTGCGCCCACCTGAACCCCAGGGAGTCGTGAGACAGCTGGAAGAAGCCTGGCTGCAGGCTGGCGGAGCCGAGGGGCGGCAGGGCGCGGGCTGCTGGGGGGCGACCAAGCGGTGATATTAGCACTCTATTTATACTGCGTGTTCCCAGCATGAGGCTTGCTAATGACTCCCACTGACACGGGGGAGCTGGTGGCTGTCATGAGAAGGGAAAAAATAAGCAACTTGCTCGTGGGCACAGAAGGAGCCAGCACTGGTGTGGCACGAGGTGCGGGGGGGCTGACGCTGAAGGCGTGAGCTCGCCCCTCTCACCAGAGACAGGTCCCTGCTCGCAGGGGCTGAGCAGCCTGCTGGTGTCCCACGCTGCTGCCTTGCCTGCAAGCTCATCTGCCAGCCCACAGTCCATGCCTGCTGGCCTGCAGGAGCCCGGACCAAGGACGGCACCTGCCCTTTGCGCCAGGACATGCAGAAGGGCCGGGGCAGTCCATCCTGTGAATGGCATGGGTGGCAGGCACTGCACCGTTCCACAGTGCCAGCAGCCTGGTGGGTCTTGCACAGAGATGGGATGCTCCCACCAGCCTTGGCCAGGCAAGGAAAGCTGTGCTCACAGACTGATTGCTTCGTATCAGGCGCTGCCAAGGCCACAGCAGCAACAAACGTTCTCAGCCATGGATTTCCCTGCCAGGGTTGTGAATTTCCCACATATTTAGTGACAGTATTGGAAATGCATCCGAGTGCATTAAGCTATTTCAGATGGTATTTACTATGCACCAACACCTGTGCAGATCATGCTTCGGTGCAGTGAGACCCACGGGCACTGCCCCAAGCAGCTCTGGGCGCCTTGCGCAGATGGGGGAGCGGTGGGCGTCAGCAGCCGGGAACCGCAGGCTGTGACGGCGCAGGGGCTGGGGCTGCTGACCCCAGGAGGCCTGGGTCGCTGAGACCACCAGACCCCTCTGCCTGCGTGCCAGAACTCCCCACCCATCCACACATGGCAGTGCCCGGGGCAGGAGCCAGGCACCACTTAATGGCTTTCTGCACCACCCTCCATTTAGCTCCCTTAAGGGCAAGGTCTGGAGCCTGGCACGTCTGCGCTGACCTCACTGCAGGGAGCGCACCAGACCCCCAAGCCCTGGGAGCATCCTGCACGGCCTGGGGGTTACAGCAGAGAAATGAGTGTGGGGATGAAGCACCAGGCACCCCACACTCATTTCAAAGATGGTAAATGGGAGAAGGAAAGATCAGCTTCCTGGAACCCCTCACTGGAGGAGCAGAAAACTGCAGCACAGAGCTTAGTGCAGACCTGCTGCCTCAATTATTTATAGGTACCATGGGTAGAACATGTTTTAATGACATTTGTGCTGGAGCTCAGCAGTGCGGATCTGCATCGAGCCAAAAGGAATATGTCAGAGGCTTTACTGATGGTAAAAGCAGAATGTCAGTCACAGTGGCATGCTCACCTCAGTCCCTATATTGTGCTCCCCCCGCCCTGCGGAGAGCCCGCCTGCAGCCCCCATGATGGATTGATGGGCAAACCCACAGACACACAGTCATAAGTCACCAGGCTTTTTAATGGGTAAATCACAAGTAATAAGCTTTCCCACTAGAATTAGAATGACATCCTGGAAAATTATGCTCTGCTTTTACAGCAGATGATGGAAAAGCAATGGACTCATTGGAGGGGGTACCTGTCCTCCCGTCAAGCAGCCACGGCTTGAGGTTGGGCAGGACCTCAGCACCGCATGTTGGGCAGCCTTGGGGAAGCTCTGCCCTGCTGGGGACAGCCGCCCGTCCACCCACGCACCCGTCTGCCTCCCTGTCTGCCCCACACCAGCCCTCCTCAGCCCTGGGGTGGTGCAGACCAGGAGCTGGTTGTGTGGGCACGTGTTAGCAGGCTGGGCAAGGATGGGGCAAATCTGGCAAATGCAAACCTAAGCAGGAGATGAAGGGGATAGGACAGACCTGGAGATCCGACCTGCAGCTGGGCTACGCTGGCTCTGCACACAGGGGCCCATCCTGGACCACAGCGGCCCTGGGGCGATGGGAGAGTGTTGCCGTGCAGAGGCAGCGCTGGGTCTGTGCAGCCTTGGACAGGACAGCCTGGCAGGGGAGCACAGCTGCCTCTGGGTCCCAGTAATGTCTGCTGCTCTGGTGGCAGGGAAGGGATGTATCTCTGCCTCACCTTGTAATCCTGCAGCCACCTTCTCTCTGCAGCTGGTGGGCTGGGGGTCCACAGGCCAGGGTCCCAGCAGCCAGACCTGGAAGCAGCAGAGGCTCCCGAGCAAGCCGGCTGGACATAACACGCTCCGGCACCTCCAGTGGCTTCCTGGAGAGGATCCCAGGACACTGAGCTGTTGCAGCATCTCCAGCTCGCCTGTGTATCCAACAGCATGCCTTGTTCTGGGATTTAAAGCTAATTGGTCCTAGCATCTCTTTGCATTTCTGCTTGCAGAGTGTAATTTTCTTCAGAAAATGCTCTTTTGCAATTACTGTGAATTACACATGAAAAGCAAGTGACCACATATTGATTGGAGCCCAGGAAAAGCACCAGAGCCATTTAGAGTAGATTAACTTTTTCTGGAAAATGGTTTCACAGTTATTTAAAGAGATTAATCAGTTCATTTCAGGTCGTTTACCATTGTTTCTATGGCCTAGGGCCCCCCCAGCACATGGCCTGGAATATCCCCTCTCCATTGTGGGAAGAGCTGAGGCCTTCCCGGGAGGAGGGGTGCCAGGAGGAGGGAAGGAGCCCTTGTCCCCGTGGTGTGTGCGCAGGGTGCTGCTCTCCTGGGCCCTGCTGGCAAAGCAGGTGCTGCGCCACGGCTTGCGTGCACCACAGGCCGTGCGCTGGGGACGCCTCCTCAGCTAACGAAAGTCCAAGTCTGCTTTGCGCCAGGTGCAGCGAAGGAACTGGAGAGCAGCGTTTCTGGGAGGCAGCCCCTGCCACAGGCCGGGACGGGGCAGTGGCTCTGGGAGCTGAACTTCCACGCAAGCCGTGCCCGGACAGGCCCTGCAGGAGAGCTGCACGGAAGGGCTCTGGAGAAAGCTGCAAGCAGCGGAGTGCAGCTTTCCACTGCCTGACAGCCGCCTCAGAGCCAGGGCCTGCCCTCTGCGCCGACGGCGTGCGCCAGGGTCCCTCTGCTCGCGGCCATCGCGCTTGCGCGCCCTCGCCCTCCTCCAGCTCAGGGCGACAGCAGGGTGGCGCGGCCATCCAGCACCCTGCAGGCAGAGCAGGCTCCCTCCCTCAAGTATTTCAAAGCATTTTTTTTCTTTAGGAAGAAAGTATAGAAGTCAAATGGCTCCTGTGGTGGAATACTTTCCAAATGTCAACACAATCTGTGCTACATTACGGCTAAATGTGATAATCTTAACGCCTGGCTTCTTAATGTCAGTGGCACTGAAGTCTGATGGATTGACAGACAGCCAGAATGACATGCAGTCACAGATGATAAGGGCTCTCTCCAGGGAAATCACAGCTTTTTAAAGATGTTGGCAGCTACTAGCACGTACCTTTTTATTTAAAAGGATTACAAGCATTGATTGCACTTCCTGTTTTCTTTTTATCACATTTCTGCACCAAGTGAAGCTTGTGCTGCGAGCTGAGCCTTTCAGACAATTATTCTGGAATAATGAAGGCGTGTCATGTTGGCTGTAATGAGTATTTTCAATGCCTAATTTGTGTGCAATGTGAAGGGATTTCAACAGCTGCCTGGTTCCTGGCTAAAGGTGAGTGACTTCTGACCGTGGAGGAAGCTGCTGTAGGCTGACTCAGCTGGGGATAAGTCGGGGTGGATTGTTTCTGTTAGCGATGCGTGCTTCCCCCAGCAGAAGAGGGATTAAAACTTCTCCAATTACCGTGGTTAAAACACTAGCTAGGAGGAGGCCTTCTGCTTAGAAATGGCTGGTGCCTGCTCCCCCCAGTGAACAGCTGGACTAATTCATGCTCACCTGAGCACCTCCTCTACAGCAGCGATGGAGACAGACGAAAATATATGTCCATAAGACCGCAGTGTAGCTGGACAGGGCAGTTAACAATCCCTGAGCCACAAATACTTGCTGTTGCTGGCAATAGATGAGGGATGTCTAAGAACAACCGCTTGGCATCCGAACCACAAACGACTGGCAAACCTGCTAGCAGAAGAGGCGGATGGGCAGCGTGCTATGCTGCACAACCCAGGAGAAGCAAATGCTGAGGCACTCGGCTCCTGCTCCCATTTTTACCATTCCTTGCTGCCCGATGTCGTGACATTAAAATGCCAGATGCTGACCCTCTGCACCTGGGTTCTGGCAACGGCGAGGGCAGGCTGGACTGAGGCCCTTTGTAAAGCTGGGGCCGTGCGATTACTGCGCAGGGGCCCCCTGGTTTTGCTTTGCTGTGTTGGTACAATGGCTGCATATCCCGATTGCTTCAGACTCTGGCCACCTGTGTGCGATCCAGCTTTGCAAAGCGCAAGGTCTTTCCCTAAGAATTTGAAGAGCAGTCATTAAAGCCACACTCATCCGGAAAAGCATCATGAGGCCAGGAGAAAGCCCAGGCTGGGATGTGTGAGTAGCTGATAGCCAGCCTGGCTGCTCCGCACGGCGCTGGTGTCCTGGGCGGGAAGCAGTCCTGGCAGGCAGCAGGAACGCCCATTCTCCACCACACTGCCCTGGCGTGCTCAGCAAGGCGAGGAGGAGATTTCAGCCCCACTGACTGGCTGCCCAGGAGCAAGATTCCAAGGCCAAATAAAATTCAATGATTTTGTTTCTCTCTAACTTCTCTGGCTGTGGCAACACATAGCCGTGACAGCTGCCTGGAAACTCAGCTCCCACCCCTGCCAGTGACCGGGGAGGAATCCCTGCTGCTGCAGACCACAAGCCTAGGTCACCTCCAGGATGCTGGAAACGCCCCCGGGATGGGCTGGGAGACAGCAGAGCCACAGCAAGGAGAGAGCACAAACTGGAGCACCATGGCACAGCAAGAAACCCCTAACAAGACACAGCTGCTGTCTTTGCACTGAGCACAAAGAGCAGAGATGCAAAATTGAGATTATGCTGAGCAGCGAGAGTCTGCTACCAACCCTAAAGGAAGCTCAAGGGCTTGGTAAATGAAAGGATGCAGGAAGCTGTGATATTAGCTCTGGCAGAGGTGGTTAAAGGAGTCAGCTTTCTGGTGACAGAACAGTTTCCTTGGAGGATATGGGAGGAAAAGTGATCACCTTCCTGAGTAGCATATTACCAATGCGAGCGGGAGACGGAGGCTTACATGGCCTTGCTTGCACTCAGTTACCAGAGACGTATTTTTCTCCTGGGGGTACAGATATCACTGCCCTTTTTTCATTGCCCCTTAATGATCCCAGCAGATCACATTCATCTTTTGTAAATAACTCTCTGGAGGCAGCTTGGACACCTTGCCTTCTGGAGCTCGTGGTGGCTCAGAGTGAAGATGTTAGAGGTGACTTCTGCAGCCTCTCTGTGCTGGGGCCAGGAGTGGAGTGCAGTATCCAGCTGCCATCATAGCACGGGGGCACCAACCTTGCAGAACTTGTTCAGAATGTGATAGTGACAAATGCCACCATCCTCCACCAGCAGAGAGCCACAGGCTGCATCCTGTGCGGCGAGGGTCGTGCCTCAGCCTCGGAGCGGGGTGGTGAGGGGGTGACTCATATGCAGGTGCCAGGAGCCCTGTGGAAGGACGTGGAGCACCGCAGGAGCCAGGGCACCCAGGGAGCAGCCGCTCTTTGGCAAAAACGCCAGACAAAGCAGCACCACTGGGGCTGCTGCACTCTGCTCCTGCAAAGCAGCTGGCTGCAGCAGACTTCCTTCAGGCAAGAAACACCTGAAGCTGCAGGCGTCAGCACACAGGGCGCAGCACAGCCAGGTTCCGACTGCCACCATCACCTTCTGAGCACGCAGCAGTCACCTCTGCATGCACCCGCTTTGCTCCTACAGGAGCCCGCTCTGCCCAGCCTCTGCCTATTCTGTGCACCCACTACCCCGCTCCACACGGACAAATGCGGGTGTTGTTAATGAGCTGGGAGCCCTTGGCCCATGGTGCTGCGTGCTCCACACCCCCAGGGCTGCCTCTGATGTGAGAAAACTGACCTGCAAGAAGCATCCTCACTCCACACTTGCCAGCAGAGTAGCCCCAGGGTTTGCCTAGCCAGCCAGCTCAGCCCCTGGATCTGAGACAGTCCTGTCACTGGACACCAGTCTGCAGAGCAGGAGTGACTTCCTCTCCTGCAGAAGCAACCTGCCCTTGCCCTGCCCTGCAAGGAGCCAGGCGCTGCTGTGCAACTGCTGAAGAGAGAGAAGTTGCTATAGAAAAATTTCCTCAAAAGGGGCTGTGTTGGGGGGGCATGGAGCTCTTAAAACATCTTCACAGATGCTTCTGCAATCAGAGCTCTCAATAATCTTCCTCTTTTGTAGTTAAGGGTCTGGTTCTGGCTGGCAATTTGTTGCTTTGAGCTCTCCCCATTCCTCCACAATATCAAGAAGCAAATCCTTCTGCATGGCCCAGGCTCATGACACTCAATGCTAGGCACTTGTTACCTCCTTTGTTAGGAGCACACTAACTGCAGGCGCTTCCTCTGTCAATGGGGAGTTCCTAGGGCAATCCAGCCCACCTGATCCCCAGAGTCCCAAGGTAGCTAGGCTGCTTGTTTGGGTGCCTGAAGTTGGACAGCAGGATTCAAAGAGAGCACATCTCTGTGCTGGCTGTGGCTGGAACATGAGAGCTCTTGTTGGGAAGGACCTGGGCTGAAAACCCGGGGTGCAAACACACAGCAACCATCAGTAGCTCTTTGCAAACAGCAACTGGCCCACGTGTCCAGAACTGCTGGAGCATACAGCTGTGAGTGCACTGCTGACACACGTGCTGTGTGTGGGCAATTATCGATGATGCTCGCAAAAAAGCTTCCTCAAGGCTGGCAGGTATAGAGGCACTCGCTGCAACTGTGGAAGGAAAAATAGTGCATACATTGAGGTCTGGCAGCACACCTTGTGCGTCTGAAAAACCCTCTGGCCTCAAGACTCCTCCCTTCTGTTACAGCATCCCACTAACTGCTGTCATCAAAGGTCACCAGATGCTTCTTCCAGAACATTTAGTAAATGATCAAGAGAGCAGGATGGGAATGGCGGCACAGGGATGGTAAAGGATACGGAAACGCTTAAAGACCTCAGGAATCAATAAGCCTGTTTCGGAGCGAGGACTGCAAGATGCTATTTAAATGACTGTCACTTTATGGAGAGGTTTAAGTTCTACCTGTGCTATCTGCTGACCTACACTGATGCCACCATAGAGTTTAGCGCATGTCCCTCTCTCTGTGCCAGCCAGCTGCTGTGTGCCACATCCAGCCCTCTGCAGCATGCCACCACCACCGACGGGTGCCAGAGCATTCGCAGCTGCACACCTTGACGAGGCTTCCTGGGCCCAGGGACATTCACGCTTGTTTGCCATTAACACCTTGCTCGTTCCCCAGTCCCTTGCCATCAAGAAAACCACCAGCAATTGATTTATCTGTGGTCAGGCTAGAGTGTCATTTATTTGCATCATTTCAGTATTAAAGCTGAGTATGAAGGAGATTTTTTTGCTGCAGCCAATAACTGAACACTGCTGTAATACACACCATTACCAACATGAGAACGGGTCATGGTAACAAAACCCGTTGACAGTGCCCAGCCGTATTGAAGCTGGGAAGAAGTACGTGAGGAGGATCCGTGCTTTGAGTGATCAGCTGGTCAGCTACAAGGCTGGCTGCGACTTCAAGAGAACAACACTAAAGATGCACTTTTTAAAGACCGTTAAGGAACTCTGTTGGCTGAGACAGGAAGATCATGAGGATGCATCATCAGACTTTCGTTGTTTGGCGTGAAGTTTGCCTCTTGTTCTTTCTGCCCTTGTTCTGCAGGACGAAGGAACGATGACCCCCTTGCAGGGCGAGCTGCTGCCACTCTCCCACGGGTCAGTGCTTCTGGGGCCGCGCTGAGGAGCCTGTGCCCGGCTGCGGCGGCTCAGACCCCGGACCCCGGTGCTGGGGTGGCTCCTGCTGGGAGCAGACATGGCAGGCAGGCACCACAGGCAGCCTGGAGCACGCACTCAAAGCACAACCCAACTTTCTCCTCTTGAAGACGTGGAGAAAGCCAAAGGCATTTTTTTTTCATAATTTCCTTCACATTCAGACAGAAAAACTGACCCTTCTCTTGAAGAAGCTCTTTGTGATGAGCATTTCAATGAAAAATGGGAAGAAGCCAGAGAAGCAGCGTCCTGCCAGTGGGAACTTGCTGCAGGAGGCAGGCGGTTTGGCTGCCAGCTCCCAGCAGGGAATACGCTGCGCCGGGCTGTGCCGCGGCCCGTCCTGCTGGCAGGGCAGCCAGCCCTGTCCCTCTGGGGAGGCACTGATGGGACCACATTGACAGTGCAATATGAGGAAACAAAACAAGACAAAATAAACAAATAAGACTCATGCTAGACGACAAGGAAATAATTTATTTCCAGGTCCTAGAAAGACCTTGAAAAAATAACAAGGGTGAGGAAAGCAACCTCCTAATTTCATTTGGGTAGAGAAAGAAAACCAGTGACTCCATCAGACATTGTGGCAGCTGCCAGCTCCTCCTGCCAGGTGTGGGTGGGCAGGCAGCGTGGGGCAGTGCCATGCGGAATGGCCGGCTCGCTCGGCACCACGGTCCTCCCATATTTACAGGTGGGATAGAAATTAAAACGCAAGTGTGCGTGCATGCGCGTTGGGGAGGACTGGCTGGTCAGGGATGGGAAATAACCCGGTGGGAGGGTTGCTAAACACGTACCCTGTCAGACCCCATCTCCTACGGACAGAGCCCTGCTATTGCACAACACTTTTGCTAGAGGAAGGGCCAGCTCCGGAGAGGCTCCGGCACAGCTCTTTAGCCCGGAGGGAAAACACGAACACATTCCTGAGGAAAGAGAGGGCTTGCTCCATTCTCCTGCTCCGGGGTTCGGGGCATCACCTGCCTGAGGTGGCATGGCCAGAACCAGCACTCGAGGGCCAGTGCGAAGCAGCCCGTTGGCCCCACTGCCTCCCCAGCATCATCACAGTGAACCAGCAGCACGCCGGGGTGCGGGTGCCAGCAGCAGGCATCTGCCGCTTCCTTGCAGGGGGACCCGAGAGACCCTGAGAAGCGAGCAGCTCCTGGTCACAGCACGAAAGCCAAGCTGCAGCTCCCTCATGGGTGGACGTGGTGGCAGCGGGCAGGAGCAGCTGAGGGCAGGAGCCACAGCAAAGACGCGTCCTGCCCCTCTCCGCTGTCAGGTCTTGCTCTGCAGCCAAACGACCAACACCAGCAGCCGGGAAGCAAAACACAGTAAAAAATGAACACACATGTACATTTACATTTAAACCTTCTCCAAGGATAGAAAACACTGTGGCTAAACTAAAAGGACAAACCCAATGACAAGCCCAGGATGTGTCAGGCCTTGGGAGACCTTATCAGTTACCTATCAATGATATAATTGATTTTTTTTTCCAACATGAACAGATAAGGAGCTGCACTAGCCAGCATGGCCTGAGAAGCTGCCCGCGGGCATCGCTCAACGTGCTGCTCAATTTACCCTGGGGGAAGTCAGCAGGCTGGAAAGGCACAGGGCACTGAGCGCCTTCCTCCAGCATCATCTGCAGCCCGAGGAGCAATGGCACATCCCGCCGGCCTCCTCCTGACCTGCCTCTTGAAACCAGAGATTTTGTGCAAAGGCGGCCCCTCTGAAGGAGCTCATGCAGGTTTCTTGCAGGACGCTGTTCCACGGTGGGGACACCCCGGGTGCCCTGCGGTGTTACAGACCCTCTGCCCAGCCTGCAGCAACCAGCTCGGCTGCGCAGCAGTGCCAGCAGGATGTGGCCTCACGCACATGTCCTGGGGATGGCTTTTCTATTGTCGATGGTGATGCTTTGCTGTCAGCTGGGTGTAAGCAGGAATTATCCCTCCAGACTGGGGGGCTGGGGTTCTCTCGCACCCCACAGCAGGGTCCTCTAGCCGGGACGCAGCTCTCCCCCACCACTGAAGGCCAGGGTGTGCCTTCTGCCCTGCGCAGCCTACGCCATTTGGTAGAAAGCTAGCGCTTGGCCAAGAGCCCTGCAGACCCGGGCCCAGCCTGCTCCAAGGGGCTGGCAGAGCCGACCTGGGGAGTGCCACTCCGTGCCCCTCCGACGGCGCTCCCCAGCACCGCCGGCTGCTCTGCGGGTCAGGCCACAGCACCATGCCTCGGTGCTGGGCGGGATGTCCCCGTCCATCACCGGGGCAGTGGGGCACATCAGGACCTCGCAGACAATGTTCGCTGTGCAGGGAGGAAGAGCCCCTTCAAATCACAAGCATCTTTGATAACCACAAGAAAGGTCTAAGAACTGAGAGGCAAAGCAATTGCAGCTTAGAGGTGAAGCGTGTTTTGAAATGAACTCTAGTGCAGCGGTTGCTCCGTGCAGGACGTGACTGCGGAGCCCGCATCCAGCACGTGCATCCCCAGCGCGGCATGCTCCCTCCGATGCTGTGCCAGCAGCCGGGCGCTGCCGAGGAGCCCATGCGCAGAGAGAAAGAGGACTCCAAAAAGCGAGCAAACCTAAGGGGGAAAAAGCTGAACAGAAGTTAAAAGCTTGTTTCCCTCTGCAAGCAAAGCTCTTAAAGAAATCAAAGCACTTCAAATGCTCTGACTCGAGTGACAAAAACAATTTAGACAACAAAAGGCTCCCGGTTTGCTCTTCCTCTCCTGAACTGGGCTCACTGAACAGATCTATTTAAATGATAATTTGTGGGGGAGAAACCCCCTCCTAACTCTCTTGAATTAGATTTTCTCTTTCTTAAATTAATGCGTAGTGCTTTAATGGAGACTGGTATTAAGGAGACGATGACGGCCACAGCGGCTCCTTCGGGCACTCCAGCCTCGCCGTGTGGGTGCAGAGGCACCCCGAACAGGAGGCAGCTGCCAAGGAGCACGTCGCCTGGTGCTCCCCGGCCCCACAGCGCAGCCCCTCTCTGGCAGCCACGGAGCCCGGCCGCAGCCGTACGCTGTCCCCTTGCTGCACCTCGCCCCGGTCCAGGAGGCGCCGGGAGCCTCGCAGGGGGTTGGCGGGACGGCTAGGAATCCTCACTGTCCTCCTCGCCCCTGCGCCCAGCGTAGAGCGCTGCCAGCTGCCGGAAACGCGGCCCCCAGCCCCCCAGGTAGGAGAAGTCCTGCTCCGAGCCGCTGGACCAGGTGTTGATGGAGCTCAGGGAGGGCACGGGGGAGTCTGAGCCCTCAAAGGCGTAGGTCTGGAACGAGTCGTATGGTGGCACGGAGAGGTCCTCGTCTGCCTGCTCCACCTTCTTGCAGATATAGTCTCTGAACACGGAGAAGTCCAGGTCCGGGCTCTGCACCCACTGCGGGAGGGCATGGAGCTCAGAGGCCGGGTTTCCACTTGGGCCCCCCTCTCCCAGCCCCCCGCCTCCGTCGCCGCCTTTGATCTCACTGAAGTCGTAGAGGCTGCGCAGGGCTGACATGTCATAGGCCTCTGTGTCCTGCTCGCCACCCCCTTCGTCGTTGTATTTGATGACATTGTCCCTCATGTCCTCATCATCCTCAGATGTCAGGTGGCTTTTGTGGTGTCGCTTCAGTGTGAGGATCAGAAGGACCAGCACTGGGAAAGGAAGAGGGGGTCAGACGGGCACAGGGGCTTGTGCAAGCTGCGCTCCCGCAGGGGCGAGGACGGCCCATGCTCGGCGGCAGGGTGCAGAGGCACAGCACCCTCCAGCATGGGGAGCCCCGCAGCCGAGACCGCCGGCATGTCAGCCGGTTCCTATCAGCCAGGCTCATCAAGTAGCAGCTGGGCTGTGTCACTGGCTGGGAGAGAGGTTTGCCCAGGCTCCAGTGCAGACCAGGAGCATCCTTTCCCATGCAGCGTGACCGCTGAGACAGGAGGGACAGATGGATGAATGCACGGCTGGACAGACAAATGGATGAATTCTGCAGAAGATGAGTAGGAAAAGGGGGTGCATGAATCACAGCAGCAGCCAAATGTTGGGAGGGTGAATGTGGAGCAGATGGCACAGAGCCTGAGCAACGAGCCGCAGATGTGTCCTGGATCATCATCCATTCATCCCATCACCTTTAAAGCACCGATGTGCACTTTATTCATTTGGGCAATTAGGCAGAAATTTGTTTGCACTGCGTTGGAAAATGAAACCAGTGTAAAGTGCACCCTGTGGGAAAGGGTTTTCTAAACGGAGGCACAGCAGGAGACAGGGAGCAGAGATGTGCCAAGGAGACGAGACTTCACTGAACAAGGCGCTGGCTTCTGCAGATGTCCGGACAGCCCTCAGGAGCCAGCTGTGAGCCAGCGCCGATGCCGGAGGGCTTTCAGCAGCAGTGTCCATCAACTGCCCTACGCTAAACCTGAGGGCACTGCAACACCCCTCTCTCAGAGCCCCTTCCCACACGCACACAGCCCTGCTCTGGTTGCCCTGCTGAGCCCAGCGCGCGGGAGCTGGGGCAAACATGGGAGCTTCCCCGATGGTCCCCCGCTGGCAGGGGGCCGGGCTTCCTGCCCCCCCATGCTGCAGCTACCAGAAAGCAGACAGGAGGCAGAGGAGCCTGCACCGTGCCCACAGCAACCGCCTGTGCTCGTTTGTGTGATGCTAGATGGAGAGGAGACAGGACAGGACGGGAGGAGGCCGGGGGACAGGCGGACACTCACCGACCAGAATGAGGACGCACACCAGCAGTGCGATGAGGGCACCGGGGCTCAGCGTAGCTGATACGACGTAGGCTGTGCTGTTGCAGGACTGGATGGCCCCGTTGCTGTCACAGCCGCAGACGTGGATGGTCAGAGTCCCTGTGCTGCTGAGGGCCGGGGGGCCTCTGTCCACCACCAAAATGGGGAGCAAGTACACATCCTGCTCCTGGCGATTGAAGCCCATTCTTTGCGTGTGCACCGCAGCTGTGTTGTCTGCAGGGAACAAGTAAACCCACAGCAAAGTCACTCCTATAGCACAGCCAGCAGGACTTGCTGTGAGCTCCTCCACGCTCAAGATGAACACTCAGGGTGCTGGTGGGCTGCTACTGCTTGCACAGCGGTTGTTCGTACACCAAATCCAGCAACCACCCAGAGAGGGGATGGGGCCTCCCTCCTCTCCATCACAGGGGAGCAGGGAGTGAGCTCATGGCTCCCCTGCATTGCAGCCCCTCAGCAGCCTGAGCACTCGGAGGTGGCCAGATCCGCTCCAGCACGTGCCCCTTCACTGGGCACCTTGGGGCCAGCCTGGTGTCTCACCCGCCAGCACGCCCAGGGCACGGTGAACCCGACACAGGAACAACAGCACGCAGGTGTCTGAGCTGTGCTGACAAACAATGCAGTCGGAGCAGAGAGAGGGAAAAAACCCCACCTCTTCCAGAAGACCCTCTGAGAGTGGCACAGAGCAGGAATCGGGATAAAAATCTCTTGCTGACATGGAGACCCCCTCCTGACCCAACCTGGCCCACTCAGTCCAGAGCAGGCAGGGGTCTGCAGATGGCACTGAACTTGCAAAAGCAGTTACTGCTTCCAAACCTGAGAGCCATGGGTGAAGGGTCCTGGCTCAGCTGGAGCACCAAATACCCCTAGGATCCTTTATAACTTCTGAAGGAGCAGGCAGAGCTCCTTCCAAGCCTCCCAGCCGAGCCAGCCATCCTCCTCTCCGTCTGCTAAAACCCTGCTGTTTCAGGGGCTCAGCCGGCACAGCATAACCCATTACGATCCCATTAACACGGCCACTTCATGGGCCCCTCCAGGGCGCTGGCGCCAGAGATGAACCCAAGCAGCAGCTGTGCACAGGCGACCTGGAGCAGAGAGGGTAGGAACAGGGACTGAAAATCAGCTCGGCTCCCTGCTCGCGTGTGCTACTCGCTGCCAGCCAGCAGCAGAGCAGGCAGGAAGGGATTGAATAGTAGCTGAACAATTGTGGCCAGATGTCAGAAGTAGCTGCTGACTGTCTGCAGTCTTTATCTAATAAAACGTAGATTGGCCTGCTCACAGCAAGGTGCTGCTGCCTACAGACTCTCTCCTCATTGCATCGGATTTATGCTGGACTGGCCCCTTTCTGTATCAATCAGCTCTTCCATCGGAAAAGACATCTATTCTAATTCTGGCTCTTGGGCTGCCTGCTACCACGGAAATTACCGTATGGATCGGGTGCTGCATGGGAGCACATGGGGCACGGTGGGGACAGGAGACAAGCCAAGAGCAGAGCAGAGGGGCAGGCACACGCCGAGCCGTGGGACAGGGAAGATCCACCGGCCAGACGGGAAGCGGGGGCAGATCCCGGAGGTGCTATGCAGCAGCCGGGGCAGAGCAGAGCACAGAGCCCATCTTCCCTCCGGCTGCTCAGGGCTGGGAGCAATGCAGTTTGGGCAGAGTCTGCCAGGATTGCAGTGCTGAGCCCTTGCCCAGCTCTGCCAGTACAAACAACAGAGGCACAGATGACCTGCCCACAGGACTGCTGCAACCAACCCCAGCAAAGGCCAAGCAAAGGCAAGGCTGGTCTCTGCTTCACAGCAGTCTGGAAGAGGAGGAGCTGGGGCAATCCGCGCCCCCCCCGTGCTGACATGTAGGCGCAGAGGCAAAGCCCACCCAGCGTGTGCTGGAGCTGAGCATGGCTAGGTGCAGCAAGAGCGAGGAAGATGGGCTGTCTGTGCCAAGAGGGGAGGCAGCAGTGCATGGGCTTGTGCCCAGAACAGTGCCCAGCTGTCATGGTGCTAAATACCAGATTGCTGCTTCCTATCGTCAGGTTTCTGGACTCAGCCCACCAGTTTTTTGTGTTGCCAGAATATGGCCATGTTGCTGGGGAGAGCAGAGCTTTTGGCACCCTAGCTGGGGACAGCTGGGATTCCATCATAAAGGAGACAGGGAGAAAGCCATCTCTTCCAGTTCACCTGAGAGCACAGGTCTGCCTTGAAGAGCTCAACGCAGGAAAGGCAAGGACACCGGAGAGAAGACCACACCAGCCAACGTTTGGAGGCTGCACTGAATGCCACAAGGGTGATACTCAAAACCAGATCTCATTCATGCACACAGAACTGTGCTGCAGTCCACTAGAGAAACTCTTCCTTTGGATGCAGCATCTTTTATCCATTTAGGGAATTTTCCAGGTAACCTCACTCATCACTGCTCGCAGCAGCAGACTTCAGGCAGGCAACATCCTCAAGAGCACAGAGCAGAAGACAGCAATAAGGCAAATGTTTGTACCAGTCGATCCGGTGACAGTTTGCCCCAGAAGGGAAATACTGCCTGCAATATCAGCACTCCGCCTGCAAGGCTGCAGCGCCCAGCACCGACCCATGCTTCCCAAGTCAGACATGATCTGAGTGCTGCAGCGTCACCAGCCCATGGAGGGCATTGCCCACAGCAGAGAGCACAATCTTTCTGCACCACACGCGTTGCCTGGCTTCTCTCTACGTGAGGCAGGGATGACTGACCCTCTGCCTGGGCAGCCACCTGGTCCTGCAGGACATCTGCCACCGTGGCCGAGACTCCTGGAGCAGCACGTGGCCCCAGCAGAGAGGCAACTCGGCAGAGCTGTCAGGAGGAGCACGGCAGCACCAGCCCACCAGGCAGCAGGGAGGCTGAAGCAAGTGCACCTATTGCCTACCAAGGATGAGCTAGGAAAAAAAAAATATTGTTATGCTAATCATTTGCACAAAGGTAACAAGATCTCATTTGGTGCTGCTCCCTCAGCTTGCTGCAGCATAGCAGGGAGATATAAATAATGTTAAGGCACCATCTCAGCAAGAGACCAGGACTAACTCCTAGCTAGCCCAGCTAAACGTAAGCCTCGGGCATCTGGATCCAGTGGAGATGAAGCCACAGGACAAATGGGACAGACCCACTTGCTGTGAGCAAGCAAGGCTCTGGCCCTCAGCCTGGGAAGGTTGCCTTCACTGGCACCATCACACCAGTCAAGTAACCAGCCTGAGCTCATGGTCGGCCCTGGCTCGGAGGATCCCCATGCACACAGCCCTGTACCTCCACGTGCTGCTCAACCTGTTTCTGGCCCAGGTCTGATGAAACGCTGTGCTTAGGAGCTCTCAAGCTTTCAGGAGCTTTCAAGCATTGGAACAGACTGCCCAGGGAAGTGGTTGAGTCGCCATCCCTGGAGGTATTTAAAGGACGTTTGGATGAGGTACTTAGAGACATGGTGTAGTGATGGTTTTTGGCAGTGTTAGGTTTATGGTTGGACTCGATGATCTTAAAGGTCTTTTCCAACCTATATGATTCTGTGATTCTGTGATTCTGTGATTCTGTGATTCTCCCAGCCGCCCGGGCGAGCACCCCTCTAGCTCTGCATAAATGCAGGCATAGCACCAGCTCCTCACCTCTCTGGAAATGTAGCAGAAGGCTGGCGACTCCCCTTCTGTTTACAGCCAGCTCCAGCTCCTGTTAGGGGGGAGGACCTGCCACAAGGCACACTGTATTTTTAGAAACAGCCTCTAGAAATCAAGGGGAAATACATGTGCAAGTCGCAGAGAGGCTGCCGCTAACCTCAGCTCAGCTGAGACTGCTCAGTCAGCGCATTGCACCGCTGAGCCCCCTCACCTCCAAGTATGGGAAGGAGAAATATTTTCGCTGCTGAACCCACAAAGTCACAATAAAGCAGCCAAAATAAAGCAGCAGCATGACAGACAGCTCTGGTCTGAGAAACCTGAGCTCAGGAAGGGGCTGAGGTCTTGCTCTGTAACCCAAAACTCGGTGCTAGGGAGAGAGACAAAAATCACAACCACAAAACACTATTTCAAACATAATGGAACTACATTTTCTTTCTTGAACAGGGTGATATGAGCACTTCCTACAGGAGGGAGATCCACAGAAATTTCATGTCTACACCTACGACATTGCTCACCAAGGCTGGACAGCCAGCCCCCTCCAGGCACCGAGATGGCTCCAGCCTCCTCCCTGCTGCCCACCTGCTGTGCCCACGGCTCCCCAGGCACCCTGGACAACTGTTTTCTCTGTTGGGTGTTTACATCCCTGTTACTTGCAAATTTCTTCTGTGTTCCCTTCTGAGATACTCCAGGAAAAGCAGTGCTGCTGCCATGCAATGTAGGCTATTTGACCATACAAGTGAAGAAAATTTTGCCCAGATCTGGGAAAATGTATCCTGGAAAATACATCCAAAGCAACTTCCTACAAAAGAACGTAATTTCTCTTGGTACTGTTGTTTCTTTAAATGCAGCTGACCCCAGGCAGTTGCTTCAGGATGTGTGTCTCGGTGTAGATTTGTTTGTATCAGCACAGCCCAAGTTGTTGCAAAGAAAAGCCAGGCAGGCCTGGCCCTGCAGCCTCTCATGTCTCTTCCTCTGTAGCAGCTTTCTGCTAAGTCCATTTTTGGGGTCATGAGGTTGAGAAGCAGTGTTTCCCAGGAGCTGGTACTGAAATTTGAGCAGACGTTAATCCACAGCTTTCCTGCACAGACGAGTTTGGATCTCCACACTTAGGTTTTCCTGCACGATCCTCGCGAGGTTGCACTCTGTGCTACGGTCACACCACTCTAAAGGTTGTGCCATGTGTTCTCTGAAGCCCCAAGCGAAACCATTTACTATCACTGCCATCTTGCTACACAAACTGACATTTCCGCCGCAGGTTTCCTATGCCACCCTCTCCCTGACCACACAGTGATGTTATCCCGTGTCGCATCATATCACCTTCTGCGATGGACAGAAGATGGCACCTCTGCCTGCTTGAGGAGCAAGTCACCAGACAAGGCAGAAACCAATGTGGGTCAAGTGTCCCGGCACCAGTCAATACTGCTGTAAGAGGGAAGTTTAGGAACGCAATATACTCTGGTGGTAGTGTAACACCACTAGGAATAATAAAATAATTAAGTCTCTCATACTCCCTCTCCAAAGACGCTCTTGGCAGCTTCAAAGACAGAACTAATAAATCCTTCTCATAACTCAGTCTTGAATGGCGCTAGGAGAGCAGAAGGGAGCAAGCTACCTCCAGTTTGGATTTCGATATCCCTGCCCTCTCCCACACTCCTGGGGCCACACAAGCGTCTGCCTTCCCCTTCTCCGGCAGCTGTTCTGCAGCTCCGGTGCCTGGGCACACCAGCTCCGGGGAGGTGCACATGGCTCCCGGCCGGGCCCACAGCCGTGCTGCCGCTGGAGCTGCCCAAAAGGAGCAGAGCCCCGCTCCAGCCCCAGGCGGGTGCAGCTGGTAGGAGAAGAATCCAATTTTTCCCTTTTGCCTCTTCCTTCTCCCAAGTTCTCTGGGGGCCAAGCCGTGGCACCACCTGCTCACTTACGTTTCGCTCAGCCCCCGCGGAGGTTTGATGCCTTTTTTCACCCCCGTCAGATCAGCATCTGCACTGCTCGTGCTGCAAACGGCATCCCTGCAGGGCTGGAGGAGGCTTCCTCTATCCTGAGGCAATCCTTGAATCCTAACATTTTGCATTTGATTGTTACGATTTTCAGATCTTCTGTCACCCATTACATGCTCTTAATGGGACCTGCAGAGAGTTCGGATGTCTGCTTGCCTAGCCCTTGAGCTCTGGAGCCAGTAGCTCCATGTGTCGCTCCATATTATCTAGCACCCCTTCCAGGTTCCTGGGCTTGGATGCTTTCTACCATCCCTTCCAACACAATTAGCATTTCTTGGAGAACATGATTTCAGGCTTTAATTGCCTTTGATCCTTCTGTAATCAATTTTCTCAGGCCAGAAAGACCCAGCAAAAGGCGAGTTAGGAGGCAGAGGATGGTGAATGCCTTTGGAATGGCACCAATTGGACGTGGGTGAGGTCAGCTTTTCCAATTCTCTCTCTTCCTTTAAGCATTTCATTTGCTGGGCATCTTCCTTCTGGATTGGGGCTGTTGTTACCACACATGATATTTATTCCTTGTCCGATGAATTGGGAAGTGCTTGAGCACTCCCTTGGACCAAGCGAAAGCAAGGAGAGATGCAAGTAGGAAATGGCACTGTTTCTAAAAGCCTGACTCCTGCAAACCAGCTGTAATTCAGCTAACGCAAGGTCTCCTGCAGGGTCACCTTTTGCTCTCGTAGCTCCAGCCTGGAGCATCAGAGCCAAGGCAGCTCCGTGTGCTGCTGGGAGCTGGCGAGCAGGGCTGCAGGTGTTAACCGCAGGCACTTTGCAAGGGCCATCCCCGCTCTGTGCAGTTTTGGCTGCAGCGGGGCCTGACCCAGCAGGGTTTGGGCAAGCGGCAGTGTCGTGACAGTATCGTGGCAGTATCGGGCTGCAGCAGACCTGCCCTGTGACCACTGCCATACGCCCACTTACTAGCAGGTACTCCGCAAGCTCTTCATCTGATGGACAGGCTGCCCCATCAATCACCCTGGGCTTTCCCTAAAACCCTCGCAGGCTTCCTCCACGCTGCCCAAGAGGAGCCCTAGAAAGCCTAGGCAGGGTGCAGCATCCTCTCCTGCCCTCCTGCGCTACCCCGCCTGGCTCTGCTTCCACTCGTGCCACGGGGCTCTGTGCTTTAACGTTTAACCGACTCTCACTCCTTCTGCTTCTCCAGCTTCCTGCAGGGTCAGTTTTGCCAGCAAGGTGCCTGCCCGAGCAGCCGCCCCCCTCGCCCCCCTGGGCGCAGCCAGCAGCCCCCCGAGGGAGCCCCTCCACCCCGCGGCCAGCTCGGAGCCTCGGACACCTCTCCGGCAGCTCGCAGCTAACTCGCTGCTGGCCGTAGCCAGCCAGGCTCCCCAGCTCCCAGCCCTGCCACGGGTGCTCTTGCCCTGCCTGATGAACTGCAGCAGGAGCATTCCCGAGCGGATGCTGATCCCTGCCATGCTGAGGACAAGTCACCCTCCTGGGGCGGCTTTCTGCTGCCTTGCAGGAGTGGAGGGAAGTAGGTGCGAAGCAAAAGAGAGAAGAAGGATTTAAGCAAGAGCTTAGTGAATCCATCTGTGCTGACATTCATCAGTGTCACTCCTTGGCTGCAAAAGCAATATTTATAAATCATGTTTCAAAACTGGCTACAAATTTGTACAAAGAAACAGATGGGCTGGTGGTAGCAGTTTGTCACCACTGATATTTATATGGAGGAGTAGAGACAAGTGCAAGAGGGGTGAACGCACGAGAGGCAGGCAAGGGGGGGACAAAGGAGGATGCAGCAAGGGAACCCATGACAGCAAGGGGCGAAGGTGAGCACACCCAGGGTGCTCAATGGACTGGAGAAAAGGGGGGGTGGAAAAATCGAAGGGAGATGACACTAAAACACACACACGTTGGAAATGAAGGGTGCCTCCATCTGCACAGGCAGCCGCCTCCTCTTGCTGTGGAAGACAGCATCGCTTGGCAATTGGGAGGGTGTCCAAACACCCTGAGAATAACCCTGCAGCAACAGCATTTGTTTTCTCGAGAACAGAAGGCAGGGGGTGATGCCAGCTTTTACTCATTTTATGCAGTGTTGAACCACACGCAAAGTTTGTGAGATCGTTTAGCACGAAGGATTACCCTGTGCAACGAGAGCCTTGTCCCACTCAAGAGAGCAGCAGCTCTGGAGGAGATGGTGGCGCGTGAGCCTGCGTCCTGCACCCTCCTGCAACACCAGCTCTCGGGTCGCTGCTGGTGAACCCCGGCTGAACAAATGGGGGGCGATCCCCACACAGCACTGGGCAGTGAAGCAGCCCCCGCTGAGCTCCAGCCACCCCCAGCCAGGTTGCTCCTGCCAGACCGGCGGGGCAGCAGTGGTGGCTCTGGGAGTGCAACCCAGCCGCGGCAGACGTCCCGGCTCAGAGCAGGGAGCGCGGCCCCACGCCCCTCGGAGCTTCTGGATGGGTCCAGGTAGGGACGGACATCAGGGTGTAACTCAGTGTGCTCAAGCACATTTTGATAAGGTCCTTCAGAGAAAGTGAAGGAAGTTAATTGCTGGGTGCGGGGCAAAATCTTGCAGAGGATTAAAGCTTGCTTACGTGATAAGAAGCAAAGTTCTGGTGAACAGCTGCCCCATCAGTGCAGGGGGAGGGACTCGGGTCAGGGACAGCTGCACTTTTTAGGACACAAAGCAATATCAGTCCTTCTACAATTATGTCTGAAGCTTTGTGCTGCAAGTGCCATTTTGGCTATCCCTAATAACGCGGAACCAAACTGGGCAAGCAGGATCTTACGTCAACAGAGAGTTCCTCTGATAAGCTCAGAACAAACTAAATCAGACTTTTGACAAATGAAACTGCAAAAACAGAGGAAAAAAATGGTTTAAAAGAAAAAAACAACACCCACAAAACTGAAGCATTTCAATGTGGTCTGCTGGCTTCTGTCTGGGCTGGCCCCTTTGACAAGCAAGTGTGCATCTGGCTGGAGAAGATCCCAGTATCTGGCAGGGTCCCTGCTGTACTTACTGCTGCAATCAGCACCTAAATTCACCCAAAACACCAGTCAAAAATAGGAAGCAGCCTAGTAACTACCTTTCTGGATTGTTGTCGTCCACACAAATGCAGCCTGACCTTGCAAAATAGCAGCCAGGGATCAGCCAGCAAAACCTGTGTCGCACCCCATCAGTTACAGCAGCAGGCAGGGATCGAGTCATCGGGAGCCGCTCAGCCCAGAGATGCAAAGAACCCCAGAGCTTCCCAGAGGAACAGACAGGCCCTGCCCAGCTGCATTTCCCTAAGGACAGGATGAGCCTCAGGAAATGCAGAGGAACTGCCCTCCTGAGCCACCACCTAACGGGGAATCCGGCTTTGCTGGCCACGTCCCAGGTAACCTGCAACGGCCGAGGGCTGGCTGCTGCACGGCCCTGCTGCCTCCCAGGACTCCTGAGCTGCTCCCACATGTCCGGGGCACAGGGGCTGCCCACCCACGTGGCGGCCCCAGGATGACCCACACTCCAGGATTTACCTTGGAGAGGGATAAATCATAATGCTCAAAATGGGAGCATGTTCATCTGTAAATCCACATCATCTCCTTGCCTGTGGGCAGGTTGGAGATTTAGCATCAAGAAAGGGACCGAGAGTCCTGAAAACATCAAAGGCTAACCAGACAGCACAAGAGGAGCTTTGGACCTGTCTGCAGCAGAGGAGAAAAGTGGCAGAGCCTCCTTGAGGAAATCCAAACTGCTGGCTGACCAGTCCCACTGTTTCAGGTCGGCAAGGAGCCTTGCAGGGTGCCCAAAGCATCCTGAGCTCCATCCGGCACAGACAGACTGTAAGCCCACCGCCCCGTCTCCCTCCCCGTGGCCAGCAGTGCCGCTCAGCCTGGAGGCTGCAAGACTGGGAAGGGTGCAGCAGGGCTTACCCTTAATATCCAGCAGAGAAAAATGGTGGTTATTGGTGGCTTCAGGTGCCAGCGTGAAGTAGAAATGATGGCCGCTCTGAGGCTCATCACGGTCCACAACACTTATTGTCTGGATCAGCTGTGGGCAGAAAGCAGAGATGAGAATCAGTGCTGCCTCTGCAGCCCCTCCCACGGGCCCCCCTCGCAGGTCTGGCCCAGCAGAGCATCACCAGCTTCTGCCACAGTGAGGGATGAGCCTTTGCCCCTGTAGATGGGCTTAGCTGTAGGACTCCAGCAGAGCAGCTCCCAGTGTGACAGCAGCTGCATGGGAAGAGGCTCAGGCAGAAGGGGAAGGACAGGCAGGCTGGCACTGGTCCAGAGCGCTGCTCACAGTACGAGACTGCTGCAGGCGCTGATGGAGACCCGGGAGAAGGGCTGGGGGACACCCATTACCTGGCCTGGCTTGGCATCCTCACAGACAGCAGCTTCATAGGGGGTGGCGAGCTCAGGCGGATTGTCATTCACGTCCAGGATACGGATACGGAGAGAGGCTCTCGACACCTGTGAGTGATTATCTGAAACAAAAAAAGAAGCAGAGCTTCAGCAGGAAGTGCCATCTGCTACTAGTAAGGAGAAAACCCTCTTTGTGTCTGTCCATCCAGAGGCAGGCATGGCTGCTCAGCTGCTGCCAGCGCAGAGGGTCACACAACACCGCACCTCTGCCTGCCGGTGGCACAGACCATCTCTGTGGGCCGGCGGCGCCCGCAGAGCATCGCTCAGCCTCGCCACACCCGTTTTCCAGTAAAGAAACCCAACCGCTGGGCTGCGTACCAAGGACTTCCGAAACGCTGCTGTTGGCCTGTTCTAGCCCTGCAAAAGCTGAGCAGCTCCGAGCAAGTCCCCACGATAAGGGTCAGTTATCACCGATGAGCATCTGTCCTGTGGCCAGACAGCACCAAGAGGGGACAAGCAAATTCAGATGCGAGAACATCACACCCTGACTTGGATCCTGACCCTTACAGCCCAGGGGCTAGCAGCAACAGCTGAGAGGCGAGCGAGCAAAGCCAGGCCGTGAAACAGCTGGTATCAACTAAGGGCACAGGGTGGTGATGAAATCTGCCACGTGCACCTCCACCATACCCGGGTGATCTGGGATTGAACACTCCCTGTCAAGGCACGAGGCTCCTGCCCTGGGACCCGGGCCTTGCACACTGACACCAGTGCATTGCCATCAGCAGCTTGAACTTGAACCGAGCACCATCTGCCAGCTAGCACAGGGAGGACACACGGTAAGATCTAGGGCAGCCCCTTCACCCCTGCACTCGCCAGCCCGTGCTTCGCGCAGACAGCAGTGCTGGGGGCTCGCAGCCCGCTCCCCTCCCCGGGGGCGCGTGGAGCCGCTGGTGCTGCTCTGGGCTCACGCCGCACGTGGGACGGGGATTGCGTTTACAGCTCCATTCACTGCAGTGCCGCTCTGCCCCACGGCGTGCACCGGAAAGGTACATTGAGCGCTTGCTATAAGATTATAAATCACTCTGGAGGGCCTGATGTTTTCTGAAGCACCTCATGCGCTTCCAGAAATGAGAACTCCCTCATTCTCCATCTCCTTTGTTTTACCCAGAGGCTGCAACTGTGACAGACTCGATACCTCTCTCCTCACTCGGGCAGGAGCTCTGCTGCCTGTTTGTCTATAAAATTAACGCTGGCCCCTGCAGATCAGGTGGGGGAGGACCCAGGGGAGAGGAGATTTAGCTCTGCTCCATAATTAGCCCAGAACCTAAGCCCCCTCCCCAGAGCTGCCTTCACCCTGTTCTCCCGTTATCACTCCCTCTCACCCAGACCAGCTGCTCTGGTGATTAGATGGTTGGTTTTGGGGGAGGGAGGCAGAAGTCGTGACTAAAAGCCTGGAACGATGTGTTATTTTAAAAGGCGTGTTGGTGCAGTGAAATAAACTGCAATTGCTTTTGGGGAGAGAGGAAGGGGGGAGGCAGTGGGGTGGGAAAGGAGGGGGGAGCCTGGGGGAGGCAGAGGGGTGTGCCTGATGCCCACTGGGGCCACAAATGATCAGGAGGAAAAAGGGTTCAATTCCTGCAAGAAGAAGGATGACAGCATCTCATCACCCCCTCCTCAGCCTGCAGGAAGTTGGATAACCATCCCTGCTGCTCAGCTCTGAAGCAAACTGGCATTGCCTTGGAGGCACTGCCGAGAGAAAGATGAGGAAAAGCAGAAAGAGAAGGGAGGAAGAAGAGCCCAGGAGGAGGAAGAGCCTGGGACTTCACCTCTTCCCCTTCCTAACTGCGACCCAGAGGAGCGGTTGCTCCCCCGCTGCCCGAGCTGGCTGCGAGCAGGAGCCGATCCCAGTGCTGCTGAGCTCTCCCCAGGACCTGTCGGCACGGCGCGTGCGACAGAGGCTCTGCAGGGCAAGGTCGGGACACCCGAGTGAGCCAGAGCACAGCAGCTTCCCTTCGAGATCACGTCTCACAGCCTTATCAGGAGGGATGCGATCAGCATATTTAGAGCTGGGCATAACCATAGGTCTGTCCTCTTCCACAGCATCAGCGAGCAGCTGCCAGGAGCGTTTTATGCTGCGCACGCGAGTGGGGTCATCCATGCGCCACAGCACAGTGCTGAGGACCCACGCCGACCCGTCTGCCAGAGCCATAACTAACATCCTGCTCCTCTGAGCACAGCTCAAAGCACAGTTGTCCTTTCTAAATGCACCCTGTCATAAAAAAGCTCTCCTTTTGCCCCTTCCGAAATTGCTGAAGCCTAAGGCTCATGCTTACTCCTGGCTCAGTGACAGGGTTAAAATTTGACATCACCAGGAACGTCAAGGTTAGAAATGCAACCATTGCATTGTTACCTACTCTTCCAGTAAGGTATACATCAGCTGCTTTTTATTTTGGCTGTACCCTGATCTTTTTGAAGGTTCCTCAAATGCTTTCTTTATCAACCTCCCTCTTCCTTTGAGCCAGTACCTGGAATTATGGGTGGAAAATATGAGAAATGGTTGGATATATTTGAAAAAAAAAATCTCCAAAACATCTCTGAAATGTTTTCTGTAACTTCTGTGGCATAAACTGAATTTATGATGGTCAGAAGTGCAAATAAGACTATTGGAGTACATCTGGGACGAAAGGCACGATGCGCCTAACTAATGCAGGCTTCACATCTGCAAGGCCAAAAGCTCTGACCTGTGCTTCCTCTACATACACAGAAATGTACACACGTACTCCATACACATGTACACGTGCTCCAGCAAGAGTAAATGCTCAGCAGGCGTGTACCACTGCCAGGCAGAACAGCAGACTGGGTGGGTGACGGCTGCGGGAGGGCACAGAAACGTGCCCTTGAAGGGCTCTGCCAGGCAGCACCTGGCCAGCGGACAGGGCGGAGGGCTGCACGTGCCAGGCTGAGTGCAACTGGAGAGGAAAAAAGTCATCTTCCATTGCAGCATCTCTCCTCAGTATTCCGGCTCAGCTGACTGACATGCAAATTAGTTTAATTATTTCTTCTTCTAAAATAAATTATATTTTGCAGTGGCTGCAATATGTTGTGTCAGGCAAAATTACATTCAATATTTTTAAACTAATTGATGTCAGCCTTGAGAAAACCTGATTGACAGCAGCGAGGAAACTAGGCGGCTACCTAAACGCTTTCCTAAATTAAAATTAAACATGCCGTTTTTCTGCATTTCCTCCAGGAGTTGGAATGCTATTAATCTGAAAAGTCTGAGGAAAGAGACATAGAAAATACACAGAACAAGGGGGAGATACTGGAAACACAGCAGTGCAGTACGGGAGCTCCAGGCTGATGACTGGCAGCTGCCTTTTGTCAACATGGGCTGAATTATTTCGGAGTCGCTGGAGCCTGCCAGGGGTGGGGGACAGAGTTCTGCCCTCTTCCACGCTGCAGCATCTGCACTTTCCTCAATGCTGCAAACAGCGCAGCTCAGGACAAGCAGCGAGCGCAGCCTGGACCCCCGTGCCGAGGTGCTGCTCGGCGGGCAGCGCAGCGCAGGGACGGGCAGCACCCTGGCTTTGGAGCAGGAGAAAGCCACAGTCCTGCTGCACAGCAACACTGAGGCCAAGCCTCAAATGCTCCAGCTGAATCTTCAGCCACATCCCAAAGTATTTTTTCTTAATTTAATTAACCATGAAAGCAATCTGAACAGTACAATATTCTTGTCTTAAACATTCAGATGCAAAACACCAACAGCTTGCCCTCTCCCCAGGTTCCGGACAGCCGACTGCCTGCTGGACTGACACAGAGCAGCTCTGGGCAACTGCTCTCAAACGCTGGAAGCTTTGCTGCAGAAGCTCACAGTAATGGGAAGGGACTGCCGAGATGCTCGGCCACCCCTGCCGTGGCAGGAAAGGAGGGGATCCATGGTTACTGCTGCACTGGAATCCAGTCCTTACCCCTCCAGACCCTCATGCAAACTCACAATAAAGCACTTTGCACTTTTACACCCAAACCTCTACTGTGAAGCTCCAAATCCAACCATTGCTGAAGCACACATACCATTTGCACTCCTGCCTGCACACACAGCCATGTAGTGATACCACATGCAGAAAGGCACTCTGCAGCTTTCCTGGGGTCTGAAGCAGTGTGAGGAAAGCCCAGAGGACCGTGGGCTGCTGGTTGTGGCTGCAGCACTGGGGAAACACAGCTCACAGATGCTGTTGGGCACAGCGTACGACCCACTCTCTTATGCCTCAAGACCAAATTGGTACAATACTGAATTCAAAATTTTTACATTAGTAAGGAAGCCAGAAGAGGCAGGGGTGGAATTTATCCCTCACTATCTCAGCGAATTGGGAGAAAAAAATGCAGATTAGAAGACTGGGATGGGCCACTCTGCTTTCCAGCACTCGCGCCATGGCTGTGAAGCACAGCGTGGTTCTGTAGATGTCAGTGCGGCTGCCTGACTGCAAAGCAGAACGCTGATGGCAAGGACAAAGCAGGGGCATGCCAGGGGTATGGCTCGTCGGACACAGGCAGCTACATCAGAGGCTGGAGCTGAAAAACGTGGCTCCCAGCTGAGGGGAAGCAAAGCAGAAGCAGCAGTTAAGCCAAGTAACATATAAACGGCTTTCACCTCTCCTGAGTCCTGCCCGAACTCAGCAGCATGAGAGTCATTAAATCGCATCCAAACACAATGCTCTGATTAAAGCCAGTCTCCAGCAGGAAGATTTATCATCTCAATTACCAGCAGTGGACACAGCAGTCAAGGCCTCATCATTTTACATGAGCAAAGAGGAAAACAGGAAGAGAATCACTAATATTAGCCCAAGGAAGGTAAACAGCTTGCAAGTGAGATGAAGATTTATGTCTGGAAATGCTTGGCCTGGTCCCAGGCCAGATTTGAGCAGCCCCCATGCTTCCTGCTGGCTGCCACGTTGCAAGGCCAAATATTCTGCTGGTCACCAGCCAGCGGAGACGGCTCCCGCTGGGGAGTGCCTGTTCTGCAGCGGGAGACCTGCCCCTCCTCTCCTCCCAGCAGCAGGACACAGCCCAGCCAGCCTCACAGGTGCAGCCAGGCACCTTCTGCAGCTTTTCTCACTGCTCCTCAAACAGAAATACACTCTCTTTGGTTTTCTGTAGGTGGGGCATGCACCCCTGGAAACGGTCTCTGCTGCAGCAGCACCGGGTCCCAGATGGGGCTCTCAAAGGTGGGCGGACAGCTCTTGTAGCGAGCTGCTCAAACCTAACAGACGGGCTGCCTGCGGGAACAAGTGCTGTCAGCGGGCTGGGAGGGCAGCTCACGGAGGCCACAGGGAGGCAAGACCTGGTGCAACACGCTCCAGGCTGCATGCCCATGCACCACAGGAATCAAGCGGGCATAGCTTCCCACCGGCCCCGATGAGCCGGGGTGTCAGGCATGAGCCCGGGCAGTAGGATGCCTGGTGGGCTCGCTCCATTCCTTCTGCAACGTTTACATCTCACTGAGGAAAGAGGAAGAATATTTTACCACTTGCCTCCACCGGAGTTGATAACGTCCTGCCAGGCTATGCAGCAGACCCTGCGGCAGCCAGCTGCAACCCGCATGCCCACGGCGAACACTGCAGGGCCCCACCAGCTCTCCCCGGCCCCAGACACCTGCGTGCCGGGAACTGCCACGTGGCAGGAACTGCTGCACCGGACGTGCCGACGACAGTGCAGAGGGTCCCAGCGCTCTGTGCTCATGCTGCCACGGCTGATCCCGCTGCACCGGTCATGGCCTGACAGCTGCTGCACAGCCATGCTCTGAAACCCCTCGATCACTTGGAAGGCTGTACCTTTACAACTGCCCTTTCCACCAGAGGATTCAGACATAAATTGTACTTTAAATTCAATATCAGTCATTAATATTTCATGATTACAAAACGTTAAGGATAATGTCACTGGGAGGAATGTCTGGGCAGTTAAAACGGATGAGTCAGAGCTCACCATGGGAGAAGTCAGAGCACTGAAGAGTCTCCCCAGCTTTTGAAGCGATCCAGCCTGACAGGCTTCCCTGCCGGAGGGGAGCTGCAGCATTTACTGACTTGTTCTGAAATCCTAGCCGCTGCGTGTAAATATTGTCCTTCTGATTCTTGTCACCTCATGTTTCCTCTGGATGCTGAGTTGTGCTGCAACGCTGCGATCCCCTCCTCCCCAGCTACTGCTGGCAGAACCTCCCTGCGGAGCCCGCCGGACACGCTGGCTATGCAGCGGGCTACCCTCCCTCTGCTGTGGCCAGGCAGCACCGGCACGCCTGCCCGGTGCTGCCTGATGCCAGGCAGGGCTCACGACAGCACCGCGGCCAGACAGTGCAAAGAAGGTTACCCCACCTGGCAGGCACAAAGCGTCAGCGCAGAGAGGGGCTTGGGACACGCAGCAGAGCCAGAGACATCCCCCCCCAGGGCAGCATGGGTCTGGCCAGGGCCACTGCTCCCTCCTGTCCTGGGGCAGCGGGGGCTGCGCCCTGACCTGGCCAGAGCGGATGGCTGCTGCTGCGGTGGGGTGGCCCCGCAGCAGGTACTGATCTCTGGGCCCCAAGTCAGGCCCCAGCATGGCTCCTCAAATGTGAACAGCACCTTCTCGCTCAAGAACGAGCAAAGAAATGAGAACCAGAAGTCCTGAGGGGTCTCTGGGAGTGAAGCCCGGGGAAGGCTGCTGCCCACAGACAGACAAGTCCTGGCACACGTCGGCAGATGTCAGAAGGTGCTCTGCAGCCAAAGCAGCTCCCTGGTACCAGCTGCTGTGGGGTGGCAGGGCACAGCAGGTCCCAGGCTGCCCTGGTGACTTGCACATCCAAAACGTGGAAAACTTTGAAGAATATGGCAATGCCTTCCTTTCTTCACAGCATGGTGCCTGGGATTGAAGCCCCTTCTCCATCTTCAGGCTCGGAAAAAGGAGGAACATAGAGCACTGCCTAGAGCCCACGGGGCCACTTCCACCATTGCACACAGGACCTGCAGAACACATGAGCCAAGGCACTGTGCAAACACGACAGAGGGCAGCAGGATGCCCAGGGCAGCTTCACCAGCTTCCTACCCACAGCAGAACACCTGTAGGGAAGCAAAGCCTGCCCTTTGCTGCTATTATTTTCTTTTCATTCCTCCAGAGGAGTTTATTCAGAGCTCCTTTGAGCAGCAGGACCCAGGTTTGTTCTTTTCTTTCTTAACTGGAGAAGAAGAGAAACAGAACATCTGCTGAAAGCATCCACACCAGGCTCTGCCACCCCCATCACACAGAGGGAAGATAAACTAACAAAACCTGCAGAGCCACTAAGCTGTTCCCTCCCAGCTGGGTGTGAGCAGATTTGGCAGTTACTGTAAATACAGGCTAAAGGGTAGCACAGACATAAGGGAAGGAAGAGACCATCACCAGGGCTCTCATGGAAGGGTCAGAAAGGAGCTAATTTCAGAAGAGGACAAAAGAGCTTCACCTCATCCTCTGCCTGAGACTTTTCCTGGTGGGCTGCAGGGTGAGGCCAAGTGCTGTGGCCAGAGCTGAAGCAGCCTAGTGGTACCAGCCCTGGCAGCACCGCTGCTCCCTGTCCCCAGCATGGGGGCTCAGGGATGCTCTGCCCCTGCAGCTCCTTCCCACTGCTGCAGTGCCGGGACCTCCCATCCACTCCGTGCTGTGCCTTGCCAAGCCTGCAGCCACACCAAGGGCAGGGGGACCAAGGAGGAGGGGCACAGGAGGCATCCAGAGCCACATACCCAGTGTGCAGGTACAGCCTGCAAATCCCAACCACCGTGAGCCCCCAGCAGGAGCGAGTGCTGGCAGCCATCTGTGCCACAGGGCTCCAGTTGATGGGGCATCCACCCACAGCACACGGCTGAACCAGGGGGACGCAGGTGATGTGAACACGGACCCCCCCGGGAGCCCCCAGAGCTGCTCAGCAGGTGCGAATGCAGGGAGCAAGCTGCACAGGGATGACTGGCAGAGCTGGCGCATAGGTAACACAAATTTGATTAGCGTTCATCAAATATACTATTCGACCATGCTCCCTTATTAATGCTCGAGTCAGGAAGAGTATTTTTAGGTTGTCTAGGGAGATGTCAGACTCAGTGCTGCTGCTTTTTTTTTTTTTTTTTTTTTACTTCAGTGTTAATTAACACTTGCATCTTGGTCACCTCTGCAGTGAACGCACCCGTATTTCCCCCTCTGCCCCTCTCCGGTCCAGGCACAGGCTGTCTGCTCCACACAGCACTCCTCCATCTCACCTGCTTCCATCGCCAGGACAGTGATGTTGTGCCACCCTGCTGTCTCCCGGTCGAGGACCTTTCCTGTCACAATGGCACCTGTGTTGGCATCGATGTCAAAGATCTTCTCTGCATCTGTGCTGCGGTCAATGGCGTACCTGAGACCAGGCAAAAGGGGAAACTGTGAACAGCTGGATGTGCCAAGCCCAACCTCGTCATCAGCCCCAGGAGTATAGGGATCTATCGCAACAGGCCCTATATCACCACTCTCACCTTTCCTCTGCTGCAGCATGGTACACAAAGGCCATGTTTCTACCAGGCTACAAGCCCAGAGCCCTCAAGTAAAATTAAAGTGTGGCTTTCGGTGCATAAAGCGGAACATAAAGAGCTCCTCCAGCTCCGACCGGCTGCAGCTGCTCAGCAGAGACCCTTCACACGCAGATCTCACTCTCCTCCTTCAGCTGCTCCAGTGCTGCCTCAAACAGCCCCCCTCCCTGGGCATCCCATCAACAGCCCACCCGCTCCCCGTGCCACCTCTGGAGAGCACAACTCCCACCTCTTCCCCAAGGGCAACACCACAGCTCGTAAGAAGAGTCAGACACCCGGGTTTAGCCCTGCACCTTAGCCATGACACCATGAGCCCACGCAATCAGTCCCAGTGGCATGTCCTGCATTTCCAACCATTACACACATCACACATGGAGTAAAGCAAGCTAACGTTAAATCAGGGCACAATTAGATGTGTGCTCCTTGGAGGCAGGGACTGGAAGGGAAGCCCAATCCAGCTGAGGCCCTCGAGCACAGCCGTAACACAAATAACAACCACCACCACTGCAATCAGAATTAGAAATCCAGAAGGCCTACAAATCACAAACAATAAACCATAATGTTATTGTGTACAGCATCTTTCATACACACTGCATCCCAGAGTGCTTTACAGAATTAAATAATACAAGACAGCAAAGAGTACAAAGGATAAATTACTGAAAGGAGGGCTGTGAATAAATTAAAGCCTTCAGTCACATGTTCAACAACAGAAGGAAGATAAATGTAGCGACAAAGCAAGCTAGAAAGCTGACGAGACAGGACAGTACTGAGAGGCCACATCAGACAAGAGGAGCAGAGCAGGACAGGCTCCAGGCTAGAAGCACGTTCTGGATGGCGGAGGTGCTCTGCACACTGTGGGGCGGCTTTCCCAAGTGCTTGCGTCCCGCCTGGCACAGGCCAGCTGTGGTCTGCGGGTCCATCATCCACATGGCTCGCAGCCGAGGAACACCAGCTCACCTTCTGCATGCAAGGATGACCACTCTGCACGGAGGCATCGATGGCCTCCATGCCTTTCTGTCCAGTGCCCTGGGGGGGAACCAGCTGCAGATGAGAGTGCCTCCTGAGGGGCACCTATCCACACAGCCGGGCAGCTCTGTCTCTGATGGAGGCACATACAAAGGCATTTATACGCTGTTTAAAGTGTTATACAGTACCAGGTTACTTTCCCTAGCTCTCTCCCTTTCAGACAGACAGAGGGGTGAGAGAGAAAATACAACAGCACTTGCTCGTAGATAAGGAAAAATGTTCAAACATCACTATGTAAATTGCATCTGCGCATATGCACAGTCTAGCATGTTCCGCACCTATGTGGCTGGCTTCCTCCCCCCTCCTGGCATCTAGAGGCGATGGGGATCTGCCACACAAAGCCAGGTACAAGCCTAGGCTTGTCTGAACCAACTGCCACGGACTTCCTAGCCATCCTGCATTTTCTGCCCCAACTCCCAGCTGGAAACGGAGCCTCTACAGGCGTGTAGCCAGCTCCAGAAGGGACAGCGACGCTGTCTTGGTACATACTGCAGCCTCTCATACACTCTGCACTCGCTCACTGCAAAGGGACAGGAGAGGTCTGGCCACTCTGACTTGTACACATCAGTCCAATGTACTGCTGGAAGGAGGAACAGATGACAACACCTAATATCTTTACAATAGCATAATTGATGCATTTGTATAACTGCTTCCATTGTTCTCCCACATCACCTGACCTCGAACACATCCTATTCTTCCATTCCACTTTTGAATACTCTTAGTTCAAGATGGTGCTTCTCTCTCCATATGGCTTCTCTGCTTCTTGAGTAAGCACATGCCTGTTTTGTTCACACTCATGTCATTGCTGCATAAACAAAGATGTCTGCAAAAAATAGCTACACAGAAAAACCCAGTTAGTGATGGGAGACATCACTGGGCCTGGAAACATCTGACACCAGCTGCCTGCATGGCCAAAGGGCAGGAGGCTGGTAGGGGAGCACTCTACCTCATGCCGCTGGTAACCTTTTCTTATGCTTCTAATTGTTTTGCTGCCAAGGTTGTCTTCTGTCACTTCTGAATTGTCTGCTGAGGACTGACTGCCTGTACCCTATGGCAGGGCACAAACCACCAAACCAGCAATCTGATCCCTTTGTCACCACCACTACACAGAGAGCTGCCACCTTCTCCACACTGCACCAGGGGAAGGAGACAGAGCTCTAAGCGTTGCCTGCATTTGCTATGAAAGCAGGGCTGAGCCTGCTTCTACACACTGTGACTTTGGAGGTGGCTAGTCCAGGTGGGTCTGTAGCTCTCCATCTGCACAAAGTGCTGTGGAGACTCTGGGGACCGATGGGGCACAGGGATGTCCATCCGCCCCTCCAAAGCCAGAGTCATAACCCATTCAGAGCTGCATATCGACCTGCTCCACACCGCTCTACACAACAACAGACCTCCCTTTCCAAGAGCTTATGGCTAACCTTGTGCTAGAGCAGCTAGAACAAGAAGCTATCCACTGTGCTCAGTTTACATCATTTTGTGCAATACAATCTTTACCAACCAAAGTCTGTGCTGACCATCACAAGCCTCTCCACCTCTAGTAGTCCGGCTTCATATTCATCCGTCCTGTGGAAGTCAAATGGTGCTTCTCACCTGGGAAGGGGTAGCAATTAATCCCTGGGTCCTCCAGGTACTCAGACATAGGACATATGCTCATTCCTCCTAAAGCTGGCTGGTGCTCCATATCTGGAACCGCAGTCCCCAGCTCTGATTGGGATGCGGACCTTGTAATCCATTTTCCTCTCTTCCTGCTGGCACTGCCTGTTGGTTTGGATGTTACAAGCGACTGTTTAATTTAGACAGCTTTCTTGGTGCTCATCTTTCTCATGAATGCATTTCTCAAGCAGTTTGTTTCACTTCTCCCCCTGAATGCAACAAGGAGCACATTTTATGCCATATGTTTTGTTAATAGGGAGCTTTTCCAACACTGTGTGAAAAGCTTTTTGTTGTGTTTGTTTTTTCCTCCTCTCCCTTTTGTGTTGAAGCAGGTTGTAGTTCTTGCTGTGCTGTTGGAGTCTATAAAATGCCCATGTCCAACACGTGTTGGGAGCACAGGCTCCCACTGCAGAGAGAAAAACAAAAGGCTCCCATACAAACAGCCTCACGTACACAGACAGTCTATCACTGTATTACCTCATACAATGGCTCAGCTGAGAAAAATTGCACTACGCCCAGGAAATGTACAGCTAAAGCCAAAAAGCCAACTGGAAACTAAATTCTTTCTGAAAAAGAGTGGTTCCAGCTTTTGTTAGGCAACAAAACAAACAAGGATGGAATAAAATAAAAAGCACCAGTCCTTTACAAAGGCATTTCCTGCCTGTACCATGGTGGGTTTTCATGTTCCCCCCGAGGATGCACGCAGCCCCTCTGCCGCGCTGAACTTCAGCATGACTCCCTGCTTCGCAGTGTCGGCAACCAGAGGGAGGGTGTCCCTCTGAGCAGCCAAAGCTGGGGCTGCTCACCCAGAGAGATGGGGTGCTCTTCAGCTCTCCTCCCACCTGGGCAAGCGGCTGCCAGGGGCTCTACATCCATATGCAGCTGGAGAGGGGCAGCGAGCAGTGCCCCAGGGACACCTCCCAAGAACAGGGGAGTCGGAGGCCCCTTCAACCCTCATGTCTTCATAACAGGTCACTCTGTGACCCAGCCCAGCTCATCTGGAAGGGATTTGTTCTCACACCAAGTGGCCACATCCTTGTGGGACAAGCAGATCACCAGGAGGGCAGGGGAGCACCAGGCTGAAATGTACCTCCAGCAGCTGCTTCAGGCTGGATGGTGCAGCAGGAGCTGCACAGCCCTGTTTGTGCTGGCCTGGGGATGAAAACCAAGAGCCAGGGGCACCTCCTTTCCCATTTGGCTAAAAATACTTCCCAAACCTCGTTATTGGCAGCCTGGTGTCCGCAGGACCTGGAAATGCTGACAGAGCTGATTTTTGCTCTGCTGTCTCTGGCAATCCTTGTTCTTTCCTGCCTCAAGGGTAGAGTGCGTCTCGTCATGACAGAAGGTTGTGGCTCTCCCCTATTTACAGGGCAGAGCCTATACACAGACCAGAGTCCAGGGGACAGCAGCCACCACAGAAACACAGCCATGTCTTTGCTCCCACCTCTGGCAGACGAGGATCAGGAAGTTAAAAGGGATCCACTGAACTGCAGCAACTTGAAAGGGTTCATACCAACTTCAAGGAGCTGAGGATCAAATACTGGTCATGCTGTCAGGACCAGTTGCTCTCTAACGTATCAGAGGTGAAGTACAAGTACTGGCTTCTTGTGACTGTACTTTGGAGTAGCACACTTGAGATGTGAGATGACTTACTGCCGTCTCCTGCTGATGGGTTAGTGTCACATCCTGGCAGGGTGCCGCAGGATGCTTGCATTAATGTTTGTGCACCACTTTGAAGCTGTGAACAGCTGCCTACGTGGCGAAGTATTTTATTAAATTACCTGGCTAGCCAGAGGACAGGAAAGCAGGAGAGATCCAACAGCACCTTCCTCCTGCATTGGTGCCATATCGGCGTGACCAATATAAACCTGCATCTCCACTTGGTACATGTGGAAATGGCAGGGAAGGCTCACCCACCCGCACTCCCCAGGCAAGCGCCAAGGGAGCATCACAAGGGGACGGAGCTGCCACTGCTCGTGACAGCAGGCACTGCAAGAACAGAGGGGAGAGAAGAGATGGAGAGATAGAGACCAAATGCCACAGGGGAGCATGGGGGACACTGGGTGAGCTACCTGCCTGGGGATAGCTGGAGGGAGGACACATATTTGAATGCATCAAGCCTGACAAGGGAAAACACACTGCAATTCCCAAGCTGCAGCAGATGCCTGGGAGTCCTGTTGTCTGGGCCCTCGTGCCTGAGCATGAGGCATTGCCTTGTCTGGCACTAAGCTTGCTATGAGAGAGACACTTGCATAGCAAAGTTTGGGCTCTAACCCTCTTGCTCCTGCTGAGTACTTGAATCTGCTTCTCTCTGCTCCAAGTCCCCATCACCTTCTGCACAGCAGTAGAAAGCCTCCCTCTCTGCTTTCTTTTGTTCTGCCTGCAAACAATGCACCGAGCTCCACAGGGAAGCAGCACAAAGAACAAGAAAAAATGAGAATAAGAATAGTTCTGTCCCCAAGGCCCCTCTCCTACAATTACAGATCAGAAAATAAAATCTATGTTCTGTAGCACAGCTAGAAACAGTCAAGTGAAAAAGCACGTGCACACACGTACACACACACAGATGTGTAGAAAGACTGCACGCATCTGAAGAGTGCAAGCTAACATCCATGTGCTCAGGGTGGCCCACAAATAAAGAAATCAGACATGTAGCCTGAATGGAGAGGGTAGCCACATGAGAAGGTGAGCAGAGGTATTTTGAGAACATGTCCAACAGACAGCACTGACTAGTGCAAGTGGTGCAACGCTCACATACATAGTTCTAGTTCCTGGCATGCCAAAGGTGATTTCATTCACATTCGCCCCAAAGACAACTTTCAGCATCCAGCTCTGTGACACAATACTCTCCGCTAGCTGCCAGGCATCTGTAGATGGCAGCTTTCCATGTGTAAATTCTTCTCTGAGCTTTCTAAACATCTCAGTCTTCATTTCCATGAAGATCTGGAGATAGCCCTCACCCCACCTTGAACCAGTGCATTCCCCGTGGCTGCACAACGCTGGAGCTCAGCACTCCAAGCAGCCGTGCAGAGACATCATCGAATGGAATCAGTACTGTAACTGAGCCCTCCCTGGCCATATCCTCCTCCATCCCACGTCCCTGTCCCTGCTGCATCCCAGTTTATTGCTGCCTGGGACAGGCTCCCTACAGAGCTCTCAAACGCAAAGCCACCGCTGCTCATTTGAAGTGAGCAGCTGTGCACAAGGTGCCTGCAGCCCTGCCGTCACCTGGCATGAGAACACACATTTCAAGGAAATTTTCCACACATTGAGGATGTTTTCTGAACACCAGCTTTCCAACCGAACTGCTTGTGACTCAGGCCAGTTGGCAGAGCCAGAAGGCTGCTGTGTGCCTTAGGTAATAACAATTTAACAAGGTAACAATCTCTTTAGCCACAAATTAAATGGAAATAGGAAATGTCCTGTGCAGATAAGCTGCTGCCTGGATTATGTTCCCTGCCCAAATATAAACTCCCCTGATCTTTGATCCCTGTGCGCACACGCACGCACACACAGCCAAGCTGTGGCTCCACACCTCGCAAGCCTCACCTCATTTGTCCTCCTTCATCACTGCCCTCCCGTCATTTTTGGCCACTCACCTGGCTTGTGTCAGGCACCATTGCAGATGCCTCACTGTCAGCAGCAAAGACATGCAAGCATCACCTAGCCACTTTCCCTGACACCCCCTTGCCACTCACAAACCCATCGCTTGCCAATGATGTGTCTGTCGCCTGTGAGATGGCTGCTCTTGCTTGCCTGTTGCTTGTGCACAGGCTGCCACTCACCTGCCAGCTGCCTGTCCCATAGGACAAACGCGCTTGGCGACGCATGCAGCACTTTGTCACCTTCACCTGCACTGCCCTTCCTCCTCTGCCGTCACCTCCTCCCCTCTGCCCCAGCCATGGCCAAGAGACCCCCAGACCACACGTGTCCCTTGCAGGTGACCCCACGCCCACTGTTGGAAGGAAGATGATGCAAGGTTTAGGCAGCTGCTTTACCGGACGGGATGGTTTGCTGTGTCCGGGTCAAGGGCAGTGACCACCCCCACAACAGAGCCGACGTGCGCATCCTCCTGGACCTCCATCAGGTTGGAGGGGGGCCGGAACTCGGGTGGCTCATCGACGTCCA
Organism: Mycteria americana; assembly: GCF_035582795.1. Taxonomy (NCBI): domain Eukaryota; kingdom Metazoa; phylum Chordata; class Aves; order Ciconiiformes; family Ciconiidae; genus Mycteria; species Mycteria americana. Next base: position 18,506,383 of record NC_134378.1, read on the forward strand.
GCACCGAGACCCGCACAATGGTCTGGTCCCGGAAGGTGCCCAGGTCCACGAACCGCGGGTCCACGAACTTGTTGAGGGCCTCCACCACGACAGTGTGCACTTTTTTCGACTCGTAGTCGAGAGGCTGGGACAACAGGAGAGGGTTAGCTGTACCCCCTGCTGCCCCTTCCTTCACCGGAGACATCGGGGCAGCACTAAAGCCACCTGCTCCCCAGGCAGCACCTCTGCGGGAGGCTGGGAGCTCATGCTCTGCCCTCCCGCCAGCAGTGCCCACACCAAGGGGGGCAGGAGGAAGAGGAAGCCTCCGGCCCACTCCCGGCAGGGCCCCCAACAGGGCGTCCAGGCTGCGGGCAGCCGGGATTCACTGGGAAGACAGCACACTGCGCTGCAAGTGAGCAGGCTTTGATCATTAATCACCCTGCTATTATTTCTACAGGGGAGGTGATCTGAATGCAGTGGCCTTGGCAAACAATCATTCTTTCTTGCCGGTATCAAGTGTTTGCTTGATTGTTTTTGCCACCAAAAGCAGATACAGTCAAAGTGCTGTTGGTGAGGTATAGGAATTAGGTGGGCATACTTCTCCCCTAACAGGTGCTATCAATAACAGCTGTAAGCACTCGTCTCCATAGCCCTGTGCATGGCTTCACCTATGCACGGCTCACTTCTTCACCGCCACCCAGGGGGCCGCCCTGTGCAGGCTCCAGCAGGCACTGTGCTGCTGCTCCTTCTCAGCCTTTCCTCCCAGACACAGGTCTGCGTTTTGCCATCCAGCCAGAACAGAGGCAGGTGTCTCCCTGCACCTGCAGGCACAAAAATGCAACTGCTACTGCTAGAGCGGCGGTCAGAGGAGCATTTATTTCAACTCAAATGCAGCAGCAGGAGTCCCCAAAGGAAAGGGCCCCCCTAGAGATCTGTGCCCTCCCTACCCAACCAGCTTTCCTCATCTCTCACCTTCTGTACCGTGATGACAGCCTCTTGAGTATTGCTGTCCGTGGTGACTTTGAACATCTCCACCCCTTCCTCATCCTTCACCTGATACGTCATGTCCGTGTTCTCCCCGACGTCAGAGTCCTCTGCCTTCACCCTCCCGATGGCAGTGCCCACAGGAGCAGTTTCAACAATGCTGAACTGATACATCTCTGGAGGAGAAAAAGGTACTAGGGTCACTGCTTCTGCCTTTGAACCCCCTCCAGCCTGATAGGGCCCTTCACATACCTCCCTGGGGGCACCCTTGGACTACAAGGGCTGCCCAAACTCTACCAGTGTCTACAGTCCAGAATGCCCTACCAGGAGAAACACATACCCCAGCCAAAAACAAGGGCTGAAGGAAGATAATTGGAGAACACTGTCGTTTCAAGGTGCTGGGTCAAGTAAGGGCTGGTTTCTCTGTATGGACGCAGCCCTGCAATTAGTGTTCTCTGATTCTTTGCAAACTTTACCATTTCTAATTTCTAGGAGATGCAGCTAAAGAGCTGAGCCTCCTCTAGCTGCAGCAGCCTTTCCGGTCTGCCAGCCACTCCGCAGCTGGTGTGCACTGCAGAGATTGCACAGCCCACTCTTTGCAGCAGGATCACCCACCCTCCTCGTTTGGGGAGGGTCCCAGAGAAGACGCAAGCATGAGCCACAGGCCACTAGCAGTGACTTGGAAAACAGAGCTGTCCTGTGACAAGGCTGCTGTCTGTGAGCTGGGCAGCGTCACTGTGCCTCACGTTGGGGCAGAGCGTGCCAAGCTCTGACGAAGCAGCCAGGAGGGGCCAGGCCAGCAGCTGAGTCCCTTGCCCAAGCTCCCAGGAGACAGCAGCGTGACAAACCAGGCTGCCTTCTCTCCCAGCACTACTCAGAGAGGGGTCAGCCCTCCTCACTCCCAGGACTAGCACCGGCAACAGGGGTCTTGTCCAGGGCCCTGGACAGGCTCAGCCAAGGCAGCTGGCCCTCCACCACAGTGCCAGGCAGGGACACATTCAGACCCAGGCAAGGAGCTGTGCGAGCTACGGTACCTTGGTGCTGCCACCCTGCAAGCAGCACGAGCAGCTGGGCTGGCTCACCCTGCAGACGTGCCAGGCTGTGCTGCGAGCTGAGCTTCTGTCTCACCACCCACAAAGGGCCAGGACCAGGACAAGGGCCAGTGCTCACCCCCCGCTACTGTCAGGACTTACTCTGAGGGAAGCGTGGTGGGTTGTCATTGACATCGGTGACTACGATGGTGACTGTGGTGGATCCAGACAGGCCACCCAGCTGTCCTGCCATGTCCGTTGCACGGATCACCACCTCATACTGGTCCTGTGTCTCACGGTCCAGGTCAGCCACGGCTGTCCGGATTACACCTGGAAACCGGCAGGACAGCTTGAGCACAGGCAGGTCACAGAGCATCCGCAGAGTCACAGACGGGGTGGGGCTGGAAGGGACCACTGGAGATTACCTCATCCAAGCCCCAGCTCTAGACAGGATCAGCTAGATCTCCTAGCCTCTCTGCATATGGCAGATGCTCCAATACTTCACCAATCTTCATGGCCCTTCCCTGGACTCACTCTGCTATGCCCATGTCTCTTATATTTGGCAACCCAGAACCAGATACAGCACTCGCGTCATCTCACCAGTGCTGAGTAGAAGGGACAGGTTACCTCCCTCAAGTGGTGGTGATGCTCTTCCTAACACAGCTCTAGTGCTGTTGGCTGCCTTTGCCATAGGAGTACGTTGCTGGCAACAACAAACAACATCTGCTGGGCCCCGGTGCAAAGGGGGGCAAACCCTTTTGCAGCCTTCACAGAGATCACGTAAGCAAAAGCCAATTGCGGGGGGAAGAGGTCTCTGGAGAGAAGAACAAGCCCAGGGCATTGTCAGCCAGGCGGAAACATCCTGAAAATCTCCCCGGAGCCCAGGAATGGCCGCAGGCCCAACCTGATTCCAGCAAGCCTCTGCAGATGATTTGCAGGCGTGTTGCATGAAAGGTTCCCGACTGCTGTTTCTACTGCGGGCTGCCAGTAGCTCTGACAGGGTTAAACTCTGGCTCAGAGGAGATTTGTACTTCTCTCCAGGGAAGCCAGGAACCCGGTGGAGGATTGGTGGGGGTCAGAGGCACAGGAGCAAGGACTCGCCCGGATGTGGGGGCTGCACTGAGGCCAGCCTCAAGGTTTGCACAGAAAGGCTGTGTAAAAGCCCAGGCTGAGTCACAAAACCCCTTTGGCACAAACCTGCAACAGCCCACTCGTCCTTATCTGCTCAAGCAGGAGCCAGGCTTGCCGCAGCATTCCCAACAGAACATCAGTGCTCCAAGCCCAAGCTCCATTTCACAGGTGCCTCGTGGCCCAAGCATGCCTGGAGGGCCCCCCTATTTGATTTGAAGAATGAGGGGGGGCCGTGTATTTCCAAAAGTCTGTCTGCACAAAACCCCTCATTTTCAAGTGTCCCTCTAAGTTAAGGAGACCAGAGATGACATACATGCTCTGTGTCAGGGGCTGAGAATGCACTAGAGACCGTAAAGCTTAACAAAATGTATGGTAAGTTAGTACTTTTTATGAAATGAAGTCTCTTAAAAAAACGCGTTTATAGGTCTTCAGTAGTCATCTGGACTTAGGGGAAATGACCAGGACTAAAATACAAAGGAATGTAAAACAAGAAACAAAGAGTAGTAAAACCCAGAAAACACTGTGAATGGCAGAAGTTATGACTTCCTATGTCACCCAGGAGTGTTTCATTTACACGGAAACAAAGCAGAGAAGAAATACTTTGAGAATGAAAGAAAGAAATGACTGTGCCCTGAGGTGGCACCAGGGGCACACATGAGCCATACATGGATGCAAGGTCATTAGCAGCACGTTCCCAGTCCTGCTATACCAGCAACACCCCAGAACAGCTTGGAATCAGCTTAAAATCCCCTCCAGCTCAGTTTCTTAACATTCCCACAGATTTAGACATTGTTTTCTGCTTTTGTAATTGCTCTCTCTTCCAGGCTTTTCTGTTTAACTATTAGCTTTACCTCCTCCTACTGTGAGCTGCAAACCCCATCTTTGCTTTGTTCCACCAGTAATCCTGGCTGGTGTTAGGAAAGATGCTGGCAGGGGATCGCCTGGCTGTGCAGTGCGGGTCTCCCGCGAGGGGCTCCAACCGGGAGGGAACAAGGAGCTCCTCCCTTGCCAAGCAAACAGCAGAGAATCATCCAGTTGCTCTCAGCAACTTGCAAGACATTTGCTGACATGCAACAAAGCGAGCAATGGCAGAGCATCACAGCCATCCAAGCCACCTGGCTCAAGGCAGACACTTCTGGGAAGCCTTCAGCACAACCTGAGCACAGTGGAGGGGAGAGCTGGGTGCCAGCAGGCTGCAAGGAGACAAGACGTGGCTTCAGGGACATACCCCGAGGCTTCCACGTATCAGCCCTCCCCAGCCAGCAGGTTGCCAGTTTCCCCGTTCATCTCTGGCGTGACACCAGTTGACACTGGTTGTGCACCTCCTGACAAAGGCCATGGGTGGACGGGTCACACCAAGGAGCCACTGGTGCTGTGGCCCAAAGGCAGTCAGAAATGCCACTGAGATGGGAGGATGACATTTCCCCCCCAGCCCCCCCATGCATGACATTACAGGTGCAGCAGGAGCTGGCAACACTGTTCTGGAGACATTTATCTCTCCTTGCTTTCTGAAACTAGCAATTATTCCAATGATGATCATTGTTAGGGTTTATTATAAAGACATAACCACTCTTTCAGGTCCTTGCAGCTCCCCAGCTCTCATGGATAGGCACAATTTCACCCAGCTTCCCTTGTCCCTCTGTCATTTCGGTTCTGTAATTACCTGGACTCCCACTGCCTTCAACCCTATGAATCGAGGGAAGGCTCTGTCTCACCCACCATCTCTCGAGCACTTTTAGCACCTGTCTGTTTACACACTCAGGTAACTCTCAGCTCTACTATCGCTCGATCAGAGGTCCACACTCCTGGCCAGCATGCAGGTCAAAGGCAGCACAGAGCACTGCAGAATTTCTACTAGGGAGCATCCCAATCCCTCCACAGGAAGACAGCAGACATTTACCCTGTGATGGGGCTCAGGGTCTGCACTGGCTCCCTCGCTCAGCCTGAGTCTGTTCAGAAGAAGCCATTTGACCAGGAGTCCCACCCCACCTCATCCAAAGGGGCTGAGGGAGTACCGACAAGGGAGCGATGAACGCACCTCTAGCATGCAAGAACTGCAACCTCCCGTCTGAGAGCAGGCAGGACTGGCCTTGCACAAGCACCATTTCCCCAGGACTGCAGGGGACCAGCCTCAGCCAGTCATGCTTATAGGCCTCTCCTGCCACTCCACTATGAATACAAAACCATTATTTCTGGGCAAGCACTATCTCATTGAAATTTAAGCAATTCTGTTAATTAACAGGGTCTGAAGCATTTTATAATGAAAATGATTCATGTCAGCACAATAGTGATGAATTGGGATAAGAGGGAAAAAGCTCATGCATTCACCAAGGCCGTAATGACTTAACTGAGCTGCTCGTAATGATATAGCTCATAATATACCATGCAAGATGGGAGGAAAGTGCTCAGGCACTTCTCAGAACACCTCCAAGGTCACCTGTCCCAGCGGGGAGCAAGTCCGGGCCATTTGGCATGTGCAGAGCAGGGCAGACAAACGGCCCCAGCCAGCTCCGGTTCTTCTAGTGGCATGGGACAGACAAAATCCTTGTCCTTGACAGGCGTGCAGACTGTAAGCAGAAACCACCTCCTGCCAAGATGCTGTCTAGTCCATCCTGGAAAAGTGGGGGTCTGATGCAGATAAACTGCCCCATGCCCCAGGCCTTCAAGAGCCCCAGCAGGATTGTCACTGAGAGAGCTGTTTCCCCTAAAGTTGCATGGGCCACACCAGGCTACTACCCCAAGTGTCAGGCTGCTTTTGTCTTTTAGGCTGAGGTACCACTTACCATTTGCTAGCAGCCTTGACAAATCAGATTCTCCAAACGTACTCCACACCAGTTCCTTGAATATGGAACTATGAGTGCTGCCATAAACACCCACCAGCAGCAACTTGTACAGTCCCATCTCCTAGAGCCAGAAGAGCCTCTGCTCCCAAAACGTGACCCCCAGGGACTCTGCAAAAGCAGCAGCAAGTGATGGTGGCAGACCTGTTCTCAGGGCACAGAGACAGAAGAGGCAGGGACCTCCGCTGCTGTGTGTAGAACACGGGAAAGTCCTCCCTATAATCTCCCAAGATTCACCTTCTTTCCAGCCAGAAAAACTGCCAAACTTTGTCCTTCCCAGACACTGCTAACAAAGCAAGAACAACCTCCAGCTCAGACTCATCTCCCTAGTTCTTGTCAGCATCTGTTATAGTTGAATAATACAGACGCATGGTGACATACCCTCTGGTACAAGGCACATGTGGCTTTCCAGCATGATCCAGATTAATCAGTATAATTACCAGGCAAGGGGACACTTACAGGATCACATAAATACCGTCAAATCCGCTCAAACAGCAGACACTCTTTGGGTGATAAAAAACAAAGCAGGACAAAGCACTCAGTAGGTAACTGTCTTCCAGGAATCCCATCATTACGGGCTTCGCTCTGCTCTCAGTCACTTCTGGCTCAGATGTCCACATCCTCCGAGACCCTCTGGACAAGGCACCTTCCAGCTGAGGGCAGTCAGGAGCAACACGCTCCCTGCCACAAAGTGCAAAGACAGAAAGGTGCGGAGTAATGTATGTGGAATTATCCCCAGGAGGTTCCTGGTCCAACTACAGCTCAAAGCAGGCAGTCTTCAGAGGCAGATGAGATTACTCAGGGCCATGTCCAGTCAGGTTTTCAGCATCTCCAAGGATGAACATGCCACCTTCATGGTGCCAAGTTCTCTCTTCCTGCCATTTGTGTTTTTACTGTGCATGCCTGAGAAGAGTCTGGCTCTGTCTTCTCTATCCCCTCCTATTAGGTAGCTGGATAAAACAGACCCAGTCCTCCCAGCAGCTTGGTCAGTTAAAGCAAACAGATCTCTGCTTCAGCCCAGGGGCAGCAAGGCACCTGCCAAATAGACTGCAGATTCCTCACCTGTGCCCACACCTGCCTGCAGGGACATAGAAATACCAATATATCTGCCAAGACACAAGTGCTTCTTGAGGCATACATCCTGGAGGAGGTCAGTCCACTGCAGATGGGTTCTTAGCCCCAAGAACCAGCACTTCATCTGCCCTACATGCACAGCCCCCCTTCCTGTCCTTCAGCTCAGGACAATCTGGGAGGCAGAAGCTACAGGCGGTACTAGGTACAGGAGCGAGGTACTAGGCACAAGGTTCAGGAGGTTCATGGCTCTTCAGCAAATAAGGAACAGAGCCGAGATCCAGAAATGGAAACATTATGGTTGCATCAGCATAACCAAGCTAAGCAGCAAAGTTAATCAGAAGGGTGCAGAGTCACACAACTATTGTGGCTGAGGGATGCTGCAGCCTGTGGGTTTCTAATAGGGTACCTTTCATAGCGGGTGGCCAAGTCCTTTTCAAATCAGTGTGCCCCATAGCTCCTAAGGCAGCACCCGCAGAGACAGAGCTACTGCCACTGCTCAGAGAGGAGCACCTAGCAGGGCGCTTGTTCCTGGCTGGAATCAGCTTTGCCCATGCCAGCACAGAGGCAGCAGTACCCTGGAGGGAGGCATCCGCAGTGAGCTCCAACAGATGGGCCAGCACACTTACCCCTCCTTTGTCTCTTCTTTTAGCAGCTAAATCCCTCATCATTTAATATTAATTCCCACTGCACATTAGTTGATGTACCCCAATTTCCTCAAGATGACCAAACATACAATTTGGTCCCAAACCAACTGAAGTTCCTGCACCAGTCTCTGAAAAGGACTGTTAACATTCAGTCTTGCTAATAAGAGCACCTTAAATAAGCGTGGCTTCTCCGCAGACTCTCATCACTCATACTCAGAGTCCCTTGTCCCCATGCACAGCTCTGGTGAATAAGCTTCTGGGATGGGACACAGAACTGCATAAACCCATGAGCGCACACAAACACGCACATACTGATATCTGTGTTTCCAGGCACCAAGGAGCATTTTTAACAAACTGGCAAGAGCAGCAGAGAAACACATTCTGCCTCCCACCACCACATCACACAAATCCAACAGTTCATCAGCCCAAATCAGCATGCAGCATGATCCCAGCAACAACTCGTCTCCCAGTTTACCCTTACTACCCTGGGACTAGGGCTGTGGTCAGTCTCCAAATAGGGCAAGGCTGACAGGTAAGGATGAAACAACTAATGACTGCACATAAATAACCACAAACTTCATCCCAGCAGGCCAGTATTTCTTGTCCTGCTCTCCCTGGCACAAGTACCTCTAAGCCCTCACCAGCTAAGTCTCCAAATCAGGAGACAGGCTCTAGAACTCAGGAGCTGTTTTAAGTCATCATAAATGCCAGACTGCATTTCAATTAGCCTTCTGAGTCCTTTGCCTTTTCCCTGCATACAGCAGAATGACAGATTTTTAAGAACAACCTCTTCCTTTCAGTAAAAAGCAAGATTCCCATGCACTCTCCCAAACTGACAAGCTGGGCTTCTAGGAAAGCACCAAATATCATGAGGCCTACGATGTTACCTGCTGTGATTGTTCTGTAGCAGTCAATATCCCTGCAAAGGGATGAACAAGACTGCTGGAGCCAAGAGCACCAGGTTGTGCCCCCATTCTGGGTGTCGAGTATTTTCAGGTTTCCTCCTGAGGCTGTGGGCAGGGATTGCAGGCAGCAGCGAGTCTCCAGCCATGCTGGCCAGAGATGATAAAGGGCATTGCAAAGAACATGGGAACAGACATGAGCAGGCAGGCACAGCTGCCTGCTGAAGAAGAACTTTGCCCCTATAAAGGTGAATAATCTGCAGAGGTACAGGGAGTGCGGGGTGATATAAAGCAACATGAAAATTTTTCAAAGCAAATCGGAACGCACTCTGATTTCTCCTCTCACATAAATGCACTGGGAGCCACATACTCTCTCTGTGCCCATCTCAGCATCTGAAAACTAAGTTAGAAGGATCTTGGTGAGGACAGGCTTCCCGGAGCGAGAAGAGGAACTAGCACTAAACCTCCCAACCCGTGTCCTGCTGGGCAAAGCTGGGGCTTATGGCCCCTGCCATCGCGAGCCTGCCCCACAACCTGTTGGCAGCCTGTGGCAGAGCGAGAGAGGGGCTCTCTGCAGTCAGACTGGAGCACACTCACTCAGGGAGCCAACACCCACCACCGACGGCAGAAGTGGCTGTTTCCTGGCAGAAGCAGCAAAGCACACATACGTGCTGACTACTGTAAAAGCACAGCCTCCTCCAGCAGGAACAGGGCAGCCATGAAACAGTGCAATGCAGCTCACCTGTTACAAAGAGCAGACAAAGACCTGCTCCCTATCTGCAAACTGAGAACAAACGAGGAAGGCAGCACAAAGCCTAAATGACTAACGCTCGCAGGCTCTTGCAAGGAGCCTAGTGGGTATTCTCATAGCTAGCACAGAAAATCATGCCTCCAAAGTCTGGGCATACAAAGCTTCCCACTCATACACCAAACAAGCCAGCCTAGACCTTCAACACGTGCAGGGTACGTTGTTCTGGGACCTGATTTAGCGTACACAAACCCACAGACTGTTTCAGTGTCTGAAACTTAGTTATCAAAGCATGAGAGGCAGTGGCTGGTATATATGAAAGGAAAGCTCATATGCATCAGCTGTGCTTTTTCTTCACCATCATTCAACACTGTGGAAACTGGAATCATTCTCCACAGCTTTGTGGACACCAGCAAATGCCACGCTGCAGTGCCCACTATTCCAGTGGGGCCATTTAGTTGCTTGTCCCCCTCCAAAAAGATGTCTGAGACTATGTGGCTTATTGAGTGGTAGGACTTGACATAGCATGGCATCCAGATGGTTTGGGTCTGCCTTTGAAACGTCCATCAAATCGGAAATCCCAGCTGAATACTACAGCTAGTAACATCCAAGAACAGGAGACAAACTAAGCAACCTACACACGGTCCGTATCCTGTACTCAAGTGTGCAAACCACATTTGTACATTCAGCACCTATGCTATGGAGGACAGCGCAAAAGAGCTGGTTGTAAAGGCAAGGAAAGAAGAGAGAACCTGCGCTGGAAGGAGTCACGGGCTTAGGTGGTATGCAAGGGAGCACGTGCATGTATGGACCTGCAAGAAAAGGCGGAGAAGGAGGTCAAAACCAAAAGGGGAAAACAAATTGTTCTTCATTACCATATATTATAAGAAATGTAACATGCCAGGTTTTTATGGTTCTTTTTATGGCCATTAATAACAATGGTGGCTCTGAGAGTTATGCTGCTGCTATGGATAATTAAATCCTACACTCAGGACAGAAGCCAGGCCACCCAGGGCAGTCAGGCCAAGATTCCCATGCGGAACACTAAAAACCTATTCAAGTGCAGAGCAGGAACGGGATGAGATTTACTTGGGTGGACGTACTGGCTCCTGGCCAGTACCAAAGAGACACAATGAAACAACGTCCCCCCTCGGCACCGCCAGTCCTGTACCTGCTGCCCCCAGCAGCGTGTCCACGTGGGCTAGCGCTGACAGCAGGACATGCAGGCAGCGCAGGACAGACCGCAGCTGCACCTTAAGCGGCCGATGGGCAGAGATGCACATGGCATTCCTGGAGCCCAGGCGAGGCAGCTACGAAAGGCTATTCGCAGCTCAGACATCATGAGAGAGTCAGCCCCAGTACCTGCTTTAGTGGTCAGATATTCTGGAAACAGACATGCTCAAGCGGGGCTGATGACTCTTCTGCAGATTGTCAGCAGTTTTGCTTTTATGAATCACAAGCAAGTAGAACAGTAAATCAACCCCCCCAGTGTATGAAACAACCAGCTTGAGAATTAAGACACAAAAAGTCAAGGAATCAAGAAGCTAGGATTCCCAGACTGACATTAATTCTCACCACAGTCCCACAGGGCACATTTTAGTTTATGCCTTAATACAGAGCATTAATGTTGTTGCAGGAAACTGAGCCTCTGCATGTCCCGGCTTGTGCATTTTGCTCCCAGTGGTCCCTCTTCATTCTAGCAGCCAGGCTTCCACTCACACAAAGCTGTCTCAGGCTAACAGGATCTCACATACACCTGAATTTTCACTGTTTAGCCCACTGTTCATCCCCCCCCTCCCCCCCCCCCCCCCCCCGCCAGTAAAACAAAGCAAATCTGGGAGAGAAGAAAGCCCAGGTGCAGCAGCTTCTGGGCCAGGAGCGGGTGCAGCCCCAAGCTTGTTGTGGGGACTCTCGCCACCACACCAGCCTCTGTCCAGACAATGTCATTCTCCACCACATACCCCAGCTCTGCTGTCAGATGTGCTTAGGAGCTACCAAATTTGAGCTTTCCTCCCATGGCAGCCAGGGCTGCTGGCGCAGACAGGGCTGTGCCTGGCTTGCCCATGTGCACCAGATTGGTTTTCAGCAGGCGCATGGTTTCACGCAGATGCAGGGGCTCAGGCACACGTACCTTCCTTACACTTGCCTTACACCAGAGCCTCCAAACAGATTTTGCTCTGACTTACATAAAAACAGCCTTAGGAAACATCTGTTGGCACAGACACAGGTCAGCCTGACAGAGACTTGGCACTTCACTCCAGGGGTTGATCTCAGCCTGTGTCACTGCAGTTCAGCAATAGGGGGGACACACACACACACTTTGCTGTCCAGCTTTCCAACAAGAGCTGCAGCTACCCAGCGTGCTTGTCCTTTGACAATTTTTCATTAAACTGTGGGTACTTTACTGCATGCTTTGTGCCTTAAATACTTCTTATTAGCATTTGAGTGTCTTCCCTCCTTAGAAAGCTTGCAAGGCTCCCATTAAGGGTAATGAGAGTCACACTCCTGGGAGGCAAGGAGAATATATACCCCAACATCTCCTGGTTATGGTCTACTCTAACCAGTATGTCAGAGCATCATCTGCTAGGGATTTATTACAGCGGCATTTTACAACAGGCTCTATTATAAGTTATTAAGGAATGGAGCAGCTTCTACTGTTCTTTCATTAAATATTAATAGAACATTTATAAACCGATCCTTAATTTAAAGTGTTACCTTTAATCAAGGCCCTGGTGATAACAATGCAGCCTTTGGTAAGGCCCCTCTGGTAGTACTTAAACCTTTCACACTGAGATTTTATGTGCCTGCGGGTGCACTCCTGCTCTGGGCGTAGAGCACAGAGGAGCTCTGGTTGGTGCAGATGCAGGCAGGGCACCCTGGGCTGGCAGCTGCAGGTCTTGCTCCATGGTGCTCCTGCTGCAGGCACTGTACGGAGCCAGGCTGCAGCCTGCAGGGCTGTCAAGCTTCCTCTCCAACACCCAGTAATGCCTGTGGCACGGGTACCCCAGCACCAACACCCAGCACGGAGGTGCAGGCCTGCTGGCACACAGCCGTGCACTGAACAGGACGCATGGCCACGGTCTGGTCTCCTGACACCCCACACAGACTGCCCTAGCCCAGCTGGGTGCTGCTCACCTGTTTTACTGTCCACAGTAAAGTGCTGCTCGCCCTCCAGCACGCTGTAGACTACTCGGGCACTGCTCCCGTACGTGGGGTCATCAGCATCAGATGCCATCACCTGCATCACAGAGGTGCCTGCAGCAGGGACAAGGAGGAAAACAAAAAGTCAGGGAGGTGAGAAGAGCAATGCAAACCTCACAGGCAAGGGCTGGCAGAACAGGAGAGCAGGGGCCAACACCGATCAGCCGCACATACTGATGGAAACAAGAACAGTTGGTTGCAAATGCAGCATTGCTTCCCCTCAAAAGACTGAGAGCCAGGACTCCAGACACTGCTTCAAATGCCCCTTTTATCCTGCAGAGTGGCAGGAGAGAGCAGACGTTGGGCCACCTCAGGGCTGCTGTCTAGGCAGGACCTGCTCTCCAGGAGATCACTGGTCTGAACAGCTGGGAGCTCTTCTCCCAGCAGACTTCTGCTGGGCCATCTGGGAAGGAGCTGGGGACGAGATGTTATCTCCACAGCTGCCCCTTTCCTGTCAGCACCGAGCAACATGGTCACCTCCAGCCCGTAGAGGGACCTCCCAGCCAGGGTCTGACCCACGCTGCAGCACCACGTCTCTGCAGCAGACCTGGCAAAGGGACGACAGCCATGGAAGAGGCTGGGCAGAGGCAGACGCAAAGCTTTCACTTGCCCAGAGCCAGACACAGCACCCCGTCCTCATGCTCTACACGTAGCAGGGCAGGAGGACTATATATTGGATAAAAGTCCATCAAATGTCTGCAATTAAGTTATTGATTTTCAACGCTGCCTCATTAAACTGGGTGCTTCACTCCAACTGTCCCTGTGATGGCTTTAATTTGACATCATGTTCAATTTGACAAAAGCAGGACCCAGGACATGAGAATGGGGCCAGGAGCAAAGGGGCTGAGATCTACAGAGACAGCAGAAGGGAGGAAGGAGGGGAAGCCTAATCCTACCTACCTACAGACACCTCTGAGAAAGGAGATGGCGTGACCAAAGACCTGTGAGGACAGGCTACCCAGTTCCACTTCTAGCACCAGACTCAGAGCATCCCTGCTCTGGAAGTCAAGCACTGGCACCAGTCACCTCTCTGGTGGGATGAGGTGCAGGACAGGGAGAAGAGCCCTGAGCTGCTCGTAAGAAAGATCAAAGCAACTGGGAAACTCCCTGCTGCAAGATACTGCCAGAGCCAAGAGCTGACAAGGCTAGCAGAGAAGCTGGTAATTTATAACAGACAAGATCCCCCAGCAATGACTACAGTTAAAAGGTAGGTTTTCCTTCAGAGATGACTCCAGGGCACAAGACCAGCCCAAACTGAAGGGGCCAGGAGAGAGCATTTCACAGCTCACTGCTGCATCCAGCAGCTCTGCTCTGCCTCACACACCTCTTAGGGCTGCTGTGCCACCAGCTGAGGACCGGAGGTACCACACTCTGGTCCAGAAACTCTTCTGTTCTGCAGTGGATCCACCCATATGCTGCAAAGACAATCTCACAGGCTGGTCTTGGCTATACCCATGTCACGAATAACCCAGAGCCAGGCTTACTACTAGTTGTCAGCATCTGAGGCTAGACCCTTTACATTCCCAAACACCAGAGGTACACGCAAAGTCAGGAGCAGCCTCTGTTCCCACGTCACAGCGGGCAGAAATGGAGCTGAAACCATCCAGATGGAGGATGAGGAGCTCCAGTTCCTGGTGCCTTCCTCTTCCCCTGTCAGGAGACCACAAGCCCACAGCTTGCAGGCAAGCCAGGCAGCCAGGGCGCTTCTGCACCAGACCAGCCTGGACTCAGGCAGGAGACAAGACAGTGGAGATAAGCAGTGCTGCTGCGAGCAGCTAGGATGCACATGCTCCCCCCAGCCCAGTTCACTTCTGATGTCCTGGAAAGGGTGTTCACTGAAGAAAATGAGCAGTTACCATGGTTGCTTTTCATTCTCCCTGGCCATCTTCTCAGAGCTGCAGCTCTGCTGATAACATGAGAATCCCCCTCATCGGTCTTCAGCAACAAGCTAGTTCGAGTCGACTTATTTATGCTTTGCTGTCTCCAGTGAAGTTACAGTGCATCCCTGGCAGGCACGTCCAGATTACACCACAGCAACACTGGCTCCCTGCCTTGCAAACAACTGTTTAAGAAATACTATTGCTGCATTTCCTTGAAAGGGTCTGTCCTGCCTCCTCCCCCTGTCTGCCATCACACAACTCTTTCACCAGGTACAAGCCAAGGCAGATCACCCCCACACCAGCACCTGCACTGCACATCCCCTCTCGGGCACCCTGGCATGTTCCTTGGGAAGCTTCTGATCAGAAAGCTGAGAAGGAAGGGATCAGAGAGGGGAAAGTACATGGCACCAGGGTCTCCAAGCACCCCTCTCCCAGCTGCAGCAGAGAAGCCCTGCTAGGGGTGCTGGAGGTGCCAAAGTCTGAGAATCACAAAAAGCAGCACCTGCCCCTGGCAACAGGTAGGGCTCCTTCTGTGCCCAGCCTGGCAGCAACCAGCTGAGAGTCCATGCCCAGTGTCCACAGCAGCACCCACTCCTGCACATGCACCCTGCAGCACCTATCATCACCACAGGCAGAACCTGTTGACCTTGCACAAACATCCCACGCTCCAAGAACCACTTGCTCTTGCCTAGGCACCTCAGAGGCAAAGGGTTAGGAGATCCAAAACTCACCCACACCTACCTGAGCCCATCAGAGTTATTTGCCTGCACTTGCCCTGTATACAGTATAACCTGCATCAGGACTGCATGCATGCAGACAGAGCAAGTGCCTCAAGGACTATGCCACAACCCCCTTCCCAGCCATCTCAGTGCTGTCACCCCACGGGTGCCAGCCCAGTGATCATTAAAGAGGGAGGCTAACCACTAAAAGTTTGCATCAGGCTCTGCATCTCATGCTGCTTCTCTCCAGATGCATTCACTCAATTGCATAATTCACCTACTAATTCATCCCTATCAGACAAACAGCTATACTCCTCATGTTTCAGTATTTACCTGAACATTGCAAAACTCCATTAGTGCCAGAGTCCAATGGGAAGGCAGGATCCGTGCCCACCCAGAGCTGGGTTTTGTTTCTCCATTTTAAGCCATGCCCTGGGCAAGCCAGGCAGGTTGCTGCTCTCAGTTTTCCAATGCCAGCACAGGAGGCTCCTGGCCTATGGGGCTGCCTCCGGCTGCTGGGCAGTCCCAAGCGCTGGAGCAACAGGGCTGCGGGGTGGCAGATCCAGGCTGCTGAGTCCCAGGCTTGAGCCCCATGTTTGGGACCACCGCTTTCCACTCTAGTGCAAGGGGAAATCAAGCAGCACGAGGAGCACTGCAGCAAGGCACCTTCAGCTCAGAGGCAGCAGGATCATGGCATACTGCCCTTAGGCGGAAGGCAGCAACGCTGAAGGTGATGAAGGCTCTGCCCTTCCCCACCTGCTCACAGCATCTCATTAACAGATGAGCACCAACAGGCAGGTGGGGAACATTAACCCCACCTTGTGCCTTGACTTCTAGTCTGCAGAGATGCAATGCAGCCTGCTCAAGGTCACCTATAGGATATCAGGAATCTAGGAGTCCAACTTTCCAGCACCCTCTCTTCCACCCTTCCCTCACCCTTATCCCTTTTCCACCCTTCCCTTGCCCTCTCTTTCAATCTGAAGAACAAAGGTCTTGAATTCCAGTTTAACTTGATCACCTCCTTCCTCTGGAGACAAGCCTAGGAACACTGGCTCCCACTCCTGCTCTGATATTAGTCCCTGCTCTCCAAGCATAGCACTGCCCACAGCACGTACAGCACGCACGACTTATTTAGTTTTCTGGCACGTGCCTTAGCCATAAAAGATAGGATAAATAAAATCTAAACATCCATCATGTACTGTATAACCCACCTCCCATAACCAGGAAGCCTGAACTCATATCCAGAGAGATAATTAGACATGTAAAACAAGGTAAAGAGCTCAGTTCCTCCCCTGGACAGCTCACCCCGCAGAACCAGAGGAAACCAACAATTTTACATAAAAATTAATGAGCCAGAGGAAAGGGGGACAAAGACCCTCACTTCCAGAGCAATCCTCCCCCACAGCCTGCACTGAGGCTGCGGGACACCCAGCTGGTCCAGCACCCGCGGGGCTGGGTGCAGGAGGGGACACAGACCCCGGCTGCCAGCCATCCTCTGGCTCCATGGGCCCCGCCTGGGCTGTCCCCGTTCCGCACCCTGAGCCGTCCTGGAGACCTGCCAGGGACATCAGCCAGCCCTTGACTCCACAGGCCAGGGAGGTTAATCCCATCTCTGCTGCGCCCAGCAGGGAGCCAGGATCAGCAGCGCAGAGGGGGCCTGCTGGCCCCGAAAGGCACCTGGAGCTGCCCCCGGGAGCCAGCGAGGTCACGGAGCCGTTTCTCTGCCAGGCCCTTTCCCGCTGCGGCCGCGAGCAGAGATCAGCCCCGCTCAGCTGCCCCCACTGCAGCGCGCTGCCACGCAGAGCGGTCCTCGAGGCTGGCCTGGAGAACAGCAGCTCAGCCCCAAGTGCCTTGGCTTGGATGGACAGGGCTTTGCAGGTCCTGGGCTCTGCAGAACACCTTTGAAATACTAATGCAGACCTGTCCTAGCATCCGTCACCACCTTCCTCACAGGACCCAGAGCCTCTGGGGCCACTTTCAGCGATCCTGGGAGGTGCCATCTGCCTGCACACAGAAGGCTAATGGCTCCAGACCACTTGTCACCTTGAATCGTAGCGAGGCAACACGCTTACTATGCCACTCACTCCAAACACGTTTAGCTAAAATAAATGTCGACAGGCAAACTCCAGACACATCCAAGAGTAAAGAGGCCCTGTGCTGAATCCACAAGCAAGCCAACAGGACTTGTCACTTCCTCAGGGACAGAATTACAGCCAGGCTCCAGGCCTCCAGAGGGGTAAAACGGGCAGCAGAAAAAGCCAACACTTGCTAAATTTGACTGCCCCTCCTCATGGCAGCCTTCACCCCTTCCCTGGTGCAGGTAGGAGCCTCCAGCTGCTCTCCAGACCAGCTGTGGGGCTGCAGCCTGCACCTCCAGCTCAGACTAAGCCCAAAGGACAACTCTGTGCCCATGCTTAGAGCACCTTTCTGTGCAGATCCGGCTAGCTCCAGGACAGCACATGGTCATTTCAGCCCTGCAGGATATAAAGGACCCTGAGAGGACTGCTTTGTCATGCAAAGCCACATGCCCTGGACTGATGCCAGAGTGCGGCACTCTCACCTCAGGGACCTGGTTGCTGTGGGGGCAGGGGGCTGCTGAGATTTTATAAACAATACAATTTACAGCTTTCATCTTGACCAACACATGTAGTGGCTGATGCACCCCAGAAACATCAGGGAAGAAAATAAACCAGAGTAGCTTAAAAATTACTGGAGCAGAATTGAGTTTCTTGCAATCTCAGGAACATTCTGACTTGGTAGAAAGCCAAACCCGACCCAGAGGAGACTGACTGCAGAGCCCTCATGCCCTGCAGGACAAGCCTGAGGGAACTAACCTGGCTGTGGTGGAATTGCTCTAACAAAACTATGGAAACATCTTTTGGGGTGTCTGGCCAGCAAAACTCATTGCACAAGGCACCCCAGCCCCTGGCACCAAGCAGTTAAATGTGGTGTCTTGGGGAGTAAAGCATTAAATTAAGGGGGCATAGGTTCCCTTAGGGGCTTCGCACATGCAGACTGGATGTAGAGAGGGTGTAGCAGGTGCTCAGATGTACAGGGCTGAGGGCTCAGAGCTTGCACCATGACCAAGAGCGCAGCACGGAAGGGGTGTTCTCACTGAGGACACACAGGCAAGGCAAGCGCCAGCTCCCAACTACTTGCTGCCCCAGCAGCTTCCAGATGTGCACATGCATTTTGAGCACTTTCTATCAAGGAAAAAATAAGATCAGGCTGCCTGCAAGTGTTCTGGCTGTATGTTAAACAAAGTGTTTTTCTCTGCTTCCAGCATGGAGATTAAACAATTTCTCTTCACAATAATCACTTCTGCATTCAGCCAGCTTTGTGCTAGAGTCAGGGCTCGACCCCAAGTTGCTGTCTGTACAGCCAAATCATCTCTAATCTGGACTTGGTGCTACACAGAGAAATAAGGAGAGCAAAATGCACCAAGTGAGGAGTGATGCTCTGATGAAAGGATGCACATTTCCTAGCATGTCCCTCACTCCAGGCTCTGCATGCTCCCCAGACAGCCCAGAAGCAAGCTCTGGACTGCAACACCCACTCTGTGCAACCAACAGAGTTGTCTTGCAGGAGGCAGCATGTACTGGATGGATTTAGGCTCATGCCTGTGTGTGGCAGACAGCTGTTAAGCAGACCCCAGGGAGCTCAGGAAGGGAGGCCAAAACACAGCTAATTTTAGCATCTCCTGTTACAAGGTGAAGCTCCTGCAGTTCCCAGGCAGTTGGCTGGGTCTCATCCAACCTTCTTCTGCAGCTCCCGGTCTCTTCCTTTGGTACTAGACTCTACTCAATTCAGGCATTTCGGAGTGATCTGCACTGGGGTACCCACACAGAGGGTGAGCCTCAGGTGCCAGCACGAAGCAGCCTGCAAGATCTTAGCCCACAGTTTCTTCTTGAGGTGACAGGACAGCAGTGGGGCTGCAACAGGATTTGCAGCACAGGCCCCATCCTGCAGACAGACTGCTCCTTGGCTAGCCCACGTGCATGCACGGCAGCTGGCTGTCCTGACCTGGAAGTGGGCACAGGGGGAGTTAGCAAAAACGCTCCCAGGCAGCACCACCAGCTCCTGCCTTCCTCTGCCCAGGGGCACCCAGTGCATTGCCTTCCACAGCTGCTGCCAGCCCTGGGGCAGGACAAGGCCCTGCTCCTGCTGGGGGGCTGAGCAGGGAGGACCCTCTGCCCCACTGCAGCTCCAGCTGCCTTCCCTGCCAGCCTCACACAGCAGCAGGTCAAACCTGCCTCCCCTGCACCCCGACAATGGCATTTGATGGCTCTGTGTCCTGCTGTCTGCAAAACAGTCCTCAGCAGCTGCGCTATTTCTCCTGATGCCCCAGGAGCCCCAGACCAGATGAGGTTTCTAGAGATAAGTCATTTGAAGCCTGCTCTTGCAGCTGGTCCTGCCATGCCAAGGGAGCCCAGGTAAAACTGTTGAGTCAACTTCCATTTTGGATGTGCTTCCTCCAAGTGCAGGAGCTCAGTGCCAGCCTCAGGTCTGTGCTCTGTGTGTAGAAAACACCGACTCCTCCAGGGGCATAGCACATGCTCAGCCTGGCTCCATGGGCTGGGGTTAGCTCCAGGCACCACCTCTGCCCCTTACAAATCCCAGACTCTGGCCTTACCTTCCTACTATCTTGCATCTGCCATTTTTGATCCATCAGATAGCAATAGCAACCCTTTTTCCTTTCCCTTTGCAGAGGTTTACAGTAAGTCTGGATGAGTTCATGGAAGACAGACCCTGAAGTTGACTAAACCCACGGAAACCACCCACAGCTGAAGAAATCCCCAAGCTGAAACTGGTTGCTGGCTGGGAGGGTATTAAGAGGAGCATCACACATGCTGTATGTGCTGTTCCTCCTCCTCCATAAGCATCCACTTTGGCCACTGTCAAGACAAGATCCTGGAACAAAGAGGCCTTTAGTCCACCCTGACTTAGTCTTATAGTGTCAAGCAGCACATATGCTATCACTACCAAAAGGTGCTGCCCTGGCCCCAGCACAGAGCAAGGGACGGGTGTGTTGCAAAGCACTCCCAGCTACCCTGTGAGTTTGTGCAGTTCTCTCATATTTTATTCCCTCTTAGACACTAGGAAATCAAATTACTTTCCCTCCCAATTAGTACTCCTTCGTTATGCAAATAATGTCCTTTGATCTGCTCCTGCTGTCACAGAGCAGACCTGACCGTATTTGTTTTATTCCTCTCTATGCCCCAGGAAGGTACCCACCTCTGGGAACTGGGACTATGCTTTTGGCAGGGAATGGGGAGCCGCAGCTGATAGCTGCCATGAGTGAGAAGAAAAATCACCCACTTGGGCAGCCCCAGGCACAAACCCCAGCGAGGTCTGGGAAGGCAGGAGCATGGGAGGAGGAAGAAGGGGGTCATCCTTCACTTTTCAGGCTGGGCCACAGAGCAAAGGCTGTCAGGGCAGCAGAGACAGGGAATGAACAGCTCCCTACAAACAAGCTCCAAGCTGGAGAGTAGCCTTGCCTCCTGGGGTGGCCCCATCACAGCCCCTTCCCCAGCAGAGAGCACAGCTGAACCAGTAACACTGGTGATCCGGGAAAACTTCTGCACACAAATGGAGCTGAGACCAGGCATGTTCACCAGCAGGTCCCCAGGCTGTGACCTTGATCTTGATGTATTAATAGCCAATCCAAGCTCTCCCCAAGCTGCCCAGCCTTCCTACCCCTGCTTGGCCAGTACAGATGATCACCTCCATCCACATTCAGGAAGGCAGCAAGGCATGCTCCCCATTCACTCTGATGAAAATACCCCTCAGGTCTAGGGGAGATTATATGTCCAGCTCAGAGACAGCAAACATCACTACCAATACCAACAACAAAAAAAGCCATGATCACAGCTCCATCAGGCCTTGATGCCACAAATGGAGCACTCCCACACAAACAGGGCCTGGCAGGGTATTTCTCATAAGAAAGTCCTGAACTTTACCTCCCTGGCCCAGGCAGCATCCCATGTCCTGCATCCTCAGCCCTTCCTACAGCAGCTGGAGCTGAACTTCACACACCAGGTCCATCACCAGCCCCATCTCCCTCTGTGTCCACACCAGGGCCACAGTGGAGGACCAGGGTAGCTGCTGAACCCCAGAGGGTTGAGGAGAAAGCTACTTCTCAGGCTTGCTTGTTTATGCTTTCACAGGATGTGTCCATCCTGTCCCTTGTGCTACCTGTTCCTGGGCAAAGCACTGGTAAACCAAGGGAGAACCGGGAGGGAGCTGGTGACTTGCAGCAGCAGCAGCATGTGGGTACCCTCCAGCTCTGCATTCATACTGCAGGGGACCATGCGGCAGCACCACTTGAAGACGCTGTGTGAAGCTCTCCCTGCCCTGTTAGCTGGGCCATCTCCAGGGCTAGGCTGCTACAGAGGAGCCCTTATGCTCCCTGGGATGGCCAGGCTACAGAAAGCTCCAAGGTTGTCACAGGCAGACAGACATCAGCCTGGTAAGCACAACAGGCTCTTGGCTCCAGCTCCCCTCTCTGAGCACGCAGCTTGGAAGCACAACCCACGCCATTCACAGCACTTCTCTTTACTTTTAACTTCTGAGTATTTTAATTTGCAGGAATTGCCTCCTTTCATGTTGTGAAACCGTGTTTCTTTCTCCCTCTGATCTCCAATTTTGCATAGAAACTGTCTCCTTTGATATGTCTTGTTCACATCAGTCTGATCAGGCAGCTCCATAATTGTTAGTGATTTTCAAAGAACTGGGATCCTGTCTAATACTCAGAGTCGAGAATTCCTTCCTTTTTAAATGTTGTTCAAGCAAAATAGATTAATTTAATTTCTTTCTTCCCTTTGGGAACAGGATGCCTCCTGCTTTGCTGCCCACATGCTGTCTTTCATTTCCCCAGGAGCACATGGCTGTAGTTCAAGGGGTCACTCTCTGACTCGGAAAAGGATTTGTGCAGGTAAATGGAAGAGGAAGGAGAGCTTGGGATGCCTTGGGAGAGCTTGCTCTCCATCTGTCAACAGACATCCAGGCAGCAGCCGCTCCTCTGGTGTGGGCAATTCCTGCACATCTGCACCCACTGGAGGCCACGCACCAGTCTCACAATATGCTGCACATTAACCACAGAGCGCCAGAGCTCTGTCCTGAGGCAGCACAGACCCAAGCACCATCCTCTGCACTCTGCTTCCAGGATGCCTCTTCAGCCAGACCTTCCTGCATAAGCACAGCAGGACCCAGCAGTTCGCCTGACCTGCCAAGCCCCTTGTGTGGCTCAGCCCTGCTCCCCCAGCCCCAGGTGCTCTCCCTCCCGGAGCTCTGGCACTCTCCCCCTTGCTGACAGTGTTGGGGACCTGCCTTATCTTTGATGTCAGTCAGTCTTTTCCAGGCTGTCTTCTACCTTGATGCAGCCTTTGGAGAACAGTGCTTTATAGTTCCCTGTTCGCAGCGCATGCCAGCATGTGCAGTCTGCTACGCGCTCTGGCTAGTCAATGGGGGATAACAGATAGCCCGATGTGGATGGGGAACGGTGTGACATTCTGGGCGGTGCAGCAAGCCAGCCACTCTCCCTGGACTTGAGCTGTGCTCAGCAGCATGGGAACCCACCATCGGGCCAGCGCAGGGAGCAAGGGCAGCAATACTGCAGCTCATGCATCACCTCCCTGCACCCTTCCCAACACTCAGGTGAACACAAAGCTCACTGCCCCCCTCCACCATCCCTGGGGTATGGACTCATGCAGCCTCATGGCACATGTCCCAGCCTGGCCCTCAGAACTTCAGCAAGGCTGATCACCAATGGACTTAAAAGATGCCTGGTGGCAAGGGGATGGGCAGGCTAATGGTAACACAGGGAAGCCACACTTCTGTCACAGGGGATATGAATTCCCCAATCTCAGCCAACAACGCCTGGCCCCTCAGAGGAAGGCCAGAAGCCAGGTGAGAGGGGCTCAGCAGTGCTGCATGGGGATGCACAAGAGGATGGCTGGGCAGCTGTGGGGCTCTGGAGGGCTGCAGAGCAGCACAGAGCGGATGGCCCGAGGAGGGGCCGGGGCACAGGCAGGCAGAGAGGGAGAAACCCCACTCAGGCTAATCTGAACCACAGGCAGCCGTGAGCCCTTCGGCATGCAAGGGCTCAGTCTGTCCCCCCCCTGCCCCCTGCAGCGTTTGGGAGCGAGGGAGCTGTGCAAAACAAGGGTAAATGCACAGCGGGCAGCTGGCACTGCCACGACCCATCTCCAGGGCACAGCTTAGGGCTGAGACTGAGCGCTCAGTCACAGGCTGGCAATCAGCTCAGAGGATTTATTCACTTGTTTTCCTTAAGCCACCGTATTTATTTTTCTCTTTTGGCTCCCTAGCTCTGGTCTCAGCTTGAATCCCTGGGATTTGCAGGCGGTTTTGCGGGGTACAGTGGGCTCAAGGTTTGACAGGAGAGGCACGCAGGTTTCCCAGCCCACCTCCTCCCACCCAGGAGACCTACCAATGGGGGACAGCTCAGCCACACTGCCGATGTAGGGCCCCTCCAGGAAGCGTGGCTCGCTGTCGTTGATGTCCTGCACCTTGATGATGAACTCTGACTCAGGCTCCAGCAGCTGGTCCGTCTGCCGGTCACGGGCCTGAGCCCGCAGCGTGTAGAAGGTTTTCTGCTCCCGGTCCAGGCGCTCGGTGGCATGGATGTCACCTGTGATCTCATCGATGAGGAAGATAGTCCCTGCGCCCTCCCCGGAGATAGTGTACTTGATGGAGCCGTCCCCCTCATCCGAGTCCGAGTGGATCTGCCAGGGAAAGAGGGAGAGGGTGGGAGCAGGCTGGGGCCACGCTTGTGCCCCCAAGTCTGAGACCGTATGGGTGTGGAGCCCCTGGTGCAAGGTGCCCATGGTGCCTGTGCGATGCTCGTCTGCTCCCTCTGCTACTGCTGAGCTAGAGAGCAGCACAGAGCACCATCAAACAATGCCCGTGCATGGAGGAAGGCCCAGTAAACTGGAACTTCAGTCCTGCCTATGCCACCATACGCTCGGCAGATCCCAAATCCTGCCAGTACCCACCCACGCCACAAACCAAGGGACAAAGCCCACCAGTACAAGGTTAGGAGATGCTGGAAAAGGGAGGGACAATTTAATAGCATTCCAGAAAAAGAGGCTTCCCTGTGGCCAAGGACCCAGGACCCTGTCGGTATAGGATCACCTCTCCCAAGCTGCACAGCAGACCGGGGTGTAGGGGCAGCTCACTACCAGCATCTGTCCCCATCTACCCAGCCAGCTGCCCAAAGCCCGTCCTCATCTGCCAGCTCTGCTCCAGCCACAGCCACCCTCCATTTTCTGGGCAGTCAGTGCTGACAAGCGTCCCAGCCTGAGAGCTCACGCACTTGCTGCACATCTGTATTGAGTTTATGTGGCAAGGTAGTGGGGGGGTTAACCCCTCACAACATCACACCCAGAGCCCCCATCTCAGAAAAGCCTGCAGAAGAATGTGGTAAATTAGGCCTTTATTCAGGATAAAAAACAGACCCTGGGGAAGATGCTTTTGTAGCCAATCCCCACTTCATTTTCCAATTAAGACAACGTTTGAAATTAGGAAAAGAAAGGGTAAACAGCAGCTCCGCACGGACCAGGAGCTGACTGGAATCCAGGCCAGACGTCCAGAGATAATTTTATTGGTGGCATTAAACTGAGTTATGAGGTTTTTACAATCCAGCCACTTATGAGAAATCTATTAACAGTAACTGGACAGGCAGAATGCATCTTGACAGAGAGCAGCATGGGCATTAATTGGGACAATCCATAACGGGACAGGCCCCTGGAAAGGTTTCATCAGCTGCTTTCATTTGCTTCCTACAATTTCTGCTTAGAATCAGCAAAGTCGTGTGTCCCCCCCCCCCAAAAAAAGAAAAAAGCCGTCCATTAATTGGCTAATGAAATATGAAAATGTTTATGGGCCATTCAATCTTCCAAACTGCAGTTCTATAATCCACCTTTCAGACATACAGCTCTACCAGCAAGAATTTATACCAGAGCTGCCTCTTTTTTATTATGCCTTCATTATATTTGTCTTGTTAGATACAGTTTATATATTTATTTCATGAGTGAGGGGCCCACGCATTAGACAATCTAATGCATTTTACACAACATTCACATATTACTGCTCATGTTGAAATATCTCCCAAGGCTTGCCTGGGAAGGAGACCTTCATTCAGCTAGCAAGCAGGACTGTGAGCCTAGCAGTGCTCTGGGACCACTGCGGCAGCTTGGCCGCAGACCTGCCAGGGCAGCACCTCTCGGAAAGTGCTTGCAGGGATGTCTGCCCTGGTCTGCAGAAGCATCCTGCCCTAGCCCTCCCCGCTGGCTGCTGGAGAGCTCGCTGCCCCCTCCACTTTATAATCCTCTCCCTAATGTTCACTACTACTTCACTAGAGATCAAGCTTTTCGGAAAGAAAAAGGTGCACCTGGTCTGTACAGCACAGGTAATAGAAACACACATTTTTCTGCTGAACACCAGGCTCATGAGTAATAATTAGGACAGAGATAAACCACTCAGCACCTCTTCCCAGAACCACACTGAGCTCTCAGCACATCCTCTTTACATATTTGCTCATCGCTGACTGCTCGGAGCAGACACCAGCATCCCTGCAAACGGGAACGCTAGGAAGAAAAATGGAGCCTGGGCTCAAGGGGCTGGAGAGATTGATTTACAAGGGAAGATTAAAAGAGCTAAATCTGTGCTGCTTGACTGAACAACAACTAATGGGGGAGGGCCGGATAACAGACTACAGACATCTGAGGGGAGATGCCACAGCCCCAGACCACATCTCAGGGATGCTCTCTCCTGCCTGGCCTCACCCTTACAGTGGGCAGGCTC
Organism: Mycteria americana; assembly: GCF_035582795.1. Lineage (NCBI taxonomy): Eukaryota > Metazoa > Chordata > Aves > Ciconiiformes > Ciconiidae > Mycteria > Mycteria americana. Next base: position 18,532,340 of record NC_134378.1, read on the forward strand.
AGGGAGCACCACGCTCCCGTGAAGGCTTGGGGACCACCGCCACCACCGGGCACGGCAGGTGGGCAAAGCTGGGCAGCCCTGGCACGGCGCAGACCCGTGCTGGCCCCGGGCCCCACTGCGCCTTCCCCCGAGCTCCCTCCAGCGCTGTGCCCCAGGAGCAGAGGGAACCCCCCGCCCGCGGCTCAGCTCCTCCGGCCAAGGACAGGAGTGTCCCAGCAGCCAGGGCTGTCCGGAAGGTGGACAAAAGGCTGATCTGTTCAATCTGTTAAACAGGAAAATAGTTTCCTTGTCCTAAAAGGCTACAACTGCGAATTTTACGAAGCCATTAATTACTTACTAATAATTAAATAAAAATTAAATGTGAACAGAAGTGCACATTCCTTATTAAAAGCAATTAAACAGAAAGCACAGATACACAAATAAAAATGACTCTGGGGCTGGAAAAGAAAGAAAATCAAATAAAAACTAGCCCATAATAAAGGCACACTCTGTTTGCTCCAACTCATAAAGCCCAAGTTCATCAATTTTCTTTAAATATTAGCAACTTAATTAAATCTGCTTTTTTCCCTTTAATCCCCTCCTCTATCTAAAATAGATCTGTCCACATGCAGAAGTTTGTAACTAGTGCTGACCCCATAATTCTATTTAAAAAACCCAAAGAAATCCACATCAAACTGACAGCAGCCTCAGGGGAAATTACAGTTCAGAGGAAGGATTAGCTAGAGAACCCAGATTTTATGGAAATGGTATCGGCCCTTCAAAAAGCACACGTAGGTGTGCAAGAGGCATCCACAGAGGGCAAGCCCCAGCTACACCGCAGGGGGCCACGGGTCCCCTGTGCAGGAAGGCTCCCGGACCCACAGGCTGTGCCAGGAGGGCTGGCATGCTGCCCTGGGAAGCTGGGGGCTGCCCCAGCCCTGGCCACCCCAGCAGGGCACCCCAGCTTCTCCCAGGCCCAGGGAAAAGCCCAGCCCCGGGTTGCTTTCAGCCCTTGGGAGCAATATTCACGGGGAATGGTTTCCAGTGCAGTCTGGCTGTTTATTCTGAGCAGGGTGGGTGATGCAGTGAATGATGCGGAAAGGGGCTGTAAAATGGGTTAGTTGTAGGTTCCTGGGTTCGTTTTGGAGATGAGGCGGTTGCTAGGCTACCTCTGGAGTTTGACAGGGCCTGATGCTTCGAGTCGCTTCCCAGGGGAGCTGTGAATTAGCTGTAACTGCATTGAGCGTCGTGGCAGAGGAGTGCAGCTTTTGAGTGTCTGCTGAAATGGACACAAATCACCACTGAAATCCCAGCTGGCCCCTAGCCAAAAGCCCATTTTCAAGTCTCCTCCAGACTCATGACCAGACAGCTGAGGCCATCAGACAGCCCTGCTGCATGAGCTCTTGGGCATTTTCCTTTGGGGAGAGCCCATGCCCCCAACACGGGCAGCTCTAACTGGCTTGCAGCACACTCCTCTGACTGGTCCCAGCAGCTAGCACTGCCTTCATCAATATACAAATAACACATCCTCCCGACCCATGGGAGCCACAGGGCAGCTTCTCCACAGCTCCCAGAAAAGGACAAAGCCCAGCAACCCCAAGGCAAAATGCTCCTTCAGCCTCAGGACACCAGGACTGGAAGGAGCAGAGGTCCATGTCCAGCCTCCCCATGCCCCAGGAGGTCACACACCAGCAGTTCCCAAGGACAGACCCAGTCCTGCCCAGCAAGGCACTGTTATCTGCCAGCAGCTCCAGGTTTGCTGGCACTCCTCTCCACAGGGCGTGCAAGCAACAGCAAGAGCCAGGGCAGCATGAATAGCCACCCCGTTGCAGAGAAGGGAGACTGCCAGAGGGAGATCAGGGCTTTTCCAGCACTGGGAGACCAGCGTGCTCCAGTGACCGCTATCATACCTCACAGCAGAGCAGGATGCACTGGTTACAACAAGCCCGAAACCTCCCAGTGCCTCTCCCTGGAAGTTCATTAGTGCCACTGCCTGTGCAAAGCCCAGCGAGGGTCTGGCCCTGGCAGCAGCACAGTAACACAGTGCAGCTCCCAGCTGGCACCCAGGAGCGCCCGCAGTACAGGCCTGATGGGCATAGCTCCTGGCAAGCCCTGGGAAAGCTCCATCACCAGTGCTGGCCCTCAGGGTCCCTCCAAGCCCTGCACACCCACACCAGGCACCTTCCACACCACACCATGCAGGTCAGCCTGAGATACATAAATCCTGCAACAACCTCACTCTGGCCACAAACAAGAGCAGGACTTCCATGCCACAACTAGAGTGGGACATCTCCTCTGCCAGCCCCAGTCTGCAGATATAATTAGCTAGGAAACAGCTGCTGTAGCCTGCAGGTCCAATAGAGCACAGTCCTTCCAGGACTAGGAGGGAGCCACAGGGAGGGGCCACAAAACAGAACCCAGCACATTATCCCCATGCTGAAAGGGCTACAGGACCAGGGATGGACCATTTTCAGGAAGTCAAGGTTACACCTATGGCAGCAACTGCTGGGGCAGGAAGGCCCTTGGTGCTACAGCAGCACTTTGGCTCCCGAGACACAGCAGGGATCAGCATGAGCAGATGCCTGCCCTGCTGGCCCAGCCCAGTCTGCACATCTGCTCCAGCCCAGCAGGTCCTCCCACAGAGATGGGGCTGAGCCTTCCCCACTGCCCCCACAACACCCAGAGCCGCACCCCTTCTTGCACCCACCCCAAACACCACAGGAACCCAACATACAACTGGAAGAACATAGATGTGAATTTTGGTGTGCTACTGCTTTAGAGTCTCTGGAGCACATTAACCTCACCACTCCCCAGCAGGGACCGACTGGGCTCCTGCCATCCCAGTACATAGAGTACTTCTCTAACGAGGCCCCCATGAGCAACCTTCATGCAGGCCCTCTTTCCCCCACCATGCTCAACTGTGCTGCCAGCATGCCCGGCTCTGCCACTGGCTTGGTCAGCCCCATGGAGACATAGGGTTACCTTACCTTCCCCACATACAGCGGCTCCGTGCCCGTGTACTCCTCCACCACAAAGAACTGATTCCAGACCCAGCCACGCTTCACTCGCCCGCCGGCCAGCAGCGCAGGGTTCCCCGGCTGCCCTAGGCCAGGGCCCTCCACCGAAGTGTGCATGGCCCAGGCCCCCAGCTCCTGGATGGCGCAGAACAGCAGCAGCATGGTCCATGAGAAGCCCTGCAGACCCTTTGCCATTGCACTCTAGGAGGCTGCATGAGCAGTTGCTTTTGGACAGGCAACTAGCATCCTTTAGGGAAGACGATGAAAGTCCACACTAGCAGCGTGGGGCTCACTGGTCAATGCAGAGCATCCCCATCCCTGCTGCATGTCATGTCCTGCAGCTGGAGGACTCCTGTCCCAGCAGGCTGGAGTCACATCTGTGGCAACAGGCGTCCCAGACTGCCCGCTGCTAGCGCAGGAGCAGTCGGTGCTGGTGCCTCACAGGCTGCTCCTGGGTCTCCAGCGAAGAGTCTGGCAGCTGGCATTTGTCCCCAGGGACAGAGCTGCACGGCTCCGTGCTTGGCTGCCGCTGGTCTCGCTGGGGAGCGGGGCCACACACAGCCTGCTGCCCACCCTGCCAGCGGGCAGGGAGCTCCGCAGCGGTGTGTGGGGCACGGGCACCTGCCACCGTCATTCACAGGAAGAGAAGGGAAGCTTTTCCACGTATGGTTTCACAGAGGAGTTAACAGGATGAGCTGCTGCAGCCAACGTCTGCCTGTCCTGTGGTGGCCCCGGACTATTGCGCGAGGGGTCTGGCAGTGCAGGTGCCTGTGCCGCACATGCAGTTCACAGCCCATTTGTAACTCCCATCTTCAGGGGGGTGACATCCCAGCGCCTGCAGAAGGGTCCTTTGCCCTGCTGATGCCGGTCACTTCCATCCTCTGCTGGCTCATGCAGGGAGGTGCAGGGCAGCTCGCAGCATCCCCAGGAGCCTGGAAAAGGCCAAGGTGTCAGTGCTGGTGTGAGACCACGGCTCCGTGCCCTCCCCCCCCCGCCCCGTGCTGCCCCTGCAGCCTTGGTCAGTATCTCCCACCCTGCCCTGCCCCAGGTGCCCTACAGCAGAGCCCAGACCCACAGGTCCTGCTACAGCAGGGACCCTGGAAGGGAGGGCAGCAAGCTGCAGAGCTCTTATCACTATAGACATTTGCTCCAGCAGGGACTCGGAGAACAAGGAGCCCCACTGTCAAGGGCACCTCCTCACCACGCTGCCGTGGCTGCCGAGGGGAGCAAGGTCTGCTGCCGGCAGGGAGTCATTGCTACCTGTGCTGGTGGGAGACGTGTAGGCAGCACCCCCAGCACTGCACAGCTGCTGCTGCCTCTGCACAGGGCCAGACCACACGAGTCCTGCACGCACGGACAAGGCTTACGATGGGGGATGCCAGCGCCTGACAGTGGGAGGTGCTGGCTGGCCAGCCACTGCTGCTAGTCTTCCTGGCAGAAGTTTTCCTGGCATCTCTCTTCTGCAGCCATGGGCTAGGAGAAAAGCATCTGTTCAGGACTTGCCACCTGGCTGACTTTAAAGCTAACAGTTTAAGAAAGGGCTCTGGAGTAAGCTTCAAGCCACCCACAAGGCACTAAGGATAAGGACAAAAGACCTGTGGCCAAGGGTAGATTGCATTCAGTGAGCACCTGGGGAGAAGAGGCCTGATCAGGAGATGGGGACAGCAGCATCCATCTCTTCCTGTACCAACACACTGAGCTCCCACCAGAGCTCTGCAACACCAGCCACAGCCAGAACTGCTCATGAAACATGCACATCTTCACCAGTTTGCAGAATTAATCTCCTGTCATCTGTTACTCTAAATAGGAGGGGGAAAGAGGATGAATGGAAAGGGGGACGATCCTGGACTAGATAGCCATCTACTCCCCATAGAAGGGGAACTGTGCCGTGCTCCGCGCAGCCCCCTGCATGACTCTAAACAGCCCTAGCAGTTCAGAGCAAGGGCAGCTGGCAAATATTTCCCTAGCTCTTCCTTGCACTTGCCATTCTCCTAGTGTGACCGCACCAACAGGGCAGTTTCCTAAAGCATCCAGTGAGCTGCACTGTCATTTCTGCATTTGCCTGTCTGGACAAACACTGAGAAACATGGGGCATTAGTGGCAGGCATCATTCTGTGCTGCCTATTCATGATTCACAAGTAGCGTGTCATGCAATGTGCACAAATCTATTCGCACAAGGGCTCACACTCATGTTGCATCCCATGCACAGCTAAGAGCACTCATACACACTGGCGCTCTCTTTTGTCCATATTTGTGGATCATTTGGGTGTACACATGCATTTTCCCCCTCCATGTACACATGCTATATTCCACGCACACATGCACATGTCAGCTGTCACATGTGCAAGCCCTGTGCACTTCATACTCCAAGGAGCACAGGGTCTCCAGTGTATTTTTATGTTAGCAACCACAGTACAGAAGCACTAACATTCCTCCCTACCCCTCTTCCCTGCCAGACCGTTTGTTATTAAGAGATCTCCGCATCAGCCATGTAAGGTTGTTGGCAATGGCATGACTCCCTCTTGCAGTCAGGCCTCCCCACGCAGAAGCCATTCCTGACACTGCTCCTGAAGGGCCAGCTACTCTTGCCAATCTGGTGAGAACACCTATCATCAAACATCAAAATATTTAACACCCGAGACTATACCTAGGGGAGCAAGATGACCTGTAGAGATGGGTGACAGACCGAGTTGTTCCTTCCCACTGTTAGAAGTCTCACAGGGTAAAGTAACTGCGGCTGTCATTGATCAAACACAGATATAAAGGTCCCCACTCTGGAGCAACAGGGCTGAGGCTGCCCCACCTGCAGCAGACTTCAGAGCAAGACGCTCACAATGACAATAACAGGACACATACAAACCTGTTTATCACGCTTACAGGGATATATAGAAGACACATATAACAAAATATAGTGCACCACTGCCACAAACAGCATCTCTCCAATTTGTCACATCTGGGAAATTTGTGGCTATTTTGGAGCAAGTTCCCCAGACAGCGAGAGATGTCAATAAACTGAACAGCACAAGCTGTGCCAGAGCAAGGGCTTCAGGCCAGCACCCACAGCAAACAGTAAGTGTGGGAAGAACACCCTATCCAGCGTCTCTGCCCTTGCCACTCTGCAGCACTTTTGCAGGCAACACCTCCAGATGCGTCCAAAGTCTGAGTACAAATGGGTTGTACCTGGTAAATACAACTGCCAGAAAGAGAACTTAACAAATAGTCCATTTGCATGTGTTCTCAAGGACTACTAAGTGAGCAGAGCCTTGGGGGGAGGCAGTCAATAGCTGCTGAAGTCTCCCACGCTGCCCACCTTGACACCCTCTCCTTGCCATCCAGGCTACTCCATGCTGGTTTATAAAGCCCTGCCAGAAGCCTGACAAGGCAGCAACGCCACTGCCAGAGAGCAGTTCTGCAACCACTGAAGACCTCCTGAACATGTGGGGAGGCCGAAAGAAAGCCAGCCCAATGGTGCAAATCCAGGCACTACAAGTAACATCAGCATCCAAGGGCCCCAAGCTGGCAGGAAGGCAGCACATTGCCCCAGCCGTCTCCAGCGCGCAGTGCTCGGGGCACACAGCTGGCAGACAGCGTCAACACTGGCTCTGCGAGGGCAGTAGGAGCCATCCGCATTCCATCATCGCACCATTTCACACCCGAGTGGCAGCTGCAAGCTGCTGATTTCCTCCACGACCTGACGACCCGAGCCACATACTGGAGCCAGTCCTGCACGTATGCAAAGATGGCACTGCTACTCATTCAGAAACAGGCACTGTGCCTTTTCTTTCAGCCTTGCCAGAGTTACAGCATATAAATGGAAGTAGCTAAATCCTAAACAGTATCAATAAACCAGTAAAAGCAACATTTTAAATGCACACACTAAAGCAAGGCAGAGAAGAGGAAGCAAGGGCAAAAGATGCCGCAGTGGGCGAGCACAGCTCCAGCAGAGCTGCTCCCTGGCTGGCGGACAAGCTAGCCCACAGTTCCCAAGGCAACTTGCTCAGCCCTGTTGCATCTGAGCACTCCACAGAGCAGCTACTGCCACGGAGAGGAGAGCCCTGCTGAGCACGCATGGGCTGGGCTGCCGTTGCTGTGGGAACCACAACCTTGTGTTTAGAGTCTCAGCCATTATGCTGCTTTTTACATTTAACAGATTTCTCATGTTACTGCTTTGTCTGAACTAATGTGGTTTACTGTCTCACTTGTCTGAAGTTCAGCTACACTCAGCTGAGCTGTTTGCATGCTCTTCCTATGGGTAGCAATGGAGGTGGTGTAACCCAATTTGCCTTGATGCACCTCTAAGACACTCGGGTCCCAGACTGCAAAGCCTATCTATACAACCTATTGCGAGCTCCAGCCCTTGGTACCCAGACCCACCTAGAAACACTGATGCAGAGACACATCTGTGGCAAGGCTCATTGCCGCAAACTGGATTCTTCATCTCCAGCCATAAATTCTCAGCCTGCTTCTCTGCTGTCACAGCTTCAGGCCACAGCTAGGGTCAGTGTCATGTCTCTTCTCAGTGCGCACACCTTTCTTTCTGGCTGTCACATCACAGACCTCTTCCAGATGCAGCGGACCCAAGAGCCCCAAGACCTGCTTGTGCCCTTGCTGCAGCCTGCACATGCTGCAGCAGGATTTAAAGTAACCCAGGGCTGCAAAGAACCACAGAAGGTCCCGTGCACAGGAACCAAGACTAGCACATCATTTATTTCCCCGTGTTATTGAAGACCTTTCACCAACAGCTGGAAGTGCCACTTCTCTCTGCCACACATGAGCAGCAGAGCCATAAATAACTAGTGGTAGCTGCTGCTGTTGCAGCCAGAACCAGCCCGCAGCACAGCATCCCAAGCAGGCAGCAGCATGCAGCTGCAGACACACAGCACACATGCACCCACATGGCAGCGTGCCCAGGCAGTTGCTGTGCCAGGCAGGCTTTCACGCATGCAATGAAGCACCAGACTCTCGCACTGCCCTGAGCCCAGGGCGATGCCCTCTCTCCTGATGCTCTGTCATCCCCGCTTCCCAATTATCAGCACAACTCCCCTCCTCCCCTCCCCACAAGGGCTTGTGCAGTTTGTCGGTGTGTATTTGGCACAGCCGTACTGTACATCATGTTGACAGTAGAAATTACATCCTGAGCTTATGTTTTACACTGTGCTCTGTCAGAACTCACTGCAGCCCAGTGATCAGGACAAATTGAATAGCATCCCGTCCGTGTCAATATTTATTTCATTTTACAAATGCAGGCTGATGCAGGGGAAAGCAGGCAGGGGGAGGGGGAAGACACAGGCAGGCAACAGCACAAAGACAGCACTGCCCAATACATCACAGCCCTACTCCTCCAAACTGTACTATTGCCCAACACAGCTGCAGTCCCACAGCCAGGGTGGTAGTGCCCCAGGAGCCCAGGGAGGGGTGATCCCAACCAGAGGCCAGCTGAGTGCCCTGGGAGCTCATGCAGTGCTCCCTGTGCCTACAGCTCTATCGGAAGGACTGCCACACCAGTACTGTTCCTCTGAGACAAACCCTTATAATCAGCAGAAAGTGCAGAGCTCCCCATCAGCTACGAAAATGCAACAGAGCGGAAGGAGAGCCCTCCCTCCTCGACCCCAGCTTGCTGCCTGAGCTAATGCAGGCCTGGATGCGCTGCCTTGGCTCCTTAGCACCTCCTGGCAGAGTTGCATGAACTGCCGGCACGAGCATCGGGACTGCTCCGTCTGCCCAGAATGGCCACAAGGATGCTACAAAAGCTGCTGGGGAGTAAAGCAAGAATAAGGCTCTGCTTGTGCCAGCCTTGGGAAGGCAGAGCCACAGAATGAATACCAAGCACAACACAGGAGCTTCCTAAAGCTTGGGCCTTCTCCTGCTTTTCCATGGCATTCCCACACTCTAAAGGACACAAGAAAATGGAGGCTGCAGCAAGGGAGGTCACTGGTCAGAGACAATAGCTCAGTCCTGACCCCCATGGTCCTGGGCATGACCCTCATTGCTCAGTTAGCTATCTGCAGAATGAGTTCAAACTGGGCATATCGGTTACCTGGCTCCAGCCCCATTACCCAACAAAGACAAGGAAGGAGCAGACAGCAGCACAGCAGGGACGGTCTCCAGGGAGCGGCTATCAGTTGCTTCCAGCATGCGTATGCAGAAGCCCAACCTCGCAGATGAAAACTGGGAGCTTGTCGACTCTTGTGCTGCTGGACAGTTGCTCCTCACACTGCACTCTCCACTGGCTTCTCAAGGGCAGACCATGCAATGAGACAAAGGGGGGCTGGGGAAGAGCTGTGGCATGCCTGCATCCCAAGGTCTGCCTTGCTGGTCTGGAGCTGGTATCTGTCACCACAGTCATGAGGAAGCCACGCTGGTCCTGCACTGTTCTGTCAGCTTTCGCACCAAGCATAGCTACTACACAGGGAGGGTGGAGAGAAGAGTACAGGGAGATGCAAGAGGCAGTTGGAGATGGATGTAGAGCATAGACATAGCCTTCTCAGTGGTTTGCAGTGCTGCTTCCAACAGACAGGACTACAGCATCTTTGGAGATGGTGCAGGACAGGAGTTAGGTGGACAAAAGCTCCTGCGAGGCTCCCCAGAGAGCAGCCAGACATGCCTTGCTGTTGGAGCAGCAAGAAGAGCACAGCTTCACACCAGCTCCTTTCCCAGACATGCAAGTCTATCTGGAGACCCTCTCCAAATAGCAGGGCAGACCTCCAGCACCAACCAGGCCCCTCCATTCTCTGCCCAGCATGTCCTGACCCTAACGTGCCTCTACCTGAGAGCTCAGAGGGTGAGCCCAAAGGGCAGCTCTGTCATCTACTGCATGCAGCAATAACAGCAGAGACCAAGGAGCTCAGCACAGGGTCCAGCACCATCCACACAGGCCAGCTGCGTCAGCTGTAAGGAAACAGCTGAGGCCACATGCAAGCCAAACAACAGCTCTCGGGACCATACTAGTGCCAGCTCAGAGTCTGCATCTGCAGGGAGCCCCCCCTCCTCACACCCAAGAACGTGGCCAGCATGACAGCCCAGCCTCAGACAGACCTTGCTGGGAGATGGGGCAGCAAAAAGCCTGCAATTACTTCAACAGCAATTCTTCTCTAGTACTGCCTACAGTGCAGCACGCGGTGTGTAACCACATCTCCTCCTGTTAAACAGAATTCAAATCCACTTAATGCTCCCCTTTCTGGGAAAAGGAACAGGCTGGCTAGAGCATGCTTCCAGTAGCTGTTGTATGGAGGTAATACAAGCATGGCAAGGCTGCTGCAAAGCTTTAAGATGGTTCATAATCTCCAGGCCTAGGGCTAAGACATGAGCTCAAGCTCTCTGGAGCTCACTTTCTCTATTGGATATTGTAAGACAAGATGAGGCGAAGATATTTTTTTCTTTTACGAATTTCTCCTCAAAATCCAGAGATGAGGGAGGAGGCAATCTTGCCAGACATAAGATACTATCAACTCCAGACTAGGCCACACAGCAAGCGTATCACATGCAAGTGTCCAACATCCCGCACACTGCCTCTGGCAACACACCTCAGTACCACACCAACCCTGGACCAGTGCACCATGGCCAAGCAGCTACCCATATCCCCAAAACTTCCCACAGCTCCTTCCTAGCATCCAAGAGGCATTTTACAATTACCCCTTTGGGCTGGACAATGGAATAGTCAGGGCATCCAGCCCTCAGCCCTACAGGGAGTGCTCTGCAGATTTAAAACACTAGGGACCAACACCACAACCTGGCCGCTGCTCCAATTCCCTCTGCACCACTGCAGTACCCACAGCCACCACAAACAAGTGTCTTTGGCTGGAATACATTAACGTGCATTGCTAAGTCTGTAAGGGGGACATCAGCACTGGTGAGAGCAAAGATGTGGGATGCTCACACACATCAAGATGGATTTTGATCATAGCCACTGCACTGCAAGTTCCCATCAGTTCTGTGGCATTTCAGGCCCAATGTTCGGACAAAACAAAGCTGGACACTGTGTTATAATACTGTGGTGCCACAGAGAGCAACTGCAATCTAGACAGGTTTTTGCCACTGCAAGCTCTGGAACCCCCATAGCATCCCTCTGCTGAAATACATTCTGCAGAAGGCATACTCCAATTCAGTGTCCTTTCCAGAATCTCAACGCATTTTGCCAGTCAAGTAAGAGATGGCTAGAGATATTGATCTGGATGGCATATAGCATCACAGTGTGTACAAATGCTGGAGATAGGTGGCCAGGGGATTCAAAACTGTAGAGCCTTTTGAAGAGGATATTTAAATTACTTTTATTTTTACTTATGCAGTGAAAGGCTTGTGTAACCACAGTTACTGGATGAACATATCCCAAGTGCAGGTCCAGACTGTGCAAAGCAATGTTTGATAGCAATCTGCCTTTCAGCAGGTCTTCAACCCTGATATGGAGCACAGAAGACAGGCAGATAATGATAAAATCAAGTTTTCTCACTAACGTCACCCTAGCCTCAGCTTTGACAACAAGGCAGAAAGCCCATTATACTTAGTAAAAGTTTAGTCATGCTTGTTCTTGAAGTAAATCTCTGGGTTTCCTCTTTCTGTTTCCTTGGAATTGTTCTCCCAGCAGTGGACTTCTTCCTCTGCTTTTCTTCTCAGATAAACTTGCACACAGTCCAAGGAAAGTTGTTTTTCCAGAGGAATTTCTACCTACACAATGCTCAGAACTGTATGACTAAACATCCATTTTCTCCCTTCTTTTTAAGTTGCTTTAGGTTTAATTATTGTCCCCTTTGATGCTGCCTTGAGAAATTCTAATAGAAGAGTGCAGCAACTGTCAGAGCAGGAGCTATTCACAACCTTTTGACTTCTCATGTTCAGTCACTTTCTGCTATGAGACACACTGGGAGGAACAGTATTTGTTAAAGCTCTGACACACGCATTGTTTGGAAAAAAGTATTTTCAAAGTTCAGGAGATTTTTTTCCTCCAAATCTTCTTTGGTCCAAGTTTCAAAGAAATTTTAATTGCAAAGAAAATCTCAAAGTCTGCCTTAGGGAAGAGGGTTTTACAGCCATAACGGTCTCGCTCTGCAGCAATTCTTTTCCAAATATGGAATTTTCATGCCTTGTCTATATGAATACAATACTTTTAATTTGCCTTTAAAAACAATCTCTGAGAGGAGGTGGAAGCAAAGGCATCTTCCTGTGGCTCTGAATACATACATGATTCCCTCTGCCCAGGCCTGGGAGAAACCACCTCCAGGCCAAGAAGTAACAGAAAGCACAGAGCCACTCTGCACCTAACACATCTGCAGACTGGACCGCAGCTAGCCACATCGGGCAGAGCAAGCTGCACCAGCAAGGCCCACACATCTGCACCAATCCCCGGACAAGGAGCCAGCTGACCACAGCTCTCAGGAGGCTCTGACTAACCAGGCAGAGCAATCAGCCTCCACGACAAAACTGCTGTCCCAGCTGAGCATGCAAAAGCTCTGCCTCTGAGTGCCCAGGAGGCAAGTCAGATAGATGGGAGAAACCACAGCCCCAGAGAGGATTGCCGTCCATGTCCAGAGCCTAGGAACTGCTTGACCCCAGAGACAGCAGCCACTGCTCTGCTATGCCATTTGTGGTTTCCCCTTTCTGTATTTCACCCTCCGAGCCCTTGAGCACACCAGGTCCCTTCCTGCCATTCAGCACAGGGACTGCAAGTGCTTGCACTGCCCATCTCTGCTAGCCCCACACCAGTCCCTCCTGCTCCCTGGACATTCCTGTTACTGCCCTCAGGATCCTGCTTGCTGCAGTTATGCATGCAACAGCCAGCACAGCTTCAAAGGAGCAGTAGCAGAAGGTGTTTCCCTCCTGCTTCCCAGAGGGGAGGTCTCTCTAGCCTCACAAATCCCCAGTCAGCTCCAGAGGCAGAAGCCTCTGACACCTGAGTGACAACACAGCACCAGCAGACACTGGCCTCTTCATCCCCCTCTGCCGATTCGATGCAGTGCTAAAGCCTGGGTATCCAGCAGCTCAGAGTACACCCATCAGCACTGGCACAGCTGGACAAACAGACATTGGCACAGAGCAAAACACCTGCAGTGCAAACTCCTGCTGCCACACCACTGGGCCCCATGCATCAGGAGCGCTGGCATCTCTGACCCAATGGGAGAGAGAAGGCTGATCTCAAGGGATGATTCAAGGATTGCAGGTGAGTCATTCTTTCCTGTGAACCTGACAAACTGCCTGAAGTGCTAGCAAAAAAGCAAAACAAAGCACTTGAGCACTCAGATCTGACAGGGCATGGCTAGTTTTTCCTTTGCATAGGAAAACTGTATGCTGCTAAGCACTGTGCATGCTAGGACCCACCAATTGCTTCAGCAGAGAAAGGAAATGCGACATATCTGTCCGGCTTCTCAAAGGCTTGTGAACAGAATCATTAACAAAGGCAGAAGAATCAGAGTTCTCAACAGCTGAGGGGAGACAAAAAAACCAGAGGAGACAAAAAACCGAACCAAACAAAAGAGAAGCCGCATTGCCATAAGCCCAAATCTGATAGAAAACCTGAAAAGGAAAACACAAGCAATGAGTTCACTCATGACCTGGCAGAAGATGACAAGGGACCCCACATAAGAAGCAAAATCCATAAATTACAGATTATTTTAGTCAAGGCTATTGCAAGAAACTTCCGAAGAACTGGACTGAGCCAGGGGACTGGCCAAACAGGAACAGAAAGTCAGTGCCAAATTGGCATTAACACCCAGGTGAAACTGAAAGAGAGCACATGAAGGAGACCCTAACTCTAGCTGGGCAGGAGGACAAGGTGACATTGCTGCTCCTCCAGTGCCTGCCTGCAGCAACGGACATTGACCCAGCCACCACGCTTCCTGCACATCCTTGCCCTAGGCTTGGCACCACTGGCAGAGAGAGCATCAGAGATCCTTTGCCCCCACAGGCCAAGGGTAAATGGTGCTAGTCATGGGGAAGATGTCCACAGCTATCGCAGCGTCTCTGTCACAACTGCTGGGGTGGACAGAGTTCCTCCTGCTGTGGAGAGAAAGCTCCAGAGCTCAGAGCAGGTCTTTCATTCTAGGATCTGGATAGACAGCTGCATTTGAAGGTCATCCTGTTCAGAGTCAGAGGTTGCATTCCCAACAGCCTCACATCTTTTACGTGCCCCTACCTCATGAGGAGCCAGAAATGCTCCCATACAGCAGGGCAGAGAACCCCCACAAGCCTCCACCACCCCTAGAGCTGATCCCCATGGCACAGCACAAGGACACACAGGAACCACCATCACTCCCTCCTTGCCTCCTGCTAGGCTCCAGGGCCCAAAGAAGTGGCAGCAGAAGTGACGAGAAAGGAAAGACATAAGCACCAAGCTGCCCAAAACAGGGTGAGTGGAATCAAGGCTGATAACCCAGACAAGCAGGCATCTAGAATGGAGTTAAAGGACAGATTAAAATAAAAAAATAAAAATAAAAAAAAAAAAACAAAATCCCCCACAAATCACAAAATTGAATTCTTACACTTTGACAAATGTGTAGGGAATTGGGTTCTTTTAAGCAAATGTTTGGCAGATGCATGAATTATTTATCATTCAATATTGTGTGATTAAATGGAAAACTGAGGATGTTCACAGCTTGCTTTCTGCAACTTTCCACCTCTTGTGAAAGTCTCCCCAAATTCTTACAGAGAATAACAAGTGGGTATTATACTGAGCCAGAAGGGTTCAAAGAAACTTCCTTCAATTTGCTGCTCAGGGTTCAAGGTCAGGCTCAGACTTAATCCTCTGGTTAAATAAATACTATGGCAGGGACACATCGCTTTCAGGAAGGTCTCGCTGCTGCTCACTTCTTCCCTACACATTTTAATCCTCTTGGCAATTTTGTCCCTGGAAATCTCTCAGTCCTCATGATAGGAGACATGTGACCCCTCTTTACAGAATGCATGAGACCAAGGAAGTCTCTTCCTGTGGCAGCACACTGTCATTTTGAGACTAAGACCAAGTCAGCATAGGATCACCCGCACTGAAGTGGGGAGGTCACGGGGAAGGACAAGAGAGCAGTGAAAAGCAAGACAAGACCTGGGGGAGTTGCACCACAGGTCTCACACCTGCAGCTTTAGCAGTACTTTTTCCTGGTGTAACAGGATGATCAAGTTGTGCACAGCCCAGATTAGAAGCAGGCACCAACTTTCTGTTGCAGGTACCTTAGGCTGAAAGCAGCCTGAAGAGGAAAGTGGCTTCCTCAGCACCTCAGGACAAGGTCTGCAGCAATAAACAGCTGTCAGAAAGGTGGAAGAATGACAGTAATTAGTCTCTTTAATGCCAATTTCAGCCTGATCTTTCACACTTAAGAAAACTGTTACAATGATTTCCTGATTTTCAGAGGAGCTCATTAAATAAGAATTAGAAACAAGATAGTATAACAGATAAGAAAATTATTTCTGAAAAAATATCCTGCCAAAATCCACTGCTCTGCATCTGCACTCCTCAGCCACCCAGGCTACCAGATGTGCCCCTGTAGCATCTGTGCAGCAGCCAGAGCACCGTGCCAGCACACATCGTCACCAAATGCACCGTCGTCACCATCAACCACCACCACCTGAGCAATATCATCCTGCCTAAACACAGGCTTCTCTGGCATGTGGAAGAAGAGGCTCCAGCCCCAAACCTTCCCACTCCCCAGAAATTCCTGAGCAAACACACTGGGGAGAAAGGAAGGAATCTTGGTACCACGGAAATTCAGGAACCTGAACTGAATGTTGCACAGCCTCATCCCCCAAACAGGAAGCAAATATGCTTTGCTAAGATGCAGCACTGCTCAGAAAAATCCACCACAGTTGGCAGAAATCCCTGATAGCTGAGTATCCTACACAGGTAGCACATTTTAGTCAAGCCTATTTGAAAGTCTGCGTCTCCAGGAGGAGCACAGCAAGAACTGAGCCACCGCACACCCCTTGGGGCTGCCCCAGAGATCAGAGCCCTGCTAGGTCCCTCCTTGGGTCCCTAAGGCTGCACTTTGAGCAGAAACAGGCCAGTAATGAGCAGGTGTTCTTGAGAAAGGGCACCAGAGCTTCACAGACCCAAAAAAGCCTCTGGATGGTCACCCAGGTAGAGACATACTCAAAGCAAAGCCTACCTTCCCCTCACAAAGCACAACCAGGAGGAATTTGACCTTCTTGCTGAGCCAGGGACCTACACTCTGGAGCAGATGGGCCAGGTCTCTAAGGAAGCAATCCTCACAGCACATCATTCACCAATGAGCTGTAGATAAAGGCTTTCTTCAGCCTATAACAGAATGAAAGATTACAACCTTCTTGTAGGCAACTTGCAGACAACAGCAATAGGCTAAATTTTGCATTTGATCATTAATGATAGATGCATTATTTATTTGGAATAATTTACTTCATTCTACTAATTACATCATCACTACTAGCTTCTGATGATGCACAGCACTTGGAGTCATGTCCCAGGAGTCAGACCCTGTCCAGAGCAACACGAACCACAACTGCCAGCACCACAGCTCAGCAGCATAAGTGCTATTTCACTTCCCCAGGAACAACAGGCATGTTTTGCCAAAAGCTGCTCACTGCTTTGCAGATACCCCGAAGTCATGTATACTCCGGATGGCCAATGTTTGGCACTCCTTCTGCACGCTGCCAGATTTCCAGAGGGAGCTGGTGAAGCCAACTATTGTCCCCCAAGGGCTCGCTTGGCAGATTCCGAAGAAACCGGCACAGCTCTCTCGCAGTCATCCTGTCCCAAGCCCTTCTTGCACCCGCAACCCAACCTCCCTCCTGCAGGAAGAGGCAAACATCACGAGTTTGTGCCAAATCCATCAGCCAGGTCAGTGCTGGCCCAGCACTCATGGCCCCACCAAGCAGTCTTCACTGACGCTGCCAGGGCAAACAGCCCAGTGAAGAGAATCTGCATGGAAACTGTCCTCCCACCGGAGCAGAGTGGCCCCTTCTCCCCCTCCTTGCCACAGCCCTGAACAGTTCATCTCCACCCCTCAAGGCACACAGCTGAGGGGTGGCAATGAACAGAGCTGTGCAAGCAAAAATCAAGCAACGGACAGAAGATGGCAGAAACCCCTGTCCCCAGAGGGACCAGTCCCTCAGGAACGGGGCTGAGTCAGAATGGGAACCCCTGGAGACAAGATCAGGGAGGCTGTCTCCCCCGGGCCCTTGTGCAGCAGAACAGCTACACATGGCTGCACTACAGACAAAACTTCATTTGAATGCAAAATCAGAAGCTTTTAGCATCCTGTCTGGTAGAATCAAATTTTTATATCCTTCCGTGCCCGGTAAATTCTGTTCACAAAGAACAAGAAAAAAGGAAGTAAAAGCCTTAATAAAAGCTGGAAGAGCAGGGAGCTCACACCAACTCCCAGCCCAGCATAGCTCCTGGATAATCTAGGCAATAGTTTATTTTTCTCTCCAGTATCATTTTCCCAGCTTGATCTCCACTGTTGCAGTATGATGGTTTCACCCCATTAGCCTTGCTTAAAAAAGTGATCCCAGGACTGTGAGTGTTATTGCCCACATAAATCAGGAGGCTTTGAATACGGAGTACCTTTAAATAAACAGCTGATGGAAGTGAAGTTCCGGGATCATTATTAATAGCTTTTCATTTCTGTGTCCGCTGTGCTGTGACATTCTTTCCCAGCAGAAGGCCTCTGCTTCCTATCCCCAGTACATCTGATCCCGTGAGTCCTCCAGTCAGAATGAATGACTGTACCTTTGTGTTAATTGCATAGCCCATTCCACAAACTGAATACTAATATTAACTAGCAGGAGGAGAAGAGTTTGCAGACCAGGAGCGATGGGACAGTTTGAAGAGAGGCATGCCAGCCCCACTGCCTTCCCCAGTGCACAGAGGTGAGGAGTGCTGGTCCTCTTGCCTCCCCTTAAGGAAGGGCAAATCCTGGCTCTTCCAACACACACCAGTAAATGCTACAACACGTGACAAGGCCCTGCTCCATTTCTGTCCGGTCTGCCCAGGGAGCATGCCCTGTACTGGCCAGACAGACCCAGGCTTTCCCTACTCTGCCAGCTCCATCACACTTCTCACATACGCCCCACAGGCAGAATGATGCCTGCCACTCTCCGCATTGCAAACAACTCCTGGCTGAGTCCAAAGGGACACAGACCCTTGGAGAGGCAGCCACCACAGAAGCAGCCCTGTCAGTACTTATAGGTGCTGTTCAAAGACTTTACCTGGCCAGATCCAGTTTCTTTTTCACTAGCATGCCTTGCCCAGGAAGGAATCACTCTCCTCCTTGACCTTCAGCTATTAGGGGCTCTCCTGAGAGCTGCAGGCAGGTGCATAGCAGCCCAGAGCAGAAGAGAGCTGCCACGGGCAGATCTAAGGGCAGCAACAGCTAACACCAGAGAAAGGCAAATCACCCGTTCCCCTCTCCAAGGGTGATGAGCCTGGGATGGAACCGGACACCTCATCAAGAGGAACCTTGGCCACCTACTCTGGGAGCCCCCTGCTTTGCTGTCTGCTGCTAGCACTGACATACAGGCGCTCCCAGTCTGGATTTCCAAAATCTTCATGCCTAGGACTCAAGCAGAATTGCCAATGCAGCTGCTGTGTCAGCAAATTACATCATCCCCCAGGTCTGTGGCTCAAAAGAGAGACCAAGTTTCTCCTTTGTGCAGATACAGCAGGAAAGATCCTTCAAAGCTCAAAAGAGGAGGAGGTGGTCCTGCCGGGCCAGTCCCAATGCAGCTACCAACGTAAGTGTAAGCAAAAAGGCTCCACAGTATCCAACAGTGCCCAAGAAGAGGCTGGCATGGGCTTTACAGCCTCCCTGCTCTTTCTGCCCTTTACTGCAGAGAGACAAGAACTGAAGGTCCTGCTGCTACACCCCACCCCCACTTTAATTTTACTGTTCTTGAGTAATGACAGTAAAGAGAATACACAGGGTAAGCAAATATGCCAAAATGGCCTGTTGCTTCAGTGACCTTTTGCTGTGTATAAATCAAAAGGGCTGCAGACAGCAGCAAACTCTAGAACAGGTGTTGGCTTTTGGTTTTACTGCCTGTTCTCTCCCAAATCCAGTTCTCAGCAAGGAGATTCAGGACACAAGCACTGACACAGGCATAACAAAAGGTTCACCTATGAGAGCGCCAAAGTGGAAGCAAGCATCAGAAAACTGTGGAGTGTGGCTGAACAAAGCTGAAAGAGACCACTACAGAGAGGATGCACATTTCTTGGAGGACTTCAAGAGGAAAAAAATTAAAGTGTTATATCTGTCTCCTGATTTCAGAGTCCTTCCCTAGCTAGAGTCTGAATCATTGATATCATGATGGACTAGCACAGCAGAGCCATGTCCTTTTGACAAATCAACGAGAACACCCTAGGTTTCTGGATATGATTCTGCAAGCCAGATACAGTACTAGCCTTCCCTCTGCAAGAAACTCTGGCCACTTTGTCAGGTAAAAAAAAAAGAAAAATTGATTCCTCCTCCACCCCCTCCAGCATTGTATTTGCAGACTGTGGACCAGCACCCAGCAGTCCCATAGGACCTTTAAGCAAAGAAAATGTAGTGGGCACCACATATGCAAAACAAGACAGCCTCAGTGTGTCACTAGAAATGCTGCTTTCCAACCACCAGGCTTCAGCAACCCATTGAAGCATCAGCTCTCAGTAGAGGCCAAATGTGCAAACTGCAGTTGAAAAGGAGAACATTTCTGAAAGCTCAAAGCACGTGAACACAGCAGACTAGAACGGAATCCACAAGTAGCTTCACTTTAATGTCACTACCAAACCAATGGCACAATGAGGAAGGGACAAACTGGGAGCTCTGGGAACAACCACTGCTCAGCACAAGTGATAAAGGGAGATTAATTGGCCAATTCCTCAATCAGGCATAAGGGTTCAGGTCTTTGGTGTAAAACTCCATCAAACAAGACTGGCATCTTCACTTCTGACATGCCAGGATGGACACAGGACACAGTGTGGGGTTTTGTACAGGTCACATTTCACAATCAGGCCCTTTGCCTCTGCCAGTCCTGGCAATAGCGAGACTATGAGAATCTTCTCTCTCCAGCACACAGGCTTTGAAGGGTCTTTCCTGATGTATCTCCACAAAGCAGGGACCTTGGGGCCTTGTATGTAGGTTCTAATGTTATTATTATCAAAAGGAATAAAGAGGGACATGGTGAAGTAAGAGGCAGCAAAGCAGCCCAGGGAACAAAGGGAGAAAGAGAGAGCAAGAGAGAGATTACAGTAGCAACAGGGAGGACAGAAAGCAAATGGACAAAGTGCATGTGAAATAATAGAGCCAAGGAGAGATATGCATACACGTGAGCAAGTAGGATCATGCTGGAACACGTGAGTATGCATGCACGCAGGAGGGGGCACAGAAACCCACGTGGGCAGGTGCAGTCATTTGCAGCTCTGAGTCCTTCAGACCCACTGCACATTTGCAGCCCTGTGCTGCTTCAGCAAGGGGCCTCCCCTAGAATGCCCCAGTGGACGTGCAGGACTCCTGTGACCTAATTCATTCCATCCAGCACGCAGCCCAACAGCCACTCGGTACTGGTGACAGCGAAAGATCTTCACAGCCAAAAAAATGGAAACAAGCTGGCTCTGAGTACCCTTCACAAGGAGTGCCCACCCTTTCCCCAAAGCAGTTCCACGCTTGAGAGGGGGAGAACTGGCAGCACACACGTACACAGACACGCTTCCACTTTCCCACATGCGAACATGGCTTTCTCTGGCTTTGTCATCCTCACATGCTTCATCCATTTGCATCCTGCTCTCTCTATCACTACATTGCAGACCCTTGCTGTCTCTCCACTCAGTCCCTGGGCTGTTTCACTTCGTTCTCCCTCTCCACACTCTTTAGCTCATTTGATGACAATCACGTTAGAACTCATGCACATAGCCCCAAAGTCCCTAGTGAGTGCCCACGCAGGAACAGGTCCATCCAGAGCCCTTCTGCGCTATTCCCCTGCGTGCCACCACATCACTCTCCAGGGGCCCATCACTCCTAACACCACGGGAGGTAAACATTGGACTGGCTGAAGCCAACTAGGCTGAAGTCAACTGGGAGCACTGCAATGCAGACAACCGTGCTCCTTCGTGTCCTCCTCTCCAAATAACCACCCCTCTCACGCTGCTGGGCTAGCAGCGGCCTCAGGCAGAGTTTGGGCGTCCAAAGCCAAGCAGTGTCCAGCCAAAAAGCCATTCTCCCCCATGTTGGACTTGGAGCTGTGCACATCTCTTGCCACCCACCTCTCTCATCAGACCTCACAGTGAACTGAGGCCAAAACTCACACCTGAACTGTGAGTCACTGTGATTCAAAAACAGAATAACAAGACACAGCTGCCCTGAGCAGGGCTCATACCAAACTTCTGAGAGGTTCAGGACTGAGCCAGACACAAGCACTGTGTCTGTCCAGTCCTCAGCCCCCCATCGTAGGATGCACCAAAAGTGTTAGCTCATGAGACAGCTTTCCTCATCTTGGTGCACAGAGACACAGATAGACCTCACATACAAAAACATATAAAACATATAAACTTATCAAACACTTCACACACCAGCTAGAAAAGGAGAAAGAAAAACGGTCATTGCTATTTCTAAATATACTTGGGAGGCACCAGATAGCACAGTGATGGACTAGATATAAAAAAGATAGAGATGAGTCTCAGTACCAGCCTTTGATTGCTTACAAGGGAAACGCACATGCTGCCTTGTGGAAGCCAGGACCAGACATTGTGTCCTACCTCTGCTTAAGCCCAGCTCAGCTGTAGTTTAAAGAAAAGGCCTTCCAGCCTGGTGCTTCATGGTCCCTCCCTCTCATTTCTATTTCACAGCAGACAGCTTTTCACAACCAGGACAGTGCTTGGTATAAGCAACACAGACTCAGCTGCAGGATTTTCTGGTTCTGGGACAGCCTAATGTTTGGAAAAGGCCTCCCTAGAAGCACCAAACCTGACTGGAGCCTGTGCCCAGGAACTGAAGGGAGATACTCAACAGCAGCCACAGCCCCCTGAGAGTGGTCACAGGTCAGATCCTGTCCCGCCAGCTCCACCACTGTGATGGACTGAGGCTAATTTACACCAGCTCAGCTAGCAGCTCACTGCACACACGCAGCCCTGCTCTGTGAGGCTTGCTTTCCAGCACTCAGTTGTCTCTCTAGCTTTTCATGACAGAAAGCATGCCTGGCAGCACTGGAGGCAGTGGCATGCCTCTGCCCAGGACGGTTTGAATGTGCCTTTGCCATCAGATCCACAGGGCAGAGGCTGCATCTCCCACTGTGTGCCCAAGTCTAACAAGGGCTCTTTAGCAAAGGGCACCAGGCCCCTTCCTACAGTGCAGGCACCCCAAAGGGGCATGCAATAAAAGGTGTTTAACAGTCCCTGTACTGGGTCTGGTTGGGATGGAGTTAATTGGCTTCATAGCAGCTCATATGGTGCTGTGTTTTGTTTTGTGACCAAAACAATGCTGATAACACTTTAATGTTTTAGCTATTGCTGAACAGTGTTTGCACAGCATCAAGGCCTTCTCTGTTTCTCACTTGATGTGAGCTCACATCTCCTGTCCTGGAGCAGCCCAGCACCACCAGCTCATCTGGCTGCCACAACCTCCCAGTGAAGCACCCCCCACTCATCTCTAATTCACCAAAGCATGTCAGCACTCTAGATGCAAAACCAATTCAAGCCTGAACTGATGGTTCCAGCATCCTTCCCACCCAGACATGAGTCTCCCATTGCACAAAAATGTAAACAGCTTTTTCAGACAAAGTCCGTAAATGCTCACCTGTGGCTGCTACTCCAGCTAGGGAAGGTTCAGCGCTTGCATTTCACTTCATGCCTCAATCACTTTGTGGTACCAAGAAAGGGAGCAGCATCATCTGCCAGCACAACAGTCAGCCCTCTAGGCAGGGCTAATGATATCCCATTCCACAACCCCAGCTCCAGCTCACAAGCTCTTGTCTGCCTCAGCTAATCCATTGCCAAGTCCTGGGCAAGGCAAAGCAAGGCCATGTCTGCATCTGCAGAGTCAGCCACAGTCCCTGGTCACTCATCCCACAGTCTGTGGGGGCTCACAGTTGCAGCCCTGGTCCGTTGCGCGCCTGTGGCTTGCCCACGCACCCAGCTGACCAAGGTGCTGGCATCAACCTCCGCCATACCTGCCACGGAGGCTGTTCATGCCTTGCGCATCCACCAGAAGCTGGGCCAGATCAAACCCACCCAAGGGTTCACCTGAGAGATGAACTCGGGTGACAACGCAGACAGGAGGGATTTGGGAAGGACACGGTCACTTCTCTGCCTCAGTGAGACTAGCTGAGCCATTGCCCAGTGGAGGATCCTGGTTCTAATCTCATCGTTCACAGCACCTTTCAAATTAATTCGTTAATTGGCACGTCAGGCTGCGCATATGAAACAAGGATGCATGGCTCCCTCTGCCGGCATGTGGCCCGAGGAGGAGCCCCACGCCCTCTCTCCTCTCCAGAAGCCAGGGAAGGGCCAGGCCTGCTCCCGCCAGCCTGAGCTGCTCCGGGCGCCGAGGGCTCGGGGCCAGGCCCTGGGTGCCAGCCCGGCCAGGGCTGACCTCGCACCTCAGCGGTGGGCAGCGCCCCAGCAAGTCCGAGATCTGGCACGGGAAGATTCCCCAGCTCCTGCACTGTGGTGCAGGTGAGGATGCCCAGTGAAGGTGCGCCCTGCCTTTGGACAGTATTACTGGACCAGGAGTTTTATTGCAAAAAATATCATGCCCTTGGGGAACAGCCCAGGAGGGCTGTAGCAAACAGGTGTTCAGCTGACTTTTAAAAGTTTAAGCAGGAATGTAATTTCTTAAGGACTCTGCTGATGCTCAGCTATTCCTACCTGCCTGCTATCAAAAGGTTCAGCTGTATTTCATAAGTGGGAAGGCAGCCAAGCTCAGAAAGCTGGTGAAGTCCAGCTCCTGAAGGAACCCCTCACCTGTACATCCTCGACCTTCTAGACTCCAGTGACAGGGGAAACAATTCCCTCTCCCACACACGCACAACACCATCACCAACAGGCACATGCCTTGTCAGGGCCATAACAACAGGGGAGAAAATGTGTTTTCACACTGTAAAAAAAAATGGAATAGTGAAAATCCGGAAGGATCCAAGGCTAACTCTGGAGTTTGGTACCAGGAGGGGGGGGACAGTGTCCCACGCCAGGTCAACAACCTTTTTGCTCACTTTTAGTATGTGCCCATCTCAAACTGCTCCTCTCTAGACAGGGTGACAGAGTGCTGGTTGTGGAAAGGAGGTGGCCTGAGCTTAGGAGCCACTTTTAATGACAAGGATTACTGAAGAAACAGCATTTTGGGGATTTGGGATTCTGGGAAGCAGCTGCAGTAGGAGCAGAGGGAGATAATCCCAGTGTGACAGACAGAGAGGCAAGGAAGCAGGACTGGAGAAGGGAGTGCAGCATCCCCAGGCACACACAGAAGCTATTGTCTTGCACAGGGCATCCTGCACAGGGGGAACAGCCATCCCACAGCAGAAAGAGGCTGCCAGAACAAGGGCCTGGCCCAGGGCTCCCAGCACCCTTCTGTCCTGGGATGGCCAGACCATGAGGGTTTCTAAGCCTCTGGAGCAGCCAAACCTTTACCTGTCCTTCCTGACTCTGGGCCACGAGGGGACTCAGACCCAGAAGAGCTATCTGCCCCACAGCCTACGATCAGGAAGCCCAGGCTCCTCAGCCAGCTTGCAGCCTCCAAGCAACCTGCAAGTGAACAGCCAGCACTGAGAGGAGCAGACCCAGGACAGGGCCTGGGGGTGGAGGATGCATGCCCCAGGGTACCCAACTCCAGTGCCTCTCAGGTGGGCACAGGGCCTCAGACCCTCCATAAGCTGGGGTCTGCCTGCACACAGCTCTAGAGTGCCAAATCATAGGGAAGGGCAGCAGTGGCCAAGAAAGAGGATCAGAGACAGATGCGTGCCACCCACAGAGGCTGTGCTGAGTTCCCAGGTGCTGCTGTGCAGAGTGCTGGCGGACAAGGCTTCCCTGGCTGCCCCCACAAGCCTGTCACTCCCACATGCACGAAAGACTGCGTGCTGTAAGGCATTGGATACAGCTCATCTGCAGGAACGAGCTCTCTCCTGCCAGACCAGTATCAGGACCATATCACACACTCCTTCTCTGACTCAGTTTTGCAATCAAAACCTCAGGGAAATGCTAGCTTACCAAAGCAGTGTTTAAGTCCTGTGCTTGCTCCCACAGCTGCTGTTTCCAAACATCTGACATCCTTGCTCTGCTAGGGGTACACACTTTTCCCCATCTATGTGCACATCACTACCTGCCTGTACCTACATTCACATATAGGCTTCTGCTAAAAGGAGTTCAAAGCTTTTGAGGCTCCATTTATTGCCCAAGATGTTTCTATGGCGACTCCCTTCACATCCCATCATTGGCTGCAGAAAGCTTCTGGCCATCAACAGCTTCAGGTGAGTTGAGGGCCTCAAGCTTCAAGTCACCTGCAGTTGTTAATGCCACCAGCTACAGTTAATTAGGAAGAGATTAACAAAAACCCACCTGAAGTAGCCATGGTGAGTGAGGCAATGTCAGCAAGTAAAGAGGAGTGATCCCATGTCTTCTTTCCCTTGGTGTTCTCTGGAGTACTGTAGCAGGGAGGAGCAACCAAGAGGGGTAAGGGGTATCTGCGAAAGGGTGCTGGACAAACAGTTCTGCTTTCATGATTCCCTGGAAGGACTTCCCAAACAGCAAGGCTCACATAGCTGCTGTAGCCAGAGCATGGGACCACTTCACCCCATGCAGTAGCTGGCCCTGACACACTGCTTCCCAAACCAGGGGCAGGATGCTCTCAGTTCTGCTTGGTAAGCACCCGGCTAAATTATTCTACAGGGCAGCTGTGGATCCGTGGCTGTTGCTGACAAGCACCAGGCCCAGCATCACCTCCATTGCACCCACAGCTTCCATCATCAGCCGGTCAGGGCCAAATTCAGCACAGGCGATAGCGGTGACAGAGCATGTGAGACAGGCAAGGTTGCTCTCCGCTTGTGGAGCAGACCCTGCACACAACAGTTTGATAGTAGTGTTAACAGGCACTTTGCCTAGAGTCTCAGTCCTGCAGTGTGTCAGCTAAGGCATAGCTCTCTCACAAGAGATCCAAAATTAGGAAGGGTAGCACTGAGTAGAGTCAAAGCTGAATGAGCTCTGTTTGGCTTATTTTTCCAGGCTCATTGATGGCACTGCCAGAGCCAGAGTGAGGGGCAAGGAAGTGAGTAAAAACAGGGCAGCAGAATGGGGCACAGCATGCAGAGAGGAGGCAAGTGCAGATTTCCGGCAGGCAAGAGAAGCAGGGCAGGACTGGGAATCCAGAGAAGTGATGCCATTTGCTGAAAAAAAATGTAATGAGGTTCCAATGAGTATTTTAACCTCCACTTGTGTTTAGTGAGCTACCCTGAGATGGGGCACCCAGCAGAAAGGAGACACTTCCTGAAAAGCACCTTGATTTTCAGCACTGCTTGTAGGTTTAGGAGCAGTGAATGATCCAGTCCAAACCGGTCCCTTGGGCTGGCTGCCTTTCCTAGGCGCAAGGGCGCAACTACCCCCGCTCTCAAGAAGAAAAATGCGGGGGCCTCAAGCTTAGCAGGGTCTGTCCTCCACTTTTTGTTCAAAGAGGCCTTGTAGGACCTCTGGGGAGAAATGCCTGACAGCACCAGCGCTGCCTCTATCCCCAGCTGGTACCAGTGGCGCACACTCACCACCACAGTGCACCAGTGCGCACACTTGCTCACCACCCCAGCGCTTCCCCACGCCGCAGCGGGGGCAGCAGGGCACCGGCGGAGAGGCTGGGTCAGCTCAGCGAGGAGGCGGCAGAGCAGGCACTCTGAAACCCGAAGTTTGAAGATAAAAGCCATGCCCAGCCCACTGAGACACAGGCAGCCCCAGACCAAACCATGCACTGTGAACAATCTCTCCTCATGCTTCCGCCTCCTAGTAGTGTCATGTATTCCCGTTTGCCTTACGTGCACCAGCTAATCTTAACAGCAAAGGGAGCTCTGCAGCTGCAGCAGGCTCCACACCTGCCTGCCACCTACCACATGCCAATGCCCAATGCCCACGGTGTCCCACAGGCCCTCAAAGGAAAAAAGAGAAGGGGCCGTAACGCTGTCAAAGAGACGGAGACATCCATTTGCAGGGAGAACTCAAACCACACTGCAAGAGGATCAGAGGAACAGCATCACCAAGAAGAAAACCCACAGCTTCCATAGGAAAAGAAAGAACCTACATCCACTGCAGACATCCTGGCCAGCCTTGTGGGATTAGGGAAGGCACTGGTTGCTGAAGAAGGCATCCACTTTTGCTACCCAGACATTGCACTGTAGAACCAGCACTAAAGTGCCATCCAACAACCCTTCCCCAACAGGATAACACAGAACTGTCTCCTCTCAGCCGCAGCACAAAAGGCAATGAAAAGAAAGAAAAATGAAGGAAACGCAGAGCCAGACTAAAGTAAAGTCTGGACTAGTCTCTGTAAACAGGGTTGTTGCAAAGGATAAGACTGAAAATTAATGTAATGTGCTGTATTCTTTTTACAGACTTTGCAAATAATAAAAAGTGATGATTAAATGAAAAAGAAATTGTGAACTGGGAGGATGGGTCTCTGCAGCGGCAGGAACAGAGAGCCCTTCCACTGCCCCCTCTCCACAGCTCTCTGAAGCAGAAACCAACCCACAAACTGGATGCAACTGCAGATACAGATGCCCCACAGGGCTGAGCAGGTAGTGGGCACCCAACCCATGCTAGGTGAATGGGTGAGTCCCAGTCCAAACCCCTGAAATGAGCTCCCCATATGCCAGCTCTGCATGGGAGCAGGGAAGGCTGATAGGCAGCAATTTGCAGCCCAAACCCAGCCACAAAGCCCCAACTTTTCTGCTGGGGCAGAGCAGGGACTGTGCTTCACAAGCAACACAGCTCGCAGGGACATGGCAGGCATGAGCCCTGCAAATGCTAGAGTAGCCAAATCGAAGGGGCAGAGCTCTGCACCCTCACCTGCTGCCCAGGGCACAGCCACACACAGACATCACCCAAGGACAAGGTAAAATGGGGGGAGCCCTGCTAGCTGGAGAGCAAACAGCCGGCAAGTGCCAAGGGTGCAGGGCAGGATGCTCTCAGGGCTACAAACAGGGTCCGAGGCAAAGCTGGTTACATCCCTCCCCATCGGCCACCCTTCCCTGCAACGCAATGCCATGGGATAAACTGGTGGTAGAGACAAAAGAGATCCAGCAAACAGCAAGGCACTGTATGCCATGGCCACCTACCACCTCAGGCAAGGAATCCTGTTTGGACTCACACCCACCTAATCTTTACATGTAATTTTTCAAAAAAGCAGATCACTCAAAATGGCCCATGCCTCAGGATATGTGTAGACTTATCTGCAGAGAAGTGTCATTGCTTGTAAACCCAAACATAGTTGCATAACCACATAGTTAAAAGATAATGACACAAATTCATACACGGTTGTATTCTTATGTACAAATACTGTTCAGTGACCTGATGTTGAAAGAACACAAGTATCACCGTACTATTTCTTCTTCAATCTGTTTTTCTTTACTTTTCAAAGATGGGCTTTCAAAATAAAAAAATAATTATTTGAAAAATATGTAATTATACTTTAAAGGAATAACTAACTTCAGATCAAATCCCACCTGAAGTCCAGTTTTGTTTCAAAACTGGTTTGAATCGTTCTATGACAACAAGAAACAAGATTGGTCATAGAAACAAGATTGTTTCTATGAACAATCTAATCCTTCTAACAAAATAAAGTGCATGGGTAGCAAAAGGGGTTTCAAACAAACAAACATTCCCCCACAATATCTGCACCCAAATTTTACTACTATGGGCTAGTGATTAGGAGCACGAAAGTGAAATTTGCTAGGAAAAAAGCCTGCTAGATCAATATCATTTTCAAAGTGAAAAAAACCCCAAAAAGCTGATCAGACAGTATACACAACAAACAGTAAATTATGACCCTATTCTGAGAATCCTTACACACAAGCAAGGAACTATGGATTTTTCAAATAAGCTATTGCATGTTAAATCATGAAAATATCATATTATTTGATACAGAGCTAGGAAAAATAGGATTTTAACTGTTATTTTTAACCCACTGACGGCCTTTTCTTTTTTTTTTTTTTTTTCTGGAGACCTGCTAGCTTCTTTTGAAAGAGAGTTTTAAAATTGACCTTGTTTCAGTAGCACTCCTCTGTCCTAGGTATGAAATCACCATATCATATTATAAAGTGTCAATGCACCAAAAAGCAAAGGGCATTTTTTTTTTTTTTTTTTTTTTTAGGCAGGAACAAAGCTGTCTCTTTTTACTTATGAAACAGCACATGCTTTTTCTTTCACAAGCCCACCAATTTCAACATTGTATTATTCAGCAACCAGCATTTCACACCGAGACCAAGCCTCACTTGCTCTGACCCTCACCTCACTGGAGCAAAGAGGTGTATGCGATACAAAAGTCAGTAGAGAATCTGGGCCAGCTTATTCAGATTTTAGTGGGCTCTACCCTGTGCTGCACTCAGGGTAGAGTTGACTCATTGTCAACATTTTCAGGGATTTCACCAATGAGCAGCAGAACCACCCTTTGGCCTCAAACACAAACACAGTATCAGTACAGGAAAACTATTTCCGACTCTTGTTTCCATTTCCCCCTGCTATGTGATACCCAAAGCCAGAGAAGCAATTTATTTTCAGCATTTGAAAACTGATGTACCAGGATCATGATTTCCAACCCTGATAATTGTTTGCTGCAAATACTCCTTATCCAGTGCTCATGAAAGAGGTGGAGAGCATTCACCTCATAAGGGAAAACCTGGCAAAGCCCAGGCTCTGTCTGAGCTGGACACAAGATCTACAGGTACAGAGACTGCAGGCTTCAGCCCTTCTCTGACCATTAGGTACTCTGAAGAGATAGAAACAGGTCCCAAAGAAACAGTCATCATCTGAGATTTCCTTGGTGGCATGCAAGACTATGGTATTGGCTGTGGTTGCAACGCATGGTATTTTAACAGCATAGTACCAGCCTAGTAGCAGGGACAGAGAAGCACATCTCCCCGTTTATTTCCCCTGGCCATGCAAGCAAGCTCTGGAGAAACAGAGCTCTGGTGGAGCCACTCTTCTTAGCCCTCTCAGGTCCAAAGGCTTCCCTGAGTGGTCTTACATCTTACAAAGTTATGTCTTAACTCTGAGCCTGCCTCTCCTTGCTGCTATCTACACCATCATCCCTGTAACTGGTCTTGTTCATGCATAAAATGAGGTTAGAAGAAAAGACAACACAGATCTCCTCAGACTGTAAGGGATGTTACAACTGTCAGCAATCAAACAAAAAAGAGAACAGAGGCATCTACTGCATCCCTCCTTCCCCTGCCGGCACCATGATTGACCACAGGAGCCTGGCTGCCACAGGATGTGCTCCCAGGACGCTCAGCAGGACGCATGCAGTGCTGGCATCTCTGGGCCTGGACAAGCTGCTGTAGCTGGGCATGCAGGAGGAACAGACGTGGCTGCAGCACTTGCTCCCAGAAGGCCTGTGCACAGCCATTTAGGAACCACATTTTAAATGAGGAAAGTGCTAGTTTTAGCACAGTTATTTTTAGTTTGTTGTTAGAAAAACGTGCGTCTGTAAAGAGAGATGTTACCTTGCCTGCTGAAAGGACTCGGGCAGGACTCCTCAGGCATCTCGGTTGCACGTTCACACACATCCCCGAGCAAAGCCCCTGTGGTAACTAGCATGAAGGGCTCTGGTCTCAGTAAGAAAAACGGGGAGATAGCTCTGGGGTAGGAAGGAGCCCGAAGAAGATGTTTTAAGATACCACCGGTTTGAAAAAGAGCTGCAGCTCTTTCAGCACCCGAGCGCTTTAATGGAAGGGTATGCTGAAACCCTGCTGCTGACAGAGCCGGTGCTGGAGCCCTGGGTACCACACGCTAGGCACCCCGGCAGCGATGCCCAAAGGGGCATCAAACCTCCAACTTCACCTGCCCTCCAACACCGAAGCGACCCAGCGGTCGCAGCCCGCGGTCCCGGGGCGCCCGGGGGCAGGGCCGAGTCCGCACTCACCTGCGGGGAGCGCCAGCCGCGGCCCCGCCGAGCGGCAGCAAAGTTTGCGGCGCGGCGAGGGACGGAGAAGTTGGGCTCCCCCGCGGTGCCCGCCCCGCCGCCCGCCCAGCCCGCCGCCCGCGCCGGCTCTTACCTGGGGCGGCGGCCGCGGCAGCCCCCCCGCGCGGGGCGCTCGGCCTCCCGCGGCATCCTTGCGCGGCACCTGGGCGGCGCGGCGCCCGGCACGGAGCAGATCGCAGCCCCGGCAGCCGGGCGCGGAGCGGATCGCAGCCTCGGCGCCCGGGCGCGGAGCGGATCGCAGCCTCGGCGCGGCGGGCAGTGCGGCGCCCCGACCGGCGGCGGCGGCGAGCGGAGCCGGCTGCTGGCACCGGGCGGGCACGGCGCGAGGCGGGGCGCGGGCGGCGGGGTGTGTGGCTGGGGATGCATGTGCGGCGAGAGCCGCCTTCCTCCCCCTCGCTTCCTTCGCTCCCTTCCTTCCCTCCTTCCCCGCCAGCCCTGCCCAGCCCAGCCCAGCCCAGCCTCTGCTGGAGACTCTGAGAATGCAGCGCCGGGTCCCCGCCCGGGACCGGCCCCGGGCAGCCGGCCCTGGGGACCTCCCCTAGAGACCGGCCGCGGGGACAGGCCCTGGGGACCCCGCCGCGGGGACTGGCCCGCTCCGTGCCTCGGGAGCCGGCTCCGGGGCCCGCCCCACCCCAGCCCTCGGGCCCCGGCCGGCCCCGGCCCTGCGGACAGCTGCCCCCCGCGGGCTGCCGCGGGCCCCGAGCGGGCGGGGGAGCGCTGCCCGCCAGGCGGGCCCTCTCCGCTGCCCTGCGGTGCCCCCGCCCCGGGCACCCGCGTCGCCTCCGCTGACCCCAGTACCGTGCCTGCCCGGGGACCCCGGGGAGCGGCCAAGGCCAGCCCGGAGGCAGGGAGCGAGCCGCGGTGCTGGGGCGCGGGGAGCAGACGTCGGCTCCCCCGGCTCAGGCCCGGCCCCTCCGAGCACCGATGCCGGGCGGCGCCAGGGGCCGAGAACGCACGAACTGCGCGTGGGAGCGCAGCGCGGGGCCGGGGCATCCAGCAGGTCAGGGAGACCCCAGTCCGCCCTTCCCCAGCCCTTGAATACGGCCAGATCCCGATGGCCCAGCGGCAGCTTGGCAAGGGCTGCAGTAGGGGCTCTGGGCACGACGGGTAGGCTCTGGGCACCACAGGGGCTGCGGCTGGGGCTGGCAGACCCCCTCCTGATGTGCACCTGGGTGGCCATGGCAGCTGGCATCCTCAGCACCCACCTCGGGTCTCAGGTGCCTCCTCCAGAGCCCTGCTTGAACCACAGCAGGCGCCATCCAGGCTCAGCAGCACTCTGGGGCTGCAGGGGCCGCCAAGTTTACAGACCGCTCTGGGCATGATCAGGACAGATCAAAGGTGGAAGCAGGGAAGACGCTCAAGGCTGGTCAGGCTGCAATACCATTTTGGGACAGATAAATCTGATCATGCAAGGCGGGGTTTAACCACAACTCAGACAAACAGCCCCCAGTGGGACATTTTCCAGTCTCCACTGTCCCGGGTCTCACATCTTACCTGGAGAAAATGCTCTCCTGCTTCCACAGCAATCTCTGGCATTGGGCCTTGGAGTTTGGCCCTGGAAGGAGCACAAGGGAACACCAGAGAAGGGAATGCCCTGTTGCTCCATGTGTGCAGTGCCTTGCACAAGGCAACAAATCCTCTGCTTGGCCAATACGGGCCAAGAAACAGTAGTAATCCAGCAGCGGTTATCCACAAACCACCTGGGTATGGTGCTTCCTGCACAGGCAGGTGGCCTGCAGGTCAGGGAGAGGTGGGTGGAAAGCAAAAGAGAGGGGTTTATAACCACAGCAAGAATCCAGGAGGAGTGACTCCTCCTTTCCAGGGCCAAGAGACGAGCAGGGCACAGATCCAGCAGCAGGCTCAGGCAGCTGTCCTCCCCACCTTCGCACTGGCTGGCACAAGGCTTCCCATCCTCATACTACTGCATGACTCCCACCCTCACAGGCCAATGGGGACCTGAAGAAGACCTAGGAAGTGCTCCATACCAGCTCCTTCAGACATGGAAGCATCTAGAAATGTCTTCAATCCCAGTGTGAGAGCAAGAAACCTCCCAGCTGCAAGCACTGCTGCCAAAGTAGATCCAGCTTGTGCCTGATGCTCTTGTAGGGAAAGGAGCAAAGCCTGGAGCACAGCTGCTCCACCGCTAACACTGTCTGTAAACAGAGACCTTGCTCAATGCCAATCTAGCCCTAGGACAGCTGCTAGGCTCTTGTGCCAACATTGACACAGGCACTGGGAACACCCAGATCCTTGCACTGGGACAGCCAAGAGGCTGCCTCTCACAGTGCAGTGGCAGCGCAGATGGAGCTGAGCCCACCTGGCAGAAAGCATCCAATAAGCTGGTGTGATACCGGGTGGAGATGGTTCCAGCACTTGTCTGTAGTTGTGGTGCCCTTTTCCAATCTGTTTTTGCTAAGACCCCCTTACCCTGGAGCCAGGGAAGGTTTGTCTCTCCTGCCATCACACCCTGTCCCGTGTCACAGCTGCTCCATGCCTGATCTAGTTGAAGATGTCCCTGCTCATTGCAGGGGGGTTTGGACCCTTTAATGGGGTCCAACCATCTAATTTAATGGGTACCAACCACCCTTTAGATGATCTTTAAAGGTCCCTTCCAACCCAAACTATTCTATGATACTATGCCCTCTTGCTGCTGTCCTGCAGGGTGCTGATAAGGCCAGCCACGTCTGCCCCAGCCCAGCTCCCAAACAAGTCCCAGAGAGCCCTGTAACAAGGCATGTTATGACAGGCCTTCCGTGAGACCTGAAATCAGCAATGCTTCAGAGTATGCCCAGGTCACACAGTAGCACAGGCCAGGAGCCGCCCCATGTGCTGTGGGGAAGGGATGATGGAGGATGCAAAGCAGGAGAACAAAGACCACCTGTGACATGACCACTCCCTTTGGGAACGGGGCTCCCCACATGCGCGAACACTGAACACAGCCTCCACATATCTGTCCTGCAGCCTCTCACAAAATTTGACATATCCCTTTCATGTCGTGTCTTGTATTCTCAGTGACAGAAGAACGGATGGGTTATCCTTTGACTTTGCTGCCATCCCCTTTATCTCCATGGGAATTTAGTCCACATCTGGCTTCTCCTTTCCCCTTATTCCCACCATTGCTTTATCCCAGCATTCAAATAGGTCTTTTGTATTTCTTAGCTCTCCTCTACCTGCAGCATTCTTCCCTTATTCTGATATACTCTCCCCACCTCATTGAACTCCAGGCCCCTTTGCTTTGTTCTCTCCCTATCTGTCCCTTTCTTTCCACTAGTGACTTGTTCCTTTTCTTGTTGTGATTTGTCTTCTCTGCTCTGTCCCTTTCACTCATCTATTCTCCTCATCTCTTTTTGCTCCTTCCTTTTCCTTTTTCCAGTCTTTGCACCCCCCCTCCCCCCTCCTGTGTGCCTTTGTCTGTATGGAGTTGAAAGTTAAAAGCTTTTCCAACTTGATCCTGAGCAGCTTTCCCTGGTGCTTTCATCTTCACAACATATTTGTAAAACTGCTCAGACTGAAGAGCCATGACATGACCAACTAAAGAAATATCAGAAAGAAACAGGACTCCCAACATGGGACGGAAATTTGCCTTCTCCAAGAAAATCTCCCTGGTTCACTAGTACTGAGGTTCTCTCTCTACAGTTCCTGTAAACATGATATAAAACCTGTTTCCTCTTCCTGGCCTCATCCTCCTCCCTGGTGAGTTCAGTGCTGGGAGGGGCAAACACAGGGCTGCCCAAGAGCTCCCCATCACCTCCTGCCAAAAAGTAGCCATGACCAACCTGCTCTCCCTCCCCTCTCACTAGCAGCTCCCACCAGGTTTGTCATTCCTGCTGTATCAATCACAAACTGCTAGCCAGAGTGAAGAGCTGATCACACCAGGAAAGATGCTCTGGCTCTTGTCCAGTCCTGCTCCCTGCTCCTCCTTCACGCAAAGATGGCAGAGACCTGGCAAGCTCTCCCAGGTGATGTGTCACCAATCCCTCTCAGCTGCCAAAAGGAGTTCTTTCTTACCACTTTCTCATGTGTTCTGTGCAGGGTCTAACATTGTTTGGGGTAGAGCAGCTGCAGACAACGACTTCAGGAAAATCCAGGGAAGAAGTACTTTTGAGCCACTGCTTTCTTGGTGCTCTTGTGCAGCCTGTGCTTTGCAGGGTTCATGGGTGAGCATGGAAGTATGGTCGATCTTACCTGTGACCAGTGGCAAGGAATTCCAGAGTTACCAGTACAGATCTGTGCGGTGTCACATGGAGCAAGTCAAAGTGCTGTCTGCTTACTTGGAAATTGTTGCTGAGAAGCCCATGAATCCTGGCTATTCTCACAACTCTATGAGAGATTAATCTTGCTAAATCCTCCTACTTCTTCCCTATTGGAGAAACAGATTCAGCACAGGACAAGCTCTGTGACTCACCTCTCTGTTGGCAGAGCCAGCTCCCATTAATCTAACTCCCTGTCTAATGTCCACATTTGGCTGGCAGGCAATCCATCTCCAGTCCAGCTTTCTGTCCAGGATCCAGCTCCCCCGTCAGTCAGAGCCTACCTAACGCTGGGTGCTCCCTGGCAGGACAGGGGCAGTCTGCAGCCCAGTACCAGGATGACAGCAGGGGACAGAATCTGGGATGGATGGGTGCTTGCTAGGCAAAGCGATACCTGGCTGCAGTGGCAGCTGGACTCAGCATCTGCCCAGCAGACCTGTTTTCATTCTCTGACCTCACCCCGCCTCATCTCAGCAGAACAAACAGATTCACATAGCTGAGTCCCACCAGTCTTGCCCTTCATGGGGTGCGGGATTCAGTCTGCTGTGCTCCAAGTTCACCCTGATAGGAGCTGAACACTCGGCGTTAGGACTGGCAGAGAGGGCTTTGCTCCCAGAGCTGCAGCTCAGGATGCCACAAAGGCTGCATGGAAGCAAGTCCCCCTGCCAAACTCCCTGCAGTGTCCCTGGGTGGTCACATTTGCTCCTGCTGTGCTTAGCAGCCAGCTCTTGCAAGCAGCATGTCCTTGCCTCACACTGCCTGTCTCCTGGGGGCTGCAATGCAGGATGCCACATTACGTGCCCAGATTGCCTCCTGCCTTTTCCTGGATGCTGTTCTGGCACAGGTCTAGAAAGATGGACCCCACAGGCTGGTTGCACCACATGACTTTCGTCATACCCCATGGCTAGGGAGAGGCCTCTGTACCCCCTAAAAGTCCCGGCACCATGACTCCTGCTGGAGATAGGGGCAAGAGCTGAAGGCAGCAACTCTGTGCTCACACAGGTCCTCTAGAGTTGGGATGACTCCTTAATACACCACAGAGTGTGCCCACACAAAGCTGGAGCTGACATAACATGGTTGGGAGGGGCACAGCCCAGCACTGCCCTAAGTTTGCTGGGCACAGATGGGCCAAAACCCCCAATCTATTGCCCGGAGCCATTTTTCACATGCCTCCCCACTTACTCCTGCCAGCCAAATGTCCCTGCCTTGCTGAGGCTCTTTGGTGCTGCTTTGAGTCTTTTCCTGGCAGCATTCCCACTGTCTCACACATTTAGGCACTTCCTGCCACCAGAGCCTGGCAGCTCCCCCCCATCTTTATTCTCCCCAAGTACTGTGTCATTTGCAGACTCCATGGTGTCAGCCTTGTGACTAGATTCCAATGCCTTTATGAATAATTTGTTGCGCAATTATAAAGCAAATATTTAATTGAACTTTATGTAAAATTGCTTCTGCCTCTTGAGCACTGAACCACTGGCTGGGGATAGGGCATTGCGTGACCACATCAGGCCCCAGGGCCCTGTGAAGAGGCTAGCAGCAAACTGTCAGACCCCTTCCCCAGGAGCCTGTGGCCTGCACGCAGACAGCTGGCCCTGGCTGCTCCCAGCTGAGACTATGGAGGCGAGTGCTAGGGGATGGCTCTGCACTGGCCCCAGAGACTGCCGCAGATGCACCAGCTGCAAGATTGCAGTGCAGCTCCCTTCCCTTGGGAGCGTGTCCTCAGGCCCTAGCAGGAGAACACGTCTTCCTCAGCTGAGCAGCAGAACAAACCAGCTGGAGCATTCCCACAGTGTGACCAGTGATACATTGGAAGAGCCCAGCATGAAGTATATCACTGTAGAAAACATCTCTGTGACAAGTTGTTGGCAGTCAGGTTTCAGCACAAAGATAAGGACAGCTGCAAAGACACTGGCTTTCCTTCTTTCCAGTCCTTTTCCTTCCAGGACGAGACTGGAGTATGCAGATGGGAAACTTGCACTGCAGCTGACTCTTTAAGGGAGGGCATGCCATGTCTCAACCACATCGGGAAGCAGTCTGAATTGATAACAAGAGCTTTGGCACCAGGGTGCCTATCCTGGGAGAGGCTCCTCAGCACACACTAGGGCCAGTGGTCTGTGCAGAAATACTCTGTGTACCATGACATCACCTGCAGGCTCAGCTGGAAGAGTTTGAATGGAGGGGGTCTGGACACTCCTCAGATTGGCCATGGCATCGCCTCTGTAGGGAAAAAAACATCTATATCAGCAAAACCAACAGAACTGGACAAAATCCTAATTTACCATGGTCTGTAAAAGAGGCTGAAGTGCCTATTTCCAGTGAGGCGAATTTGAAATTGAAAGAGGAAAACGAGTGCATTGAAGAGATCAGAAGCTCCTTTCCAAGTGCGTATCTGGTACAGGTAATTACTAACTGACCTGGAGGGGCTCTTGAAATCGACCTAATGCAGCAGATTCTGGTGCTCAGAGTGACTCCAGGGCTGGGGACAGGCATGTACGTGCAGTACCCCCAGCTGAGAGGCTGGCATGACAGGACAGGCTGCTGTGCAGTCAGGGGGCTAGCAAGGGAAAATGCAAGGCCTGAGGCCAGGCAGGTGTTGCGGAAGAAGGTAACAGTGGTCTGCGTGGTGCTCACCCCCATAAGTATCCTAAGCCTAGCCAGAGTATGTACAGCTGGAAGAAAGGGACTGGTTAGCTGTTGGAAGCTGGAAACTTGCCCTTGCATGGGGCAGGTCAGTTTGCAGTGATGGGGAAAGGAGGGCTTGGAGCCTAGCCTGGAGTGGCTGCGCTGACACACTGGGAAAGGATGGATGGGGAGTCTGCTCAGATGAGCTCAGCAGCTGAGGCACTGGATCTGGACCACGAGGTGGAGGCTGCAGTCCCTCCTCCAGTGCTGAAGGGTGCAGAAATGCAACATACCCTGCTGACAGGACTGCATGTTATTAGTTTCTCCACAGAGACCACAGTAAAGAACAGCAGTTCCTTGTGTGAGCCTGGGGATATCCCCTTCCCCAGCAGCACTTTCTTGCCTCTCAACTCAGCTTGGGCACCTGCTCCGCTCAGCTGTTGCTTTTATGGCTACAGATGAAGCAGTGCAACTTACCCTTTGGCTCCCAGCCACATGCTCCCTGCTGCCAGCTCACCCCAGGACCAGGTCCATTAGCTGTTGCCTCTGGCAGCTCCCCTTGCTTCCCAGCCCTTGTTGCTTTTCACTCACAGGCGTTAAAGGTTCCTTTCGAGACACACCTTTCTGCTTCCTCTGCAATCCAGGCATTTCTTTAATAAATAGCATTTGTACTGGCTCTGTGATGTCTATTTGGCTCCAAGCTTTCATCTCCACTGCTGGTTGTGCCCAGCATGAAATGCTGCCACTCAGCCTATAAAAATTAATGGTTGGGGCAGTTATTTGTAGCAGTCATTCAGCATTTGCCTTGCTGGTCCAGTCCCAGACTATAGCCTGAAGAAAGCCCAACAGCAAGTGTTTGGCTCTGCTAGTGGGCAGGCAGACAGTGTGACTGAGAGGTGAGCCAGGGAGAATGATGCCCTGCTGTGGGAGGTGTTTGCACAATGCCTGTCCATCAGTGGCACAGGGACTCATTCCAAGTTGTTTGCTCTCAAGTCCTACAGCTAGATGCATGGCTCACCACCTAGGCATTGCAAGAGAGTGGATAGCTGAAGCTATGCCCTAGATATACAATATAACAACCAGTGCAAAGAAAATGGAGGAAAGGCAGAGGTTTGGGCTATCAGGTCTGGGCTGCATCCAAGGGTCCCAGCTAGATGGAAAGCTTAGGACAGGGCTAACTGGCAGGAGGAGCATGATACAGCCTCCTTTTGTCATCCTCTCCCTAGTAAATACACATGCACGCACACTCACTCTCACACACACACTCTTTTGTGGCCCTGACACCAGCCAAGAGCAGAGAGAAACAGGGCTCAAAGCAATCATAATCTTCCCATAACAATGGTAGAACCGTGGTGCACTGAAAGCCACAATCTGGCTGCAAAAAGCTGTGGAGAGGATGTAAGCTGGAAAATAGTTGTTTATTTCCGGTACTAGGATGGTCTTTGGACTCACATCCCAGGAAGGCAGAGTGATCTGAGCACTTCTGGAGTACACTAGTGCTGAGTCCAGCACTCTGAAGGATATGCACTCTGGATTGGGAAGACCACCATAATGTGGTTGGGAGGGACCAGCAAAGCCCCCCTACACTGAAGGGATAGGAAGCCCTATCCAGTTCCTACATCTGGAAGGTGCAGCATCAGACCCAGCTCTGCTTATCTTTCATCGTGCCCAGTCCCCTCTGACTGAAATCCTGCTCAGCCACCACTACTATTAGATCCACTGCTTTTAACAGACAATATATGTGCATATCTAGTCAATCCCCCAGCTTCCTTTATCCCCCTGACAGCCCCTGTTGTACTGAGTTCTCTTTAAAGTTATGCTTTCCTTGTGCCATTTATTGTTCTGCTGTTGCCAGTAGCAGGCTTCTCTGCATATATGATAAGCTTCTACAGCTTCTCCAAAGTGCAACTGCAGGAATCTGAACCTCCCAAAAGACATGTTGTAAGTGCATCATGTTGAGCTCCTCTGCTCACTCAATTACCAGGATCCAGAGAATGATCCTAACTTTCTAAAAATGTTAGTATTTCCAAACTGTGCAATTGTGTCTTCCCTACTACTTTTCAAATAGCCCAGTATAGGTATTTTTAGAATAGATTCAAACATAGTCCATCACGGCCTTTGTGCACATAACTAAGTATTCACCAGTTTAGCTGTTGTACGCCTGCCTTTCCTTTTTCCAGGGATACCGTCCTACTAACCTACCTTGAAACTGTCTTTGTCTTGAAGTTAGCTGGGGCATAGAATCATAGAATGGCATCTCTTGACTGTTTTCACCGCTTCACAGGGTAAAGTCTATGAGATACTCTTACGGGCTGAAAGTCCTCCAGAGCCATAGCTATGGCTGCAGCTTTTATGAACACACATTCTGAATCACATTTTGCAGCCTTTTACAGGGATATGGTTTAGGGCCACATTTGTTGTAACTTGGGAGTTTTCTGGGAAATGCTCCTACTTTCTGTAGGTGCTCCATATCCGTTGCCAGTGGTGGTTTCTCCTCTCCAATGGGTGCTCCTCTGGGTGGGCAGAGGAGTCCTCTTGCCCAGCAGACTTCTGCTGTTGAAGCTTCTGGCTCTTGTACATACACTTGCCTTTCCTTTTATGCTGTATGCAGAATTCCGCAGATTAGTCTGTGTTCACAATTCTCACACATCCTCAGCTCCAAGGTTTTACTGCAGGTCTTTAATTCTGTCACATATTGATTGACTGTTTCTGCTTGCAGGAAAAGGATTGGAAATGTTAAAATGATTCATTGTTTTGTGGGGTACACAGCCACATTTGTCGTGTTTACATTTTCCCTTACACATTCCTTTCCTCCTCCCACCCGAGGCACAGAGACTGGGGCTTTTGCGTTAGTGCTTCTTTCATCTGCACTAATTGCTGTTAAGTGGATCTCAAACTGCCTGACAGTTTCTGTTCTCTACTGCATCCCAGCAGGGAACAATTTAACACTGGACCCTGTGATATGCTTGTTAGTTCTTCCAAGGGCTCCTGGAAACCACTAAAGTTCATACTTAAATTTTGTCAGAGCCACCTTGCAAAGAGAAGCATATGTATGAAGAAAAGATTGCCTCCATTGGGGCTGCTACTGAACCAGCCCTGGCAAAAGTGACTTAGCTTTCTGAACAGTGAATTGCAGGGGGTTAAAAATAATTTCCCACAGTATCTTTTTGTGCCCCCTGTCCTGAGAACTTGACATTGTGCAAGCACAGACCACAGAGACCACCAATGACAGCACACCCCCCCTGGGACATGGGGAGGGAAGTCTCATCTGCTTGCGGACACTGTGGAGTTCAATGCACGCTGGGAGAGTCAAGCAGCGGTGTGCTCTGCACTCAGCAAGGATGAACAAGCCAGCCAAAAGCTCTGCATTGCCATTGCTAAGCGCACTGCAAGTCCTTCCTTCCTCCACCAGTATCTGGAGACAACAGGCTGGTGACCCTAGAGGCACCTCCTTTTGCCCAGCAGCAGCTAGCCCATAAGTCAGCTCTCCAGCAGATCATGTTTGCCCATTGCCTTCTTCACTAGGCTTCAGAGCCACCAAGGCACACACACTGGTTTGGCATTTAGCCCCTCCTGGCCCTGGGCTGGCAAACAAGGCCCTGAGTCCCTCACACAGGCACGGTGCTGTGGTTCAGTCCATGGCACACACAGTGATCCTCCAGTGCTGGTGCTGGGGAGCTGCCTCCTTGCAGAGCAGCAGCCTGTAAGGGCAGCTGGGCGAAAACGAGCCCATTGCCCCTGTGGTGCACTGGGAGCCTTGGCCTCCAGGCTGCCAGGATCTGGAAGGCCATGCCCGAGTAGGGCCATGCAATGTTCAGAGTGTGGCTCCTTAGGGAACCGTTGAAATTACCTTTGGAGAAACAGCAGCAGCCTGCACCATGGCCCTGGGGCAGAGATGAGGAGCAGGCTACACATGCCACTTCCTTCTCTTAAACTTCAAACGCACCATCAGACCTAAATTATTCACTTGTAATCCCTGGAGCTGGCAGCAGCTCAGAGAGGATCCAGCTCAGGTGATAAGAAGGAAGAAAGAAAAAAAAGAACCCATTAAATTTAAAAACCTCTGAGAGTCATAAAATGTAAAAATATATTCAGGACAGGAGCCAGGCCAGCATGGGAAAGCTGGGTGCAAGCAGGGTCTGACACTGGCAGGTCTCTGAGCATGAGGGGGGTACCATGTAAGATGAGGGAACCTGAGGCTAAGAAGGCTGGTGGGGCTTGGTGATCCTGG
This sequence comes from Mycteria americana, assembly GCF_035582795.1. Taxonomy (NCBI): domain Eukaryota; kingdom Metazoa; phylum Chordata; class Aves; order Ciconiiformes; family Ciconiidae; genus Mycteria; species Mycteria americana. Next base: position 18,574,527 of record NC_134378.1, read on the forward strand.
GTGCTCAGCTCTGCTACCTCTTCTAACTCCTCACGGTCCTTTATCCTCTCTCTGTGGTGTAGATGGAGTGAGAAAAGAGCAGAAAACACATGCAGAGGGAGTAGAGCTGGGCTAAGAGTGTCCAACCCAGGCTGAGAGCAGAGTCCTGCTCTCCAAGGCGGCAGTCAAGGGACTGCCCTCTCCCTCTCCGCAGCCAGACCCGTCTCAATCTCCCCGGAGAAGGTGTTTGGGATCCCCAAAGCCAAGGTGTGGAGCAGCTGTGTCACGGTGCCAGCAGCACCCAGCAGCCCTATCCCCAGGGACACGACCAAGATGCCCAGAGCTGCCTTGGCTCCTGCAACATACTTGGAAAGCTCTTGTTTACTGGGATCTAATGCAGTTACAAAGCTAACTGAAAACAGAGAGCAGCTCCTGGCAAGGCACAGGCTGCAGAGAGCTGGAATGAAAAGCATTTAAAATGTCTTGCACCAGCCTGGCTGCTCCTGTGCCCACCAGCTTCGGTCTGCTCATGCAGTGTGTGCTCCATCACCTCTGAAATGAACTGCATCAATCAGGGAGAAATACTCCCATCTCAAGCCTGGAAACATACCCTGGCACAGCTCCCCAGGGGCCAGCACCCCTCCCCATCTGCCAGGTACAGAGCAAGCAGCAGGCACCTGAGGGTACTGCTGCTTTGCCCTGTGCCATGCAGAAGCATCGGCAGCCAGTGGCACAGCTGCACCCAGCTCAATCTCCATAGCACAGTGAGCCCAAGCCCCACACCTCTGCCTTAGGCCAGGCTATGCAAAAGCAGGAGGGTCTGACAACAGGGTGGTGGGCACCCACTAGCTCAGCCCTTCCCAGAAGCTCTGGGGATAGCTTCAGGAGACACAGGAGAGATGACAATGTCCTGGCTCAGTCTCAGTGGCTCTGCAGTCAGAGTTGCTGACAACACCACAGGGAAGGTCTTCAGTCTAAGCTCTGTCCAGGCAGGTGGGCAGCTCTCTTCAGCTTCACCTGCTGTCAGTGGCACATTGCAAATGGCTGTGGGGAGGACAGACAGAGAGCAGCAATGCAGACACTGACCATGTCTGCCAGCAGAACCCTGATCCCAGGCATTCAGTGCCCTGGCAGACCTCCGCAGGGCAGAGGGGAGGACTCAGAGAGGACTGTGCCTCACAGCAGTTGGGAGAAGTGGTGGCTTTAGAGTCTCAAGAGCCTTGTGCATCCTCTTGTTGCAGTCCACCGGCTCTCCATCCCCAATGCTCTGGACCCAGACCCAGGCTGAGCTTTGTGTTTCCAGCCTCTTTGCAACATAGCTCAAGCTGCCTGAGCTGACTCAAATCCTGGGGCTCCATATCAGCTCCCATCTACGTATCCGAGATGAGAAAAGGGGCTGCAGACACTGCTGGGGTTGCACCAACCTGGCTTGGAGGGGGCAGGCTGAGACTGTTACTCACCAAGACTCTGCAGACAGAGCAGCTGCACCTCCCGCCTTGGCTGCACCTCCCAGTGAAGGCTGCCGGGCACTTGCAGAGAGCATGGATCACTCCTCAGAAGAGCAGCCAGATGGGAAGGTCTGTGTGAGCCTGATAACAGCTGCTGCTTGGCTCCTCTCCCTGGCAGGCCTGCATGGGGCACACAAGTGCCAGTGTCTGGGGCTCCAGGAAAAGGGAGGGGCTACATGCCCCGAGGCCAAGCTGGCATCTCTGTCCTTGAGAGCCCCCAACACAGCTCCTCCTGCTAGAACCTCCCCAGGGAGTGCAGAGCGACTGCTCACCCCCACGGTGTAAGGGTAGGTGGGAAGTGCATACCCTCAGTGCGGTCAGACACTTTGCAGATGCTGAGCCAGGCTCCTCATGCCTCTGGCAAGCACAGAACTGGGTGCTGTGGCACAGAGTGAGAAGCCAGCACCTCTTCCCTACCAGGGCTCAAGGAACTTGTCCCTGCCCTAAGGCGGACTGAAGGACATGGAGTGGCTGGCTCTGGACCACCGAGGGCAGGACGGGAGCCCAAGGCCAGGCAAGTGCTTCACTTGCACTGAGATGCCAGCAGAGATGCCATGGATGCAAGGGGTAAGGCCAGGTGAGAAAGAAGAGGAAGGCCTGGCTGTTAGTGGCAGGAGTGCTAAAATTCACTATTAAACTACACTCTAAACTGATTTTTAAAGTTCTCTTTCCTCTGGACATGGTGAAAACATAGTGCCAAGTAAGCTGCCCCCACTTTTCTGCACAGCAATCAATAACCCATCATTGCATCGAAGTGGGCAACTTCACCCAGCCCACACTGATTCCAATTCATCCACCCTCCACCAAAGGCATCTCAACAAGCAAAGCAGCTCTATGCTTCTTCACCTGCTGAACCAACACAGCACCAGAGCCAGGGTGCTGAGCAGGCTGGGGCAAATAAGCAAGGATGGAGGATGTTTCCTGGGTGTGGAAAGGAGAGGAAGGCCTGGGAAAGGTCTCCTGATGCCCGGGGACCATGGAAGCCACAGGACAAACAAGAAGGTCACTAGTTCAGCAAAAGTTTATGCATACTTCTGCATCAGAACTTGCTGCCTCAGTCCTGGCAGTCTTGCAATTTAGATGGAGGATAGATGTGATGGCAAAGACAAAACCTGGGCTTTTCAACTCATTTTCACACTCTGTGCCTGTGAGATGGGCTTGACTTGTTAGGTAGGTGAAGATACCACAATGATTGTACGGGGAAGGAGGTAGAAAACAAGGCAGAGAGAGTGGATTGCAATCAGTCACAAGACAATCAAAACAAAAACTAAAGCCCAAGGTCCAGCACTTGGCTTTTTCTCATGCAAACCTCTCTGCACCCTTGTTATCAGCAAATCTGGAATCAACCTCCATTCCCTGCAGGTAAGGAAGGAGGTGAGAGGGATCAGCAAGGCATTGCAAAATTGGTTCTATTTTTAGATGTACAGGAGGCCTCTGAAGGAACAAGGGACTGCCCATCACCTCTGTTTCCACATGACAAAGGTACTAGCACTTCCTGGGCCAGCAGTGCCCAAACTTTTGGGAGGTACTGTCCTTGGCTGTGGAGTCAGTACAGGCCTTTCTTTGGGCATCTTGACACTTTAGGGCCATGAATGTCCTCAGCAGGCTCCCCCCTACCCGCTGGGACCCTCCCCACCTCTTCCTGGCTTTTCCAGGAGATCTGGGCAACAGGGCTGCAGCTCCTGGCCTGGCTCCATGGCAGAGGCTGTGCTCACCTCCTGCCCCGCAGCACCAGGGAAGGGCAGAAGCAGCAGCAAGGAGCGCATGATGCTGAGGCAGGCAGCACCCTTACCCTGAAGATGGCTGCAGGTGCCACTTCTGCACCAGTTGGAGAGACTTTTCTTCCTCCACAAGACCAGTGACTTGGTTCTGCAGCAGCCCTATGCTGACATCCAGACCCCAGCAGAGCAGCAAAGAACAGGCTCCCCACTGGAGTTACACCCCACTGACCCCACCCTTTGCCAGTTCTTTGTGGCTTGAGGGTGCGCAGATCCCAGCACCCCATCCCACCCCAGCTGCTCGCTGCCGCAGAGCAGATCCAGGCAAACCACTCGTCAGGAACAAAGCCCTTTCCTGAGTGGGCTGGGCTGCCTTGCCTGCGACTAAATATTCAGAGGCACTGTGCACTAGCCCTTTGATCAGCAATTTATCTCTTCATGCCACAAGTTTCGTGGAGCCTAGCGTTTCCGCCCCATGCTCAGCCTAGGTCCCAGGAGCCTGGAAGACAGGTGTGAGGAATTAGCTACAGGGACTAATGCTCTGACAGGAACCAGCACCAAAAGCACGGGACAGAGCGTAATGTTTATTACATTTGAAGCAAAGCAAACATGTGGCCTACTTATGTATCTAGAGAGAATTAATTGGGGAGCTCCACAAAGCAGCAGATTATAAATTAGAATAATTTTCACCAACTTCAGCCCATTCATCTTATTTCACACCAGGCCTGTCAGCTCAGCCTGATGCGGCTGTCTGCAGCTCCAGACCCGCAGGCTGCTGTCTGGTGGCACCAGGGGACTGTCAGCAGCCAGCCCCATGGGCACTGCATGCCTAAACTCCCAGGAAGCATGTGGGGTCAAGCCAAGGCACACGCCTTGAATGGGAAGCAAACTCAGAGCCTTGCGGACAGCTCCAGAGGTGCTGAGTGCCACCAGCTGTCATCTGCAGAGGTATCCAGAGTGCTCTGCTCCAGGGACTGGCCACAGAGAGCAGAGATGCCGGGTGCCTGCCCTGTGCTCCTCCATCCCCCTTCACTCGCTGGCAGCCAGCAGAGGGGTGGGGGGCCAGCAGGGCTGCGCATGCACCTCCTTACCCTCCCCACCCCAGTTAGGATCCTGGGTTAGGGACCAGGCTTTGCTGATGTGACGTAACAGGCAACCTCAGGCCAAGGTCAGGTGGAGACTCCCTTTGCACAACTTAGAGGTCACTCCTGGGGACACCACCCATGATGTGCAGGTGCCTACCTGGAGCTGCTGGGAGTGTAATGCTCTGCACGCCCAAGGCACTGGGGGCCTTGGAATCACACCTCATGGAGGAGCAACCCATTCACAGACATTCCTGTGCAAGGAGCAACAGTGGTCAGAAACTGGCAAAGCAGCTTGTGCCTGAGGCACTCTAGCCCTCACAGCCCAGAGCCCAGTAGGTGCCCCCGAGGCATTTCAGGGATTCTGGCGAGGAGCCAAAACACCCAGAGCAGAGCAGCCACTGCCTCCCAGATGGTGGGATCTTGCCGGCACCTCTCAAAGCAGAGGATTAGAGTAACTCTGATATGGTCTATACTTATAGATGCCAAGGGGACAGCACGCAAAATACCATATTGATGCTGGGATCATTTATCTCCAAAAGGTCACCTGCTGCCTCACTGGAAGGAATGTTAAAAGAGCCAGTGGAGATGGCTGGGCAACACCTGAAAAGGAGGATCTATTCCTGAAGATGCAGTTCGGGTCAGACCACAGCCACCAGGATCTCAACTCTCCTGCCCTTCACAGTGATCAGAGGTGGACAGAACCAGAGGTGGGATCAGAGCCTCACAGCACCCACCCATGTGCAAATGAGAGCACTCCCAGGAAGGTGTCTGCAGGGCTCCAGACACAGTCAAAATGGTTTCCACAGGGAGCAGCAAAAGTCTGGCCCAAGAGGCCTTCTAGCTCATGTTGTGTCTCCAGAGTGGCCAGAAGCAACTGCCTGGAGCAGAACAGGGACAGGGCAAGCAGGTGTGATGCACTTCCTGACACTCTCCCAGACTCCAACAGTTTTCAGCTCAAAGAGACACATGCCAATTTGTACTCGGTCTTTTCCACAAAACTATCCAGAAGCAGGATGTCCCAGGAGCTAGCATGCTGCCAAGGGCTTCAGAGATGCACATAACAGCCTTGCCTCAGCTGACAGGGCCAGGCAAGCTTCATCCCATGGCAGGGACTCCTGTCAACCTGTTTTTAGCAGCTGTAGCAACCTGCATTGACACACAAGCTGCCTGGTTCAGCAAGCCCACCAGAGTCCACACTGGTAAGGGCAGAGCCCACCAGACACCCTAGACCAGATGTGGCATGCCCCACATACTGGGTCCCATCCAGCTGCTGCCTTGTCCTTCCTGGCTCTAACTGTGCAGGGAAGCCCAGGGTTTCCGGATGGGCACCAGGTGAGGAGTGCCTGCCACAGCCTGGTCCCATGCAAGAGTAGCTTTCTACGCCTTCATTGCTGCTCTCTGTGTGTCAGCTGCAGCCCCCACTCTGCACCCGGCTGGCTGATAATTTGTGTTATAAAGAGAGAGTTTGTTCAAATGGCATTACTAATTAGTATAGAAATACTATCAGCATCGTTAATGCATTCCAAACAGTTCTGCACGTTGGCACCATGTGAAAGCAGCACTGGGGCAGAGACCAAGGTGGCAAAGCCAGGCGAGGGCCCGGACTGAGCCCAGCTCAGTTCTGCTGACGCTGAGCAGTGAAACAGCATTGTCTCTGCCCCAGCACTGCTCTCCCTGGTACAGCAATCAGTAAAAGTTGGACCAGGACGGATTTGTGTCTGTGTGTGTGTACAAGCATACACGTGTGTGTGGTAGGGAATCATGATGACAGAAACTACCCAGCATGGGAATTTTAGGACAAGAGAGGGAAACTGGTAGAAAGGAACTGAGGCAGGGACATGGGGGTAGCAATAAAACAGAATGTAAAGTGGATGAATTATTTACTGCAAGAAACAATTGTGAAGTCACTTACTCCGGCCCTGTGCATCCAAAATGGTGTCTGCAGCATTTCTCACATCTCCCTGGTGTGCGGAGTGACTTTTTTACAATTGGATGCACGAGGCTGGGGTAATCTTATAAGAGACTCCAGAAAATCAGTTTAGTATTGATCATGTGCTGAATTTAAAGGCTTTCCACATCCATCTGCTGCTGCTACTCAGGTGACAGCTCAGCTGGGACCTGGGTGCTCACTGGGTGCCTGCACCCCAGAGCCACATCATTCGGCTCAACCCAGTGGCTGGGCTGATGCACAGCAGCATGGGGGGCCAAGGCATCACACTGCAGCTCAGTTTATCAGCCAGCAGAGTCACATGGCTGCTCCCCACTGAGCTTTTTGATGAAGTCCCCCCATGGATCAGTCTGCTGTGCTCCTCTCATCCCTGGGACCAGGGGGTTGTGGATTGTAGTGGATCATGCGCTTATCTAACAGGGGCAGCAGCTGCCAGAGACCAACAGAAAAAGGGTGACAGGTTATAGAGAGCAGTTTGCATGGACCAGCACCTAATGCCAACACCCTGCACCAGGGTGACAGCACCTGGCACTGTCCCCAAGGAGGTGCCAGCTGCCACTGCAGGGCAGCCATAGCACCTAGACCTGTTCAGCATAGCCCCTCGCCAGTTCTCACACAGGTGCTGCCAGGAGCCATTGCCTCCTGCATGGAGCAAAGAGTTGGCCTTGGGCATGGAGGAGGGGGCTCTGAGCACCTGCTGCTTCTCTGGATGCTGCAGACAGGACTATAAATTGAACAACCCTTCCTGAGCAGGCAAAGGCCCCTGCAGCCCCTCATCTGGCAGGGTGTGATTGGAGCACAGCTGAAGCACAAAGGGCCCTATCATAGGCAGACCATGCCAGCAAGAGCCTGGAAAAGCTCCAACCCTGGGGAGACAGGGTGACAAGAAAAGGCACACAGAGAGACAGAGCGCAGGGAGGAATACACATGGAACAGAACCTCTGTCCGTGTCTTTAAAGAAGTGTCTCCTGGTGTTTGCCTTGGACTCTGCAGGTCTTCTAGATACGGGACTGCAAAGGGTGAGCCCAGACTCCAGAGACTGGCAGCAGGATAGCTGCTGTGACATGCCCACAAATGTGACAGGAAGAGGGAATTCAGACATTATGGGACTGTTAAACATACTGCATCATGATGAGGTTTCAGTTTTTTCTTTTAATAATATGCATATTGCAAGTTCTTATGAAGTCATGAAAGCTGTGAGCCATGCTGTCCAAAAGACAACCTGCCTTCTGGTGCTAAAATATAAACTTATAAAGCATTTTTGCAAAACAATACAAGTGAAATGTATGAGAAATCTACTGATTTACTGAAAGAGGAGATGTGCAGGGTAGAAAAAAATGACTCTTCCAGGTCCATATTTACTCAACAAAAGACCTATATTCAAATAACTCTTAGAGCAGGTCACTGGCATTCTCACAGAGGTTGAGTGGCTGAAAGTAAGGCTACAACATAAAGAGGCCCTCTTAATCAGAACAGAGAACAGAAATTGTATGGACATGCTTTAAAACATCAGGCGCTTCTTCAAAATCCCCAGGCAAAAGCTTGACTCCAAAAATCCATTTTGCAAAGACACCAACTGGGGTGAAGTGGGACTGAACTGTTGCATAGCTGCCCACAGGTGAAAAAGCACTGACAAGGCAGCACTCTTGACAAAGGGCACTGTCCAGTGAGGACCTCAGTGCACTATAGCTGGTAGGTGCTTAGATGCAGATCTTCAATCTAGACGTTCATAAGCATCCAATTCTTTTGCTGTTGTTGTTGTTGTTGCTGCCGCTGTTGCTTTGTTTTCAATAGCTGCAGCTAAACATTTAACCTTTACGTTGAGGGAATGACCTAAACATGTTCTTCCAGGCTGGTCGGCAGCAAGGCTGTCTCACAGCTAGCAGAGAAATGCCTTTCCTTTCAGCTTGGCAAATCAATATGCTGTGTGGCTGGCAGACTTGCAGGTGTCCCCTGCTCAGAACACATGGAAGGGTCTCAGAGGTGGGATACAAGCATTTCTCCAGATTGCAGGTCTAACAGAGAGGTAGGCACGAACCTCCATCTTCTTGGCAAGCAGGAGAAAAGCAGCTCACAATTTGGAAACCATATAATTGTTCCAGCTGGGAGGCTGGCTCTGGCTGTTGCTGTCCCAAGCCTGTGGCTCTGCCAGCAGATGAGGCACTTATTCAGCATCCTAGGATTTCAGATGGCACAGAAAGAGTTACAAGAAGGAGCAGCAGATTAATCGCGAGTTAATATGGTCCCACGTTTTTTATTACTCTCAGAGTATTAAATTGATAGCCTGGTACCAAAGGCCAGAAGTGTCACCTCTCAACAAGATGAAATCTATGTAGCCCGTGGACAGGGGAAAGCCACAAGATTTATAAAGGCATCCATAAAATTAACATTTGGATGAGCATGTGGGAGAACAGAGACCATGAACTGCAGCAGCAGGTTGGCAAGTACCTGCCGCCTCTGCATTTAGAGCCCAGCAGACATTGTTGACTGGGCGCATCCTCCTGCACTGATGCCTGGCTAAGCAGGGCCGCAGAGCCGCCCTATTGCCAGGAAGGGGCTGCCAGGGAGCTTTTGGGAGATGGTGGCATTTTGGTAGTGCCGTGGGGAGTAAGTGACAAGGGCAGGAACAGGCCAAATCTCAGATCTCCTCGGGGGATCACTCCCTGGCCCTAGTGGTGGAAGCATCTCCCCTCGGTTTGGCTTAGACAGAGACGAAGGCTCAGGCCCTCTCTCCACCCTCAGCTTTCTGCATGGCTCAGTCTGTGCTGTCTGAGCAAGCACCAAATCTGACAAGGCAATGGGACCTGGGGAACATGCGTTTCCACAGATCATGGAGCTCAAGATACTGTCATGCCAGGAGCCAGGAAATGGTGACCCCAGGCACACCTCATTGACCCAGGGAGGCCCTGAGAATACCTTGCCTCTCTCTTGCTGCCACAGGACTCCATCCCCACCCCACCATCCAGGTGCCCGAGGGCTGTCCCCCAGCACAGCAGAGACACTGGACACCCACAACCCTGGCAGCTTTCAGGGTGCACAGCAAGGTGATTATCTCTGGGTGCACGTCACAGTGCGGGCACAGGGCAAAGGGACTGCTGACACACGGGCCTGTTCAATGTTCTGTTACCACTGCTTGTAGAGTCAGGGTCTTGGCATCTCTGGGCCTCTGCCCTTCCTCTGCACAGTGAGGGCAATACTCCAGCCCTACCACAGAACTAGGGACACCACAGACCTGCTGGGATAGCATGGTGCTCAGGGCCACACACTTATCCAGACTGGCTGATCCTGCGCTGCACAGCACACACTTCTACATGTAGACACCATGGCATGTCATAACTGTGTGCACTCAGCCGCGTGCCATGCATGCTGTGCTGCAGGCTCACACACCTGGCGCACTGTCTCAACACGCAGTGCAAATGGAGCCATTACCACTGCTGCCTGCAGTATGACTGCTTGCAATTAAAGGAATGAAATGTTTATACAGGAATAAATCTGTGTTAATGAGGTGAATCCTGCTCCCGCCCTGACAGGCTCTAAAACAAGGCTAGGAACTTGGGGGAAGGGAAAAGGTTCAAATGTGTGCTGCTCCCAGCCAGCAGCTAGGCCTGGGAAGGGAAGTGGGGAGGGAAAGGGGAACAAACTCAGGCAGCTGGCTGGTTGCGTGCAGGAGCCACCAGTTCTTTGATTTCCCCGTCTGGTTCCCCCCACGTGGAATTAGCAGGAGAGACCAGACCATTCTCAGGCTTGCTCAGGCTCAGGAGGTGTTTGAGCTGTTTCCTTCCCTGGGAAGGGGGCTGCACCTGGCTCAAAGATTTAGGAAGAGCACAAGCGATTAGGACAGCAATGCTGCCACAGAGTGGGGACACACTGCTTTGGGCCCTTCAACCTCAACAGCCTGTCTAGAAAAGTCCTTTGCTGAAGCTAGCAGCAGGGGCTATGCAGGAGGAAATCCCTATGCAGGTCATCCTTGCTCTCCTCTATTCCTCAGAAACACTCCACTAATCCCTGTCGCCTGCCTACATGGGAAACCACGGAGACACAGAATCCAATTAGCTTGAAATCCTGCTCTGGCTCCCGCACAGCATCTCCCTCTGATAGAGCTGTGGAGCTGCAGAGATAAACAGTGCATTAGGATTCCAGTGGGGTCTGGCTGGCAGGGATGGCTTTGGAACTGCAGCACCAGCCCGGGGAACGAGTGAGGCACCAGCGTGCCTTTCCCAAGCCTCTCTCTCCACCTCTAATTCATACCAACTCTTCCTCCTTGCTCATCCTGCAGCACCATTCCCTCAGCTGAGCCCAGCTGTGCAAGGTGAAAGCTGAGGACTCGGGCTAGAGCCAGGAGGTCTCCAGGCTGGCTTACCTACCACAGGGCCTGCACTCTTCGCAGGTGGAGAAAAACCTCTTAGGGGCTGAATGGCATCAAAGTCTCTTGGCTGCTGGGGGTGGCCACGGTGGCATGAAGCACAGTGCCAGGGCCCATCTCCTCACCACTGCAACCCCCCAGGACATCTCTGTGCCCAGAGGTCCCTTCAGCACCAGCATGATGCATGTCACCCTCAGCTCCCTTGTCCCTCCTCCAGCAGGGACTGGCCCTGCGTGGCTGTCTCTCTGGAATGACCTGGGGGACAAGCCGGTCCCAACCCCACAGAGACAGCGGGGAAAGGGACTGAAACAGGTAATCCTCCCCTGGACAAGCTCAGCACAGCCTCTAGTCACGGCCAAGCAGAGTGCAAGGGGTAACTGTTGCTGACTCTGTGCTACACCCTGGCTGTGCCTGTGGCAACAAGTCGTCTGTGCCTGATGCTACCACAGCCATGCCTGCCGTACTCACACTCTTCCTTGCACCCACAGTAAATTACCTGCTTTGCATTTTGCAGCAGCAACTTAACAGTATTAATTCATTGTGTTCTGTCTTTAACAAATACCATTATCATATCACCAGCCAGGATTATGCAAATCCTGTGAAAGGAATTATTTCTCTCCCCAAAGTCACCTTGATTTATCAGTTTTAGCCCAAAATGAAAGAGAAGTTGCTTTGGATAAACTGTGAAACACACGACCACACCCGGGGGGCTATGATGGCCCCATAGGGCAAAATACACGTCCAGGCCAGGCACAGCTGTGCCCAGCTGGGTGACCCTTCATATCCACAGGTGACACAGGGGCAGCTCTGTGCTGGCCCCCACCAAGACCGCTCCTGTGCCAGAGTGCAGGTGGACCTGGACACTAAGAAACTGGGCCCTGGACCAAGAGCTGGGGAAACAATGCCGTTGCAAAATATTCCTGGGATAACTCTATGGCACCATTCCCCAGGCACAGGGCCACGGAGCAGGTCTGAGGCTGTGCAGAAGCATATGGGGCTGGAAACAAGCAAACTTTCTGAAACTGCATTAAGGATTGCTCTGTGGCTGCCAGTAGTCTGCCCCCCTCCCTGTCCCTGCTTTCCAGGCCACCACTTCAGGTTGAGCCTGCGTCACGCATAACAAACTGGTGTGTCCTCCCATGCAAGCGTGGATGCTGCTTGGATCAATGAGCAAACCTGCATCCCGCTCCAGGAATTAGCTCTTTAACAGGGTCCTCAAATAACATAATGCCTTTGTCCATAATTTCCTTTGCTGCAGAGATAAAGGCTCCCCATCCCTTTGAAGTGGCTAGACCTGGCTGCAGTTGCCCCTCAGCATGTAAGGAAGCACTTGTGTGATTAAAGTAACCTTTTTCCCATTATTAGTCAGCAATTTGAATCAGGTTCTCGTCTTCAGCAGAAGGCGAGAACAGCACCCTAGTAAGAAGGGAGGACTTCTACTCTTTCACAGTGCAGACAGCAAGCCTCTGCAACCTGAGCACAGCCTGCTCTTGCAAGAGGAACCAGGTCCTTGGCTTGGGCTTTGCCCTCATGGCCAGCAATTACTTTATGTGTTCCGGCTCAGTGCAGAGGGACTATTCTGAAAGAGAGTTCTGCTTCAGATTCCATTAACCATGGATGGTAGCTGTGTAGGAGAAGCAAAAACCTCCCCAGTTAGTCCTAAACATTTTTTATTTTCAAACTCAGTGTGTTCTGGCAGACGAAGAATCAAAGGCAGCAACCATGATTTGGAGCAGCACCATGACTGCAGGTTGGTGCACTGAAAAGCCATTGACAGGTGTACACTCAGCAGCTCTTGTGCTTATGGCTCACACATAACTCTAACAGAGATGGGAAATTCCTCTGAAAAACCATACCGTGACAGAGACAAGGATGAAATCAGGCAGTGGCAACCTATGGTAAAATACAGCTCAGTAAAACAGAATTATCCCCAAACCAAAACCTGGAAACAAAAACCTTAAAAGAAATCCCTGGCACAATGCCTGTACCCCCACAGCTAGCACACCCACACCCCTGGCTGTGGTCTGCAGTCTGCAGAGTCAGAAAGTGTTCAGTCTGCATTCAGCCTAACCTGCTCTGGGCCTGGGGAGCGGTGAACAGGCCAGGCTCAGTGGGGACACCTGGGGCCAACACAGAGCTGGGTACAGGCTGGCTGGTGCTTGTGGTGTGGGATGTTTCCAACCACGAGCAGAGACATTGAGGAGGAACTAAAAGAGCCACCTTGGCCATCCCAGGACAGAGCCTGAGCGCTGACGGGAGAGAGATGCATCCACCTGGCACAGCAAAGACCCAGGGTTCAGGCTGCTCCTAGTCTCACAGAGAGTCATTCTCATTCCTGCTCTGATGTGTTCAACCTGGTCTCTCCTTGATCTGTTCCAGCTACTCTCATCTTCCCCTCTGCATCCCCCCATCCCTAACTTCTCATCACCAGCTCTCATTTCCAGTTGTGCCTGATATCTTCTGATCATTTCACACCTTCACTCATGCTGCCCTAAACCGGGCTCTGCCAGGCCACCACTGTCCTTGCAAGATCAGAGGGAAGCTTGGAAAGAAGGACTACATCCTCCTCGCCTTGAGAATCCAAAGGATGAATCTTCCCAGATGTAGCCAGTCCTGCCCACCTTCCAGCTGGGACAGTCCCTCTCCACACACACGCACCCTTTCAGAGGCAGGCCTTGCTTTGCTGAGGACATGGACATGGGAAGCCAGAGGCTGGGAAGACAGGTGCGAAGCTAGAGCACAGGAGGAATGCAATGGCAGAGGCAGAAACAGGGAAGGCAATTCAATTTTCAGAGGCTGTCCCACCAATTCAGCTCAGAGAGACGATAAGAAACCCATTTCGAGCGATAGGCACCCTAATCCCCAGCCATCCTGTATTTCCATTTCCGAGAGGCGCTATTTCCAACAGGGAGGCATTTTACCATCTAGGTTTGCTAGAAGGGACAGCAATGGATTAAATACCAATTTTTCCAGCACTGTTTAACTCCTTCTGCGCCTACTCCTGCCACTTATGCAAGTGCTGGAGGTACAGGGCAGCGGAATGGCTGCTGCACTGTGCTCCAGAGCAGGAGAACAGAGCTGGGGGCCTCTCACAGGCTTTTCCCAGTGGCCTGCAGCCCGAAGAGACAGGGAAGAGGGGAAAAACTGAAATGCATCAGCAGTGCAGGCAGGGCCAGCTTAGACCAGGAATTTATTATTGCTCAAGGCAGGACTCTGAGACTCAACCGTGGGACAAAAGCCATGCAGCGAAGCCTACATCCACTGTTAAAACCATTAGACAGGTCCAAAGTGCTGCAAGACTGATTTAAAACTACATTTACAAGAACACAGGCACATAGAGAAAGAAGGAAGTAAACCATGCAGTGATGGCCATGCCCCCCACATGCCCACCACCTGCCCCACATCTCCAGTTTAAGCATTGTGGTGGAGGTGCAGCCTTTGCCTCCAAGTTACCGGGGAGAAGAAAGGCAAAAGCAGCACAGATGCAGCAAAGAGTGCATTGGCTGAAGAGGGACTGACTGGCACAGAAGCACATACAGATCAGTGGTAAATAACCTCACTATCTTCAGGAGGGCCATTCTCAGCACTGGGCAACAGCTGCCATCTTGAACATGTTGTGTCTTCCCCCATTGCTGCATGCTGGGTTGCTCAGGGCAAGCCTCCCCAGGGATGGTTGGTGCCTGTTCCCAGCCATCCTGGACCTCGCTGTTAGCAATGGCTATCTTACAAGAGCCATGTAACTTTCAACATCAAGCAGGACTTCTCCCGCCACTGGGAAGCCACTAAGTTACAGCATTCCTTGGATGCCAGCACAGTCTTTCCCCATATGCCTGTAGCCAGCCCTCTGTGCTTCCGCCACCCATCCCAGCCCTCTTCCTCATTCCACTGCCCTCACTCTGTGCTGAGGATCTCCATTTATCCCCATTTCCTGATGTTAGGACTCCTACCCACTATCTGAATCAGTCCTTCAGGCAGCTGAACAGCCCACAACTCCCAGCCCTACTTCTGTAGCACAACTGATTGCCCTGGCATCCCCCACAGCAGCTCCCTCCCCGCTCCCAGACATCAGACATAAAACTCTCCCCACAGTGCAGGAATAAAGCCCGAACATTCTGACTTAGCCCCTCCAAACCCCTCCCTTGACCCCTGTTATGAACTGAACCAGGGAGTTTTGTTGGGAAGGGGAGCCCCAGACAGCTGTTGCCTCGCAAACTGATAAGGCCCCTGGTGCAAGGCCTGCAGGAGGGAGCACTAAGAGCTCTCCCACCTCTCGGCATGGCTCCAACCACAGCTGTCCATTCATTCATCACCCACTAAACAAATGGAAATTTAAGGGCTCATGGCTCTAAAACACAGAAAACAATTCCCTGTGCATTTTAACGGTGCTGTAATTTATTGGATCAGAAATGATGAATGGCAGCAGAAGGGGGCTGGGCCCAGTGCACACGGCAGTGCTGATGCAGTGGAAACCAAAGAGAGACATATAGCTGAGGGGAGAGTCTGAGAAAGCTCCCAGGATTGTTGTTGCATGGGGCTGGGGGAACACCACTATCTACAAAGACCAATCCCTCCCACACCTTGCTACCCCACCATTCAGTGTAGGATTTGTAGGAGAGGCTTCTGTAAAAAACATCCATGTGAGGAAGAACAGTTGAGCGCTGTGCCAGCTATGCCTGTTCTCTGTGCCCCTGAGAGGCACACCATTATGCTTCTCATGCAGCCCTTTGCTGGTGGTTTTGCAGATTCAAGGCACAAGCAAGAAATGCAAAAAAGCTTCATCCCTGGGGGAAGAGGAACACCTGGTGGAAAGACAGAGTAAACATGAGCATTACCGCTCCTCCCCCATGTAATCTCCCAGCTCTGGAGTTTGAGCTGCATTCAGCAGTAATTGAAACCAGGCTCTTTAACACAGGTGCCAATTACTGCCTGTTAACGCAAGGAGCTCCGATAGATAAAGCAATTACCCAGCTCTGCGACGCTGGAAAGCACAAGATGAGATGGTAGGGCTACTTACGGTAGCGTGGGTCTTGTAGGACAGCTCTGTGCCCCAGCAAACCCTCTTGCAGTGCTAGACAGGGCAAGTTCTTGCACTCATGCCCTCTAGCTGCATACCGCCTGCATCTTCACATGAGTTAGCAATGTGCCCTTGCTGCAAAGAAGGCTAAGGATATCTTGGGGTGCATGAGGTAAAGTATTGCCAGCAGGTCGAGGGAGGTGATCCTTCCCCTTTATTCAGCACTGGTGAGGCCACACCTCACCCTGCTGGGCTCCTGAGTACAAGAGAGACATGGACATACTGGAGAGAGTCCAGCAAAAGGCCACAAAGATGATGAAGGGACTGGAGCACCTCACATACAAGGAAAGGCTGACAGAGCTGGGACTGTTCAGCTTGGAGAAGACTTGGGGACAATCTTATCCATGTATATAAACACCTGAAGGGAAGGTGTAAAGAGGACAAAGCCAGCCTCTTTTCAGTGGTGCTCAGCGACAGGACCAGAGGCAATGGAAACAAACCGAAACACAGGAGGTTCCCTCTGGACACCAGGAAACACTTTTTCACTGTGAGGGTGACTGAGCACTGGCACAGGTTGCCCAGAGAGTCTCCATCCTTGGAGATATGGACACAGTCCTGGGCAAACAGCTCTAGGTGGCCCTGCTTGAGCAAGGGGTTGGACAACATAACCTCCACAGGTCCCTTCCAACCTCAACCATTCTGTGTTTGTGATCTCTAACCACCCACATTCCTTGTTTTCTGTGCCCAGTTTCTCCACCCATCTTGGCCAGCTGCCTTTCCCCCCCTCTTCTCTGCTCAAAGCCCCCCTTTGTTTGCCTTTCTGGGGGTGATGTGGCAGTGAGGAAGATGGCTGATCCCAGGGGTAGCGTCATGATGATGGGGAGAGGACAACGGTAGGTGCAATTCCCAGCAAAAATCTGCTGCTCCTTGGTCTTTTATCCTCCAGTAACTGCTGACGTGGAAGGACAGTGCCTTAGGAGAACCTCAGTGGGTAATGACAAGAGGGTTGACCTATCCAGGCCAGCATCAAGTAGAGGGGAAATTGGTCTTTCACGGGACCACATCAGAGTCCTTTTTGCTCTACACAGAGCAAAACTACACCATTTACCTCCTGTACACCCTCAGTAGGGGATGTGCTGGTACCAAGCTCAGAGACATGGATGGGCAGCAATGAGTGGGAGCAGGCTGGCAAGGTTCCTCCCTGCATGGTGCTGTGAGCCAGATATGGTGCACACATGTCTAAAAGGATTTTGAAAAAATGGAGGATGTGCAGAATAATTACAAATGTGATTTGGAGGCTGGAGAAAACACTTGCCAGGGACAGAATGAAAAAGTTCAGTCTGTTATCTCACCAAAAAGGGAGCCTGAGAGGTGATTTGATTACAAGCACTTCACAGAGAAAAAATACTTGCTGTGAAAGAGCTCTTTAACTTTGTTAATAAAGGAGGCTGGAGCCTGTAGTCAAGCAAAGTGTAAAGAGGAAACACGGCACTGGGCCATGCTACCTGAGAACTGCCATCTGCTCTGCCTCCTCCACCCTGTCATAGAAGATGCATCAGCTCAGAGACACTGGGTTCATTACAGGCAAAACAGAATAATGGTATTTCTTACTTGGAGTTACACAGGGGCCCTAGATAAATGAATGGTCACTTCAGGCCTTAAAAATCTATGAAACTGCAGCCACAAGCTACAGACAGTACTGCATAAGGAGGCATCCTTGACACCTGCAAGAAACAGGGAGCTTCTCTGCATGATGTCTCCATGTTACTGGACTGCAGCAGGAACAACCCCAGGCACCCCAGGTCTACAAGCAGCCACTGGTCTCACCTGGCACCTGGGGACAGACCTAGGAATGTCAGTGCTTCCCAGTTTGGGCCTGCCTCTGCCCAAACCCACAACAGGCAGCACTCCTACATGGGATGGCTGCTGGCTTGCCCAGGGTCACCCCTGGCTGTAGCAATGCCTCCCTTCCCTGTGAAGCTGGTGCAAGGAGAAGTATCAAGAATATTCCCCCAAGCCCTCTCCCCACATGTGCTCTTTTCTCATTGCACTGTCCTTACTGCCCATACCAAAGTCCGTTGGACTGCCAGTGCATACCTGGCTCCCCTGGCCGCACTGCCGGCTGGGGAGTGCAGCTGCAGCCTCTGATCCAAGTATGACTGGAAGAGTGAGTCTGCTGAATGAATTAAAGAGAACAGATGTACAGGAGTATCAGAGCTACAAGGGGAATCCAACCCCACCCTGCAGATGTGGGGTCAGATGCTGTGACCCCTGAGGGAACCACTGGCAGGTTAAGGGAAACTGTCCAGGGAGAGACAGGGCATGTGGGGAGAACTTTAGCAGCGTCAGAAGGAAGCCAAAGACCTGTGTCCCAGGGCAGAAGCTATGTTGGGTTTGCAGGATTCATTCTCCCACAGGAAATTACTCTGGCAGACAGAGTGCTGGGCAGGAGCAGTATCTGTCTCCACAGGATACGCAGAGGCCAAGAAGAGGTTTAGGACCTGCTGTACATAACCCCAAACTTGGGAGTAGTCCCTGCCTGCAGAGCTTACTAACAAGACCAGCCTGCACCTGTCTCACAGTCTGGACAACCAACCATCAGCTCTGCTAACACAGTGACAGAGCAGTGCGCTGTATGGTCTTGCAGGCAAGCCCTCCTGTTTCAGTCCTGGCTCCAACATTGCCAGCCCTAACTTACCAAAAATTGCAAGTCAAATCATCCAAAACTGCATGAAGTTTCTAAAACCATGCCTGTTTTCTTTCCTCCCTAGGGGGCTTATTGGGGATAAGACCATTGGGATCTCCAGTCCCTGTTTTTCCCCACAACCTGGTTTCTAGAGCCCAGGATCTTCATTCCTGACCTACCTCAAAGCTAAGACTCTCTGTGGATACCAAACTCCAGCACCTGGGGCTTGGATAGTATCATTGAAGATTCACGAGCAGGCTGCATTCCTCCCTCTGGGGAGAAACACCCCTGCAGTGTCCGTGCCAAGGCAGTAGACTGAAACAGATTGGGGCATCCTAGGGCTCTGCCCAAGTGCCTCCAGGATCACCCTTGGCTCTCCCACTCTTAATCTGAAAAGAACATGGGCATCGTGGTAGACAGCACATTGAACATGTGTGCACTGGCAGTAAAGGCAGCTAGCAGCATCCTACACTGTATTAGAGGAACACAGCCAGTATATCAAGGGAAGTGACTATCCCTTTATATCAGTACTTGTTAGTCCCCATGAAGTAATACTGCATGCAGTTTCCACCCCAATAAAAGAAAAACATGGACAAATTAGTGGGAGTTCAGTAAAGGACCACCAAGGTACTCAGGGCTTGAAGCACTTCTCCTGTAAGGAAAGGCAGAAGGAGGGAGGCTTGTTCAGCTTGGAGAAGAGATGGTTTCAGGGGGACCTCATAACAATCTGTCAGTACCTACAAGGAAGTTATCTAAGACAGAGCCAGGCTCTTATCAGTGCTGCTCAGTGGGAGGATGAGAGACAATGGGCATAACTATAAAGACATGTTCAGACTAGATAAGGAAAAACCTCTTCCTCATGAGGACAGTCAAGCATTGAAGCAGGGGTCCAGAGGGGCTACGCAGTCTCCCACCTTGGAGGTTTTCAAGACCTGCCTGGGTGAAGCCTTGAGCAACCAGGTCCGATCTCATAGTTGACCCTGCCTGCGTAGAGAACTGCTGAGGTGCCTTCCCACCTGAATTATCCTGTGATCTCTAACTCAATATAGGAGGAGAAGGAGTCTCTTAGCTCCAAACTCACAGGGCAGGATGAAGCAAAATGTCAGCTGCCTGCATCAGCTACACAGTTCCTTCCTAACACACACTTTGCTGGCCCCCCCCCCAGACCCTGCCATTCAGGACAGCTAAACACTTGCTTCCCCACTCCCAAATTTTCAGAGTCCAGGAAGTTCCTGCTTGGCCAAGGCTGATCCATCTCATCTTCTGACAGAGGGAGAATTCAAGGTAGAAAGCAAAGTGGTGTGCAGCACACAGTCTCCATCCAATACCTGGCACCAGCTCCGCTCATTCTCCCTGGGGAGTTCCACTGAAGACCTTCAACATCTAGAAACAAAGCAGCAGCTCCACAGGATGAGGTACGTAACACCTTCCAGCTTGCTTTATACAGTGAATTATGTCTACATGGCAGGTGGGTCTGCCTTGTACAGGGTAGTGGAGGAGGTGCTGAAACATGAAGTTAGAAGAATTACTAGGCTGAGACCAGGAGAGTGGCTCTTAGCACGTTCATGTCGATGGTTCCAATTGGTACAATTACAGTAGGGCTTGGCTGCATCTTCCTGCTTGTGATTTTCATTAACAATTGCATGGTCAATTCTGCTACTTTTCACTGGGCAAGCAGCCAGAAGCTGGCAGCAGCCTCTGCTCCTGGCAAGGTCCAGAGGAAAGGCAGGTACAGACTGCTCCCCTGGGAGGCCAGGCTGGCAACAAAGGCCCAGCCAGGCATTCAGACGTCCTGGCTCCTGGCAGCAAGACCACCATTTGGGAGACGGGAGGCGAGTGGCACAGCTACCTGTCCTGTTGGAAGAGCACACTCCTCACAGGAGGCTTAAATGCACTCAGCACAGCTGGTCCCTCAGCAGGAAATACCATCACAAACACCACCACTCTCTTAAGTCCCAGACACAGCCCAGTTTTGGCTGCATCACCTTTCCTAATGCAAAGCAAGACAAACAGTTCACCCCACAAAATATGACTCCCCAAGCAACTGCAGGACACAGAACCTCTCAGGTTAGCATGATTCCAGAAAAATGAGCCATTTCCAAGTACAGGGTGCAGACTAGGAGCAGAGGTTCTTTCAACTTCCTTGGACTGCAGAGACCCAAGGCTATGAACATCAAAACCTGCATACCCATACCCCAATGATGAAAAAAAAGAGCCTCAGTGCAGAAGCAGGGGTATAGACTTAGACGCAATTATTTGCCATGGCAAAGATCACAGATGAATGTGGGCCCTTTACAGCCCCAGGCTGGGTGGTAACCAAGCCAGCTTTCCAGACATCTGCACCCCGAGCTCCCCTCTCCCCACCTCACTAGGCACCAACCACAAACCACGTAATAAAAACTAGAGAGATATTCAACTGAAGTAAGAAATGAAGCACAGCTTGAGGCAGCCCTACTGATGGGCACCAGGCCCTGTGTTGCTGATCTGCCTTACTACTCCTGTGTGTTTTGGAGCCAGCTGGCTTTCCCCCAGTAAGCTTGCTGACAGTACCTTGTTTGCTGGGCAGAGGACCGGAGGAGTGCAGAGGGGTTTGCAGGGACACTTTCTCCTTGCCCTCAGGATGTTTACTGTATTGAAATTTCAGCAGGAAGCCAAGCATCTGTTCTTCAAATAAAGAGGTCTCCGAGGGGAATGGGTAGGGGGGCAAAATCAGCACACTGTAAACACCTGGTCTTACAGGCAAGAACAGCATTTGCGGAAGGAGTGCAGCACCTCTGAGATTCATTCAGCTTTGCTTCCGCTGGTTAATTAGTTCTAACACCATCAATATTCAATCACAGCCCTCTGTTTCCTGTGTACGGCTGTGTGTCAGTGTGTGCGTGGGCTGGCACAGACGGGGGAAGGCCTGCACAGTATGAACATCTGTGTGTGTGCTCTCCCCGGCAAAGGGGCTCGTGTGTCTGTGCTGCTGCATGCACATGCAGGTCTCCCCAGCGCTGCAGTGCTCAGGAGTGGTTCCAGCATGTTCAGCTTTCACACTCTTCCTTTGAGGAAGGGGGGCAGAACCGAACTGTGCGACACAATGATTGACTGTACAGAAAACTACTTCTCCCATCCCCTAAAGCAGCCCCTGACTCGGGGCTCGTCAGAAAACAGTCTGCATGACCAATGAGCTTCATCACTCCTCTCAGAAGACCGCAGAGACCACACTGTGGCACAGACAAAGGGACCTCTTAAAGGCAGGAGACCTCACAGCCCTGTGCCTGCACACAGGGCTAGTTTCATCCAGTGTTTCCAGTCCCAAGCCCACTGCATCAACCCAAGTCTGAAACATCTTCAGCAACGACAAGAGGCCTTGACTATGTCCGTACAAGGCCAAAGAACTGCACAGCCACTCAGGGTTATTTCCAGAGGCAAACAGGATCCTACTGGTACTCCCAGCTCCCACTACTATCCCTGCCGTACTTCCATCCTGTCTCTTCAGTAGACTCCAACTCTACCTCTTCATGCCAAGAGTCTGCACTTCACTGCTATCACTACAAGATCGTGCCTTCTCATTTTCTTTGTGCCATTGCTGCAGCACTCCTGTCTCCTCCTTTAAGTCCTTCATCCTTGCCTCTTGTTCTGTTTCTGGCATTTTCAGTGCACAGTGGGGTTTTTTCATTCTATGAAAGAAGGTGGGCAAGGGTTCTTTCTTCCTTTCATTAAATGTTAGTGCCCATTCAAGTGAGACGGACAGCGTTCAACAGACAAGCTGTGTTACTTCTTTAACACTCTGCTACACTACCCTGCACCAGCATACAGTCCCACCCATCCCTCCTGAGCTTGCCCACAACTCTGCCATATTCCCTAGAAGCCACCCAGCACCCTAGTCCTGCTCCTGAGTGAGACCACATCCAGGTGCAGGGTGACTCAGCTTGAAGGCAGTACTACAATTTCAGCAAAAGTGAGGATGAGGCCCACCAACTTCCTTTATAGACCTATTCCAGGAATTGACCCTAGGAGGTAGGTAGCAACCCCTCAGCTAGGACCCATCCCCTCAATGCCTGAGGCTTCTCGGGAGGGGAGCCAGGAAATACGTGGACAGAAAGGAGCACCACACCATGTCCCAGTGGAGTTGCCGAGAGAGGAACACTGCCATTTTCCCAAAGAATCACAAAGCTTTTACCCCTTCCTTCCTGCCAGTTCCTGCATGGACCCCTGCCAAAGCCTTTTGCTCACTGATCTCCTACACTAAACTCGGTGCTTGCACTAGCTAAGCCTGCAAAATCACGTACACCTAACTGCAAGCAATCAAGATTTGCTCCGAGAACTTCAGGGCAGAGCTGGAGTACCAAGACTTCTCATGCTCTCAGGGAGTCAGAGTCCCAGGAAGGGGGCACTCAGGAGAGCATCAGGCCCTTCAAATGGAAGAACATCCCTATCAGTTTCATGGTGGATTCAAACAGGCTATCCTGTGTCTCTCCATACAGCCAGTGCTTCCACTTTGTTTCTAAAACATTTCTTGCTGAGAGCAAGTACTAAAGCAGCCAAGAACAGAGTGCTCTGCCCTGCACCATATGACACCCTCCACTAGAAGTCCTCACCAGGTGAGCCTCAGAGCCAACATAGCTGAGGCCTGGTGAAGCCTCAGCTATGAGTACAGGTGAGTACAGAGGAGCCTTGCAGACACAGTAGTCAGTGACAGTAAAAGCAAGAGTGGAACAAGCAGCAGGGAAGGTCAAAAAGTGATAAGACATTCTATCCCTAACTTGTTGCTTTTCCAAATGTAGGGAATGGAAGTGCTTCTGGAAGGCTCAGAGGTGCAATGGCTAGGGGAAGAGAGCTGAGAAAGACAGTTCTGGCCAACAGGATGGCTGCACCTCACTGCTTTAAAGTCAATCTTTGTCCATCTCCCCAGAATACCAACACTGCTTCCCCATTTGGTCATCTCTATGCCTCACCTCTGCATCTCCTTTAATCAGAGCCTTGAAATTTGTGATGGAGAACTGGTCTCAGGTCACTGAGAGTACAAACAAATTGCAGTATTTCCCCATCCTCCGTCATGATGCTCCTGCCAGTGCTGAAGGAGTGATGCAGAGCAGACAGACACAGTGCATGTGGGTGAACAAAAGTGGAGCAAGCAGATCTTGGACCAAGAACAGCAATGCTGGCACAGGAGGTGTGGGGAGTGGGGAACATACACAACTGTGCTCCTTCCCTTGCAAAGTTTAGGCTCTCACCAGAAGCCGTCACAAAAGCAAGATAAACCCACAAACAATAGGAACCTTTCATTTTCCTTCTACGTTTCCCAGGCAACACCAAGCACTCAACAGCAGTTCGGAGTGCAAAAGCCCCCTCTGTTTGGTCAGTTAATGGCAGGAAGGCAAAGAGACTTAAGCAGAGCTCCTCACTGCTTATTGTTTGGTAACCCCAGTCAGGCACCTGCAGCAATGACATTTATACCCAACACTACACTGTTTTTAAATGCAAACTTCTATGCTGGAGCTCTGAAACTGCACTGAAGGAGGTACATTTCCATTCTTAAATGACACATCTACAGCTACCCCTGCACACATGGCTGGGAGTGCATGACAGCACCATGAAGGTAGGTGCACATAGATCTCAGCAGGAATGCTCCAGGCTAGAGAAAGCAGGTTAGATCCAGGACTGTTGCTCAAACACGCTGATGCACAGGTGCTAAAAGAACCCTCAGCTACAGCAGAGAGGCCTCAGTAAACCCTCAAAATTGGTCAAGCTGCATGGTTCCTGATAGGACTCCAAGAAGATCCTCTCTTCAACCAAAGGGCAGGGCCATGTCTTTAATGCACAGCTGGGCATATACATTTAGCATTCCTGCTTTGGTCACTTGTGGAATGAGGTGCCAAAGGGTGAACAGTGTCTTTTCTCACCTCTTTGTAGCATGCTGGGCTGGCCCATGAGCCTTCCCGTCACAGAGACCTGAGTCAAGGCTAGTACACAGATGGCCCTCTGCTTGTCACACAATTCTTGATCTAGCTGTTCAAGTAGAAGCTAAAGGAACAGAGATTCAGTGGCTAAATCATATGCAAGGTGACTTGAAGACTCCTAGCACTAGAAGACTCCCAAAGCTATCACGGCTCAAGAAAAAATTGCACTTTCTAATTATGCCCACCCAGGGGCTTGTGCCTTCTCTCTCTGATGAGTTTTCTCTCTCTGATGAGTTATCATGCAATTTTTTCCATGCCTCAAATGAGTCCTGAAGATGCTATGAATCAGCTGCCCTTTCCCACCTTATTCTAGCAAGCTTGACTGAATCTAGACCTTGTGATTCTAACATTCCGGAGCTCTGGCCAGCAGGGAACATGCTATCCCAAATGATGTTATTAAATCAATGTGCCATTTCATCTGAATGGCAGGAGTAGTTCTAGCATAAAACAGACAAAAAAGGACTTTCAAAGCAGTAGAAAAAGCCATGTACACGTTAACTTAATCTCCCACAGGTATGCAGGAAAGTTTAACTTCTTCAGGTTCTCCATCAGGATATCTGTCCCCAGATTTTCCAAACAGAACAGTTATTTAGAGTCTAAACATCCTTTGGATATGCTGATTCTAAGTTCTGTATCTCAGCCAGATTGGCAGGAACGGGTATTCACTGTTAGTTCCTCATATGCTATCCCTTACAGCCTGAGAAGTTTATCATGAGATATTTGACACATCCTTCTTCCTGAACATCTGCTATTGAACTCATCACCTACATCTAGCAATTAACCCAACACCATTAATTTACAAATATATCCCACAAAAGCTAAAACGTCCATAAATACAGAGATCTAGTTGCTATTTTTTTTCCTTAAATCATCTAGAATAGGGAGATCAAATTGTCAGTGTATGTTCTCTCTCCTTTCTTTTTAGGAAAAAAATGCAGAAACCAATCCTCAGGAATAAAAAAAACCCCAAACAAAACATTTTTACGTTTTAATTATTTTAAAGCACATCATAATTTAAAATCCTGACTCTTAAGTGCAAAGGCAATGACCCAAACTCCCTGCCCTGCAAGCTCTTAAGCTCCACCCACAGGGTAGAATGAAAAGATGAAGTAAAAGGTGGAATTGAGAGGATGGGAAGCATCACCGCAGTTTTCGGAAACCCTCAGAGCATTCTCTCTCCTGGAATTCCCAAGTCCTGTTACCTCTGCTCCATAAGCCTGTGCAGAAGCATCCACCATGCTGAGCAGAAGTATTAAACATGACTATCGGTATCTGCTGGGGTGGTGTAGCACCTTCATTTTACACATATTGCAGCAGGAGTAAGAGGGATATTGGGGACACAGCTAGCTGTTCAGCCATGTCATTTCTTGGGTCCAGGACACAGTAGGTGCTCGGTCAGAAAGAACCACATTTACACACAGCCTAATTAACATTTGATTTGTTTGACACTGGGTCTGCTCTAGTCCTGACCTTCTGATTGAATTTTGGGGATAAAGGCAGAGTCCCACGTAAAGCCTTCAGACTGATGACAGCACTACTGCTGTCAGCAGTCCTGCCAGACAAGACAATTTAAAAAACAGGTTCCCCCAGGAGCTACTGGGTGCTTACTGGGAGCTAAGAAGCAAGTTCATTCCTGTACTACTCCTAAAAGAAGCTGCGACATAGAAAGTAAAGTGTTGGAGGGATGAAGGGAGAGAGGAGTGGCAAAAATACGGATCCTGCCTGTTCTGCACACAAGCAGTCATAGCATAAGTCAACTCTACCCCAGTGAGGTTCCTGCAGAGAGAACTGCACAGGGAAAAGTCATATAAAGACTGCAAAACAGCAATGCTTTCCCAGAAGCAGAGGGCCTTGTGGATTAGAGTCCCAGGCAGGAATCCTTGCAGGACCACTTTCAGCAAGTCTCAACCTGCCACTGAGTGAAAAACCTTTCCATCCTAGCACTGCAGACCCAGAAAGGCAGCAGAAGTACTTCAGCATGAGCTGGATTAGGGCCTCCTTGCTGTGTGCTGGTCACAGAAGCACCTGCAGAATATGCCCTACCATGCACCTCCTTGCACCACAAGATCCCTACCTGGATTTATGAGGCTGGGGGAAAACTTCTTCCTCCACTGAATCTCAAGGTTAGATTAAGTGTTAATTGTCACCAAGTACACACAAGCCCCACATCAAGTACAGAGTATTTATTCCTTGGGGCTTACACCTACCAGTAGGGTAAACAGCGAATCCTGCTGGAAGCATCACAAGTCCCAGCGACTGGAAAATCCAGCTAGGGAGAGACCAAGCCATTCTCTGCTCCAGGCATCCTACTTGATGCACAAGATCCCTTGGTGCGCCAGCCCGGCCTGGAACTGCTGGTTCAGTAGCTTTACGTAAGGTAGTTGCACCACCTGCTGTCTGCTCCAAAGCAAGTTACCAGTGTCTATTAGAACGTCATTAAAGATTATCATTATTAACAAAAGTTTTCTTCTTCAGAACCAGTTGGAATAATCTCCCAGGGAAGTGGTGGATTCCCCAACACTGGACACTTTTAAGATTCAGCTGAACAAGGTGCTGGGCTATCTTGTCTAGACCATGCTTTTGCCAAGAAAGGTTGGACCAGCTGATCCTTGAGGTCCTTTCCAACCTGGTTTTCCATAATTCTATGATTCAGTTTTCTGCAGGACATGCTCTTGATTAAAGTTATCAAGAAAGACTTCATATCTGAAAACTATGAAGCAAGATCAACAGAGGGCCAGTCTAGTCAAAATGGTTCAGGTTCTCAAACAGAATATGAGAAGTTCACTTTAATACCCAGCTCCTCTGAGGAGAAAGATCGCACTGTTAATCCTTTGGGAAGCTCTCTCAAGCTATTTCCACTCCAAAAACTCCAAAAGCTAGCATAGAACGAAACTTTCAAAGAGGCAAAAATTCTGTAATGCAAAAAACCAACCACCTGCCCAACACCACTTGTGGCTTAGCAGAAAGGAAAAAGACACATCTTAAATCCTGCACTGTTCCCCTTTCCTAGACAAGGCTGCAGCACTAACTGATCCAATCCAATGGGGCAAAGATATAAGATTCCTACAAAAAGCCACAATACTAAAAGTCTTCTTAGGATATGGTGTCTTGTTCACGCATGAAGGCAGACAAGTCAGTATGCTCTTAACTGGCACAAGTATGCCAGGTTGCAGGAAGATCCCCCTAGTCCTAGAGATCAAGGATCCTGTTCATGGGCAAGTATTTTGTGTGCCAGGCCTCAAAAATAATTGGGCATGCAGTAGCAAGGTCAGTGTGGGTCTAAAAGGAAAGGAGTTCAGAAGACAAATGACCTCTGCTTGATGAAGCATAGGTGCATAACATGCAGACAAAAGGGGATCAGAAAAACAGTTTATTTAAAAAACAAGAAATCCCCCCCCTCAAATACCCACATACTTTCTGATAAGCTTATTGCTCAAGCTAGATCTCCTCGATACTGCTCGCTTTCTCCCCTTGGCCTGTAGGACCAGAAGTACTCATGCATCCCTGTCCTTCCTCCAACCAACATCATTTGGCTATGTTCAATTGGTCCCTAATACCAGCATTTAATTCTCTCCTTACTACGCACACAGAACATGGAGGTCACCAGGCACAAAGGCTCCTTCTTACTGGGACAAGTCTACAGATTTATACGTAGTCATCTGCTCCCACCAAGATGGGAGTTCCTAGTTAGCAGAACCATAAAGAAAGTATGGGAAGGTATATCTACCTTCTCCTTTGAAGCCAAAGCCTAAACAACACTAAAATAATCCCTGAACCACTCAGCCTGCAGTCCAGACATATCCACGCTCTTTCTACAGCTCATGGTCTATGCTCTCAATATACAGCCTTCAGGATTCCCTAATAAGCTTTCTATAGCATTTCCCAGCCTCAGCACACCCTTCTACTTCCACTGAACCACAGCTTGTCTTCCAAGTTCGCTCTCTGTGAAAGGGATACTGCCTGTTTCTTGTGCAGCATCTACAGATCCACACTGTAGTAGAACAGCAGGACTCTCTCACCAGGCTCTCCTTTGGGTGGTCACAGACAGAGACTCTTGGACCCTCCTCCTAGATAGCTGTCAGGCAGGTTCAGTAAGAACAGAGCAGGGGGCTTTGTGATCATGTTCAGTCAGTGTTGCTGTGGGGTTTCAACATCCTCTTCCTCCTCCTCACCACATTCAGTCTGGCGCAGCAGCAGCTCCAGGTCAGGGTCAGAGCTGGCCTCTTTATGTAGCTTCAGTGCTTCTTCACCTGCATGCAGACAGCCCATTTAGTGACAAACTCGCTAGAGTACCCATCAAACCCGGCATTGGCAAGGAGCTGGAATTAGACACAGCTCCTAGTGATGCTATGAGAATGCCTACAGAGAAACAGAAAGGGATTTAAAACAGAATCACCTTTGGAATTCATGGCTTTGAGAATGACATGAAGGGAGATTCCTGACAGACAGACAGCAAAGCCCAGCCAGTTCAAGAGACTGAGGCGGTCTCCCAGCAAATGTGTGGCAAGGAATAAAATGCAGATTTCCTGTGGAAACAAAAAACATGACAAGTAGCAGGGCAGGACCCGAGGAGATACGCATGAGACATTTTACAGCTCAAGCCTAGATCAAGATGCCAGGCTGCTAATTTCCATCAGCACATTCTTCCATGTGCAGAGAGTTCTAAAAACAGTTTCTAGAAACAGAACGACCTGTTAAACTGGGATGTGGGATTTTAAGTCCTCTGACTGCATAGCTTGGCTACACCCTGTGACTTCCAAACAGACAAATTTCACCTGTCACCATTCAGCTCAAAAGCATGTGTGCTGGATTCCTCAAAGGAGGGGAGAATGTGCCAAACTAGGTTAAAGAGATAGCTCAAACCAGTGGTTTGTGCATATCCAGGTCTGATGCAAGAGCATGCCCTTCTTACCCCTCCTCCCTCCCGCACCATTCATTGCTCATGAGGCCCACGTGTTTTAGTCTATCCCAGATCCCACCAAACTTTGGACCTTAATGGTGTTTTTTATAGAACAGCCACTAGTCTCTGCCCCTTGCTGGCAGGGACCAAGGGACTTCACTGCAGAGGCTGCAAGGCAAAGCATCAAGCTCCTGTGCAAGGAGAACAAAAATAACAGGAGACGATTTGTAAGGCTCTAAGGAAGTTCCCACCACATGAGGCCCACTAGGGATGACTCAGTACTTGCCTTCTAGTATTAGCACAGGAACCACGCCTTACCTTAAAAATGCCAGCAATGGAAAGGGTGAGGCTAGATGTTCTGGAAACCAAGAGGAACTCAGAAAAGCCTAGACCAAAGGCAAGAATTCCACCCAAGAACAGCTTCCCTACCAGAGAGAACAGCATTCCTGCTTCATGGAAACGGAAGAGCTTCTCTGATATGGACAAGGGCAGGCCTAGGAACAAGAGAGTGAGTAGCAGAGCACCCTTCCCAACTCCCACTCACAACAAGATGGGGGTGGGCTGCTCACATCCCAATATCAGGAGATTGTGGAGCCAGTTCTTCATAGCCCTTAACTCCACAAGTGTGGCAGGCTACTATTCCTATGCACTCTTTAATGTTCTGCCAGCATAAGGTATATCTGGGTCCTTAAAATTCTAGGTCACTAACTACTTTGTAAAGTTCATAGCTGTTCACTTATCTAAATGAATCATCTCAAACAACAAACTGCCAAGCAATCTCCCCAACCACTCTGTAAAGCTATCCCTGCTTTCTCTAATTAACTCACGCACCCTCAAACACCGCAAAGAGTGGGAAGAGCCCCAGGAACATGAGCGGCTGCAGGTGAAACATGATATCAATGGGGTTCTGGAGCCCTGAAAGAGGAGAATCAGTAACAGACCAGGTAGCAACAAGCCAGGGAATAACACAGCTCCTAGAGCCTTTATTAATACCATTCCTAGACATATACCTTATTTGTAATGCCCATGCCTGCGATGCTGCAGAGGCCAAGCCACCTTCATTACCCATCAACAGATAACCCCTGCCCCAGGTTTCAAACACTGTTCCCTACACAAGAAGTTTCGTTTCTTGTGTTTCTTGGTAGCAAGAGCTACCACCTCCTTATTCCCCTTCCCATTACCAGCACCACCACCCACTTCCTAACACCCTACATACCCAATTCAGCCTTCTGCATAAGTATCTGCGTGAGAGTCCAGCGAATACCCCCAAGGAAAGAGGCACACAGCACCAGCACGAACCCCTGTGCGTTGAACTGTGTGGACTTGTAGGTGAACATGAAGAGCCCCCCAGCGATGAGCAGAACCACCAGCAGCAATGCCACCCTCTGGATGAGAGCAAACACAAAGTCACTACAGATTCCTGGAGCTGAATGGAGACAGACACCTCCTCTCTTTCAGATTCATCCACGTAACTGCATTCTTCTGCTACTTATATGTTTCTTGTACATGTACTGCCTATTTCCCTGGACCTGACCTCCCTGAAGCATTGCATGGGACCCTTACCACTTCCTCCAGCTTGAAGAGCAGTGAAAAAAGCAGGATGAAGAGAATGGCAGAAGATTTGGTCATCGTGTAGCTGTAAGGACCAAAATACACTGTCAGTTTCCTCCAATGTAGTCCTTCCCAGCAAAGTACTATTAGGAACCAGATCACCCACTTCTACATTGCTACCAGCAAGCTATCGTAGACCCTGCATGCCAACCCCGCCAAGCCATACACCCATTCAAGAAACTGACTCTGACAAAGCACCTTCTGAACCCCACCAGAGAGCTCCCAGGGAAGACGGTGTTTGTACTCACAGGGAGACAGTGACGTATAAGAAGCTCCAGTTACTCAGCCCAATATCCAAGGAAGTTGACAGAGCTAAAGAATCAAAGAAAAAAATCCTGAAGTTAACTGTCTTCCACTACATTAAAAAAAAAACCAACCAACCCTGCTACTTGACCACGAGCATAGAGAACAGAGCAGACCCAGGGGAAAAAAAGAAGTTAACTCTTCAGTACCAACATAACTCAGATATCCTCAGCTCTTTGTATTTCTGTCCTGTTCCCTGTGATTTAAGTTGGACTCAGCACCGCACTCACTGGACACACACTGTGCAAAAGTGCAGAAATAACCCTTGCCCTCCCTGTGACTGAAAGCCATCACAGATTTGCACAAAGTCTTTTTTGAATGTATCAGAGCGCGATAACTAGAAAGTACGAGGACCGCTGCAAGAAGCCAGAAGAAGCAAGTCTGGCAACAATCCTCAGCACGCACCCTTAATCCTGGTGCAGCTCTTGTTACAGTCTATTCTCCCTTGTATATAAGCTTCCTACCACAGGAAACAGTTTTACTGATCCAGTGCCATGCTATGCTGAAAGGTAGTATTGCTACAGATGCGGAGAAAGCATTTTTCAAGAAACCATGGACATGTTATGTAAGATATTGCAAACTTTGCCAGAGATCTTAGACCAGATGCTGTTCTGTGGGAGACAGCATGACGGCGACTGAACCAACATAATATATAGCCAAAGAATTGCTGAAGTAGCCAGAGTTCTGTGCTCTGAGTAGGAGCTTCGCTCCTTGGTCTCAGCTACAGCTGTTTTGTGTATCATGTACGATGAACTTCTATATCATAAAGACCAAGTTCCAACTGGAGAAAGCTCCTGAAATAACATAAACACATGGCTTGATACCAACGTTAAAGAGAAAAAATAACTTGCAGAGACAACTTATGGAGGTACTGCACAAGACTCTCACTGTATGTTCTCATGTGCCAGTGGCTCCTTCAGAAAAATAGGTTCAGTGTGGCCTCTCCATATTCTAACTAGGTTTTGTTAAGACCAACGAAGAGAGCACGTCTAAAGCTAAAGCTGTAAGTAACACCTACGCCTACCCTGCACCTGCTGAGGAAATGCACGGTACACCCGCAGCACTGGGCACCCGCGGGAGCGACGCTTGCCGCTCACCCCGCTTCACGCCCACCCCAAGGGAGGCG
Source organism: Mycteria americana (assembly GCF_035582795.1). Taxonomy (NCBI): domain Eukaryota; kingdom Metazoa; phylum Chordata; class Aves; order Ciconiiformes; family Ciconiidae; genus Mycteria; species Mycteria americana. Next base: position 18,606,716 of record NC_134378.1, read on the forward strand.
GCAGACCTCCCGCTAGCTCCGGACGCTGCGGCACGCCCGGCCCTGCAGACCGCCCCAGGACCCCGGCCCGGTGGCCGCGCTCAAGCGCGGCTCCGGAAGAGACCGGAGGGGCCGCGACGGCCAACGCGGCGTGGGCGCCCTCCAGCAACGGCTCAGCGCCCCGCTCCCGCTCCTCTGCCCCGCCAGCGGACACTACCGCCGCGCCCGGCCCCGGCCCCCTCCCCCGCGGCACGTAGGGCCGCTGCCCAGCCCTCCGCGTCAGCCGTACCTGCGGGAGCCGCCCGGCGGAGGCAGTCGGCCCAGGAGAGAGCCGCCCGCGGCCGCCCGGAGCGGCAGTGCGCCAGGGCGCGGGCGAGCGCCGAGAGGCCGAAGATGAGGAGGAGGTGCAGCAGGGTCACGAGCAGCGGGAAGGGGAAGCTCTGCGGGACCGACAGCTGCCGTCACTACTGCCGCCGCCCGCCCGCCCGCCCGCCGCCCCGCGCCGCCCCGCACCTTCATAAGCCACTTGTTGTAGAAGGTGATGCCGATGGAGAAGCCGTAGTAGAGCAGCACCAGCGGCGCCGCGAGCGCGGCCCGCCCCAGCGCCGCGCCGCCCGCCCCCGCCGCCATGCCTCCCGGCTGCCCGCCGCCGGCGCCGCGGCGGGGGGAGGTGGGGTGCCCCTGGGGCGGCCGCGACGAGGAAGGGAGAGGGAGGGCTGCTGAGGGGCCGGGCCGGGGCGGCAGGCGCGGGCGCCGCTGAGGGGGCCGCGGCGGCGGGGTAGGGGAGGGCCGCGCCAGGAGGGGAAGCGAGGGCGCCGGTGACGTCGGCTGGGGGGGGGGGGGAGCTGCGGGGGTGGAGGGGAAGAGAGACGATGCCTCAGCTGGGCGGGGCCCGCGCCGGTGGCGGTGCCGCGCGAGGAGGGGCCTGAGCGGAAAGAGGCGGAGGCGGCGGCAGGCAGAGCAGCGCTATTGGTTATTATTGTGACTCATAGAAAGCCGTGGCGCGCTGAGGCGCCGCGCGGGCCCGCCCCGCCCCGCCCCGCGCCGGCCGCAGTCGCAGCCGCAGCCGCCGCCGCCGGCCAGCGGCCCCGCCGCGAGCGGCCAGGAGCGGGCGCGGGGCGGCCGGGCGGGCAGAGCGCGCTCCGAGGGGTGCGCCCGCCGCGAGCTCCGTGCAAGTAACACCAGCGCCGGCCTCCCGCCCCGGGCCCCAGGCTGCCGGGAGCGGCCCGCGCAGCTCGGTCCCGTCAGCCGTAGTGGTACACGAAGTCGTAGCTGCTCGGCTCCTTGGGGATGGGCGGCGGCGCTTCAGGGATCTGGATGTTCTCCAAGTCCAGGAGTCTCAGCTTCATTTCCATGCTCAGCAATGTGTCCAGGTCACTTTTAGTCAGCTCACTGGACATGTCCTTCCCCAGGAGAGCATTAAGCCCATCAATCCAGATACAGTACTGTGGAAAAAAAGGATAATTCACAACTCCAGGCATAAATGGTAGGTTATGTTGAATCTTTCCATCCATGCAACAATTAAAGATACTCCTATACAGCTCCAAAATAGGAAACATGGGAGGGAGTTAACCTATGGGGACACCCCCGCCCCCCCGCCCCCCCCCCCCCCAAAAAAAAAAAAAACAACCAAAACAACCCAGTGGCCACAGAGATTTCCAATGGAAGTTAGAAGCCTAGAGGTAAGCATGACCCCATGGCTCTAGGAGGGGGCCAAGAGTTTCTATTGTGGCATAACAACAGAAAAAGCAAAGCTATTTTAGGCATCAGTGTCTTCTAGAATGGGGAAACGGGAACAACTGACTGCATAGGAGGAAAGAAAGTAGCAGTCCAGACTAAGGGAAATTAGTGTAGGGTTTTTTTTGTTTGTTTTAAAAGAGAAAAATGACTGGAAAAAAAGAGAGGATTCACACTAAGCATCGGCAACCCTAAGACTGAACCTGGTGGGAGACATCCTGCTCAAGCCTTTAATGAGAAGCAACTGATCCTTCTTAATCTCTGAATTTAATTGCTTTATATTCTACTGCTTAACCGCTATGTTTCTTACCTCATATTTATTAGGTGCAATGAAGTTCAGGGTCTCATCAGGATCATATAATATCGAGAAGGCCAATTCTAACACTTCCTGAATGGAAAAGGAATTTCACTCATTGACTGAACAAAACATCACAACACCTTCTGCCTGCTAACCCAACAAGAGAAGCTGCCTTGCTGCAGCTCAGTGCACTTTCCCGTATCAGTATTCTGAGCAACTCTGAATAGCCTATAGCACAACCAGACTACGCTCACAGCACCTAGCAATCACAAATGAGTACTAGGAAAAGGCCCAGATATGAGATGGGTTTTGTAAACAGTACACCTGCAGTGTGGAAGACCATTTGCTCCTGTTGCTTGCTTTCAGTCTTCAACTCTACAGCACTGGATATTAATTGCAGGCAAAAAGGGAACACTTACCTTGTTCTGTTTCAGTGCACTTTTCTCCTTCATGTGTGGACAATCCTTCCCTGTGACAATGGCTTTGATGTCTGCAACTGGAACTAACAGTGAAAAAGTAAAACTCACAAACAAGAAATCCTAACCATGAAAAGACAGGACTTTGTTTTGTCTTTGCAGCTGAGCATTGTTCCTGTTCTTGTAGCTCATTACTGCAGTTTTCCAAAACACATTACAGTAACACATCCCTACAGTTGGCTGTTACAAGAAATACCACGCAATTCCAAGACTCAAAGGATTTGGGCAAGGACCAAAAGTTGATCTCATCTCAGTCAGGGCTTCAGCCACAGCTCTTTTTCTCCCATCTCTAGGACGGTACTCATAACAGTCTCTAGATGGCAGAGCACAGAACATTGCACAGTGTGCTCAGAGCAGTAATCGGGACTTACTTTTTTCCTGTAGAGATTCAAAGGTCACTTCCCCCTGGGCATTATCTTCCAGATCTCCATAGTGTAGCACCTTGTGATTCAGAGCCAGGCGACAATACCAAAATCTTTCTGGAACACACATCAAGAGTAAACTGAGCAAGATTATTTACATAAGGTCTTACAGCCACTACATTACAGTTGCCCCACCCAATCCCTCTACTCCCCCAATTCCTCAGCACTGCTTCCTGTTCCTGAGGGGATGGCAGTATTCTAAGAAATGCACGTCTGCTCCATCCCAAACTACTGGCTGGTACAGACAGCCCAGGTAACCAGCTTTCCTTTCTGGCAACATGCCTGCTGACAGATTAATCCATTAGATCTTATTTGCCTATAGCTCTTCACATGAAAAAATGCAGTAGATGCTGCCACCTTACCTTGTCTTCTGCGATTTCCAATTTTTCGAAAGCTACTTCCCTCACAAAGTCTGTTCAGGCGCTGTTGCTTTATCAGCTCCAAGATCTCAGGTTGGATTTTCTCTCTCAGCTCTCTGGCAATCAAATATGGAACAGTAAGCAGAAAACGGAGATAACAGCAAGCACAAAAGGCAACTGGTTTTGTTAGACACTTACACAATAGGTGGTGACTGGAAGTCATCTTGGCTCATTCTCTCAGACTGGCGTAGTCGCAGAATCTCAGAATAGCTCAGGCTGCGCAGTTTGCTCTTGAACTGATCCAAGGAGTTTGGTTTAGAGGGGAGAGCCCGTGTGATCTGTTCCCTCACAACCTGCATAACCTAAAGAGATTGGGCAGGGAGAAAAGCAAGTCACATTCTTGCTGCTTAATGGCAGCAGAGAACCAGGGCACAGCTCAGTGGCAGCAAAGAACTGACATAGAATAGGTGGGGCCAGGAGTGTGAACGTACTAGAAGATCCGTCACTGTACAACGACTTTGGAGATCCAGAACAACAAAGAATGACCTCAGGTCATACCAAATAAAAGTTGGACTGTCCTCTCTTACGGCCCACGTCAATGCCCTGTCATACCTTCTGCACCCTACTCTTTAACCAAGCGTACAGGCTGAGTGAACGTGTGCTGTTCTGCAAAAGATTCTACAAAAATACCTCTTCTCCACTCTGACCTTATTAAAATCTTCTGCTGTCGCCCTCATTTCTTTCCAGGTCTTGTTCAACAGCTGGATGCAGATGGCAAATAGCTCCTCAAATGCACGGTCATGGGTGAAAAACATGGGGTGATAGTCGTTCCGGCCTTCATTGGCTTCAGGAAGAAAGAGAAACCACAACCATGTGAGCATATTGCACAAGAGCTACTAAGAGTAACTAAAATACACTACAGTGACAGAAACCTGATGGTGCCAACTCAAATTGATTAAGACAGTTCAATGTTTTGTCTCCCCATAGACAGTTTATATTTGGAACGGTAACTATCCCCACGCTTCACCATGCAAGCCTCTGTGACTCATGTGCCCTTTTCATACCAGTCCCCCCAAATGACTGGTTGCAGCTGTTTCCCACTCTCCTCTGGTAGAATTTCTTATAGTCATTATTTGTCTCAGAATGCTGTTTTGAGACTGTCAGAGCTACTAAACTTTTCTCAAGTTCATCATGGTTTCTAGAGTGGGGTTTTTTTTTATTATTATTTTATTTTTAAATTTTTTTTTTATACAGCACCCTGCTGAAGCATCAGGAAGTTGAAGCCTTCCACTTGTTTCAGTTTTTCAGGAGAACCAGAGCGCACACAAAAAAATTTCTTACTTTACTTCGATACTGGTATTATCACTGGGACATTGACAGTGCAACTCCAAGCTCCCCTTGTCCTTATGTGGCAGAAGTGAGATTGAGGTACAAATGCTTGTGAATATTAGTCAGCCTGTACACTACTTCCAGAAGCATCAACCCAGCAGCCTGGAAAGCTGGGATAATAAATGGTACTTACGGAGTTCCCCAACTTGCAGGATCTCACAAAGCATCCTGGTAAGCTCAATGGCACTGCGCCCAAAGGGACACTCATGCTTATCTTCTCGACTGCTGTTCTCCAGAACAATCTACAAGAAGAGGATGCAACACACACTAAGAAGAGCTGCTGAGGTGTTGGTATCTGCAAAAAACAGAAGCTTCACTTACTCTGATGTAGGTGTCCTGATGGAATTTGGCCAAGTAGAGCATGTTGTCCAATGCCAGCATCCCTGGAGGAGTCTGAGTAAAATCCATGGCTGGATTGATGTGATTCTGTGAAAAGAGTGTGTAGAAAGAACCTAAACAAATTAGCTCAAAGAAATCGTGTGAGAACCTTTTCTGAATGAATTTTACAACCGCCTGTCCGTCAAGCACTCCCTCACATCTATCCCAGAGGTAACCTTGGACACCTGCTGACAACACTGTCTGAACTTTCTAGAAGAGAGGCCGATTCCAAGTTCTTCACAGAATAGGTGCGTATGGTAAGTCAGTATCTCCAGAGAATGAGCCCTGGCATTTAACCAATCAGCGAGTTCATAATGATCTTCCCTAGGAGTCTGAGTGTAGCTGAATTTCTAAAACTCAGATACAGAAGTATCGTAAAGCAAACAGCTATATCTGTTCCTTATCTCCCCACAACTCTGATTGAGATTGCTTAGATTGCCTTTACGTGCTTTACAGTCAGCACTCTCTCTAGATGCATACAGTGAATCCCAGCATCTTGTAGTCCTTCGTGTACATGGCTTTGCGTTTTTCTGTTCCACTGCCAGTGACGGTGTTGCTGTCAGACTCTGCATCAAATGCAATTCTTCTCAACTCAAATATGATGTCTCTCTGTGCCTGAAGGACAGAAGGCAGGGAAACAGTAACATGTGATCAGTGATTAGGGCAGTATTTTCACATAATGCACAGTCCCACCTCTCTCTCCAGAGCTCACACAGTGAAGACAGAGAGATGCCAAAGGTCATTAACATTACGTAAGAAGAGGCAATCTATTTCAAAATAGCAAGTTTCAGTATGTTGGGTAAAGCAAAATATTTGTTTGCATTTTCCTTTAACTGCCCCAAGTTTAGTTAAATGCAGTTTCTAGGCATTCAGACAATGCTAAAGCATTTCTCACTCAAGACTACAATGCATCTAAGAACTGAGTAACAGACACCTTAAAAATGCCCAGCTTCCTTGTATACTGCAAGGAAATGGATAAAAGGATGTGCCCTCCATAGAGGTGGAGTAATCAGTTTGACAGCTGGCATCACACTGGTCAAGAAAGGAACATATGGCTTTCCAGTGACCACTTACATCTCTAAAAGTCCCATAGCATACAGCAGGATAGTCATGAGCATACCCTAATCTCAAGGACTACAATGTGAGGGGTGGTTTTGAAACTTTATGCACCATCTACTGCAAATTCTATGGAGCTAAGGAGCTCAGGAATAAGGCCCCTTGTACATCCTATTCTATCAGATCTTACTCGGCTGTAATAGTGACCTGATCATTGGGATCCATCTTGGTCATCATTCTCTCTTCCAGGAGATTAAAGGTCAGGACCTGTAGCACATATAGCTGATGTGCCATTTCTGTTTTAATTGGGCGATTTCCTCTGATCACATGCTGCAAAATAAAGGATAGGGTAGAAATGAAGAGAATACAAATAAAAACTGAGGTATTAGCTGTAGGCATATGCCAGGCTGCATGTACATCTCTGTATATGAAGATTCAGCTGTTTAAACTCCATATTCCATCAGAAACATAATGATAATGCTTGAAAGAAGTATCCTGATAACTCCCTTTTGAACAAGTGGGAGTTCAAATTCCACCTTTGAAAGAGCCACTTTTCTGGAAGTCCCCTGAGGGCAGCAGAATTTACACTCTGCACAAGTGAAACCTCTATTCAGAGAACATTAGGAAGCACTCTGTCATTCCAGACATACTTACATTCAGGATTATAGACCTCAGGTGCTTCTGGGCAAATGCATTAGCCATTTCCTGTTGTGGAATTCAGAGATGAAATAACATGAGTGAAATATAAACAAAAAGCCCACATTGTGCAGAAAGGAGAGAAAAAAGGAAGCCTATGAATTGGAGATAGGACTGGCACACAACAAAGTGCTTTTACTACAGACTGTCAATCTAGCATGGCATCTCACCACAAAGCAAGCATCAAGTTGGGATACAAGGGTCATCTTTACCATGGCACAACTCATGGATGGCTCCCCTATAAAACATCATTAATGTGGAGAAAGGCACTAGGGTAGTCACAGAACAGAAGAAAATTTAGCTTAACATTGGACATCTAATGATATTTCAATATCAGCAGATACGGCAGCAGGGAGCACACTGTGGGTTGCCCAGAAAAAATCTGTCATCTACATGAGGTTCCTTCAATTAGCATTTCACAGCTTTCCATACCTAGGTATACACCCAAGATAACAAGGGCTAGAGGATGTAGTTTTCAGGTCTCCTCCCTCTCAAAAACTCTCCCTCTGAAATTTACATTTCCTCTGTCTCAGTTCCTAAAGAGAAGTTTAGAAGTCAGTTTAAGGACAATTTGCAGAAGCACTTCAGTTTACAAAAATAAAGGGTAAATAATTTTCATGCTTAAAGGAAGCCTTCCAGTTTCCCTCTTTACTGCATGGCTTCCTTCCCCAGATGAGGAGGGTTTCCCAACCATCAAGTCATGACGACAAACAGTCAACAGCAGATGCAAGTATCTGCTGCAAACCTTCAGTTCCAGGACCAATTACACATGCACCTGCAAAAATCTAACCTGTGCTTTCCTTGTAAATGGTGAAGATGCACTTTTTAAAATACCAGCGATCTCATTACACCTGATAGGAGAGTGACATAAGTGCTAATGTCAAGATGGAATATTATCAGAAATTTGCTGTTATAAGCAAAATCTTTGGGTAAGAAAAATCTGTTGGGCAATACATCATCTGGAAGAAGTCCAGGAGAACTTCCAGTTTGAGATCTCTTCACATTCCTATGCAGTGCAGACTGAGAATTGGAAGCAGATGTGCAGTCTTAGACAACTGCACTCAATCAGCTGTACATTCTGAGCAATCCAAGACTGTTCCAACTGCTCATATCAACCCTGCTCTTGACAGGCGTTATAAGGAGTCTGGTAAAATGTGGATATTAGCCTCATTCCGATTCCCTATTATCACTTTTGCTCCAGACAGAAACCTCCTAAAACAAGAAAGTGATATGCTGGCTGATAGCCAAGCCATAACGGCCACATGTTACAACCAAAATTAGTCAGTGCTTGAGTGGAAGATATCCAAGAAGCATCTAGATGAAGTATGAAGGGGTTTCAGAGATAACACACTGCCCTCTGAGTCACTATTTTTTACTATGATTCGTGAGATGTAGCACTGAGAATAGAACAAGGCCTGCTGTTAGGATTTGTTCATGCATGCAACATGAAGAATCCTTACTCTGAAGGAATTAGCTTGTACGTGGGATGAAGTAACAGGTGACTGAAGCAGATAAACAGTGGCAAGGACAAAGACAATTAAACAATTCTAAATAGCATAGTAAGAAGCATGAACGCGCACACAGCCTAACCACTGCTAAGGGATCTATGTTCTGCTGAGAGTCCAATAATGCCCACTTTGCTTCCTGATGGGGTCACAGAATCATTTATGTTGGAAGAGACATCTCGAGATCATCTAGTCCAACTCCCCTGGTTCAAGCAACATCAGACAGAGCAGGTTGCGCAGTACCGCGTCCAGTCAGGTTTTTAATATCTCCACTGATGGAGACTCCACAATCTCTCTGGGTAACCTGTTCCAGTGTTTGACCACCCTCATATTAATTTTTTTGTTGTTTGTGTGTGTGTGTTCAGGTGGAATTTCCTGGGTTTTAAGCTGTGCCCATTGTCTCTTGTTCTGTCAGCAGGCACTACTGAGAAGAGTTGAGCTCCCTCTTCTTTATTCCCTTCCATGAGATATTTATACACATTGATAAGACCCCCCTGAGCCTTCTCTTCTCAAGGTTGAGCAATCCCAAATCTCTCAGCCTCTATTCATATGAAAGATATTCCAGTGCCTTAATTATCTTCATGGCCTTTTGTGGTCATGTGGATTGCGTTCAAGGGGAAAAAAAAAAAAAAAAAAAAAAAAAAAAAAAAGAAGTGAAACATCCCTTGGAATTTTGTTTGCTATGAAGTTTAGTATTTTGGCTAAATTACAAACAGAGGAGTATGTTCTTCCTTATTTTCATGTGTTAAGCGTATCCATTGATTTTAGAAATTATGTAACATTTATTGAGACCATCGTTTCCTCTCTGAAGGCACTACATCCTTGGCAAAAGTGGAGCATTCCCTGTGCCACCCAGAAAATCTAAAAAATGTACAAGAATCTCAAGATACAGAAGGTTCCAAAGCAACCTATTAACAAGAGTGGTGATTCCCCCAGAGATAGCACAGGGCAAAAAACATTCTTATAGTACAGTTCCTAAAGGGAGAAGTTGCAGATTATGAATGCTCTAGCCCCCAATCAGCACTAAGTTTTGTGACTGTTCTTCACAAACAGCTCTACCTTTAGAAGGACGCAGCTGAATATGAAACTGTCATTAACGCAAGCGAGATTTTGGGTATAAACTCAGGCTGTAGTAAGTTTAAGGAGACCCAGACTGCTAAAGAACTGGTTCCAGTTTTAAAATTGGTTCACCTGGTCAGTCTTGTAGTATCAGTTTCCTTTTACAATCATCTTTATTGTCTTGTGTGCACAATAAGTCATTCAAGATTTCTCCTGCTACTGATTCTTCTCCCCTTCACAATCTGAGTACATCCCCAGGAGTCCTCCCGCCCTTCTCCCTAGGCTCATCTAGGTGTGAAGCCTGTATGCGTCATTTCTGAGATACAAGGAGGCATAACTGGAGAAAACCTAACATGCCTACAGTTCCGCATGACCAGCCCCCAGGCTTGAGTTACTTACAGTGATGGGCAGGTCTAGTGGGTTAAGCAGCTTGTCCTGCTGGCAGAAAGCAAAAAAAGGCACAAAGAGAAGCAGACAGGATTTAGCTCAGAGTCCAGAAATAAGGCACAAACAGGGCGCTAGAGAAGAAAGGCTTAACACAGCAAAGCTACACAATACAGACATATGCACATCTTGCATGTAGCTGAGATCTTGGGGTTTTCCTCAGAGCAGGACAAGTGTTTCATTTCTCACATCTGCCAGCGGGAATATCCCCCTTATGACTTAAGGAAGGTCCCTTTTTTGGGGGAGGGGGAGGTGGGGTGTTTGTTTAGCAAGTACATACAACCCCAAGGACTCTACCCAGCCTACCCTCTCCCATACAGAATTAACTTTCTTCAAAAAAAGTTTCCATGCTGTATAGAGGATTACTTTGTCTCTCAAGGCCTTTCAGATTCCTTTCTGAGCACCTCCTAAACATAGATGTGCTGCTCCAAAACACATTATTAATGGGATGGTACTTCTTTTTCCTATGTTGCCACACTGAAACAGCTACATAAGTTCTTGGCAAGGTCTGAGGTCTGCCTTGCGCAGATAATATGATTTCTGAGGCATAAAGTAAATAGCCAGCCAGTAACCATTATTGAGGTTTAAAGTCAAAAAGCATGAACAAACCTGTCTCTTGTCCTCAGGTGCCTTCAGGAAGAGAGCATTGATCAGGGCAATGGCATATGTCTGAATCTCTTGGTTTGAGCTGCAGAAACAAAAATGGGAGGATCATAAGAAAACAGACAGTATAGAACATTACAGCTTGCTGCTTTGCCTGCACCGTAAGAACATTTACTACAGCTATCTTGCATTTCAACGGACAAGCAGGATTCAGGTAATCTACTTTCATGCCATCCAACTCTTCATAAGGCCTGCAAAAAGCTGACTGAAATTGCTGACTGATAGCTCCATTATTCAGAAGATAGTGCAGATTGCAGCCCAACAGAGCTTAGAGTTCAGCACCACCACAGTTTGTTTCCAATGCTGAAACTATCTCTGTAAAGCCTAGTTATACTGCAGTCTGTTATATGGTTACAGCTATAAACTTATATGGAGCAAGTAATTTTTCTCCCCTACATCAATGGAAGCCACCAATCGCAAATGGAACTAAGGGGGGAGCATGCCTCTTTATGGCATTGCCTTCCAATTTCATTAGTTTGACCCAACCCACACATCTTTTTCTTATTTTCACTGAAGAGCTTCTTCAGGTAAAGGGTGCTTAGTCCCTTCCTAGGTCTCGCAAAGCGTGTGGTTTCACTTGTGATGTTTTGAGTAAGCTTCCAAATGCCAATCACACTCTTCTCCACCCTCATCTTGATGCTCTATCAAATCCAGTTTTGTTTCTTACTATGCTATTACTCTTGGGAGACTTCTGCAGAACTTCAAGCTCTTCTGATTAACAGAAGTTCTGTGCATCACCTAAATGAATTTGTGTATTTTTTTTAAAAAAAGATTTTTATATATATATATTTATATATATATATAAAAAATGTAAACTTTTATAAAACATCTAAAGCTAAAACATCTTTTAGTTTAAATAGCTGTTTTCCCCACTTTGGCACTTATCCCTGGCATGTCTGTGGATAACAACCATATTCTCTCTTCTACTGCTCGCTTCCAAATCTTCTTCAGTTTGGTCAGTCTGCCATACTTCAAACATGTAAATGTTCATGCATCATCCTAGGTTTTTCTTGGGCCTCCAAGCTTCGCAGGTCTCTGAAGTCTGTGACTTCACCTCTTCTACCCTCCTTTTTGGGGTTTGCTGCTCTTTTCACTACACTGCTTGCTTTTTGACACAGCAAAACAATTTTTAAATTAATTTCTCCTCTTCTAACTCGTCTCTTTCAGACTTGTTTCCATGGTCCTGTTCTTCCAAACCTATCCTCTGTGAAAGATTGTTCCCTCCTGATAGTCTTGCCAAACACACACCAGCAAATTCTGACTCATTCTCCAGCCTCCCTTTCTGCAATATTCCTTGCATAGATACTTTCTTCAGCAACCTTCTGTGTTCTGGAAGCACTTAAGCATATGAGTATATGTCTTGAACAAAGATATTTTGCTTAAACAACTGCACAAGTGTGTTCAGTGCAGGACCAAATCTGTGTTTTACTAAAACAGAAATGATAAAGCTGAAAGAACATATACTCTTTGCAGAACAAAGTTGCTGCAGTGTTCATGAAAACTTGTTTAGCTTTTCTGTTAACCAAGTTCAAATGTATAAACACTCTAAGCACACAGTGACATTGATGCAATACATTGTTTGCACTATAATTTTGTTAAACTACTGTTCATTGATTAAGGAATATTAATCATATTCACAAATGGTGCTTTTCCATATTTTCAGAATTAAAAGGCTTGAGGAAAAAAAAAAAACCACTACTTAAAGCTCTAACAAATGCATGCTTCTTTTTTTATGGAAGAGTAGAACTGACCTAGAGAATCAACCTTAAAAGCCAGATATTAATTTGTCAGTTCATTTGGAAAGAGAGGAAGGAGAGGCAGAAAAAAAAGCTAGAAAAGCCATTGTTTTCTTCCTTAATATACAGGGCAAAAACCAGAAGATGATGAGCTCTTAGATTCTAGTGGAGACAATTTAAAGAGGGGTGAAGGTGACAGATGACTGGATGCAGAAGCTTTGGGAAGTTTAGTAAAACACAGGTTTGGTCCTAAGACTGAACACAGTTGTGCAGTTGTTAAAGCAAAATATCCTTGTTCAAGACATATACTCATGGGCTTAAGTGCTTCCAGAACACAGAACATATTTTTCCAGGATCTCACTTTTTTTTTTTAATATTTGTTAGAAATCCTAAAGTTCAAGTAAGATATCATATCATATCAGTAGTACTTCAAAAATAGCATCTTTAGGTGTTTTAAATGTAAAAGGATGCATTTTCAAATTAACAGATATTCATAAAATTGATTTAAGTCACACCACTGTTGGGTAGACACTCACACTTGCAGATGAGAAATGAGCTGCCCCACGGTGATCTCTTCTGCTATCTTCTGATACAGAGTCTGACTGTTTAGCACCATGCTTTCTAGAATGGCTAGGGATCGCTGGAGGATGGAGACATCTACCATAGGCTGACTCACATACCCTGCAATCTAAAAACAGATGAACCAGCAGGTCAACAGATGCCCACCCAGGAAACCTTCTGGTGAATGAGACAAGCTAAGGGAGACAGGGCTCAGAAAGCTGGGTGCACTGTGCACTCAGTGAGTACGCAGCTTCTCAGAGTCATCTTGCTCTTCCTGAAAGCTGCATTAAAGCACAAAAAGAAATAGCATTCCCTCACCCCCTTTACCTAAACTCACCTGTTTGATGAAGGTTATTGAGACCATGTCCCAAGAGACAATACCATGGTCCATGAGCTCCAAGAAGGCAGTCAGGGTGAAAGCCAACATCTCACTGTAACTGAGAAAAGGAAAAATGCAGTTACAAGAGATCTGGTAGCAATGAAAAAGCCTGTCCAAGCTGAATAAGCTGGATAAGAGAAAAATGCCACCACCTTCTCCTAATAAAACAGCCTGAAGGTTGGCAGCTGGGGGAGCTATAAAGTATTTGCATTTATGAAGATAATTTTATTGTTTTGTGGAATCATATTTTATTTTTCCTGATTACAAGCACAAACTAAAACTAGCAACAGTCCCTAGTCCTGCTACCAGAGACTCACAACCACCCGGATCATTACCTGGCTATTCAAAGGAATAACAGGAGAGGCAGCAATGCAGTATTTATTCCTGAGCAGTGCAAAGTATCACTACTCAAATTCAACACTTTCATGTGAGGGGAAAAAACACCAAACCCAACCAAAAACCAGCAAAACCCAGAATATTCAGTACAATGACCGTCAGTTAAAAAAAAGACCAACTTGAAAAGGGGAAAGCTTTTCAAGCTGATCAACTGAAAATGTAAACCATCTGCAAATGCTAGGTTTTTCAACTGTTGTCAGATTTGAGCTCCAGAGTAAATTTATATCACAAAACATACAAATATCTTTGGAAATTGTAACCTCTCCACACACACACAAAATGAACAACCATGCTTTACCATCAGAGAAAAACAAAGAAAAATTAATTGTCATTCTGGAAATGTTGGGACCTGGCTCGAAACAAAACGAAAGCACAGCATGAGTTGTGGAAAATTGAATATATAACCACAAGACAGAAAGGTAAAAAAGACTGAGGGAAAGATTGCAAAACATGCCGAAAACATATTAGTTGCTAATATATAAGAAAATAGAAAACCTATAAATGTTATGACAATAAGTTATCAAGACTTTGAAAGTGCTTTCAGTGAAACAGAACCATTACAGCAGAAAAGCCAAGTGAATTATTTGCATCAGAGTTCACCACAAATGTGCTTGGGGAAACTTCCAGATCAGAGTTGGGTTTTTTTCAAAACTGTTGCTGTAACTGTTGCTTTTTCATTTAAGAGAGAAGAAAAGTCTTCAAATCTGTCATTTGAACATCACTAGAAGACATTCTGGAACAAGTCATTAATACGAAAAACATATCTCCAGGACCAGATGATATTCATTGAAGAATTCCAAAGGAACCATGGTAAAACGAAACATTGCCAAACTACTTATTGTGCTCTGCAGAAAGTGGCAAATCTAACGCCAATTTTTAGAGAGGACTCAGGCAAGAATCTGAAGGACGTATCAGGCATTTAGGCATTTGTAACCAGAAAGACAGGCAGAATCTGTAATACAAGAATAATACCACTAGAAGAAAAAGCAATATTTAACAGGGAAGAATTGCTACGGCTTTTGTAGAGGAAGTTATGGTTCACATCTATATGTGTATTGGGTTTACGTGGCAAGGTTTTGGTAGCAGGGGGCTGCAGCGTGGCCTCTGTGAGGAGGGGCTGGGGCTGCCCCGTGCCGGACACAGCTGGTCCCAGATGGCTCTGTGATGAACCCACCACTGGCCAAAGCTGAGCCCATCAGCCAGGCCGGTGGCACCTGTGTGTAAGTGTATTTAAGAAAGGGTAAAAAATGCTGCACAGCAGCTGTGAGAGAGGACTGAAAAAACATGTGAGAGAAACAACCCTGTGGACATCGATGTCAGTGAAGGAGGAGATGCTCCAGGTGCTGGAGCAGAGATTCCCCTGCAGCTTGTGGAGAGACCACAGTGAAGCAGGTTGTCCCCTGCTGCCTGTGGACCACCATGGTGGAACAGATATTCACACTGCAGCCCGTGGAGGACCCCACGCTGCAGGAGGTGGAGATGCCCTGGAAGGAGGCTGCAGCCTGCGGGGGGCCCACCCTGGAGCAGGCTCCTGGCAGGAGCTGCAGCCTGTCAAGAGGAGTCCATGCAGGAGCAGGAGGTTTTCTGGCAGAAACTGTGGCCCACAGGGGACCCACGCTGAAGCAGTCCATTCCTGACGGACTGTGTCTTGTGGGGGACCCACACTGAAGCAGTTTGTGAAGGACTGTATCCCCTGAGAGGGACCCCACCCTGGAGCAGGGGAAAAGTGTGAAGAGGAAGGAGCAGCAGAGACAAAGTGTTACGGACTGACTGCAACCCCCACTCCCCCATCCCCCTGCGCAACTCAACGAGGAGAGGAGGCAGAAGAGTGGGGAGCAAAGGAGTAAAGTTGAGCCCGGAAAGAAGGGGGTGGAAAGAAGGTGGTTGAGCCCGGAGGGAAGGTGGTTTTACTTTTGTCTTTGTTCCTCACCATCCTACTCTGTTTTTAATTGGCAAAAAAATAAATTAATTTTCCACAAGTCAAGCCTGTTTTGCCCAACCCATGAGCAACCCATCTTGTTTTCTTCCCCTGTCCTGTTGAGGAGGGGGAGTGAGAGAGTGGCTTGGTGGACAGCTGGCAGCCAGCCGAGGTTAACTCACCACAATACTGAAGGTCTCTGAACAAATCAATAAATCAGAACAAGAACAGTTAAGTACAACTCCTGGACTTTGAAGATTTTTATGAAGTGCTTCACTAAAGCATCTTAAAAAACCCAAAATGCCCAGCTGCTAAAGGGTAAAAACAAAAGCCCTTTCTTGCATTAATAACTGACTGAAAGACAAGAAAAAAAAGGGTCGAAATTAAATGGTCAGGTTTCAAACTGATGAAAAGTTACAAACAAATTTCCCCGCAACAGCACAGTAGTACCGGAAAGAGCTAAAAGCTAGGGGAAGCATGGAAAGAATGATTAGTACTCTGGAATGGCTGCCATAGTTACAGTGTTAATGGACTAAGACTGCAGCTTAGAAAAGGCATGACCAAGGGTTGATATGAGAGAGAGATCTATACAGTTATGAATGGTACAGAGAAGACAGAGGAATGTACAATTCTCGTAACAAAATATGTAGAGGGAACCAAATGAATATTGTGTGACAAGTTTAAAATAAAGGAAGTATTTTTTTCTTATAGGACATTTTTTCTTATGTGGAACTTCATTTCCATACAGTGCTGTAGGTGTCAAAAGGATAAATTGATTAAAAAATGAAGAAAAAAAATCTATGGAAGAAACAGCCAAAGGTTCTTAAAACAAAGAGATACAATTTCTGCTCAGTAAACCCAAAAGTTGAAAACTGTTGGGAGACTGAAGAACAATACTTTCTCTGCTACACATTCTTTAGCCCTTTCCATTCTCTAAGATAAACAGACCTTTGGCCTTCATAGCAACTCTTCTTGACCTGATGCAGGTCAAAAAGTGCTGACCATATATGCAAGAGCCAGCACCATACTTGCTGCTGACAGGCATGTACATGCCACCAGTTCTACAGGAATGTTCTTGTGTGCAACTGCATGTGCAACTGCATGTTTCATAGGATACCTTCTCCCTTAGACCGCAGATCAATAACTGCTTGAGGAGATTATGACCACAAGAAAGGTAATAAAAGTCATTTAAATTATCAAAGTGACCTTTCAATGCAAGTTTCACACATAGAATCGTTTAGGTTGGAAAAGACCCTTACAGTCATCGAGTCCAACTGTTAACCCAGCACTGCCAAGTCCACCACTAAACCATGTCCCTAAGCACCCCATCTACACGTCTTTTAGATACACCCAGGGATGGTGACTCCACCACTTCCCTGGGCAGCCTGTTGCAATGCTTGACAACCCTTTTGGTGAAGAAATTTTTCCCAATATCCAATCTAAACCTCTCCTGACACAACTTGAGCCCATTTCCTCTTGTCCTATGGCTTGTTATTTGGGAGAAGAGATCGACTCCCACCTCTCTACACTCTCTACAACCTCCTTTCAGGTAGTTGTAGACAGCGATAAGGTCTCCCCTCAGCCTCCTTTTCTCCAGGCTAAACAACCCCAGTTCCCTCAGCTGCTCCTCATCAGACTTGTGCTCTAGACTCTTCACCAGCTTCGTTGCCCTTCTTTGGATGTGCTCCAGCACCTTAATGTCTTTCTTGTCATGAGGGGCCCAAAACCGCACACAGTATTCGAGGTGTGGCCTCACCAGTGCCGAGTACAGGGGGACAATCACTGCCCTAGTCCTGCTGGCCACACTATTTCTGATACAAGCCAGGATGCTGTTGGCCTTCTTGGCCACCTGGGCACACTGCCGGCTCGTATTCAGCCAGCTGTTGACCAACACCCTTGGGTCCTTTTCCGCCGGGCAGCTTTCCAGCCACTCTTCCCCAAGCCTGTAGCATTGCATGGGATTGTTGTGACCCAAGTGCAGGACCTGGCACTTGGCCTTCTTGAACCCCATACAATTGGCCTCGGCACATCAATCCAGCCTGTCCAGGTCCCTCTGTAGAGCCTTCCTACCCTCGAGCAGATCAACGTTCCCGCCCAACTTGGTGTCGTCTGCAAACTTACTGAGGGTGCACTTGAACCCCTCGTCCAGGTCACTGATAAAGATATTAAACAGAACTGGCCCCAGTACTGAGCCCTGGGGAATACCACTTGTGACATCATAAATGTCTCCTCTTTTGCCTCATGAGGTTTAGCAAACGACTAGAAAGACTTTGTCTCAATTAATAGATCAGCAATTGCTATGAGGTTAGTTGCTTAACGCCACTTCAGCAAGCAAAATTAGCCCCTTATTTGAGGCCCTGTTCCAGAGTCCTGGAATACAGGAAACTTACTGGGACAGAAGCTTGGTCCCGCTCTCCACAAGCCGTGTCAGCACGGTAACCCCTTCCATGTTGATGAACTCTGTGGCAAAGGTCACATCTGCTGAAAGTTTAGCCAGTTCCTTCATGGCATCCAGTCGGGCTTCCATACTGTGCGACTGGATCCTCTCCATCAGCTGGCGAGCTGCCCTAGACTGGGAGGAAAGAGGGATGATGCCAGTTACAGACTAGTCACCTGCAGACTGAGTTCTGCCAGCATTGGCATTCTGTCAGAAGTCCATGGATGGGCAGAGAGAGCACAGCAAGGATAGAGATACCAGCAATGACAGGATAAGTAGCGGCAGTCAGCAAGTTTAAGATAGACTAAAAAAAAGGCTGCACTCAGCAACAGTTACAGCCAAGCAGGAGGCAAGTAAAATGTTATTTTACATGTTAGAGTAAATGCTCGTTTTTCTTCTTGGTGAGGCGAGTGGAGGCGGATATAGAAATATGGAGTGAGACCATTAAAGAAATACAATGTTAAAAAAAAATCTCTCATAGATTCAAAGAGAAGCACAAGCTCATTTTGTGTAGCCACATGACATTCTGTAAGATTTCTCAAACACAGATCAATGATATCCTATCAACCACCTCTTGCCCAAATAATTTCCTCCTGTTCTACTCACGCTCAGCTATATGCCATGACACTTGCACAAAAAAAGGTTTAAAAATTTCAATAAAAAGGGAGCTGCAGCAAGTCTGCAAAAGACAAATGTTGAGGTCACAATAGCAAGAACTCACTACGAACAACCCCCTCTGCATCAAATTTGTCTCTTATTTTAATTTCCGCATTAAGTCACCAGTACCTGTTGCTTTCCGACTGATAATACTAACCGCACTCATATTGAGAATGTGTCTGTCGGGTGCTTTACAACATGTTAATCCAGGAGATGCAATAAAAATATAGACTGGATTTATTTACAGAAATTCCTATAAAAGGGCAGAGCATCCAAAGGAAAGATACACACCACAACCAGGAAGGAAAACAAGAGTGTGCACCTCATTGTGCAGAATGGCCCACAACAAAAAAAGCCCCCTACAATTTAGGGAGAAGGAGAAAGAAAAGCAGAGAGGCAAGAAACAGTCTGTCATACGAGGATAGCTACTGAGAAAAAGGGATGTGAGGAAGCATTTACCGGGGAGACTGCCAGCTGTAGGATAGTTCCATTCTTGATGTCACAGCGAGTCTGAAAGAAAACGTAAACTTTAAACTGCAGAAAAGCGGGGGGAAAAGAATGCAACTGGATCTACAGTGCACATTTGTATGCACCAGTAAAGGGGTTCCTATACCACACAACCCTACTGAGGGTATCAAATTGAGTCACCATTCAAGTCTGAGTATTTTTGATAGCAGAGATGCTGCCCCTCAAGGATTAGCGACAGTACTGTTCCATGATGCTAGTCCAAGGCATTCTGCACTCTTGCCCAGGACATCAGCAAATTGCTACCTCTCACACTGACCTGCTCTGTGATGTACAGCTGAGGACCATCAGCATACCGCAAGGTGTAGTATTCAGGGTTTGGCAACGACCACCTGGCAGAGGAAGAAGAAGGATATATAAGCTTCTTCCTCCTCTTTCTTCTGGCTCTCTATTAGGAACAGGAGCTTGATCTCAGGAGGGTGGAAAAAACTTTCATGCAAAGCTTTAGGATGGGAAATTACGTCTCCCAAAGAGGAGAGAAAACACCTTCCTCTTGAGGGGGGGATGGAACTTCAGCCTACTCTAAGACAAGCTCTGTGGAACGGCTGAAGAGGCCTGCACTTCAGGAACAGCAAGATGGGCCAATCCTCAGAGACATTGACCCTAGGGGCATACATAGGCACACACTCAGAATTGGAATAAAGATGCAAAGCCCCTGTTTTCTAGGAGATCCTTTTCTTCCTGATTTAAACCCTGGCCCATTCCATGGCCAAAACTGGCAGCAGGCAGCATGGATTGTGCTAGCAGCATACTGACAAGCAACAGAGACTTTCCACAGTACCCCAGCAAGATTTGTCTAGGGGACAGACTTTCTCCACAAGGGTTCCCAGAGAACTACTCACCCATCACAGACCTCCTTGATGATGGATGCAAGAGGCCTTTTCTAGAACAGAAAGAGAGAGTCCTCAATAGCCATGTTCCTCTCAACCAGAAAGGAATACTGCCCATTTCTATGCTTCCCACATTCCAGTATCACGGTTGTGGTGCATTTCCTCCCCCATCTGGTTACCAGGTCTCACCTGATCTATTTCCAGCAGCTGGGCATTGGCACCTGGCCACTCAACAGCTACTTTCACAATGTCCGAAGGTGGTGGCATTGCTCCAGACTCCTCCAGGTGCCTTTACAACAGCATACACCCCACACCTGTTAAGAGAAAGGATAGTGAGCAGCTCTCCGAAAACTATTTCAGTCCTTACATTGCATCTAACACCAAGCTTCAAAACACTACATAAGACCAGCCTTACAGTTCGCTGGGCCTGCTAGGGACAAAACATCCAGTGTACCAGAGATCAAGGCCTCATACTAAAACAGCACATTGTGAAATTGTACGCCCAGCCTTATCACCTAAGGAATACTTCTGAGAGCTTGTTGGGGTACTCACACAAGAAGGAGAGTCAGTCTGATCAGCAAAGCCCCATCTGCCACCCACTGTCCGTACTGCCAGGTCAGTTTACAGGACTAGTAAAGCAAGAGCTCCCTAGGCTCAGCTACTGTCTGTACATGAGAGAGGGAACATACTGTCCAGGTAGCCTCCCTCCCATGGACTGAAGTTTACTGATGCCCCATTCATATTTCTCAGATACCTTGATCCACTCAGGATACCCAAGCAGGCTCCTAGGCAGAGTAGCAGCAGCTAGCTTTATCCCATTCCCTTCCTAGAATACCATAATCCAAAACATGAATATCCATCACAGAAGAAAGGTTAACTCAGCATTTGCTCTGGAGGTCTACCTTTCACTCCTTTATCTGCCTTAAAGAATAAGCTTGTGTTCCCAAACAGCTGTCAGACGTGCTGGTTTGTGCCTCATCTGGTAGTAAGAGACTGTAAAGAAATGTACTTGTTCAGTTCCTTTTTAATCCTCTCCTGGGTGGAAAGAGTATCCCTGCTCTCTCCCACAGAGCCATAGAGAGAAAGTCACATGGGAGAGAAACAACCCTCCCCATCAGCAGTTCTCAGGAACAAAGGCTTCAAGCTGCCAAAAATGAGATCTGACTGGTCACAGAAATAGTCCTGTCCTTAAGGACTCCTCCTGAGACTCAATTTCCAGCATACCCAGAACGAGATGGTAAGCATCCAAAGAACAATTTCCCAGTTCCTATGGAAGCTCCTATTTCTCCTGTTGGGGCAACCCAATACCCCTTTCCCAGAATAGAGATGAGACAGTGCTGAGCAGGGACATTGTTTCGTGATTAACATACTTTCCCGACTTCCTTGATCAACTGGAAAAGAGATGCTAAGACAGGCTAAGACTTGATGGGAAACCAGCAGCCTTTGGAATTTTCCTGATGCAAGGCAAGTAAAGAAGAGAGAACTTTCCACGGATCAGCAAAGACCAAGCAGCTGCAGAGATACCTGGCCCAGGAAATTGGTCTACATGACTGTCCTGAAAAAGGGAACTTCTGTGAAATTAGACGAGTCTACCACAAAAGGTGCGTATGCCTGGCCTGTATAAGATGTTGACCTAGAGATCCACTGACAATCTCAATTAATGAAGCTCATATGCCTCTTCCTTCCCTCGCAGAGACTGGTATCACTGCATGGAGAAATATGAAAACTCAGGTGCACTAATGTTTCTCTGGATTTGTACACACACAAACCCCCTTTATCAGTCCCCTGTGACTATCTCCTCACTCCAGTTGAGGCAGCTTCCTCACCTAGGAAAACAGAATGCTATGATCTCCTGGTGCAGCCTTCTGAGATAGTCATAACATTATCATCACTCCTGTCTGCTGGAAATGAGGATGAGGGGTGCAAGTTTAGCATTTCTTTCATAGCACCTCCTAGAAATG
The DNA here is from genome assembly GCF_035582795.1 of Mycteria americana. NCBI lineage: Eukaryota > Metazoa > Chordata > Aves > Ciconiiformes > Ciconiidae > Mycteria > Mycteria americana. The sequence goes on from NC_134378.1 coordinate 18,628,577, forward strand.
CTCAGTGTTATCACTGCAGCTAGCATTGCCCTCAAGTCTCCACCAGATCAGAGATACTTGCTTTACAATGAAGGCACTTGCTGGAGAGAGAAATCAGTGATTCCCCTATTAAAACAAGCATTATTTACTATGGGAAGCCCTTCTGAAGCTGTCTCCTCAGTTTGCTCTATTCTCAACATGTGTATGGTCTTTGCAGTTCCTGTAGGAATCCAGGAAGCCTGAACTCCAAAGCTATCTGGGGCTTCAGCCAAGCCAAAAGGGAGACTGGTATTGCATGTGCACAGGAACACCATCCTCCTCCACTCCTACAACAGTCAGACTTTGTCCACTCTACCATCCCACCCCTTAGAAAGTATCTGGCAAGCCAGATTTGGAATTTCACTGAAGATGCGCAGCTTACCCCAACTCACAGAGGTGATTACAGTCAGTTCTCCTTCTGGCCTTCTCTTTCCTTTTTAGCATCAGTCCCAAGAGCAGCTTATGCTGTCTTAAAACCCATAAAATGACTGTAAGACTAAACACCTCACGCAGAAAAGTGCCAGTCAAGTTAGGTTCAGCTTTGCCAGTTTCTTAAAAAAACATCTCCAACCTTTCAGATAAGCAGCACAGCATTAGCTCAGACTAACGTATCAAGAAAGACCTGGCCTCGGAAAAGCAGTGCACCAATCACGTTGAGCGGGTCTCGGGGGTGATGATAGAAAAGCATTTATATTATTCCTACCATACAAAATGGCAAGTTAGATTCAAGCAGTTACACAAACAACACATGATATTTTACTTCCTAATCCTGGAGGGAAGACAACCAAGCCATCTCCTGCTCCAAGATTCACTGTGGATAAAAATTTTACCACTCTCATCTTGACAACAAACAGGAAAGCCTGTCATTCAGAGAAGGTGCATCAGGTAAAAAACTCCAGCTTGGACAAGGTGAGGTCACACAAAGGAAGACTGCTTATATGAGAGCTCAGTTAAATTAGTGCTTCAGAGAAGCCTTCACAGCCCACAGAGCTAGGCTAATTCACAAACAGAAAGCACTGAGCGTATGCTGTCCTATGGAAACACTGTCTCCAAATCCCATGAGCACGTGTTAACATACTCCCTTTTCTTCACAAATTTTTATTATCAGCGTTCTATTCTCTCACTCCAAGACAAAAACATACAATTTACTCTTTGCTAAGAGAGACTTGTTAAATGGCAGCAAATAGGTTCTCAAGAGGCCTCTAACCCTAAATGCATACACAGTTGCTGGTGCTATTTTCATACTCATTGCAATCAGTAAATTAGACTCCACTCCTTTCTTCTACACTCATCCTGAAGCAGCTGGCCTTCTTTTGTCCAAAGTAAACTAGGAATTCAGGCCATAAAGCATAAGGAACCCAGGAACAGAATAGTACCTTGCCTCATTGCATAAGCAGAGCAAAGCACTTAGGAATCTGCACAAAGACAGGAATGCTTTGAACCCAGATACATTTAGAAGACTGCAGCCCCCTGTACAGCACTTATTATTGGGGTTAGTATCCATAGCAAGCCTACCTATACCAGTTATCCTCAGCCTGTTCACAAGTCAATGCCCAATACCTGATATTTCTGAGGACAGGAAAAGTCTGCCAAGCATGCCACACTGCAAGTCAGAAGAGTCCTTCCTGATTCTAAAAATCTGACTTTCTCTAACATCCAACTACAGTGTAATAAAGAGACAAGGCAGAATCAAGAAAGCCTGCTGAACCAATGTACTCTGTAGCATCAGCCATAAGAATTCGGAGCTTACCCAATCCTTCTGTCTTGCAAAGAGATAGACGAACCTAATAAAACTCTGCATCAGTCTTCCTCACTTCCTTTTCCTGAATTACCCGCACATACACACACAGATAAATAAATAAAAAAAAAATCATTTAGACTTTCAAATGGCTTTTGCAGCAATAGCTCAAAACAGGGATAACTCATGAACTAAATCTTTAAGTACACTATGGCAAATACTAGTATACAAGCGGTAGCACAGCTCTGTACATATTCCCCAGACAAAGTGCCCAATTTGCATGACATCCCCAGATCTGCAGAATATACAGGTTTCCATCCATTAAGGCTACAAACAGACAGACAGTTCCCAAATGGTATGTGATTTCCACTGTTCTCCATTCAGCAGCTAAAGCCTATGATGGCCTAAACCTGAAAGCCTGAGAAATCTTAGTCATATGGCATATGCACACATCATCTCCAATAATCAGGCTGGCTTGCAATAACTGAACAGATAATTACTTCTCCCACGAGTGAACCAATTCACGACTAGAAATCATCTAAATCCATTCAGTGTTCAAGGCACAGCAAATACACAGTGAAGAGGCAAGGCTCAAAGACCACTTCCTTGAGTATTAAGAGCTGAATTTGCAACTCTTTTAACTAATATACCCATGAGTAATTAGCATCTAATTACCACTTCTCTCTTCAGCCTCTTGCAATACAGTCATAGTCTTTTATTTGTACTGCAACTTACATTGCAAGTTGCTACTGAAGAGTACAAGGAAATACAATACTTTATATGCCATAACAAAGATGCACAGATGACTATAGGTAGATTACTATAGGCTATAGGTACTATAGCCTTTACAAATCCCTAACCTGTCTTCTCCCTTGCAGAGAACATGCATCATTCAGGGAGAGGAAGTACACATTAAAACAAAAACATTGGTATTATGGGAAATTTTGCAGAAATCATAGAATTGTAGAATCATTTAGGTTGGAAAAGACCCTTAAGATCATCGAGTCCAACTGTAAACATAACACTGCCAAGTCCACCACTAAACCATGTCCCTAAGTGCTATATAAATGTAAATAAAGTCTCCTGTTTCATCAAAAAAAGTACTGCAGAGGTTGGCCCACAGCTCCTAGAGGCAAGGCACTCTACCTGCAGCTCCCTTGATATCCTCGCCACTGACAACAGTAACCAACCAATGTATTACCTTCATATCTCAAAAAAAGCTTTCAGCTGCATACAAACTCAGAAAGTAACTCACATTAGACTATTTCTGCCCCAAACTTCTTCCATAAATGAGCACCCACTCATGCTTGGAAACCATGTTCCCTATTCCAATCAGTATTCAAGGCACAGCAAATACGCAGTGGAAGAAACAGAGTTTAAGGACCGTTTCATTGCACAGTAGCACCATGGAACAGATACCACATGAGCCTACTGAGGAAGAGATTCAAACATAAAAATGAATTGGCTAAGCAGGACCCAGAGAAGCAGGAATTAAAAATTAAAAAAGGTAGGAAACTCTTCAGACAGTCTGGGTCAAACAACCCTTTGAAGGACCTACACAGATCAGTGGCTCAGCAGAAGCAGCTTTCCAGAAGAGGACAATGAAGACTGGACTACAAATACAAAGGGTACTTCAAGTCAGCCTCTTAACACGAGGTTGTCTGTCAAAAGTGTTCTTTGAAAAGCTTTCAACTGTATGTCTGCAGACAAGAGAGGTGACATATGTTAAATTTTACAACGGATATTTTGCAGTGCACCAGTGATATATCTGATAAAATGACCATTCAGAAGCTCTTGGGAAGAAGCACAGACTGCAATTTTGCATAATTGTGATTATCACTTACGGGTCTCTCACAGCACCTTCTTCTCAACAACAGCATGTAAGCAATGCTCATAGTTTTATACAGGGAGACAGCAGCCAAGCTGAAATCCATGAAAGATGAATTCACCCTGCTTCTGCAGAGTGAGTTCCTTCATACAAAGGAGTGATGTAGGGGTAGCTGCAAGGCAAGGAGAAATCAGCAGAGCCACTAATAATGAACTATTCAAGAGACTTCTGAGAAGCTGCAAGCTAAAACAACTAGAGTATTTTAAACAGAACTTCCCTATTCACAAACTCAATCTTCTTTTCATTACAGATAGAGAACAAAGTGTGCTGCACACAGAATGAAAATGAGGAGGATGAAAGAACATTCCATGAAAAAGAAAAGCTGTCTGGTAGAATCCCCCAGTCAACAAGCAAATAGCTGCAGCTTCTGAAACCTGTAGATGCAACAAAACATCCTAGTCCGTTCTCAGCACGTCCCCAGATGGTGGTACCAAGAGGCCAAACAAAAGGCGGAAGTGACATTAGCAGAGTGACTAACTGGACAAGTGTGCAGAGAAGAGAACTTCCTTGACCAAACAGCGTAAGAGGGTAGCAGCCAGCAGAGTCCAACCTGAGGGCTATGTAGTTTTCTACATTACCTCATGTAACAAGCAAAGAGAAACATACTTCACTAGAGCAACCAAAGGACGAGGTGGCTCAGAGTCTCTGGAATCCTACATTCCTCCAAAGGCCTTCCATGGCTGCACTTCAGCTGTAAAACACTAAGCCTATGGCACTGGACTCTTATCTTGCACGTTCCAACATGGCTGGGCAGAGGCCATCTCTTGGCAAAGACAGAAACTGATAGCAACAGGCAAAAAGAGAGAACTGCTTTTTTATTATTTTTAGTCAATCCAGTGAGCTGCAAGCAGACAGCCAGGCAGCAACTCCCGAAGCTTGGGCCAAAACTCAGTTTAAGGCGCTAAACGATTTTTTCTGACGAAGCACCGTGCATTTATGCCTCAGGTCCACCCGGCTCCCGCGGGAGCGAGGAACCGCGCCCTTCTCGGACGGCTCCGCGGCCGGATGGCGACACGTCCCGGTCTCACACCCGGGAGCCGGGGCGGCGCAGCGGGCTCCGCGCGCACCAGGAGCCGCCGCACCAGCGGCCGCAGCACGAGAGCTCCGGAGGCGGGGACGGGCGTGGAGCGGGCCCGGCGACCCCGCGGCAGGCGACCCTAGGCCGGAGCCTTGCTGCGGGGCGGGCCGCCGGAGGGAAGGGCCGCCGGCGCGGCGCGGCGGTGGGCCCGGGGAGGCAGCACCGGCAACGGGGCCCGCCAGATCCGAGGCCGGCGGCGCGCCGCCCAGCTCCCCGCAGACCTCGCGCGGCTCCCCACCCCCGCCCGCCGCTCTGCGCTCACCCAGCCCCGCCGCGGCCGCTCCGCGCTCCGGCCGCCCGGCAGCTCCGGCGGCCCCGCCAAGGCGCTGCTGGCCACTGGCGCCGCCAGCTGTCACTCAGCCGCCTCGCCGCCGATTGGCCGCGTCACGCGCCCGCAGCGCGCTGCCATGGAGACAGCAGGCGGCCGACCCCGCCCCGGCACGGCGCGGGGCGAACCCGCCGGTCCCGTCACCCCTCGCGCGTGACAGCCCGCGTCGGCAGCCTAAATGAATTACGTTGACCGAGCCTCCCTTGTCCCTGCGCCCCTCCGCTCCTTCGGGGCTGCCACGGGAGGGCTCCCGTCAGGTCCCCGTGCCAACAGTGCCCCGGCACCGGCTGTGACCGCCCGGGACCGGGTCTCCACCGGCTCATGAAGAGCAGCCTTCCCTGCCGCTCTGTCGGCCGCTGCGCGCGCAGCTAGCGGGGAACACCGGAGCGGCGCCGCGGCCGCGCACGACACCCGCCCCTCCGCCAGCCAGAGCAGGGCCGCAGCCCCCTGCCCGGCGCCCTCTCAGCGGGCAAGGACCGCCCGGCCCGCCCCGGCCCGCCCCGCCGGGCCTGGCTCCGCCCCGGCCACCGGAAGCGCGTCCACTGCGCGCCGGAAGGGACGGTGCGCGGCGCTGGCGGGGGAGCCGCGTGCGTGCGTGCGTGCGTGCGGGCGGGCGGGCGGAAGCGGCGGCTGCCGCGCGTAGGAGCTTCCGGCGGAGCAGGCTGTGTTTCGGGAGCGAGTGACGGCGGCGGCGGCGGGAAGGAGCGCGGAGAGCTGCAGCCATGGTGAGCCGGGCGCTCCGGCAGGCCCGCGCGGCGAGGGCTCCCGCGAGGCCGCGGTGCAGCGAGCCCCGCTCCGCCCCGGCGCTCGGTGTAACGGTGGTCTCTTGCAGACGGTGGGAAAGAGCAGCAAGATGCTGCAGCACATCGACTACCGCATGCGGTGCATCCTGCAGGATGGTCGCGTCTTCATCGGCACCTTCAAGGCCTTCGACAAGCACATGAACCTCATCCTCTGCGACTGCGACGAGTTCCGCAAGATCAAGTGAGCGGCGCGGCCCGCCCCGCCAGCCCTGGTTCCGCCAGCCCTGGTCCCCGTTGGCGGCGCGGCCGGGCCCCGCCGCTCTGCTGCGGCGGGAGAGCCCGCGGCCGTCTGCCCGCGCAGAGTGGAGAGCCGGCGCAGCAGCTGGGCAACGCCTGCTGCCGGCTTCTGCAGAAGCGGTCGTGGTTGTAGTCTCGTTTGTCAGATCCCCAGCTCCCGCGGTTCAGGGGGCGCTTTGTGTCCGTCCTTTCCCAATAAGCGGCATACACCTGTATGTCATGCCACCTTGTTGCTGTAACAGTTAAGCATCATGGGGAAAAAGTTATGGAGGCAGTACGCATCTTGTGTTTAGACTTCTCTGTGTACTTAGTTTGAGGCATATCAAAATGTGTCTTTTACGGTAGGTTCTCCTCTCTGGAGTAGTCTAGTCATATACTCTATGGCAAATTCAAGGAGTGGCATTGATTTTTTTTTCTCTGTCTTGCAATGTTTTCTTCTCACTAGACCTAAAAATTCAAAACAGCCAGAGCGGGAAGAGAAGCGAGTCCTTGGTCTTGTGTTGCTGCGAGGAGAAAACCTGGTGTCCATGACAGTTGAAGGACCACCTCCAAAAGATGTGAGGAAAACGAGCACAGAACTGTGAAGGGGAAGGGACGTCCGATAAATTTGCTTCCCTGCAGGAGAATGCTACTACAGCACTGTCCTAGCCTTCCAGATGCTGTTGCGACTAGGTCCAACAGATTTCACTGCAGGAAGTTCTTATCCCTTTGTGGGCTTGGACATTAATTGGACAAAGGAGGGCTGTGGGCATCCCTAGGATGATCTGAGAACTTTTGTTTTGATAAATCTTTCTTTTGGGGGGGGGATCTGTTTTCAGACTGGAATTGCCCGGGTACCTCTTGCTGGAGCTGCTGGAGGACCTGGAGTTGGGAGAGCAGCAGGGAGGGGAGTACCAGCTGGTGCACCCATGCCACAGGCTCCAGCAGGATTAGCTGGCCCTGTCAGAGGAGTGGGAGGACCATCTCAACAGGTGAGATGCTGTGACCTATTAAAAAAAGAGTTGTCTAGTATATTCTAGGGTGGCTTTCAATTCTTGGTACCAATATGATGCAAGAAATTGGTGGAGTGGAAGAACTGTAATCTTAGTTTCTGTTACCAGGGAGTTTGAGCCTAGCAAGGCTTTTTAGATCCCCCTAGGGACTCTGTCTTACATGATGGAAGAGGCTTGAAAAGTGCAGCTTCTTGCACAGAATTCAAGTGTATCCATTGAATTGTATTAAATAATGCCACACACCTGTAATACGTTACGAGGAGACTGGTGTAATTTTCTGGAGGGATAATAATTTGAATCTTGCTTATTTTTTAGTTATGAATGTAAAGCAGATGTTGTGCTGTTTCTCTGAACCTGTTTATTTTATTTACAGGTGATGACACCTCAGGGTCGTGGAACAGTTGCAGCTGCTGCTGCAGCAGCCACTGCTAGCATAGCAGGAGCCCCAACCCAATACACACCAGGGCGTGGGGGTCCTCCCCCACCCATGAGCAGAGGAGCACCTCCTCCAGGTAGGAATTACTTAATAGAGCGTTATGTGGCAAAATTGGTAATGAAGAAGTATTTACCCAAGTCTGATGAAAATCTGGTATTATGAAGGACTATTCCAATATCCAGCTAGAGTCTTGAATATTCAGCTGGATTTATACGCTTGTTCTTTCTCTGGCTTAAGGAATGATGGGACCTCCTCCAGGCATGAGACCACCGATGGGCCCACCGATGGGAATGCCACCTGGCCGAGGTGCTCCTATGGGAATGCCCCCACCAGGCATGAGACCACCACCCCCAGGAATGAGAGGTGAGCAGTGGTTATCTTAAGTACCTAGAAGCTATTAGAAGCCATAACATAAACAAAATGTTTGAAGGGTGATATGTTTCAATGCCTCCCTAGCTATGCTAGTTGTCAATAAATGCCTCAATGCCAAAAAAGGAGTCCTAAGGCCACTCTGAGCACGGTGAAAATGTCTTTCTGGTTTAGCCTTGCTTCCTCTTTCCTCTTCAACTCTTTCCTTTATTCCCAGGACCCCCTCCACCTGGCATGCGTCCACCAAGGCCGTAAGATATTCTATAATGTACCTTTGAACTATGAGAAGACTGATTAAGGGAATATACCAAGCAGTACCACCTGTCAAAACTTTGCTATGTATATTTTATAGTTACTGCTTGTAAAGTTTGCCCTTTTTAATAAAGTTGGAAAACCCAATACTTTGAGTCACTGGTGTACTGGTCTATTTCAGGAACACAGCCGTTACCTTTCACTACTGCACTTCGTTCACCCCAGAAGGTTTGAAGTGAAAAGCTCTGTTTTGACAGGTCAGAAGCTAACAGTTGGTCTGGGCCATTCAGGTCTATATTGGTCTGTGTTCCTTATAGGAATTAAAGCATATCAATGAACTTCAGCAAGGCTGATGGAAAAAATTTGTTGGGATGGTGGAGATGTTAAACTCTTTTCTTTTGAATTTTTACTATTTTGATGAAATTAAGTATGGGTTACTGACCAGAATTGTGCCTGCTTTATTCACAGTGGAACAAGTACAAGTATTCCTGTGTTAGGAATAGCGATCTCTGATTCTCTGCATTAAGCTGCTGCTTATTAGCCTGCAGTAAACCTGCTTGATTGTTATAGGTGGAGCTGCATTGCTTCTAGTAAAAAAAAAAAAAAAAAAAAAGCCAGGATGAGCAAACCTATCATTAATTGCATACAGTAAACCAGCCTGCATTCTGGTTGTAATCTTCCCTTCTTGCCTCAGCTTACAGCTGCTTTCTTTTCAGTTAGGAGGAAGCTGTCTCCCCCCCCCCCCCCCTTTGGAGATAATCCTTTCTTCAGCTAGTAGCCTCTTGGAAATTTGTTTTAATTCCTTTGACTGTTATCGCTGAAGCCATCTTTGTGACAGGTAGTTTGAAAAACTTTTTCTTCTGTATTTTAGAAATAGGCTCTCAACCACAGAAATCCTTTCAGCCATATTAATTAATTGAGATCACAGAAGGATATGAACCAAGCAGTAAGAGTTCTTCAGTTTTTGCCCTAAAGACAAGTTGACTTATACAAAAGTCTGATAGAAAGATGTAACATATCCCAGCTCTCAGTTGCTCCAGCTATCCTATAAAACAGAGCAAACATTTTAGGAAAAAAAAACCCCAAAAGAATCAATCCTTTATTGCATGGGCTGCTGAAGATGTTTTCACACAGGGTCTTCAACCAGGTATTAACAAACATCCCAAAGTTATTCCAGAACTTGAAGAAAAACTATTCAATATTACTGAAGTTGTCTCCTCCCAGTACAAAGAAATCCAGGCCCTGGAGAGAGCACGTCTGAAATGTCTGCGTTGTCCAAATTACCCATTTGGTAATTACCAACAGTTCTTACTTTCTCTTGTACCTGAAAGAGAAGATATTTGAAATGACATTCCACTAGCCCAACTGTCAATGCTAGGTAAGGAACAGCACTGAGAAGCCCAGTAATGTGCTGTTAAAGGTAGTATCCTTGATTGCCCCCAGTATCAGACCTGCAGGAGGAGGGTAAGCTACTGCAGAACCAACAAACCTTTTAGCAAGGGCCTTTAAACAATCACAAGAAGAGGAAAGAGAAAGCAGTGGGAAAAACCCAACCAAACTTGAATAAGAAAGTAAAGGGAGCTATACCTGGACTTGGATTTGAAGTTTCCTCCTTTCCTATGTTGGGCCATACCCAAGCGTTTTCGATCTTCAAATGATGGGCTTTTTAAGAGAGAGGGGGGAGGTAAGACAAAAACCACTGAAGTACAGCAATAGTACAGGTACTTCCTGCAAGAATCCCTTCTCTGCTCTGCCCACCTTTTCCTCCCAATATCAGTCAAAGTATCCCTGAGAAAGTCCAGGGATGCAAAAAAAAAAAATCCCACCTACTGCTAAAACATTACCCGGCACGGTACTGCTTCAGAGCCTTCCTGCTTGTATTGGTAAGCTCTTCATCAAACACAGACAGATTTTTCCTCCGCTTGGGGCCTAAGACAGAGACAATAGTCAGAACACTGGCTGTAAAGAGAAGGCCACAGCATCACCTTGTTTACTAGAGCCCAGTAGCCTTGACCACAACAATTAGCCTAACCATCAGGAAAAGCAATGACCTCCCTGCACTCACCCTGGCCAGCACCAGTGGCCATTCCTTCAAAGATCAGTGCCTCCCTCTCTACAAATTAGCTTAGTTTACCAATTTGTAACAAAGTAACTGATATAAGGTAGGTCAGCTGTAAAACAAAAGTCTCCACCTGCTGATACTGCTGCTGGTTCATCCTCTGGCAAGACTCTGGCTCGCTTAGCTCGACGATTCCTTTTTGCCAGCCGCTCAGCATACATTTGAGATTTCAAGATTTCAAACTGTGACCTCTCCTCTGGCTGAAAGGTTTTAAAATGCAAGTTTACAGTGATGTGAGGTTTTGCTAAGGGAAAACTAGGATAGTCCACGCAGGGTCCCACTTGTCCATAAATGCACTCACTGTCATTTGGACTTTTTTCTGTCTGTCCTGCATAAATTTCTTCCTTTTCTTTTTGCCTCGTAATGCTAAGTCAAACTCCTGCAGGGCTTTAGCCACTAGAGAGACAAAGAGAAGCACAGAATAAAAAAACTTTAAGTAAAGAGCAGAGTCCAGTTGCAGCTATGGAATTTAATATAGCAGCAGTGTCATGACTCACATTTCTCTTTCTTCCTCTCCTCACGGGTCTGGAACCAGCTCCGCTCCAAACCCTCACCCAGAGTCTCTTGTTTTCCTGTCTCCAGCTGCTTCTTTGCCCTATTGATCTGAGATAATTCAGGCAAGAAGTGAGCTCATGGTGGCTAAAAAATACCTATCTCTTCCCTTTCTAAAGTAGGCAGGTTAAGTACATCAGGGTAACCTCCTTATGCACTATATATAGAGAGAGATCCTAAAAAAAAAACTACAGTAAAAAAAAAAATCCTAAAAAATCCCTTACCTGGGCCTCTGACTGCTGCATCTCACGTTCCTCACGCTCCAAGCACAGGACTGCATACACATCTTTCTCTAGATTCTCAATCTTCTCCCGAAATTTTAGTATGACATCTGAAAACAATACAGCGTGAACATCAGAAGCAGCTCATGTAAAGTCCATCTTGTTTTTCAGAAGCTCTTTTAGTGTCCCTCTGTACCATGAGATTCCCTGCCTACTGCTCTCCTGCTTTTTACCTCAGCAAAGTGTGTACCTTGGGGGAGAATTCTGGCTTTCACTGGTGTTTTGGCAGTCTTCACAATATCCTTCAGCATCTTGCGCTCTTCCTCACCCACAAGTGAAACTGAACGACCAGCCCTGCCTGCTCTTGCTGTCCGACCCACTCGATGAACATAGTGTTTGGTGGTGTTGGGCATGGTAAAATTGATTACCTAAAACAGAAACAGTGTTAGTAGGGAAACAATATTAAAGGACTCATTAAAAAGCTCAGCACTGCAAATACTCACTGTTTTAACACCTTCAATATCAAGTCCGCGTGCAGCCACATCTGTAGCTACCAGAATATCAATCTGCTCATCCTTAAAGCGCCTAAGCAGAGATAGCAAATGCATTAGCATTGAATACAGCAATCCACCTCTGCCCTAAAACTTCCAACTCCTAACTTATTTTTTGCCTATGATTGCCAACTAAGCCTGCTACTACCTGAGTGCTTCCAGCCGCTGTGCCTGAGAGAGGTTCCCATGAAGCTCCCCAACCCGTAGACCCATCAGCCCAAGGAGGATGTGCATACGGTGAGCTTGCTTCTTGGTCTGGGTGAAAAGCATCACATGATCTGGGAAGGTTCGTGTCAGTAGAGCTGAAAGAAAGTCCTCTCAGTAGCCTGCTTCATAGTCACCTACCAATTCCAGCTTTTCTTTGCTCATCACTAACCTGATACAATGGCCTCACGGTCCCCCTCTCGATTGGGTCTGATCCGGATAAACTCCTGCCGCAGAAAAGGGGCAACATCTGTGTTGCTGTTCACAAAAATTCGGATGGGATTTTTCAGGGAAACAGAAGCCAAATCTTTCACCTACCGAAACAGGTTAAGAAAAAGTAGTCCACATAAAAAGTAGTCCACATAATCTCTGCTAAAAGACTAGACAACTTCTATTCAACTTTCTGCCTCAACACGCTTCTCAGCAGCCTGTCTTACCTCCTCTGTCATTGTGGCAGAGAAAAGCATTGTCTGACGGTGGTTGGAGCACAACCTGATTATTTCCTTCATCTGTTCCTCAAAGTATTCATCCAGCATCCTACACAGGAGAAAAACAGCAAAGTAAGGCAGCTTCATTTGGTTCTAGCTAAGAAACATTACTTAAAGCAGGGCAACAAAGACTGCTCTATAGCCTGGGAAAAGGAAAGCAGAAAACTACCATCTCATTTTTCACTGCTGTCCTGCTTAGCCTACCTGTCTGCTTCATCCAAAATCAGCACCTCAACACTGCTCAGGTGGAAAGAAGGGCAGTTGTGGAGATGATCAATCAGTCGCCCAGGAGTGGCGATAAGAATGTCTGGCCCAGAGCGCAGAGCTGCTTCCTGAGTCTTCACATCTAGGCCACCTGAAAGAGAGTGAACATGGACTGCTGACTCCCTGAGCAGGTTGCGGCAGAGCACACAGATCCAAATTGCCTGAGGAATGGGAAACAACTCAGATTAATACCATATCCACAATTAGAAGTGATCCCACCTTTTCTTTCTCAGAAACCAACAAACAAAAAGTATGGCACAGTACTGGAAAGTGAGATTTTAAACCATAGCACACCTACTGGAACCATACCTCCAATAACCATACAGCCTCCAGTTTTATAACACAGAACTCCCAGTTCTGTACAGCAGTTTACATGTATTCCCAGTTCTGTATAGCGAGCTGTACAGTTCACATAAGCAACTTAATACTCACCTACAGCAAGGCAAGTTGTGACGCTGCTAAACTGTGCCAGCTGTTTTGTGACAGAGTGCACCTGAATACCCAGTTCTCGTGTTGGCACTAGAACCAATACCCTTGTTATTGGAGCCTGACGAGGTTTGTAAATCAGGCGCTCAAGGACAGGCAAGATGAAGGCAGCTGTTTTACCTAAAGAAGAAAATTAAGAAGAACTACCAAGAATTACCAGCTACTGTGAATAACTAATTCTCCATGTTTCCTGTGCCCTGTTTAAACCCCTACCTGTCCCAGTGGCAGCACAGGCACAAATATCCTTCCCCAGAAGACTTACTGGGATACAAGCCTTCTGAATTGGGGTTGGTTGCTTGAAGCCAAGAGCTGTGATTGCCTACAAAGGAGATAGAGTTTAATTGCTCTGTCTCAGGTATGACCACATCTGGAGTACTGTGTCCAGTTCTGGGCTCCTGAGTACAAGAGAGACATGGACATACTGGAGAGAGTCCAGCAAAAGGCCACAAAGATGATGAAGGGACTGGAGCACCTCACATACAAGGAAAGGCTGACAGAGCTGGGACTGTTCAGCCTGGAGAAGACTTGGGGACAATCTTATCCATGTATATAAACACCTGAAGGGAAGGTGTAAAGAGGACAAAGCCAGCCTCTTTTCAGTGGTGCCCAGCGACAGGACCAGAGGCAATGGAAACAAACCGAAACACAGGAGGTTCCCTCTGGACACCAGGAAACACTTTTTCACTGTGAGGGTGACTGAGCACTGGCACAGGTTGCCCAGAGAGGTTGCAGAGGCTCCATCCTTGGAGATATTCAAAAGCCATCTGGACATGCTCCTGGGCAACCAGCTCTAGGTGGCCCTGCTTGAGCCGGGGATTGGACCACATGACCTCCAGAGGTCCCTTCCAACCTCAGCCATTCTGCGATTCTGTGACAAGTCTCAAGATGGTGTTGACATATTGCAAATCAAAGAATGGTTTCCACTATTTGGGAATAACAGCTCCTAAAGGACTGTCACACTAGCTCCCACATAATTTCCTTTTCAGAGAGGCTGCAAAGAGAAGAGGAATTTGACAGTTCTGATTGGTGGAGGGAAGGCTGTACAACATTTTTCAGAACAACATATGTAATAACTAAACTAGGTAAATACCTTTAGCAAAGGTCGTGAAAGATTCATGTCCTGGAATGACAAGTTATCATCATATTGAGAGGCATCTTCAAAAAAGCTCTCTGCTTCCTAGAAACAGCAACAACAACAAAACTGGAACAACACAGGCAACAACACAACATGTTATCAAAGGGCTCTGGGCTGTTTTTTGAGCTACAGTTTGTTAACCAAAGTCAAATTCCTCCAGAAGAAATGCTGGAGAATGACCTAGTGTCATTCTGTCCAACACTTACCATTTCTCCCTTTTTCAATCTCCTCCATTCCTTCACTTTGACTGTATCTGCAGAGCAAGAGAAATGTGATAGGAATTAACAAGCACAGCTAAACACATAACAAGATATGGTGACTACCTTAATCTCATACTTTTTGCTCTGAATGAGTTATTGAGGGAGAAGCCTGAAAAACAAGTCCAGGCATGCAATGGAGTAAAATGCCAAGCAAATATCCTTCCTCAGGGATGAGTTCAATTAAAGTACTATGGCTACCATTCAAAATAGGCTTGACCAAAATCAGAAGGAAGACAACAAAAACTAAGAGATTCTTGCCCACTCCCAGCAAGGCTTCACTACAAACTTTTCTCCAGCGAGCCAACAGTCTGTCAGATTCTTGCTCCTGACCATCTCTCTATGTACTGCTAATACCTGCTTTTGTGAAGAGAGTTTCATCATCCAATGAATACTGAGACTCCACATCTTCTTCTTCGTCCCTACTGAAATCCTCACACTCCCTCTTTTTGGTTTGATTATCCTCAGTCTCCGTATCTTCATCTCTCACTTTTGCTTGTTTAGCTTCTCTTTCCTAGAAAAAGATTTTTAAAAAAAGTTTTTAAAAAAAAAGGATAAAAAAGAAACTTCAATCCTTTGTGAGCTTTTGTTTGTTGTTACTATAAGCCCATTCACAGATACACCGTTTTGCATAACCTTAAAAATTCTGCATTCTCATCAGTTCAGCAACACATCAGGTGTGGCTGCAAACCCAGTTGAGGTGATGAGCTGCACCTTGAGCACTGCAGCTCGGGATGCTTTCAGAGTCTGTGCCTCCAGAGGGAACACAGTAGAAGACCAAACCCATACCAGTCTTTTCAGTAATGAGAGAGAAAGGCCCTGACCTGGAACTTCCTTTTCTGTCTCACTTTCTCAATCTTCTCATCCAGCGTCGTAGCTGCTCTCTAGGCAGGAAATCATAAAAGAGGAGCCATAAGAGGAGCCCGGGAAGGCATGGGGCACCGTAGCCTCAGGCACTACAGCCCCAGTCCCAGCCCCAGGCCCAGGCCTCACCTTGCCGCGGAGCTGGCGCAGTGCCGCTGCCCAGGTGCCTTCCCCACCGGCCTCTGCCTCACCAAAGACGAAGGCGGCACTGAAGTCCCCGCCTGTGGGGCCCCGCCGTCTAGGGCCCGGCGCCCGGCACAGCTCCTGTGGTAACACCAATGAGCAACGACCGCAGGATGGTCGAACCGGACCGCACCAACCTCGGCCCCAGTCCAGCACGATCCAGCCCGGCCCGGCCTCCGCACCAGTCCACCCCGGCCCGCCCACGACCCAGGCAACAGATCGTTCCCGGCCCGCCCACGACCCAGGCAACAGATCCTTCCCGGCCCTACCTCCTCATCCTCGGAGCCCCCAGACTCAGGGTCCTCGGGCCCCACATCCCCCTCTGTGATGGTGCCCACCAGGCCCAGACTCTGCAGCATGGCCGCAGCCCCACAGCTCTGCCCGGAACCGCGCACCACCACGTGAGCCGGCGGCCGCGCATGCGCAGAGCCGGCCCAGGCCTGTGCTTGTGGGTGGGGCGACGGCTGCCCCCGCCCCGCCAGGCGGAGAGGTAAACCGAAAGCGGCGGTGCTGGGTGGGAGCGGTGGTGATTGCTCTTCCCCAGGCGGGCCGCTGGTGCTGGGGGAAGGAGGAGAGGCTCCGTAGCAGGGACGCTGCCCGCCGGGGACGACGGTACCGGGGGAGGGCGGGGAGCGCTGCCCGGCGGGAGCGGGTCGGGGCCACGGCTGGGTGGGGGTCGCTGCCCGCCGGGGGCGGGAGGGGGTCGGGGTCGGGGCTGTGGCTGTGGCCGTGTGGGGGGCGCTGCCCACTGGGGCTGGGGGGAGGGGAGGGGATGGCGGGGGGCCCTGCCCGCCGGGAGCGGGAGCGGGTCCGGGTCCGGGTCGAGGCTGGGCGGGGGGCGCTACCCGCCGGGGATGGGAGCGGGCCGGGGCCGGGGCACTGCCCGCAGGGAGCTGGCCGGGACTGGGGGAGGGCGGGGGGCGCTGCCCGCCGGGGGCGGGCTGGGCGGGGGTGGCGGGGCGGGCCTTGCGGGGAACTGGAAAGTGAAACTTTCGCCGGTGGCGGGGCGGGCCTGGCGGCTGCCGGCCGTGCGGGGAGCGCAGCAGTGCCGAGCACGACGGTACCTGTGTGTGGCTACAGGAGCGGCGCAGCCCAGCCCGCCGCGCTGGATGGTGCCCTCGCCCCGGAGAGCTGCGACGCTCCGCAGAGGAGTCACCGGGCCGAGCGATGGAGGGTGCCGGGCAGGAGCCTTGCTCCCGGCAGCCCCGAGCTGGAGGAAGAGGTGAGAGTCGCCCGGTGAATGCAGGGCAGGAGGCTGTGGGAGACCTGGGGGATGGTACTGGTACAGAGGGGATCCACTCCTTCCCTGCCTGTGTATAGTGAAATTTCCTCTCAAGCCTAAATTCCAGCATTTCCTTATTTGACCCTGGAGCCTGGTTGGGGCCATGCGGTGATGATGCATTGCAGCAGTCTCTTTGCTAACTGTTTCTGCTAGGATTCAGTGCTTCCCGAAGTATTCTGTTGAGAGCCTGACAAAGGCTTTATGGTCCATGCTTCCTGCTGCTCTGAGAGGCCAAACTTTGTCCAGAAGGTCTGTGTTTTGACTGTGCTATATACACTCAAAGTCAGCTGCTGCTGCCTTTGTTGTTATTTCAATGATGGCTAACTTCGGAGGAAATCCTGTCCTATGCAGGAAACTTCATCTTTGGCCTTTCCTAGTTCTGCTTTCTCTTCTGTGGAAAAGGGTTTAGTTTTTTAGTGTCTTCATGGCTTAACAGCTTAAGTGAACTCTAGGCATGGCACACTTTAGTAGTTAGAAAAAGGAGTACAAAGGAAACACCAATTTGAAAGTCTGGGTGCAAATATAATGGTAGTTTTCTAACTCGATGCCTGATGTCCAAAATATGCTGACTATCAGGCCAAAATGCTCATGCGTTTGTGTTGGGAGGCAGGTTAATGTAGTTGATTTATAATTAAGGAGTGTCTTTTTTTTAAGGGCATGCTGATCACTGGGATACTGGCTTTATACGAAGAGGCAGAAACAGAACAAATAATGTGTCCGGCCAGGCAGCTCAGTTAGGGGAAAGCCCCCAAGCAAGTAATTATACTCTTCTACCTGGGCAAAGAGAGGAGAGATCTGGTGGTTGGATTTGGAGAGTTCCTCAATCAAGCAAGAATAAAGCAAGAAACCAAGGTGGACAGGCCAACAGTGGAGCCGCAGGACACTGGAATGAACAGGAGAATGAGGGAAGGAGAATGAGGCATCAAGGTGGACACGCACATGAGAGGGCCAGAGGACCCTGGAATGAGCAAGGAAATGAGGGTAGGGGAAGGAGGCATCAAGGTGGACAAACACATGAGGGGGCTAGAGGACCCTGGAATGAGCAAGAAAATGAGGGTAGAGGAAGGAGGTATCAAGGTGGACAAGCACATGAGAGGGCCAGAGGACCCTGGCATCAGCAAGAAAATGAGGGTAGGGGAAGGAGGTATCAAGGTGGACAAGCCCAGGAAGGAGCTAGAGGGCTGAGGAATGGGCAGGAAAATGAAGGTAGGGGAAGGAGGATGGAACCTCGGGAGAATCCTCATTTCTACCAGAACCCTACCTCAGGTGGTGCCCAGCTCAGTGAGCAGCCTCAGCAAGTCAAGAGGATTGGCTATAAATTCCTAGAAAGTCTCCTCCAGAAAGACCCTTCAGAAGTTGTCATCACCCTTGCCTCCAGTTCGGGTTTGAAGGAACTTCTTTCCCAAACGGCTATGAAACCCAATTTCCTTCAGCTTGTTTGCCAGGTGCTTCAAAAAGCATGCAGTTCCCGAATGGATAGACAGAGTGTCCAACAGCTTCTTGGAGTGGTGAAGGAGTCCAACTTTCTCAAGATCTGTCTGCCGCAGTATGTGTCTGACATGATAACAGAAGCAGTCCCTGCTGTACGTCATCAGTACCCTATACATATTAGCAACATCATTTCACTTCTTCAGGATCTGATCAGTATTTTCCCAGCCAGCTCTGTGCAGAAAATCTCCATTCTCTTGACAGTCTTGCCAGCATCCATAAATGCCCTGAGAGCTTCTGGTGTGGACATCACAGAAGAAACAGAGAAGAACCTAAATAAAGTCCAGATGCTTGTGGAGCATCTGCAGGAGAAGAGACGTGAAGGCACACTGAGGGCTGATAATTATACTCTTATGCAGCCTCAGACTGATAGTCAAGAAGAAACCTATCGTACAATGACCATTTATCCGACATATAATGAGGTACACCATGATGAGAAACCCTTTCTACGTCCCAATATTGTTTCTGGAAGATATGAGAGCACCAGC
Source organism: Mycteria americana (assembly GCF_035582795.1). Taxonomy (NCBI): domain Eukaryota; kingdom Metazoa; phylum Chordata; class Aves; order Ciconiiformes; family Ciconiidae; genus Mycteria; species Mycteria americana. The sequence continues at coordinate 18,647,298 of NC_134378.1, forward strand.
ATCTATCTTGACACCCATTTCCGGCTTTTGAGAGAAGACTTTGTAAGGCCTTTAAGGGAAGGTATCTTGGAGCTTTTACAGAGCTTTGAGGAAAAAGGTTTGAGAAAAAAAAAATTTGATGATATCAGGATCTACTTTGATACACGGATTATTACCCCTCTCTGTTCCCCATCTGGTATTGTTTACAAGGTCCAGTTTGACATAAAACCATTAAAGTTTGTACGATGGCAGAATTCCAAACGGTTGCTATATGGATCCCTGATCTGCATGTCCAAAGATCACTTTGAAACATGCCTTTTTGCCACTGTTTCTAATCGTGATAATGCAGATCTTGCCCATGGGATTGTGCAGCTATGCTTTAATGCACAGAGCCAGGCACTGCTGGCAGAGGTTCAGCCTTCAGACTCCTTCCTCATGGTAGAGACAACTGCCTATTTTGAGGCCTATCGGCATGTGTTAGAAGGGTTACAAGAAATCCAGGAAGAAGATATCCCATTCCAGAAGTACATCGTGGAATGTGATGCACAGGTGAAAAAGCCAACATACCTGACAATGGATACTGCCTACAACTTTGCACCCTTGATGGAAGATCCCCTGTCAGATGAAGAGATGTATCCTGATGGTTTGAGAAAGCAAAGTGTCCATGTTCTGGATCCCAAGCAGTGGCCTTCCATGGAAACCTTGAGATTAGATGAATCTCAGATGCAGGCATTGAGTCTTGCACTCACCAAGGAGCTGGCTATTATCCAAGGACCTCCTGGAACTGGTGAGAAACATTTGCTTTAAGTCTCTGTCATTTAAGGAGTTGTCCTTGATTCCCCTATCTAGGGAGATTAACTTCAGAGAAAGCCAGCTATACTGTTTCCAAACCTTTAGTCCCATGCCTAACTGATGCTTGAGTAGCCCAGTTAGCGTGAGCTGTGGAGAAGGTTAAAATACCCTCAGATACCCATAGCTGATCTTACGCATTGCTGACCTAGTTGCAGGTAGACACCAAATGCACTGTTGGCTCTGCTTGTGTATTGGGGTGGAAAAAACTTTCAACCATCTTTGATAACATGGTGCCTCTTGCTGTGCAACAGTCCTATTTGTCTTCGTAGCATGTTAGAATGTTGGGAGTGTTCAGCCATGATCCTCTGTGTGAATAAAGCATTACAAGGTTAACTGTAATTGTTTTAAATGGTACCTGAACTCAACAAGCACCACTGCTTGTATTCCACTAGTATGTGGATGTTTCATGTGCAGCCAAATGTCATGTATGAAGCCAGTATCAGAGTGGGCTGGGGGACGCAGTGGCAGAGGAAACCCTGGGTCCAGATTGAGTGTATTAACCAAAAGAAACATTCTTGCAGAGCATGGCCTTGCTCAACTACAGGCCAGAATGACAATGTCATGCTACTTCATTTACATTTTGTAAACTAGTTACCTCTGGGGTCAGCTGTCCTGGCACAGACCAGATTTGCAGCCTAGAAGGAGATCTTGTATCTGTTTTTGATGATTGCTGTGTTTCAAGGCACTCCGTAGAGGGTGGACCACCCTTTTCTGATTCTGAGCTTGTTTTGCAGGGAAGACTTATGTGGGTTTGAAGATCGTTCAGGCTCTCTTGACTAATAAGCATGTGTGGCAAAGCACTGTCCAGAAGTCTCCCATCCTTGTAGTCTGCTACACTAACCATGCACTGGATCAGTTCTTAGAAGGTAAGAGTACCTGACAAGTATGATGGAGGGTCAGGTAGAAATTATACTTACTCTGCCCATCTTCTAGCATGATGAGTGCCCTTTTGGCTTTTTCTAGTGACTCTAGCCCTATTGATACACAGTAAGAAAACTTAACTCAGACCAATCCAGTGTAGCATTTGCAGACAAAGGGTGTTCTCCCTACCCCTTGTCCTACTGCAGAAAACAGAGCTTGCCTCTTCAGTACTAATATTTCTCTTTCATTTCCAGGAATATACACATTCCAAAAACACGGGATGGTGCGTGTTGGTGGCAGAAGTAGCAGTGAGGTTCTGAAGCAATTCACCTTGAGGGAGCTGAGGAAGAAGTGTGAATTCCGATATAACTTGCCAATGCATCTCCGCAGGGCCTATGTGAATGTACGTGCAGACTTCACTGGAGATGATGGGACTGGGTTGCCTGTGCACTGGAGGAGCTAACTAAACTTCCTCCACACTTGTTCTTTCACCTTGTCTTACACTGAAGTCAGCCTCTTAATTCTTCTGTCCTTGTTCACTTTATCAGTTTCTTGTCCTGCTGTTTCTGAACTTTGTTTCTCTGAGTATGATGATACCTCCCTTCTCTTTGTTATGAGTAGATAACCAGTGAGATGAAACAGGCTGAGCAGGAGCTCCAGGAAGGAGCAAAGCACTTAGAGTGCACAACATACGGAGTTCTGCATGAGCGCCACTTGGAAGCATGCATTGCGCCCCAGCACTGGGACAGTCTGATGAATGGTCTGGTAAGAGAGGTCCCTTTCTTATGAGTCAAGCAGTCCCAATGTATGCTTACTACCCTTTCTGCTAATGAGTCTGAGGTTCCTCAAGCACACTTTTTTAGCATCACTTGGCTACTAGGAAAGTGAGGGAGTGAACAGCAAGCTGTGCCAAGTGACAGGAGTCTAGACTGGGTGGGGCAGGCAGGGGTTTTAAATTTTGGTCCTTTAAACTGCAGAGATTCTAAGTGATCTTTATCAGCATAAAAATACAAGTGCCCAAATGAAAGCCTCTTAAACTGAAGGGGAGGAGGGATGCTCTTTCTGAAGATCGGAGGCTGCTCAGACTTTCTAGCTCTGGAGGTCTGTCAGGGTACTTGTCCTGGTTGCCTGCTGCTGCAAGGTGCTGCTTTGGCATCAGTCCTAAGACTGAAGTGCAATAGGCCTGGCTGATTTGACTTTCCTTATATTAGGATGATGAGGAGTTTTACTACAGTGCTTCACAACACTCAATGATTCTGGAGTGGCTGGGCCTTGGTGTAAATGTCTTCACCCAGAATGCTGCAGAGAATACAGGGGCTGAGAATCCAGGTAAAAAAAAAAAAAACCCAAAACAAAAAACCCCAGACAATCCCCCCCCATCCTCTACAGGTGTGTTTGCCTAAGCAGTGCATGTGTGCCAGAAAAGAGACACTGCTACTTAACAGACACTGAAAGATGCATGATACTGTAAGGTAGTGGAAAGAAGATTAATCTTAATTTCCACATAGTGATCTGACTGCTGCACTGTGATTCTGCTAGAGTGGCTGTGGCTTACTGCATGTGACTGGTGACTCTCGCAGGTGGTCAGCAGGAGAGAGAGGACGAGTGGGAAGGTGAAGCAAAAGAGGAGCTTTTGGAGATCCCAGAGGAGGCTGACCTGATTCAAGCTGACAGAGTGATTGAGGATGAAGAGGCAGCAAAGCCTCAGGGAAGGAAGGAGAAAGAGCACAGAGCTGTTCATGAACTAGCCAGCATGCTGTTGGCTATGAAGCTGGAGGACCAGGAAGAAGGAACAGCCCAACCACAACAGAAGACTATGCAGTGGGAGGTAACTGCATGCACTAGCTCTGCTTGACTGTGTAAAGAATAACATGGGGATGCTAATACAGAAAAATCTTTGTGCTTTAACTGCTTATTGGGGAGTTTTTTTTTCTGCAGATAACTGCTGCCCAGAGGAAGAAAATGAAACAGAAGGCGAAGGTTGAGCTCCGTAAACTAAGTGCAATGACAGAGTTAGAGGCCAAGGCTATTCAGGATCTGTGGCAACTTGACCTGAGCTCCCGCTGGAGGCTTTACAGGTGACAAAGCTATTTTGCAGGGTCTGTCAGGCAAATGTTTCCTAGGGCTGTTCCAGTTTGCAAACTCTTTCTGTCAAACCATGGTGTTTCTGTCCATATCTGTTCAGCTCCTTATTTGAACATGCTTGTTCTTACTTTCCCTGTATTGCACGGGCAGTGCTGTCATCTCCACTGTGTGTGTTCAGGACTAAGTACAGATGCTAATAATCTCTTGCCCAAAAGACAGAAGTTTTGAGATGAATCCACTCGGAACTTCTGGATCGCTATTCTGTTCCCCTTGCTGTGTGTGATAATGGCACTTTCTTCTCAGGCTTTGGCTGCAGACCTATCAGGGGTTTATTCGACGGAGGATTCTGCAGCATGAACAGCAGTATCAGGCAGCAGCAGAAAGGCTGACAGAACTGAGGCTGCAGGAAGATCTCTGCATTCTCAAGGAGGCCCAAGTTGTGGGGATGACAACTACAGGTGCACAGCAGTTGGGAAGCAAACCAGTATTGCACTGCATCGAGTAATGGTTAAAGGACCTTGTTGCCAAAAGATTAGTGTCATATGCTGCTTGACAGCCTGGGTCAGGCTGTGCATTAGTCTGCAGCTGCCTTAATCTCTGACTCCCTTTGCAAATGTGGCTATTGTGTGAGTTGTCAATTAACTGCATGAGCAATTTCTGTGCACGCTTGCACTCCCTCCATCTCAAGCAGCATTCTTTTAATAGAAATGCTCCACTTGTGCCTGCGTAAAGCACAGCTAATATCTGCACTGCTATCCCCACATCACCTTCTGGTGATGATAGTGTAAAGGTCATTGTAATATGACCCTTTGGAGAGACTATTTTAGGTTTATTTGTGTGTTGATCAGTGTATTGAGTAGGTATCTTATGTCTGAAGAGAACATTGGGAAAGGACCAAGGCAGGCATAGGACTCTAATCCCCACCTGCCTTCCCTAATAACTCTTCATATAGAAGCCATCCTTGGTATGGTGCTGTTTTAAAGTTCAAAAAGCTGAGTCTTGACATGGGGAATCTTGGGAAGAACCCCAGTCTTTTCTGGGACACAGCGTACTCCCCTCCCTGAAAACTCCAGTTATACTGCCTGCATGTAATTATATGCTGCTAAGGTTTATCTTCTCTCCTTGCTCAGGTGCTGCCAAATACCGTCAGATCTTGCAAAAAGTAGAGCCACGAATTGTCATTGTAGAAGAGGCAGCAGAGGTACTTGAGGCTCACACCATTACTACTCTGAGTAAAGCTTGTCAGCATCTCATCCTCATTGGAGATCACCAGCAGGTAATATCCATGACTAATGCCTCTAACTGTTGTGCAAGTGAACTAGAACCTTTTAACCAAACACCATATGTGAAAGGTTGCCAAGACTTACTGCTCCTCAGCTTCCACAGATGCCACAGGTCCTGTCTCCTGTAGTTTTGGAGTAGAGCTCCTGTGGGACTTATCTTTTAGTTTAACTGATACGACTTTACAAAAGCTTGTATCCACTTCAGTTGTGACTGTATCTAACTGATATTTAGCACTTCTGTAAGAATCCAGTCTATGGCCTTTCTATGGGGGACCAGCGACAGAAAGAGATGAGTGAAAATCTTACTAATACATAAGAAAAGTGCTAAAACATGGACTTCCTATCCCTTCTCTTTCAGCTGCGGCCTAGTGCAAATGTATATGACCTGGCCAAGAACTTCAATCTGGAAGTCTCTCTCTTCGAACGGCTGGTGAAAGTTGATTTCCCCTTTGTCCGTCTGAAATACCAAGTGAGGAAGAGCTATGAAAAAACCTCCATTGCATTTGCATTTAGGTTGTTTTAAGTTTGTAGTACACTTAAGTTTATATTTCTACTCTCAGAGCAGCCTAAAAGAAAGGAATGTACTATTTAATTCCCGAGAAGAATGGTAAGAGCTGTCAAACTGCCACAAACAGTGTTCCAGTATATTTCCAATTATTCAGTGATGTCATCTGCAGCACTGTGGTTCCCACATGTTTTAGTGCAAAGAACATGGCTTATTGTGGCATCTGAAACTTCCAGAGCTCTGGAGACTGACAGCACGAGTCTTCTCAGGCTGCTTCCTGCTAAATTGCTATAATAATCTATCTTGGTGCCTGGAGAAGTTAATTCTACCTCCAGCAGCCTTGTATTAAAACTACCTAGAAGAGCTCATGTAGCGGTTAGGGTGAGGTGCTGGCTTTTGTTATCTAGAACAGTGTTCTTAGATTTGCACTGAAACCAGCATTCTTATTAAAACAACCTTGCCAAATGATTTTCTTGAAGATACTCTGCTACTGCTCCCCCTGTAATTGCTGGTGGCGGCAATGGTGGGGTGGGGGAGGGTGGGGATTGGGAGGTGCTCCCTTCTTGACTCCTACTGGAAAGTCATCCTCGTCTTGTATTCAGCCACAGTCTGTACAGTGGAACAACAGAATATTGACAGAGAAATATGGTGCTCCTTCCTCAAGACTGATAAAGCTGCTTTGTGTTTCAGCACCGCATGCGTCCTGAAATTGCCCAGCTTCTCAGTCCTCATATATACCAGGAGCTGGAGAACCATCCCTCTGTCCTGAAGTATGAGAACATAAAAGTGAGTTTTCAGCAATCCAGGCAATTGCTTCTGTCCCCTCTTACTGGCTAAAATGAGTTTCTGTAAAATACAGTGTTCAAGGATTTCAAATTCTTAGATAAAGTTCAGCTATTGAAATTTATAGCTGAATCAAGGAAATGTGTGATATGGAGTTAGGCAAGCAATTTGTAGTTCTTCTGGCATTAGTGATGGTGGACACTGGAAATGAATCCAGTACTGATGACTTTAAAAGAACAGTGAAAAATGCAAGAGGAACCAAAAGAATTGTAGGAGATTGAAAGCTAGGAAGAAATCTTAAATGAGAGACTTAAAGCATAATATGTGAAACTCCAATGTAAGATAGGTGACTTGATTACTGGAACCCTTCTTCCTTGGGTTCTCTGTTTGGGCATTTTACCAATACATAACATCTGCAAACAAGATCTATTCAGCTTAAAAGTATAAATCAACTACTTATTGGCTAACATGCAAAATAAACAGGTAGGATTTAATAAGTTAAAAGTGTTAGTATGCTTGCCACACCATAAGACGCTTGAAGAGTCTTTGCTATAGTCAGGCAGGTATCAGTCAGAAGAAGTGTCATCCTCTGCTTCTTCCTTAATGTTACTGAGTTTCCATCTTACCACTAACTCCCTGTTTTCTGATGTGTTTTTCCCCACCCTAATTAGGATTTTGTGTCTCTTCACGTTGATGCTTTTCTTGCATCTTTGAACTATTAACAATCATATCTCTGTCTGTAATTTTACCTTTCTTATCTTGCATAGCCCTGTTTGCAGACTTGCTCGCAGCTCTCTGTCACAACTTAACTATTTCCCCAGAAGTCTAAGCCAAGGTTACGCTGCTATGCTGTATCAGAGCTAGGCCTTGGATCTCTGAAACACAAGCAACTGAATGCCCTGGGACAAAGAATTGGAGGTAGCTACAGAAAGAAGATTACAGTAGCTTAGCCTATGTAAATCTCTCTTCATGAAAAGACAGTACTAATGAGTTAAAAGCTCTTTAACTGGATGAGGAAAGCATACTGAAAACTATAGCAGAATGCTGACGCCAGACAAGAGAAAATTAATACTGAAGATGATTTAATTACTAGAATAAGCTATCTGGGAAAGTGGCAGGTCCTCTTTTGATATCTTGAAATCCAGATCAAGTATTTTGTAGAAGATGCTTTAGTTAAACAAATAAACAAACAAACAAACAAAAAAACCCCCCAAAACCCAAACAAACAAAAAAACAACCAACAACAAAAACCCCACCCAAAACACACAACTTAGGAGACCAGAAAATTTTACTCCATTTCTCCTATGAGAAGCTATTCTGGAGAATCTTATGGTTCCATCTGGCCTTAAAACACACTTGAGATACCAAAAGGCATCACAATTGAATCTTCCCATCTAGTACAATAATCAACATAGGTGATCAGTGAATTAAATTGTACAACAGTGGACACAGTGCCACTATGGACACCTTGGAAAACCAGAGATCTGTGTTTGAGCTACAAAAACTCTTCTTTCCTGATAAAAACAGTCTCTGGGTTTTGGCATGCAGCCCAAGAATTTCTTATGGGTAGAAGAATTCCAGTTAATAGGCAAAAAATAAAGGTCCCTGCTAACTCAAGGCAAATGGAATTTTTGAACAGGTGAGCAGACAACTCTATACCCCTGGAGCTGGTAAGTGACTACTGGAGTCACTAGTGTTCCTAGGTTTCCTGGTGGAAAAGCAATCTTCCTTGCTTCTTTATGTTTTTACTGTAGTAACAGAGAAGGCATGTGTTTTGCTAGGCAGTTTTAGGCAAATGCTAAGCCCTGTGCACTGGTAACTTAATATCTCTTTCCCACGGGGCCAAAACAAGACATTGTTCATGCCGTGAATGTGAAATGGAACTATGATGCTTTCAGAAATGTTACTAGCACTTAATCTTCTATTTTCTATAACCTGGAAAGGTACAGGAGAAACAACTCTGAAAAGATAGGGAATAAAATCATCCCCAGGAACTGATTTCATATTGGGATACTGGAATGTGATTAATAAGCTTAAATTCCTATCTGATGAATATGCTATGGAAATCTAAGAGGAAATCACCGAAGTATGCAGTAACTGCATACTATAGTCCTCTCCTTAAGAGCCCTCCTGTCAGTGGATAATTGGGGAGATGGAAACAGGCTGCAGCGACAGAAGCTGGAATTCTGTTTCTGACATTCCTTTCTTTTGTTTCAGGGGGTCTCATCTAACCTCTTCTTTGTGGAACATGACTTTCCTGAGCAAGAGATCCAGGAAGGGAAAAGCCACCAGAACCCACATGAGGCCCAGTTTGTAGTGGAACTGTGCAAATACTTCTTGTGTCAGGATTATCTACCTTCTCAGATCACCATTCTCACTACTTATACTGGGCAGCTTTTCTGTCTGCGTAAGCTCATGCCAGCCAAGACCTTTGCAGGTGTGAAGGTTCATGTAGTAGATAAGTACCAGGGGGAGGAGAATGATATTATTCTGCTGTCACTTGTGCGGAGCAACAAAGAGGAGAGAACTGGGTTCTTACAGATCCCTAATCGGATATGCGTAGCATTATCCAGAGCTAAGAAAGGGCTGTATTGTATTGGAAATATGAGAATGCTTGGCAAGGTTCCTCTGTGGAGCAAGATCATTCACACCCTTCGGGAGAAAGGTCACATTGGCCGCTCATTGGTGCTTTGCTGTCAAAACCACCCTGAAACCAAGACACTGGTATCTACAGCAGCAGACTTCAGCAAAGTCCCAGAAGGAGGCTGCAGTCGTCCCTGTGAATTTAGGTTGAATTGCGGACATGTTTGCACAAGGGCATGTCACCCATATGACACACAGCACAAAGAGTATCAGTGTCTGAAGCCTTGTCAAAAGGTGCTTTGTGCAGATGGGCACCGCTGTCCACGGTCGTGTTATGAGCCCTGTGGACCATGCATGGTGATAGTAGAGAAAACCATTTCTAAGTGTGGCCACCTGCAGATGGTGCCATGCTCTATTCCAGACAGTGAGTTTCTTTGCCAAGAGCCTTGCCAGAAAAAGTTGAACTGTGGGCACACATGCAACAAATTCTGTGGGCAGGAATGCACTAAGAGGTGTCCTGAACTGGTTACAGTCATGCTGAAATGTGGCCACAACCAGCAAGTTAAATGCTGGTTCACTGAGGAGATGAAACATGAGGAGCCTGTGGAATGTAAGACTAAGTGTTCTGTCACACTGGAGTGTGGTCATGTATGCTCAGGTTCCTGTCATACCTGCTTTGAAGGAAGATTTCATAAGCCATGTAACAGCCCATGTAAGCGCTTCTTGGTCTGCTCCCATAAGTGTCAGCAGCCTTGTACTACAGAATGCCCTCCCTGTCAGCTGGAATGTCAGAACCACTGTATCCACAGCAGATGTAAAAAGAAATGTGGAGAGAGCTGTTTTCCCTGTGCTGAGCCATGCGAGTGGCGGTGCCAGCACTACCGCTGTACCAATCTTTGCTCTGAACCATGCAATAGGCCTCGCTGCAACGTACCATGTGCTCAGCTACTGTGCTGTGGTCATCCTTGTATTGGATTGTGTGGAGAGCCCTGCCCAAAGAAGTGCCTTGTTTGTGACCGTGAGGAACTCACCCAGATCTTTTTTGGCTTTGAGGAAGACCCAGATGCTCGATTTGTACAGCTTGAAGACTGTGGCCATGTCTTTGAGTCCCAAGGCCTTGACCATTATATGGATGAAGATGATGATGTCATCAAGCTGAAGGTATGTCCTATCTGTCAGACACCTATCAGAAAGAATTTGAGATACGGCACCATTGTGAAAAGGCGACTAGATGAGATAGAAAAGGTGAAAGAGAAAATCCAAGGCCCAGCACAGGAAATTGAGTCTAGCAGACAAAGACTGCAGGCTGCACTGATAGGGAATGCTGTTCTGCGGAGGAATCTACCCCTTAAGTACCTCATGCTAGAAGATAAACTAAAAGCTTCTGATCTCTCCACAAAGAGTATTGGACTAATTGAGAACCAGCTTAACTTCTATGAACGTGTAGCAGACCTAACCAGTTCTATGAACAAAATTGATGCGAGCGAGAGGAAAGGGCTGAGAAAGCGGCTGGATGAAGTCCAGGAATGGCTGGATAAGCCACGCCTCAGTTTTACAGGACAGGAGCTCTCTGACCTGCAGTCTGAGATCCAGAGACTGACCTATTTGCTGAGCCTCTTGGCAAGGTGCAAAGGTGCAAGCGGGATGATCACCCCGGCGCTCGCAGCAGAGATTGCCAGTGCACGTGAGATCCTGGAAGGGACAAAGAAATTCACAGAAGAGGATGAGGCTGCAGTGAAGGCTGAGCTGGAGAGGCTCTGTAGTGCCTTGCCTGTGTCAGGGCTGGGGATCTCTGAAGTTGAGCGGGTGCAGATTGTCAGTGCTATTGGCTGTCCCCGTGGCCACTGGTTCAAGTGCAGAAATGGACATATCTATGTGATTGGGGACTGTGGCGGGGCAATGGAGAGAAGCAAGTGCCCTGAATGTCATGCAGTCATCGGGGGCACGAACCATACTCTGGACAGCACCAACAGCCTCGCCTCTGAGATGGACGGTGCGACCCATGCAGCCTGGTCCGAGACGGCTAACAACCTGCTCAACTTCGAGCAACTCCACCGGCTGCTGTAGCGGGGGGGGCTGCCCTGTTTCTCATCCCCCCTCCTCCGCCCCGGGGACGCCGCATCGGCTCCTCGGGCGCTGCCTGCCGCCCCTGTAGCAAATAAAGTGTACCGCTGCGCCCTGGGGCCTTGTCTGGCGGGGCGGGGCGCGGGACCGGGCGGGCTCGCCGGAAGAGGCGCGGCAGCGTCGCTCCTGCCGTTACTCGGAAGCGGATGTGACGCACGGTCGGTCGATGGGCAGCCTTGGCGGAGCGGCGCGCGCTGGGCGTAGCTCCCGCAGCCATGGAGGCGCGGGAGCCGCTGCGGGAGCTGCGCGGCGCGCTGCGTGCGGTGCTGGCACGGGTCCGAGGTGGGGGCCGGGGCCGGGCAGGGGCTGGGCCGGGCCAAGCCGACTCTCCGCTGGCTGAGGTCTCTTTCTGCCTTTACAGAGGGCGAACCGGGCGAGGGCCGCGAGCCGTTCGAGCTGCCGCGCTTCTGGGCCGCGCTAGGTACGGGTGGGGGAGCGGGCTGGCAGCTGGCCGCGTGCGGGGTCGGGCGGTGCCGGGCCGCGCTGCAGGGGCCGGGCCGGGTCGGGACCGGCGCTGGAGCGGGGCGGGCCAGGGCGCACGCTTTGGTGCGTGGCCCGGCTCCGACTTGCAGGCGAGAGGCCTGGCAGGTCTCTAGCCGGGGCTTTTGCACCCGCCCTCCGCTCCAGGGTGTTGGCGTCGGCAAAGCAGCGGCCAGTATCGAGCGGTTGTTACAGCTAGATTTCTAAAGCCTTTGGTCCCTGCTAAAGCTTCACAGCACATCCTGGTGAAGGTGTCATGGACCAGGACACAAAACGTGGTTGCGGATGTCACTAAAAAACTAGGAAAAAAGCAGACATAGGATGCATGCAACATGCATGGCACAAATACACCATGGAATTTTTCTTCTTCTGTGGTGGGATTTAGTTTATGTCTTTGTATTGCTTGGGAGGAAGAAATGGTAATCGAGCAGTAGGGCAAAGCAGCATCAGAGATGTTGCTCATCTAGCTGCTCTATTCTTTTACCCAAGTTACTTTCTATTGTTTTGCTCCCATTGAATCCTTTCTAGGTCAGACATTCAAGGTAACGTCACAGGAGGCTACAAAGCTGAGTCTGGCATTCTCAAGGCCTCCGCTGACTTCTGCAGAGGTGAGTGAAAGCCCTCACAGACTGAAATTGTAGTGTGTACGACAAGTTTCAGGTATCTCTTGGTTCACTTGACTAAAACAAAGTCATTTGGTTCAGTGCAAACAAAGGATGTCGGTATGGGCTATGCGTTGTAGAGCGTATTAATCCAATTCAAGAATTGCCCAGGGAACTAATTTCTGTAAGTTAGGGAGACACACCAAATACAAGTATTCTTGCATTCTTTTCTTTAACGTCTACAGCTGGTTGCTGATAGAGACAGGATATTGGACAATACAGACCTTAGAGCTAACAAAGAATACACAATATTTTTGCTGTTAATTGAGAGAAGTTTATCACATCTGTGTTTGGAGGAGAAAAAAAAAAGATTTCCAGTTCAGAATAATGATCTAAGCTACTTCTTCCTCTTTGGTGCATGACCACCACACCAGGGCCTGTTTTCTTACCAAATCATGAGGCGGCTTATGACGTATACAGCTTGCATACTGTATTTTCTTGTTGTGCTGTATTTGTTTCTCAAGCAAGATGGCCATTACTGTGCTTCCCTTTTTTCAAAGCAATCTGAATGTAAGTGGTTGCTTGTGAGACTTTCTAAATGCGGTGCAGCCATGTACTACTCAGGGTTAATCCTTTTGCCTATCCATTTTCAGGATTGCCAGAAGCTGAGTGAAGATGTCCAAAATGCCATTCTTGCAGTTGCCACAGTGTACTACTGGCTCCCCAAGGGCCAAGGTGAGATAGTGACAGCAGGGCAGTCACCACTATACGGGGTGGTGGTTCTTTCACTGCTACTGTATGAAGAAACACAGTATTTCAGAGCCTAATATGAGATCTGGCATCTGCAGGAAAGCAAGTTATCATGAGCAGGTAGTCCCATTACCAGCTATTCTGTAGACTTGCACTATGTTTATGAGTGAACCACTTGTCTGTCTACTCCTGCAGATTTCCATCTGTGAAACAGTGATAATGTAGGAAGTTGTATAGTTGATTGAGCATTCATTTTTATGAAGTGTTGAGATCCTTGTCCAAAGTCCTTTTGGAACTGGGAGACATTTTGCTTCCTTAAAATACCTGTAACTTTATTTATACAGTGTATCCACACAAATGGAGCAGTCTGTGTGTTCATCATCGGCAGTTGCTTTCTGTCAGTGCTGACTGTGTGGCAACTTTCTTGCTCTTTTTCAATCTCAACCAGGTACTACTCTTCGGAAGATGGTACGAGATGCTACCACTGAAGTAGTGGAAGGAATGATACAGCTCACAGAAACGATTCTCAGTGCTCCTTTGGAGAGGTAGCAATTTTCCAGAAGAAAAGGAAGAAAAAGTTACAAGTACACTTGTTAGGAAGCAACAAGTGCAGACTGCTTCCGAAGGGAAGGGGGGGAGGCAGAAGCAGAGCATTGTTATGAGGCAGGATGAGGCAGTGGCCTCATAAGCAAAGGCCCTCTCCCCCAGTATCTGAGTGAGCAGAGCAGTGCTGAGTGAGCAGGGTAGTGAGGTTCAGTTGAGAGTCCAGATCATCAGACAAGTCCGTAGCGATGAGGTCAAGCTGGAAAGTCAGGCCAGCACGTCAGGATCAGGGTCAGGTCCAGAGAGAGTAACCAGCATCAGACACCACCCGGTGATTTCCCAGCACGTCCATTACAATGAGTTGGGTCTGAGGTCAAGGCAGGAAGGTCAAATCAGTGGGTCAGCATCCAGGACAGAAACAAGGGGGTATGAGACTGGATGCAGACATAACTGCTACACAGCTGTGATGTAGCACAAACAGGGCCCAGTGAAAGAAACTCAGGGTAGAAGCGTCTCCTTGGGTAAGGAAGGGCTGGCCCTCCCTTCTACCTTTCTTCACAATACCTTCGATCAGCAAAGGAGCTGACCAGCTGTACAAGCCAGCTGAAGAGCTGGCTTGTACTTAGCCAACTAAACTCCTGGGAGGGTGGTATACACTCAAGGCCCTGACAGTAACCCTCTTGTCCCAGCGACTGAATCGGGTACATTTGCCTACATGGAGAACAGATTTTCATGTTGTCTGTGGCAAGGAAAGATGCTGGGAGCAGGATTCCTGTGAAGGTGCTGGGTAGCATTTTCACTGTTTGGTAGTTTTTGCCCTTGGAGTGAACCGTCATATGCAATGATTGCGCAACTTTATAAAGCTAGTTATTGAACCACTATGGACCACTTCCTCTCTTTATGGATTACATGCCACTGCCCTTAGGCAGAGGTCAGCAATCCCTAATACAGACTTCTGATTTGCATAGATTCTGAAAGAAAAATAATATGCCTAAGCACCTTGAGAGGCCTTTGTAAGAAGGTCCTGCTTTTTGTTCTGACGGATAATTAAACTCAGTAGGAGCCAGCACTTCTTCCTTTACACAGACATGAGATACTAGTGACAAGCTGGTTGGGGACATCTTTCCAGCAGAGCTTCTACTAGTGTGCATCATCTTTGGTGCAGAAAATAAAAACACAGTCTAGCAGAGTGGTGTTACTGAGTCTAACTTTGGGGGCTTTGTTTTGTTTCAGCTTGTCTCAGGAGCAGCTTATATCAACTGGTGGTGTGTGGGAGGCATGTGAGCAAGTGTCCAACCTGCCACGAGGTGAGTATTGTATATGCAGAACAACAGAACTAGGATGTGTTGTCTTGGAATATCAATAGCCCTTGCAAGGGGCATTCTAGCTAGTACAACGAAGGCTTGCTCATTCTGCAAAACCCGACTGTTTTTGAAATGTATAAGCTTGGAAGCCAGGCCAGATTCTTTGCATGGCAACAATGCAGCTCTGAGCCCTGCAAAAAGTTTGATCCTATAATCTCAAGATCTAATGATCGTGAATGTTGTTGCAAACTGATTTGAATCAGTGCAGTGCCACAGTTTTTGTCCTTTTGTTTTTGCAGATAACCAGGCAGCAGTTGCATCAGCTCTGGCTGCATGTCTAGGTGTGGTCAAGGACGCTCTGGAGGAGATGGAACATGTAAGGAAGCCTCTAAGCCTTTGAGGAACCTGCAGTGATGGATTGCAGTGCTGGTTTGGTGGTGGAACACAGGGATTTTTTTATATACAGACTTTGATTTAAATTTGTTCTGATACGAGCTAGATTATTGTATTACGCCTGGATCTTAATGAGTTTTTAAACTTAAGCCTGGTGTACTTTATATAAGGTTTCTATAAAGCCGTGTCCTGAATTGCAGGGGGAGGGGGGAGGTGGTTTAGGTTGATGTAAGAATGGCACTATTTGCCAGGTTCTTGGTGTTTGCTCTGTTGAATTGGAGGGGGGGGATTAGTTTTTCTTAATCCAGTCCTGCTAGGATTAACAGAATCTGGCAACTGAGATGCTAGTTGGAGAGAGATTCCTCCGTAAATTATTTGTATGATTTCTAGATTGTTTTCCTTTTCCTCGTGGGTATTGCTGGAATTGATGTTAGGCTCTGGGTTTTCAGTGCATCTATGTTCTCAGGCTCTGGTGGAAGGGCAAGACCCCTACAGTGACATCATGGAAGATGAAGAGCTGGGCTTTCGGGGCAACAGAGATACGTATTGGTCAGAAGCTGACCGGAAGCTGCTTAGCTCCTGCATGGGATTAATGAAGGCTTCTAAAGCTTGCCTGAAGAAGGTCTTGGGTGTAGTGAAGGCTTATGGCAAAGCTGATTCTCCAGAGCAGATCGCTCAGCTGGATGATCTTGCAGACATTGCTAATGAGATCAGTCCAAGGTAAGCAGGTCTCTCTCCGTGCCGCTTTTTGCTCCAGAGCAGTCCCTGTCTTTCTTGAGGTCCAGAGAATGGATTAGGAAAGCCTTTATGATATTGAAGCTGTGAGTAGGTGGTGGAAGCAGGTGTGGTGGGAAGACTATTATGGCATAGGCTGTTGAGAGTTGTGCAAGTTAGGAGAGGAACATATGTTGCAGCTTGGGGTGGAGCTGTGGCCACGTCTCACTCTAAGGTGAGAGTGGCACACAGATGTCTGAGAAGGCAGTGAGAAGCATCCCGTGAGAATGACTGACATTGTCTCCTTGTCATGCACTGCCATTTCTGACTTACATTCAGGGTGGGTGTAGGCTTTGACCAGGATCCATGAGTTGTGCTATCAGGATCCTTCTTCCATTGCTCTCCTCTCTTCTCTTCTAGTGTTGATGAGCTGGCACTGAGCATGTATCCACCTATGAACCAGTTGGCTGTGCGACTCAATGTAAGTATCTGCAGCCTGCATGCGGGTCTACTCACTTGGCTGTAGAGAAGGGGAAGAAACCGAATTGGAGGGATTATGTGACTGTCAGGGAGAGGTGGGTGTGTGTTAGTGACTGGTTCAGTAACAAGTTCTTGGGAATGAAGAGTCCCCTTTGGTTCTTGCACGCTTAGCTTCCTTCAGGTGGAAATGCGTTCCTCATCTTTACTTCTTCAGGGAAGAGAATGACCACTTGAGCTTTGGCTCTGAACTATAATCCATAGAGATGTCCAATGACAGTACCTCAGGAAAGTGAGGTCTAGGCTGCTGATGTACTGCATGTCTACTTTCTTCCTTGGGTAATGTAGACTTGCTTAAATAAAGTTATCTAAATTAAAAATAAAAATTAAAAATTCTCACAGTGAGCATGATTAAGCACTGAAACAAGCTGCTGAGAGAAGCAGCGGAATCTGTGTCTTTGGCAATACTCAAAACTTGACTGGGTGAGATTCTGAGCAACCTGACTGAACTTTGAGGTAGGCCTTGCTTTGAGCAGGAGGTTGTACTAGATGACTTCCAGGGGTCCCTTGCATCATAAATTAAGTATGTATCTTCTCATATCTGAGATTTTTTTTTATTCTTAATTCTGGTTTCATGCCTTTGGCCAGTGGCTTGATTTTTTGGGGTAAAAAAGAATTATTTAATATAAAATTGCATTGCAGTCAGTCACTTGTAACTTCTTGCCTTAATATCAGTTACCAATTTCTAATAGGCTTATCTTTTTAAAGAAAAAAGCATTTTAACTTATGCTTTAAAAAACAGCCTGTCTTTATTTTGACCTGTCCTAGCCAGCAGTAGGTTGGGAGACACTCCCAGCATGGTAGCGATAGATCGCTTCCTTCTGCATCAGTATCTGTGGCAGTTTTGCTCATTCTTGGCTGTGTTGGGCATTCCTGCACCCCCCTTTCTTTTCCAGTACTGCTGAGCCCCTTTTTTTCCATGTTTGGCTCACTTTATTTCCCTTTTGTTTCTTTCTAGGCTGCGAAGTTGGCCTCGGTATTAAAGAAAGTCTTAGAGATTACAAAGTGAGTATTAGTTACAGTTTTATAAGTGTGTGTTCCCCGCTATGAAGGTTGATATCTTTCTGCCTCCTGTCAAAGATGACTCATTTCTAGACAGTAAATGCTGTCATTTTGGAGTAATTATGATATCCAGTCACAAAGGGATGGGAGTAAGAAAAGGATGGTAGGGGTGAAAGTGGTTCCCACTGAAGACACACACATATGTGTTAAGGTTTGGGACTAGAGACATGGATGTGGGTTCTTCCTTGCTCAAAGCACTCTGGGGCTATAGCAATCCTGTTTTAATGCTGTGGTAATTCAGCACTTCACAATACCCATGTGTTGTCTGGATGCATAGGTGTAAGACACCCAGGAGGCTTTCCTAATGAATTTCCTCCCCTTTTGCAGGACAAGCCATGTATGTCCACCATCAGAGGAAGGCTGGGTGCAGTTTCTAACTGGTGCAGTAGATCACAACATGAACAAAATCAAGAACTTCACACAGGGTCAACTTTAGCTCTTCCATGTCTGCATCTGTTGCTGCCACTGGCTCTGGCTTATGCTTTTCCAGTGAATCTTGCTGTTCTCCAGCTACTGGGAGAATGGTGAGAACAATGTTTTTAGGAGAGAACTTTACTGCTACTTGGTAAAACTTTCCCAGGAAGTTGCTCTTTGCCATTGCAGAAGGAGTCATTTTGCTTGGATTCCTGGGATGGTGCGGTGCTGCATCTTAACGCTGTGAATGTCCCCTGTTCTTCAGATGTTACAACTACTATGGGGTTCAAAGAACAATAAAATATTGCTAGATTTGCATGCGTGGCTTTATCTGTTTTCAGGTGGCAGAGGATATATAGAGAAGGAAAGGGTCTTGCGTCTTTCGCCAGCAGCCCGATGAACCATTAAAAAATATGCAGTGCTGCTGCTGTTTCCTGTCTAACCTTGGAGAAGAGTGAACTATCTTTCTCTTTTCTACTTCCTCAGAAAGCAGTAGAAAATATTATTTACTGCTTTACCAACATCAAGGATCTGTAGGGGGATAAGAGTATGTCTCTAGATAAATGCTACATCTATCATCAGTTTAAAGTTCTAGGTTATCCTTTTTTGCCAGCGCTGGGGAAAAATGACTAAGTGGTGGGTTCAGCACATATGCACGGTGAGAAATGCAGCATCTGCTTGAGCATTTAGCCCATCTTTGTCACAGTAAGGTTCAACTTATAAAACTGGAGAGTGGGCATAGTGGCAGAT
Organism: Mycteria americana; assembly: GCF_035582795.1. Lineage (NCBI taxonomy): Eukaryota > Metazoa > Chordata > Aves > Ciconiiformes > Ciconiidae > Mycteria > Mycteria americana. Next base: position 18,665,902 of record NC_134378.1, read on the forward strand.
GGGAGAGACTTGAGTTTGTACAAATAATCAAAGTCAGACATGGTTTGAAATACAACTTTAGTTAAACTGTTAACATCTGTGCTTGCTTAAGATCAGGGCACAGATCATGACTGCTCTTTTGTAAGCAGGACAGCAGGACCTGTTCTAAGTTGGGCATCAGGCAGCTGCAATGTTGATAGTTTTGTAGCTCTTCAGGTTCTGGAGTTGAAGGCAGGTAAGATGTGCAGTGAGTCTTCTGGGCCCTGCTTGGGTGGGGGTGAATGGGATTTGCAGCTGTTGAATACTTTTCAGTTGCATAGAGCCCAACCTGAAAGGTGAGAAGGAATTACACAGGAAGCGCACCTCTTTATATTTCTAGCTATATTTCTATTTCCCAGGGCCCAGGAGGTGCATTTGCTAGACAGGGGTGTGGTGCCAAAAAAAGGAAAGAAAAAAAAAATAGAAGGCTAGCAGTTATCTAAACTACCACAATGGAGTTGTGATCTGATGGTAGTTTGGGAGGGAGATATGACAGGAGGGTTGAACTCCCCATGGAGACATTTAAGGTTACTTTGTCCTAATGCAGCTTCTTGAGAGAAAATGTGGGTTTTTTTCATGTGGAGAGTGTGCCTTTTTGGATGACTATTGGCTAAGTCAGGTTTGCCTGGTTCTTCAGCAGAGAAGGGGAAGACACTGTTAAAATTCTACCCAGGGGGTGTCTTTATTGCTGACAGTGGGTAATGGGTGGAAAGATACGTCACAAACAGTATAGTTTTACCTCAGTTATGGATATTCAAGTGGCTAGCTCAAAAGCAATTGGTTTCTCAACAGCAAATAATTTCTAAATTTCATAGCTCATTTCAGTAACCTATAACTGTTGTCTTATTTAATGTGTATTTCTGCGCAAGTCTTGTGGTACTTCTCTTGTTACCCTTTTTGTTGGCAGGGGGCTTTCCTTCTGCTCTCTAGGCCTTTGGGGTTGAAACTTTCACAAATGTCATACTGGCTTCAACTTATGTATTACACATCTGTTGAAAGTTCTGTTATCTGGCTTTTCTCCTTTTCAGTGTGAAAATCTTCTGTATTATCTGTAAATAAAGGATGGGATGCCTGCGGTTTTCATGCTGTAGCAGTCTCTTCCTGCCACGTTGTTGCCCACTTATTTTTGGGGACAGCCTTTCCTGTGCAAGGGTTTCTCTAGCTTGTATTTTGTCTCTTTTTCCATTTACCGTTCTTAGATCAATCAGCTTGCACTTACCTGCACTTCCTTTGTCTGTAAATGAGCCCTCGCCCTGCAACCACTATCACACACTTCTCTAAGGGTTCAGTGAGAGGGTTCAGGAGGCTGATCTTTGTTGTGCTTGGCTGGTATTGTACCATATTTTCTGGAAACTGTTGAAAGAAGGAAATGAGCTGAAACTGAGAGAAGGAAAGAGGTTCTTCTATGATTAAAGGGAGATAAATGATTTTTTGGTGCCAGAGGTCTCAGCCTGGGCTGCCAGTTGCCAGAAGAGGCAAAGTCCAGCTTGCTTTCTTCTCAACTACAGTCTTCTGCTTTAGTTTCCTTCTGCAGCCTCTTGATTTCCAGACTGGTGAGTGAGTTAGGAGTCATCAGGATTTCCTTATGCTCACACATATACAACAGTGTGGCACAACTCACCTTTCCCAAACTGATCTCTCAGAGCTTTGAAAGAAGACAGCATGAGGAGAGCCACTCAACCCAGCAGAATTTTTTTGCTGCTTATGACTATGAAAGCTGTTTTCTCACTACTACAGTGAGAAATACTACAGAATAATAGACCAATCTAACCTCAATAGCGAGAGGGGGATCACAAATGCTGATCTCTTCCTGTGCAAAGTATATGTAGGAGTCCTTGTCTCTCAGCATGGCAGTCAGCCTAAGCAGATGGTTCTCTCCCAACTCTTTTTTTGTACTGTGAGTAAGGCACAAAGACCTGCAGGTTGTTAGCTGGAATACAGAGTGGTGATACAGATGACAATGCAGATCATAAGTACAGTCTGTTCTTAGCCTGCATGGCACCTAGGAGTGTTTAGTGCCCAACATTGTACTAAAAGCTGCAGCATTTAAAAGCTTAAGTGATCCCAACTGGATTTGCAGATTCACAATCTCTAAGATGATGTTGCCGAAGTGTTTTATTTCAATCACCTACAATCAACTGTTCAGCCAACCTTCTGTAAACTTACGGCTAAGCGCGTTTTTTCCTGAAGTGAGAGGACTAGATACACTTTTCTAGCCATGCACCCAGTACAGTCCTTACCTTCATCACTTTTGAGGATAAAATGAAACTCTTCCTTCCAAAGTCGGGTAATGGGCAAACTGTTATAATGTAGAGACTGGGTCCCAACTACCAGATGAGTAGCCTTCTCTCCACCACTGTGGTTAAACATTTCAAGGGAAAGTGGAACATCTTGTCCCAGTAGCAGAGAACTCTTCGACTGGAGGTGGATGAAAAGGTTAACTGGCTCTTCAAGGGCAGAGCTAACCTGTGTTTCGCTGCTGGTTGTCTCAAGTTTATTTATCTTTCTGTAGGCTTTGTCAAGTACTTCTTTTTCCTGAAGAGAACCTGTCAGAAAAAAAGGGAACACATATTTTAGTATTCTTTCCTGTTCACTAGTGTGAAGCAGTAAATGCAGAAGGATGGCATTGAATTATCCTGGCCATACTTTAGATAACTGATATCCTGTTGTGCTTCTGGTTGGAGCAGTCTGAGAATTTCAGCTGACAGGACATTCATTGGATGTACCTGAAAGATTCTACTTGGAAAGATTTGTCATAGTTTTTAAAGCACCTTGGTGCTAACATTTGTCAGAGTTAAAGAGGCAGCTGCCTCTTTTAACTGTAGCTGTAGCTAGGGCACAGTACTGTGTTCTCTTGTGATGGACTGCAGCCAAGGACACAACATGCCATAGGCTAAGATGAGATGGTAGGGTTGGGTCAGGGAAACAGCACTCAGTAATAGATTCTGAAGGGGGAGCTACTTTTTGAGGGAGGGATTTAGACAATATCTGGGAGCACAGCAGTCCTTTTCAGAAAGCTGCAGTCTGAAATATATATATATATTACAGGGGTAACAGGATGTGAATGTACAGCGTGTACAGGTAACAAAAATCAGGAAAGGTTTTCCAGACAGGAAAGTGCCTGGTGAAGAAAGGCCTGGCCTAGAGAGCTGGTTAATGTAATTAAGCAGGATGAAGTTTGGGGTATGATGTGTGCTTTGATTCTGTAGACAGCAAGAGTAAGGTGTTCTTGTGCCATTCGGGAAGCAGAAGTAGTGAGAAGTGGATGACCCTGATGCTCTGGTATGGCTCTGCTCTCTAGTCCTTTACTCTTCATTTGTAATGCTGGCAGGGAATGTGCTCAGGCACTTGCCTACCCTGCTCCTTCAGGATACTTGTAGTTGTGTGTGATATCCTCACAGCATTCACTGCCCACACTCTTGGTGGGTGCTGATGTTGTTGCCAGTGTACTTTGTGCCACCAAGAGCTGGCTTGAGGGTGTCATCTGCTTTTTGTCTCCAGACCTGGCACTTGGCATTGATGGCAGCAAAGAAGTAGCAGACATCATAATCAACTTCTGTGTCCCCTTTCTTGATGGCTTGAACAGGGGCTGGCCCACAGAAGGATGGACCTGAAGAAAAAATGTGGCCCAGTTAAGATTCAGACCCATGCCTAGTTTAGACCTATACTGGGAGTGGTGAAGTATCTAGTTTAGGAGGACATTAGGGAGCAGTGCTGTTAGAGAGCTCTCAGAGCTCTTAGAGCTACACAAGCTGCACAAACCAAACAGATGAATGATGATTTAGTGCTTAAGGTCAACAGGGTGAGTCACAGAATCATAGAATCATTAAGGTTGGAAAAGACCTCTAAGATCATCTTGTCCAACCGTCAACCCAACACCTCCATGCCTGTTAAACTGTGTCCTGAAGTGCCACATCTACGTGTTTTTTGAACTCCTCCAGGGATGGTGACTCCACCACCTCTCTGGGCAGCCTGTTCCAAGGCTTGACCACCCTTTCAGTAAAGAAATTTTTCCTAATACCCAATCTAAACCTGTCCTGACACAACTTGAGGCCATTTCCTCTCATCCTATCGCTAGTTATTTGGGAGAAGAGACTGACACTCATCTCACTACAGCCTCCTTTCAGGTAGCTGTAGGGAGCGATAAGGTCTCCCTTCAGCCTCCTTTTCTCCAGGCTAAACAACCCCAGTTCCCTCAGCCACTCCTCATCAGACTTGTGCTCTAGACCCTTCACCAGCTTCATTGCCCTTCTCTGGACACGCTCCAGCACCTCAATGTCCTTCTTGTACTGAGGGGCCCAAAACCAAACACAGTATTTGAGGTGCAGCCTCACCAGTGCTGAGTAGAGGGGGACGATCACCTCCCTAGTCCTGCTGGCCACAGTATTCCTGATAGTCCCTGCCCTTTTGCATCCTTCTATTGCAAGTTGGGGAAGGAATATTGAACTCTTTTATTTGGTCTCCGCTCCCTGCCTCCCCGCCCCCCCCCCCCCCCCCCCCCCCCAAGCCCGTCTTTAATATCTTACCTTTGCTTTTTTCCTGGCAGGTGGCATCCAGTGCCTGCCACCCGCTGTACTCTGGTAGCAAGTCTGCTCGAGCCATCCAGCATTCGTTCCAAACATGGAAGGTCCTGCAAGAGACAACATCACGTGCTTATACGAAGGGACTGAGCCCTGAGGTACAGTAAAGTTTTAGCCAAACTACAGCCAATTAATGCTCCTTTGAAAGAGCTCAGTGCGTGCTGAGGAGAGCAGAGACCATGGTTTTTGACACAAGTGGATTTCCTCCAGCTGGACTGGGCTATCATTCTTCCTTTGTGGGTCCTAGTAATAAGGCACTCTTCAGTTTGGGTTGCGGCAATTTCTCAAGAACAGGTCATATAGGCAGGATCTCAGCTGTGCTGTCTCCTGTCCACCTCTGTGCAGCTCTTTACCACTTTCTTCCCCCCATCACTTCCTAGATCCAGGTATTGTCTCAAATTCTTGCTTGGGTCCTGCCATGTTTTCTTACCAGACACGGGTACTCTTGTCTTGTGTAAGCAGTGTCCCATCTTCATCATAATACTCATCCATACTCAGGCTGCTGTTAGTGTTGTGAGCCCACTTAAAGCCTGTGACCACCCTGACAGGAATTCCCAGGCACCTCAGAACTGTGCAGAAGAAAGAGCTGTGAATCAGTTGTGCATCCTGCCCTAAGGGTGCCTGGGCTGATAGATGTAGAGCCTTTTTTTGTCCTAGGCCTATTAGAATGGCACCAGGCCTGCTGTTTGGACTTTGTAAGAGGCATTGACCCCTCAGGAAATAAGCTATCATAGTTGCATTCAGTGAATGGTGTGTACTGATACTCTTTTATCTCAAAGCTAGCGATGCTGAATGTTGATGAGGAAACTCTGAGGATCAGCCTCTCACCTAAAGATTAAAGGTTATGTTACTGGGATCTGTGTTAATCCAGGAATTTAGGCATATACTAGATGTTCTGCAGACCAAATAAGGCTTTGCTCAACACAAAAGTCTTTGAACCACCACTGTACCTGAACACATGACTGCAGCTAACACCCAGCACTGCCCGTAGCGGACAGGCTTGCATTGCGCTGCAACCCACTGCCGGAGGATGGGGCTGCTTCCCAGCCACTTGGAAGGGGGTGTCCCATTATAGTATTGCCCGGTCCCACATTCTGTCAGGATTCCTCTAAACTCATCGCAGTTCAGCTGCAGGGAAGAAGGAGAGAAAGATGGATTAAGGAATTGCCTCTCTTTGGTAGGTACACCTCATCCTGTTTGATGAAGCTACTCCCAAGGCATATGAAACCAAAAGGATTTTTTGTGCAAAGCATGAAGGTCATGGCTGAGCAGAACAGGTGCAACAGTCTCCCCTGAGATTTATTCAGTAAGTGTACTGTCACTGCTAAGAAACTCCTGCAGCACTACTTGTCTGCTGCAGGAATATCAGGAAGGGCTGGAGATGGGCAGGAGGTGTTTGGAACAGCCCTGGGCAGGCTTCCTCTTTGGTCAGTGGGTTGCTATAAACTGGGATTGAGAAGATGCTAGCCTTTGCTCTGCATTTGGGTCTTCTCTGCTAGGGCCAGGGCTGCTGTCTGCTCTCCTTACCACGGCAGCAACTGTGCGGCAGATGTAAATAGGGTTCTTGCGCTGGGTGTGATCCTTGTCTCGTTGATGGCGTTCACCTACATCCAGTAGCGTGAAGCAAATGTCAACAATATCCTCCTCAAACCAAAACAAGAACACATCATTTCAGGAAATTTGGCCTGAACATTTGTTCTCTGGAGTCCCTGCAAGGGTTTTTAACTGTGCAGATTATTTCTCCCTTTCTGCTGATAGTCTTATATAAGTGGGCTGTGGAGGAGAGCTCCAGGCAGAGATTTGGAGGGGGAGCTACAGACCTACATCTTTATTGAAGCAAGGTGGGAAATGCATTAGCATGATACTGCATCCCCTGATTGAGGGAAATTGATGCTTTTCTGGAGCACTCTCTAGGTTGGCACAGAGGTACTTTGTGATCTGGTGGCACTAAAGTGGAATAAAACCCCGTTCTAATCACTGGCTGTGTCAGATGGCCTTGGGCAAATTGGAAGGTCTACTTGTCCTCACTTTACCTGTAAAATGGAGACAGTATTACTAAGCTCTGTTAAATGCTTTTATATCTGTTGATGAAAGGAAGGCACAGAAAGCCCAGATATAGATCAATGCATTTCTTCATAGAGAACAGCCTGAGAAGGTAGCTAAAATTACATATACTTGGTTATGGGACTTCATACACAGGTCCCTGTTCTCCTGCACAGTGTTAGACAAAGACAGTGAGTACAGAGAGCAAGTTCTTTCATCAAAGCCACAGTATGGAAATGGATAGCATCCTGTACACACAGGAGATATGCACCCTTCCTCTGCTGCTGGCTGTAAGAGAGCACAGACATATTGGACCTCTTGCTTACCTGACTGAAGTCCCAGGGTTGTGGTAGGACTGCATTTTCAGTCCCCCAGTAGGTGACACCCTCTTGGTTTAAAAGGTACTCCTGCCGCTGTGCCTCATTAGCCAAGAACACCTCATCATCTAGATTAGAGGAAAAAAGCATCAGGAAGAAAGCATTCCTGGTCTCAGATGCACCAGCATCTCTCTTACATCAGCAGACTCCACTGCACTCCAGGGGCTTCGGCAGTCCCTGGCATTCTGCCCTGGAAAAATACCACAGATTCTGAATCAGACAGGAAAGGAGAATATCATTGTCATCTCTGTTTCCTTGTTCAAAAAGTTCTGCCAGACCTAGGCTATTGCACTAGTTAGCTCTTTTACTCTCCTGGCTGTTGACTTCTCTGTTCCTAAGAAAGATACAGTGGCCTTAATCAGACCAATTATAATCTTGACTCATCTTAAAATCTTTATGGTAGGAAACACTCTATCAAACATTTTTCCCTTAGCAGGAGGACAGGGCTCTGGCAGTGGAGTACTCCAGGAATAGGGCAAAAGTGCTGAGGTAGGCAGCTTTGAGCTTTTATTAGCTCATACCTCCTTCCTAAGGTGCTGTGGGGAGCAGGGCAGGAGTGGTAGGTGAGTCACCCTCAGCCTCCATGGAGGCAGAGTGCCAGAGCTCAAAAGCTGTTTTTGTGAAGTGACTGATCCCAGCCTGCCTTTCTGTTTCTGACCACATACCTTGGCACCAGGGATTAAAGAGAAGGGTGAAGTTGCCCAGGAGACAGTAAGACTTGGAGGCATGTAAAAGCAGAGCACATTGGCCAATGGGAGCATTGGCAGGTGTGTTCACAGAGATGGTCCAGAAGCATGAGTCCTGTTCTTCCAGTGCTGGGCTCCACTGCTTCTGGTCTCCCAGGCTGGAGATGGGAAATTCAGTCTGGGTTCCATCTGCTTTTGTTGTGGTTTAGCCCCAGTTGGCAATTAAATACCACGCAGCCGCCTGCTCACCCCCCCCCCCCCCCCCCCCCCCCAGTGGGATGGGGGGGAGAATCAGAAGAGCAAAAGTAAGAAAACTCGTGGGTTGAGATAAGAACAGTTTAATAATTGGAACCAAAAATAATAATAATAATAAATTGTAATGAGAAGGAAAACAACAAGAGAGTGAGAGAGGAACAAAACCCAAGGGAAAAAAAAACCCACCAGTGATACAACTGCTCACCACCTGCCGACCGACGCCCAGCCAGTCCCCAAGCAGCGACCGCTACCCCCCAGCCAACTCCCCCCAGTTTATATACTGAGTATGGTATCATATGGTATGGAATAGCCCTTTGGCCAGTTTGGATCAACTATCCTGGCTGTGCCCCCTCCCATTTTCTTGTGCACCTGGCAGAGCATGGGAAGCTGAAAAGTCCTTGACCAGTGTAAACACCACTTAGCAACAGCCAAAACATCAACGCGTTATCAACATTATTCTCATACTAAAATCCGAAACACAGCACTATACCAGCTACTGGGAGGAAAATTAACTCTATCCCAGCCAAAACCAGGACAGCTTTGGAAGGATGCGATCCTGCAGCCAGAGAGCTGGTTGTGTCTATTCCAGACATGCATCCTCATCCCATGCAGATTGCAGGGACCTTGTCTATATCTGGAGCCATAGCTCTCCTTTCTTGTGAGAGAGTCTCAGCCCTTTAGCAGCGTCATGCCTAGTGAATCTTCCTAAGGTTAGTGCTGCGCTCAGGCCTCCATGATTGAAAGTGGGATGTGTATTTCATAGATTTGTAGAAACCAGGAACAGCCAGAATGGTGCAGACCTGCTCCCCCTGGGATTCAGTGTCTTCTAACAAAAGTCACAGCCAAATGCTCAGATTATGGTAAAACAAGCTGGGACTGAATGCTGCTGCCCTTCTCAGGAGTCTCACTAGAGAACACTCTGTAACAGAAAACATCTGTAACAGTCTAGATAAGTTTGAACATTCCTAAACCAAAAGCTAGGAGAGCGGAGAGATCCCATGAGTACTTTCAAATCAGAGAGTAGTGAACCTGCATTGAGTAGTGAACCTGCATTGGTTATTGTGCTGCAGTCTCTCTTCTGGAAAGAGATCTAGTTCTGACCCTGCAGTCGCAACAGCAGGAGACTCGACTCTGCCTTAGATAAACAGTTCACTGGCCTCACTTCTAAATGTGGGCACCTCTGTCCAGCTCTGAAGATGGGTTTTGCCACCAGCTCTGTTCTTCAGGTGGGTGGAGGACCAGAGCTCTGATAGGTATGGTAATGATGTTACCTCTCTGTACTATGAGGAAGGTCCTCTTCAGCTGCTGCAGGTAGCTGTGTATTGGAGCTGAGAAGCTCACAGTGATAGTAAATGGCTGCCCCCGCCTCACCATAAGCCTTTCAGTGCTGATTTCTTCTGTGTGGTGGTTATTGTTGTTCATTGTGATCTTGAAATCACATTTTTTGATGCTCAGACCTGTAGCGTGAGAAGATACAGAATGAGTCTGGGGCTGTGAGCTGCCCGCAGTCTGGCCCCGCGCCACATCCCGAGACACACAAACAGCTGATCGTGTGTTTCTCCATTCAGACAGTGCCCTGCTGCCTTTGAGACTTTCTGCCCAGTAACTGTAAGGGCCTTCACTCTGAGCTTGGTTGTTCTTGTGTCAAGTGGCTAATGAGCTGCCTTTGCTTATACCTTAGCATCATTAAGTGAACCAAGTGATTATGCAAAAGCTTCTTCCTGCTCAGGAAAGGACATGGAACAAACCTGAGTATTCAAATGATACAGATGTGGTTAGCACTGAGCATGCACTGTGACTACATTTGGAGTCTTCCTCTGTGCACTCAAGGGCACTGATGACACTCAAAGCAGCATCTCTCCATGTGGATACATGGTTGAAATTGTGCACAGTAGGCAAGCTATTACACCCCACTTGCAATGTGGGTGCAAGCTCTTCCAGCAGTTACTGCACTATGTATGTCTGATATGCACCAAAGACCAGCAACTGGTGCAAACTTCACTGCTGGTTCGAATGCAGCATGGCTGTATAGTCCTGAAACTATGCTGGATCACAGCAAATCAAACACCAGTTGTTCCTTCTTTACACCACATTAGTTGGCAATCTCACACCCAGAGCTGCAGGAGACAGAAGAGCTCCTCCTCCTGTCTCCTACACATGCATCATACACATCATACATGCTTCTGTCCAGCACCAGAAGAGAGAAAAAAATTGTCACAATTTCAAGCACCCAGTTTGGTGCTCAGTGGCTGTAGTGTGCTCATATAGTTGCACTTTTCTTCTGCTTTTGGTGGTGTTCTTAATCTTTCCAGGCTTCTTGCTGAGAAGCAGGTAACACCCTGGTTTTTCTCAGCCTTGGGATCATCCTGACCGCACTTATCTCTTCAGCTCTCAACTCATCACTAAGATCCTTGAATTTGTGGGTTGTAACTGCTGCCCCTTATATGACACATCCTGTCACCTACATCCACTTGCTGACCTAGGCTCCTCCCTTTGTTCCAGCTAAAAAAAAAAAAAAAATCCACAGAGCATTCCCCTGCTATCTAAACCCATTGCTCCTGTGCTAAAGCCACAACTACTACTGTTTGCAGTTTTCATTGGTCTGCTCTCTCCTTATGTCTAACTTGCCTTGTCCTCTGCGTTGATACCTTCTCCCATTGCTGTTGTCCCTTCTGTGTTTGTTGTGGGAGTCCCATTGGATTGTGTGCTTTGTTTCTTTTTTCCCCTATGAATTTTGTCATGCATTGTTTTCAGTAAATGATTCTGGTTTGGCTTTCAAATCCCTTTACAGCTGTCCCAGTTCATAGCCCTCCACCAGTTTAAGCTTTACAGAGCCAGCTCTGACCTCGTGTATTTTCTTCTCTATGATGAAGATGTCTGTTCTGGCTATCTTGTAGACTGGTGAGTCATATGCAGTCTGGCTCCCTCTCCTTCATATGAATTTTCATGGATCTTATTGTCACTTTCTTCAAGGTTGCTTGGAACCTGGACCCTCTCCTTGCTCAAGTGGCTAAAACACTTAGTCATCTCTCTGCTTCAGTTTTGTAGGCTGGCTTACCTTCCCCCACCCCCTGCCTCCCATCCCCTATGTTAAAGGATAACTCTCTTGCCTTTACTTCCAAACTCTGACATGTCTGGCTTAGCTGCCACTTCTCTCAAACTCCTCTTAGGCATTGATACCAGTTTTTGTTTGCTGTCCCTTTTTGTGCAGTCCTCCGTGCGAATTGAACTCCCTTAGCCTTTAGAGCACTTTCTTGGCTCCTGCCCTGTAAGAAGCTACCTCTTCTACAAGCCTCATGAACACTGTCTTGGAGCAGGGACAGTTGTTTTTCCTGACAGACAACTGGCAAATGCTTGGGACTAACCAAAGTGATTTTTACTTACCTTGGCCCATGTCTAGTTCCCTGTACCGTGAAAGTCTTCAGCTCCTGCTTGCTCTGGTGGGCGATGGCTCCTTCCTTCAGCTTTCTTTAAAAATTATCCACTTGCAAAGTTGTTTGCTCGATTTCTTTATACAGGGTGGGATGTGATGTTGCCACCTCTCCTTCAGCTTATCTTGCTGGCCTGCTGTGCAGAAGTTGAGGACTCTCTTATCTCTCAGACCACACTAAAGAGACCGACCAGAAAGGGGTGACTTTTCCTACTTACAGACGAGGTTAAAGTCCACAGTGGCATGTGAAGCCTTTAAACGTAAGCAGTGGCAATTTCTTTGAAGAGCTGTGCATTGGGGACCCCAGAATAGGAAATACAAATCTTAACTTGGCTGTAAACAATGCACAGAATGCACTTGAAATGTAAGCGTTGAAGAGCTGCGCTCCAACATTGACCCTATGCTACTTAGATCCTAAACCCTTCAAGGAGTAAAAAAAAAAAAGGTCAATATATCCATTGCCCTTGTGCCTAATTAAAAAAAAGTGAAACCACTTCAAAATGAGGAAACTTCTTAAAAACAACAACTAAAAAAAGTAGAATTTCTGTAGCATAATGCAGACTATTTAAAAATGTCACACTGGACTAAATACATTCTTAAAGTTGCTGTAATATAAAAGGAGGGTAACTGCATTGATAAAGAATTGGTCAAAAAGCAGGAAATAAGACAGCAGAAATAAACAGTTTTCACTGTGGAGTGAGTCACCAGTAGTTTTGCAGAAATCTGTGATCTTCCAGAAATTCGTGAATAATTTGAGAAGCCAATAAAAAGACAAGAGGTGGCAAAGCTTGCTCAGTTATTCTGAGTGGTGAAGATGAGGGAGGCAGCTTTGGAAAAGTTGTAGAGGAATCCAAAGATATTGAATGACTAGGCCATAAAATAGCAAGTGGAGATCAGTGTAGGCACATATACAATAGGAAAAAGGGACCCATATCTTACCTAAGCAGTGATGCATTCAGAGGTAGTTGTAGCGATTCCAGAATGAGATTTGGATTTATACTAGATAACTGCTGCACAGTATGGTCCAGTGAGGTTGGTGTTTTTCTTAGTATTTGCATATTAAACTTTACAGTTGCTTGCCTGTATGCACCATTTAAGCTAAATACAAACTCTCTTAGTTTTAGTCATTTACAGCATAGCCTTAATTGTACAGATTCACTTTCACAGAATCGCAGAATGGCTGAGGTTGGAAGGGACCTCTGGAGGTCATGTGGTCCAATCCCCGGCTCAAGCAGGGCCACCTAGAGCTGGTTGCCCAGGAGCATGTCCAGATGGCTTTTGAATATCTCCAAGGATGGAGCCTCTGCAACCTCTCTGGGCAACCTGAGCCAGTGCTCAGTCACCCTCACAGTGAAAAAGTGTTTCCTGGTGTCCAGAGGGAACCTCCTGTGTTTCGGTTTGTTTCCATTGCCTCTGGTCCTGTCGCTGGGCACCACTGAAAAGAGGCTGGCTTTGTCCTCTTTACACCTTCCCTTCAGGTGTTTATATACATGGATAAGATTGTCCCCAAGTCTTCTCCAGGCTGAACAGTCCCAGCTCTGTCAGCCTTTCCTTGTATGTGAGGTGCTCCAGTCCCTTCATCATCTTTGTGGCCTTTTGCTGGACTCTCTCCAGTATGTCCATGTCTCTCTTGCACTCAGGAGCCCAGCAGGGTGAGGTGTGGCCTCACCAGTGCTGAATAAAGGGGAAGGATCACCTCCCTCGACCTGCTGGCAATACTTTACCTCATGCACCCCAAGATATCCTTAGCCTTCTTTGTGGCAAGGGCACATTGCTGCCTTATGTAAGCTTTGACTACTTTGACTTTTATTAGGAAGCATGGAAGTCACCAGATTCGTGGAAATTGGGAAACACTATATATAAGCACATTGGGGAGATCTTCCAGAAAATTATGTGAGTTTATTGTCAACATACATTTTTCAGTGTCAATTATGTGTGATTGTAGTATGTGTCTTGAACTTGTTTTTTATACAAAGAGCTAAACACAGTATATAATGACTCATTCGTGCTCTTTAAGTGTACACAAATTGTAAGCCAGTTGATTGTGCTCAAACCACTGACTTTCTTTGCATGATCAGTGTTTTTAAATGAACCTTTGCAGTATACGTGTTTATGAACATCTAAATCAGAGAGTGATTTAGATAGAAGCAGGTATTTATCCCATCACCACTGCCTTGTAATGGCTATGCATACGCATAGTACCATCTCTTGGTCAAATCGGCAACTGCAAGTAATATTTGCTACGTAGGATGCACTTTGTAAACTGTGAACAGAGAACTACTTATTGTCCCTTTGTATCTTTCATTACACTGATATGGGCTAAAAAGGCCCATTGAAAAGGTTAACACACAAAAGAGACTTCTGCATGCAGCGCTCAAGTGCTTGTATTGGCATTCCATCTGGTGAGAATTTGCGATCCTTAATTAGATACCTGAGGTTTTCTATCCAAGCTCTGAGAGAAAGAAACAGGAATTGGCCACTACAGAGGTCAAAACATTCAGCAGAAGTACTGAGATTTCCTACTTGTGAATCACTTTTCTTTCTGTCTGGAAATCGGGTTTCTCGTATGTTCGTTTTCTTTCCGTCGTCAGTTGTTTCATCTGTTAGTTTAAATGCCATTCACATCCGATCCAACACTTGTGTTTGGTAAAGGCAAACCCAAAACACTGTCTGTGTTACTGATGGTACTAAAATGGTGCAGCCATTTCTGTATATTGATCGTAACTGCACTGTCAAAAAGTTGAGTTTGGATTGGTTCAGTTATTTTGCTGTACGCAACCAGCAATTCGCATGTCTCTATGCAGGTGCTCTGAACTTTTAGACATGTTGATAGGTATTTCGAAAGTGTATATACAAGTCTTTGTGTTCCTTATATTTTGGTGGTTAAAAGGTGGTTACACTACCACTTTGGAGGAGTATTTCTTCCATGCACTCGGCATAACTGTATTTGGAGTTGTGCACAAAGGTTCTCCTCTCTTACTGGTTGCCTAGCTTCAGTACAAGGTTGTCTGTTGATAGTGGTATGTTCCGTGTCAGGAAGTGGGCAAATGGACAATCCTTCAGATACAATGACAGGTAGCTCTACCATATGGGTCCTCCAAAGGTGTTGCCCTGAGATCCTCCAGCAAAGAAGATCAGACACTTCAGAAAAGGAGTATTTTTTTTCAGTCTGAACTGTAAAGAGCAAATTCAGTAACCTTTTGATTTACTTTGTCCTGCAGATTTGTTTTAAAGGTGGTTCTTTCATATGCTTTCCACGTAGCTATTACTTACATGTTTCTGGCTCCAAAAAGAAAGTCTTTTCAACAGGACCAACTTAACTTTGCTAGAGCTCCAGGAACAGCATTCATTATGACATTCTTTTGACAAGACTGGGTTTGTTTTTTCCCTGCAAAATCCATGTCTCCTGTAAGTCCTTCTCACTGATCTCTCTGGTCACAAAGTCAGCTTGATACCAGCTTTATTTTTCAGGCTTCCTTTTATTCAAGAAGTCGAAGAGTGTGAGCTCAAGTCATCCTTTATTATAATATGTATTCCAGTCCATTGTCCTGTACAGTTGCTAGTTGTGAATGTAATTTGCTCGTGCACTTAACACACATTAATCATGCTTCTGATACATACCATTGTTTGTAAAACTACAGTTGTAATAGACCAGCATTCGGTTTATGCTGATTTCAACCTCTGAACTTGAGGCTGCAATATTGTTAACATCAGCGTTAGCATGTGTAACCTCATGTGCACAAGATCCATGAAATCAACCAAGTGAATTCCCTTCTTCATTGTAAGTATTCGGTAGAAATTAACATTCACTCACTCACAATTAACCACGTCCAAACCTATACTTGTCTCTAAAATGCAACAAAAGCATAAGCACGTACAACTTGCTCGACTGGATCAGAATGGGGGTTCATCCAGTCTAATTTGGTCTCTGACAGTACACAACGCCACATGCCTCAGAAGAATGTGCATGAGCTTCACCCCAGCAAGTGAGGCATCATCTCGTAGTTGATGATTTTCAAGACTGAGTATGTCATGATATGCAAGATTTAATATCACTCTGAGAGTTCTTGTTAATGATAAATATTCTTTGTAGTAGTCCCCTCCTGTCTACTTTGCAGTCTAACATGTCATTAGTGGGAATCATAGAAACACAAGGTGCTGTAATCTCAGTTGAGCTGTCTGTTTATGCTGAGGTCTCCTTCTGCACTCGATAGGGCTGACGTAACACTCTGCATGATGGCTGACTAAAAAGTGCTTTCCTACTGTCCATTTACCAAGCTGAATTTCACTGATTGTTATACTGTCATCTATTTTGCCCTGTTTGGGACCCTCTGAAGTTCCACATAGTTTTTCAGTCCTCAGTAATTTAAATGGCTTTATGTCATAAGCAGATTTTGTACCCTTTTTGCACTCACTTCTTGCATTGCTGCTTCTGAAAAACATCATTCAGGCCTAGGCAAGTGTTGTCACTGTTCTGTATCCACTACATCTCTGACATGCTCATAGAAATCTAAAGGAAAAGTGATCCATAGGATCCTTGAAAGAATCTATTCTGCCTGGATATTACTGTGTTTTTATCTTCATAGTGCTTGGGGATTCTTGTTGTTTTACAGGTGTAAACATAAATCCGTAAAAATCTTTCTCGTCTTTATTACCTATGAAAATAGAAGCTTAAAATATTACGTGAGCATCTTTAATAATTGGGTCTCTTTCTGAATGTAGTGATCAAAAAATACACATATCTAAGTTTCCCTTTTATTGTGTCTACATTTCCAGCTCTGACATGGCACATCCATGAATTAGATGTGAATTTTCCTTTTTGGTGGAATTTCTTGTTTCTTTAGAGCAACAAGAAATGCTTACATTGTGCCTTTTGTTTTGTCTTTTATAGTAAGCAGTACCCTCCACATTCAGTGCACAAGAGCGATAGGTACCAAGTGGTAAAGCAATGCAGCTTTGGTGACAGAACCAAGTGATTTGAAACTACCAACTTTGGCTATTTCTGTTTGTTTTGTTTTGTTTTTAATCTGTAAAAGGGTAATAATTTAATTGACTGCCTGAATCAAGGCTCTAGAAACTTAGATCAGTGGAACAGAATGGTGGGGAGAAACATTCACCATCCTGGAGACTGATTTTAGTGTCTTTCAAGACCAATTCATAGTATGAATGTGTCATATCAGCTAGCGCTCACTTGATTTTTTTGAGTGATCAGAATGGAATGAGGGCTGGGTCAGCCTCTTGGGCATGCTCAGATTTAAACTGCATAGTTATAAAGAAAAGTACTGATAATTAGCCGTACTTTACTCCACCATTGACTTCTGACTAAGGGCTGTGTAAAGATTGTAGGTTTGGCAAAAGCTATTTAAATCCTTCCTTGGGCACTTACACATTAGTTTAATTGAACAGTTGTCTTTATGTCTAATGCAGGAAGAATGTGTATTTCTTGTACACGGCACTGGCCAGATCTGCATTTTAATACTGAAACTGAACTGGGTGTGGTTGCTGAGGGCAGTTAATAATGCTGACACCCTGAAAACCCAGCAACCCCAAGTGTTGCAAAGCTTGGAACTTGGCACAAGCTTTAGGGCTGATTTCCTTTGAACAGCAGGCTTCCCTTACAAATAGTTAAATAGGATGAGGTCATTCCAAGCTTGTGTGACAAACATTGTCTGAAATAATTTCCTGGATTGTATTTAAGAAGAAATACTGAAGGAATTTGAATAGCTTTGCTGTAGTGACGGCAAATGTAATGACAGTCTGCATTCTTGCAAGATTTAATGAGATTTTGTGAAATACCATCACTACCTCAAGGCCTCTCCTGAGGCTACTGGAGGATTGTATACCCTGACTTTCCAAGATCCTACAAGACTTAATTGATAGGTGCAAAGCTACCTATTCCCCTCTCCTTTGCCTGGAGAAATCTGAATTCCTGTGTGTGCGTGTGTGTGTCCTTTTCAATCTTCATTCCAGTCTCTCTGGGCTGACTAGTTTTGACAAGCTTCCGCATCCTTTCTAAGTATATGTGTGGGTGGCAAAATATTGTAATTGATGTAATAAAATAGGAGTTTACATGTTTTGAAGAATTTGTTGGCTTTAAATCAAATAAATTTAAATGAGACCTCAGTTTAATCTGTGTCGAAGAGTCAGTTTGTGTCTGTGAAACATTCTGTCTGGGGGAAGTTAGGACTGCATTGCTGGACAGTACTAGGTGTTGTCAGCAGGAAAAGGTCAAATTGTCTCTTAGGAACATTCAGATCTTTGCTATTTGGGCTTGGTAACTCTGAAAGGAATAAATGGATACAATGGATTTAGACATGGGTGACATAGTCTGGCCTTCCTCATGGAGAATGATGATCTACTTTAAGCAGCTTTGTGGAATGAGGATGTGTGACTGTTAATTGTGAATTCTCATACATTCTTCTGATTATATTGTCCTTAGCCTTTTCTTCCCATCCTGTGCTTTCTGAGCACTTCTGGAAGTATTGTAAAGTATCTGCCTTTGCAAACAGAAAAATCAGTCGTCTTTTCCTGTCTGTTTTATGATACCTGCATGCAAGGAAACAGGTGGAACTTCCTCTGACATAAGTTAGGAGGGTAGATACGATGGTTTTGTAAGATACAGAAAAAGGGCTAGGTGAAGTGTGTGGCAGCAGGTGTTACCAAGTAACAACCTTGAAGGTAGTGCCAGTACAAAACAAAAATACATGTCATAGGCTGCTTTTTCTCAACTGGTCTTGTAGACAAGTTTGGCCAATTCTCCCTGTAGTACAGTGAGAAGTTTCTGACCTGGAGCAAAATGAAAACACCCAACCTTTCCCCCAGCCCCCACTCCAATTTTATCAAAATGCATGATGCCAAAATAATTATGACCAGTGCATTGACTGATAGCCTGTGTTGGTTATGGCTCCTGATCACTACTACTGTGTATTAGTCCTAGAACAGATTCAGACTAGTAGGGGATGAGATTACAAAGCCAGAAAGCATTGTAAAGTGGGTCCCCACACACATTAATTTTCTGTTTAGGAAATTGCTCGTATTTATGCTTAGCAAAGCCTTTGTAAATAGGCCAAGGCAATTGCTGCAGTTCCTTATGAAGAGGATACAGTTTGGGGTCCTTTGCTGTGGGCCAGTATGATAGCTCAGTCAGTTTTTCCTGCAATAAATCTTCCAAATTGGCACCTTCGTCTTGTCCGTCATTTGTATTTAAAATGCAATGAAACATAGCAGTCAGCCTCAGAGTTACATATAAGTCCTGAAAGCTTTTAGCTGTGCTTAAGTTAGAAAAGTTATAATAGAGAGTATTTAGGTAATTTCTATAAACAAAACAGTATAGGTATCAGTTTTGGCTTTGTCTGAAACTGTTTCTGGAGCTACTTAGTGCAACTGAGAACCTAAGTCAGCAGAGTATTGAGAAATTTACTTATTCATTACATCAGTTGCATTTTTTTCTCTCTTTCTGCCTAATGGGAACAGGAACCAGTTTTTCCTCTCCTGTAAACTCTTTTTAAAATTAACTTTTTTTTCCTTTTTTTTTTTTTTTTCTTTTTTTCTTTTTTCTGAGTTCTTGGTAGCTGTTCTGGCATTTGTGGCTCCACCACTGCACAGGGCCAGTTGCAGTCATGTTCTTTTAGACTCACAGAAATGAAATGCATTTTGTTTAGATGAAAACAGAATGATTTATTCAGTTCAATGTTTTCTTCTCCTATGAATTCTTAACATTTCTTATGTCCTAAAGATCTAACCACCTGTAAAAATAAAAGTTCTTTATATTTTCCTTTTAGTGCTCATTAAAAAGAGTGAACTGGGGCAAATACTTTTTCTTACCACATCTTTTAAAAGAATGCTGTGTATATCTGTGCAACTACATAAACAATATATCTCTAAAGATTATATTGTCTTAGATAACACTAGGAATGATACTTTTGCATGTGTGATTGATAGAAGAAGGAGACTTTAGCAAATGGAGGTTTAAGCCTTGGATAAAACATTATGCTCCTGGAAGAGAGGAGATTTTATTTGTACACCTGCACTCTTTCTGAGTACACTTCCTGTGACATCTCTATTTCCTCAAAATATTTTGTGACTTGCATGAGAATTTCTGTATATTCCTGCCTCTGTGGGTTTGTCATACCTGAATGCAGCGTTATCCGACAAGAAATTTCATGGAAGCTGCTGTTAAAATGTTAATTGATTAAAATACAATTTTACATTAAAATGCCAAATTTACTATCCAGAAGCTTCTTTGGGAGAGGGTGATTGCAGAGATGTAGCCAGTTGAACAAGGTTTGGGGTTGAACCCATAGTATAGGGGGCTATAAGACATCTCTTACAGTATGTTTTTCTTGTTAAATACCTTTTCCCCCCTCTCAGGACCCAAATGTTTTTCTTTTTTTCCTGGTAGAGCCAACTAAAGTAAGTAATAATTGAGGCTGTATGAGGAGGTGAATTTGTAAGATGTGTATACATGAAAATTTGCATAGTGCTTAACTATAGTGTATCAGTGATAGAAATGTAATGGGTTTTGGTCTCAGTCAGGTTGCCTGTGGTAATGATTTATCCTTTTATCTTTGGAGCAGTTTCATTCATTCATTTAGTTCATCCCGCAAGAACTCTGGGCATTTTGAGACAGTGGTGCATATGTGAAGAGCTATGGGTGTAAATAAATGTGTCTTAGTCCAGATGACAGATCACCTATTTACTGTTTAATGATGTTCTGCTTCATTCCTGTTTTCAGGAACAGCTATTCCAGCCTGTTATTATTTCAGATGCTCTAGTGTTTGCCACTGCTTAGTGAATGACATGTTTCTTTTATCTGCTTTTATACTGTTACTCCCAGTCATTTCTGTGCTGAATATTTCATTATTTGTAATTTATCACATGATTAAATCATGATCTGAATAGGGAAACTGTGAATTAAAGAGTATTGTTTATTGAATAGCTTCTCATTTTTCCAGTCATAAGAAGAGAGTTCTATTGTAACACTGCCATATCTTATTGCTGTATTTTCCTTCTAGTAATTAGATGAAATGATAAATTTAATTCTAGAATTGAATTATGTCCACTGCTTGGATAGTGCTTTGGCTATTACTGAATAGAACTTACAACTAGTGAATATAATTAAATTATATTCAATGAAGCTTACGAAACCAGTGATTTTAAATGGTGTTCCTTGGAAATCTAGCTGCTATCATTGCTACAGGTTCTAATGCTGAAAACCATCACACTTGATCCTCTCCGTCAAGTTATTACATAATGATTTCCACCAGTAATTCTATTCATGAAGGTCCATAAGAAAGGTTAGGAAATTAAAAAGATGACACTGTCTTTACAGTGTAGTGTATAGTACCTTTTTATTCATTTCCGTTCATATTACATCACCTTACTTTGGCTGAGTAGTCTGCATTTCTGTGCTCCCAGTCATAATAATGTATGAACACTGCACCAGTCTCGTAAACAGAGACAAAACTGAACTGATGTACAGGTTATATCACTGAGCAGGAGCCACATCAAGCATCACAAATCCCTTAATGTCTGAAAAATGGATGCAAGCCAAGTCCACCTGAAGCTGCCTGGTGCCACTCTTGTAGGGAATGATTTCAAATTGGACTGTTGAGCTCTCCATGGGGGCCATTCTTGCCACACTGAAAGAGAGAATATATTTGTAAGTTCAAGCAGCTGAAAAATTCTTGCTATGTATTCTTCAGAGTCCCCAAATCTAAGACAGCATGGAAAGGAAGAGTCAGAGTAAGTGGCTGCTTGTTTGTATACTCCTAGCACAGGTGGACATAACCTTCCATGTTCACAGCCCCCACAACACTATCCTTGAAGAACTAATCAGGCTGTAATGGATGTGGTGGAATAGTTGCAGTTCTCAATCTGTGATAGAAAGTTAGGGGTTGTATCATGAGGGCAAAATGTATTGAGCACCTGAGGAATGATCAGAAAGGTTATCTTTAGAAGAGCTCAGATCCAACTGTATGTATTACCCTCAACACTCACAATATTTATAGTACTCTAGATATGCTCATGCTGTATTTTGGTGTGGTAAATATAATTACCTATTGATTTTATGTCCATAGTTAGAAATGACTCTTGGCTGTCCGACACAAGGAGACTGATAGTAGCACCAGGAAATAGAGAAAGTGGGGGGAAAGGGTGCCTCTGTTCTAAGGAGGTACTGAAGCTGAGCAATAGAGATGCTGGTAAGGCAAGTTAAGGTTCAAGGTCAGGATCTAGACCTGAATTTTGTATTCAGTGTAAATGAAGCTTTAGTGATTCACATCATTATCCATCTTTTGCTAACTTTTTTTGTTTTCCTCTCACAGTTTCTTGGTGCTAACCCCCCCAGCATAAATATTTTGGAGACTTTAAAAAATGTTTTTAAAATAATAACCATGGAGGAGATGGGAGAACAATTTCTTATTGGTATTATATCAGTGGACACTTTTTAAAGACATTTCATTACAGTATATGTCCTAGCTCTTTAGTAATTTAATATCTCACGGACAAAAGATATCGTCACTTTCTCTCTTATCCTTCAAGGATTGTTTGGTTTTCCTTTTGCAAACCACAAAGAGAAGAAAGTTTTTAAATTTTTGCCCTTTATATAATTCAGTCACTAACTACAGCACTCTGAGTTACATACTGTCATTAAAAGCAGGCCATCTCTCCACTCCCTGAGCATTCTGTAATTCAAAGCTTGGCAAAGGAGGTGTAAAAAACTCCAGGTAGTATATGGAGAGTACTGACATGATGGTATTTTGTCCAAGGTTGTTGCGACCAAAAGTCATGAGGTTGACAGAATCTTTTTAAAAAACCCCACTTTTATTCCAGATTTCCCACCAAAGTGAACACGTTATTAGCCCGATAGCATTTACGTACTTGATTCTGAGTTGTTCTTTGAGCAGGCCACTACCTTCTGCTCTCAGCACACAGTCTGTCACCACTTCAGACAGTGGGTTGGTAAATGTGACCTGCACATTAACAGCCTTGTGTACCACTGTTGGACCAAGGACCTACAGAGAGAAAACATTCTGCTCAGCCACGGCATTAGTCTCACTTCTTTCTCATGGTTTTCTCTTTTCATTCCCATTGCAAACCACTTACCCTCTTAGGATCTCCTGGAGAGGAAGGAGCCAGGAATTAATACATGTACATATCTTTGGGCATCAGGCTTGAATCAGCCATCCATTGTGGCTGAGAAAGAAAAAACTACTGTAGAATCTACTGATTAGTCCCAACTTTTTAACTAGGTCAGTGTATGGTGTTATTTATAACACAGTATATGGTACTTATCGGAATGAGAACGGAATGAGAATACAAGTATTAACTTGGTATATATGGCTAACTACTGTAGGCAGCTTAAATCAAATTAGCTCTAGTTAGGCTAAATGAAAGGTTTAGGATTAGAAAACATTGGAGGTGTGAGACAGAGGTGAATTGTGGCATCTCAGGCAAAAAAAGTAGAATGCCAAGTAGCAGATAAGCGTATTCATTACCTTATTTCGACTGAGATAGAGTGGAATTGGCGTATCTGGTTATCTTTGTAGATAATGTAATATTAATTAACATAATGGAGAAGTCCAGCACCCCAACTGCATTTCTCTGTTATTGACTATGTTTATACAGAAGTTTCAATCAACAGAAACATAAACTCTTCTTGAAACTTATTCATGGAATTGAAGTAATTTCATTCAGGTGCCTGCCTTATATAAGCTGAATCTATTATTTGCATGATACAGCACAGAAGGCTTTTTACAAAGTCTCACTAGAACTTGGTATTCAGAAATTGCCAGACCTACAAAAATCCAAACTTTTTATTCCTGTGTGTAACCTTGCTTTTCCTGTATGCTACTGACAGAGTGGTTTGGGATAGCGAATCTAGTCTGGAGGCTCTGAAAGACTGCGAATTATCATACTCCCTCTATGTTGTTTACAGTACAGTAGGCAGATAGCATTTGATCCCATGTCTGATACAGCATGTGAATGTGCTGAACTGTCCAAAACAAGTTAAGCTAGTTTATGTGCATGTGATGGGCCATGCAAACCCAGGCCTGTCCCCAGGCAGACATAGTGCATGGTCTTTCCTGTAGACTAAGAATTGCTTTTTACCCATTGTACAACATTTGTCAGAAGTCAGTCTTAAGTGGAAAAAAAAGCCTCCGGTTCTAATCATTAATCATTTGGGAAGATGTTACAGAAGGTGAAAAGTGCCACTTTTCCTGATAGGTGAAAGAACTTCCTTGAGTATTAGTAATAATGACCCTCACAGCTCCAGGCATTATCAGCTAGTCAGTGAAGATGTCTTTGGTAAAAATCAGGCTTCCTAAATAAACTGGAAGAGAATGATCAGACTTCCCTGACAAAAGTGGAGGCCTAGGTATGGACTAGATCTCTCTGTCTCTCTCTGTCTCTGTCTGTCTTGTCTGTCTCTCTGGAGATAATCTTACCTTGTAACCCTCGTAACACTGAGAACTTTATCAGTGCCATGTCAACAAGCACAACATGGCAAGAATACCATAGCACAGCTATGCCTTGGAAAGGTTTGCTTTTCCTGAGTGTATTTCATTTCACTTGTGTCATATGGCCTATTACTAGAGCAACAAGATCAAGTCACCCTTGGGCATGATTTCTCTTCCTCACTCCTTTCCATGAGGAGTAGCTGGAGTAAGGATTCTAGTTGCTTCTTCTCAACATGTCTCTCTAGGGAGACAAGGGGGACTAGCTTTTACCTTGATGGTGAGAAAAGGATCCTGAAGTACAATATCTTTTTCCACTAGCAGCGAGGCTTCCTGTTTGGTTTCACACACAGCAGTCACTAGGACCTTCCTGTCATCCATCAGAGAGTTTTTGTACTGGGAATAGGAGATCTTGAATGAAATCTCTTTCACTGGAATGGAAATAGAAACAGAATTTTCCCCTCTTCTTTTTTCTGTGTCTAAGTACCAGCTATCTGTAATAGATCTGTATTTTAAGGAGCAAAGATGCTATCACCCTGGGGCTGTCCATTTGTGGGTGTTGGCAGCCAACAGACAGGCATTATGCTCATAGGTGACTTCTACTTACATTCGCATCAAATGTTAAATGATCAGGTACAGTTCAGTAGCTGGACAGTTCTGAGGATGGATATATGTGGCAACCCCTCCTGTTTTTTTTTTTCATTTATCTGAAGCTGGGCATTTAATGCTCTTTCCTTGCAAAGGAGGCAGAAGTGAAAAGGTGGGTTGGTTTAAATGCCCCTGCTGATGCAGCTGTTCAGCCTCTGCCTTTAAAGAAGGTACACAGTCAGAGTCTCTGTGCCAGTGAGGAAGGCAATGGATCTTGGTACATTGAGAAAAAATGCTCAGTGTAGTTACTGTCCTACTGCTGCAAGAGATGTAGGCTTATGTTTCCCCCTTTAATCTGTCTTTATACTTTGTTTATGGGGAGCTGGTAGCTGAGCAGTCTCTGGTGTATGTCTCTTAGTTGTTCTCTCACCAAAAAAGGTCGTCATGTAGAACTAATAGTGGCTGTGCTGGGTCAGACAAAAGGTCACCCAGCTCAGTATCCTTTCTGACAGTGCCCAAAAGCAAATGCTTAAGACAGGGCAAATATATATGTCTCTTTTCCCCTGAATAGACTTAACCTCCAACCGTTTGCAGGTCATGCACTTGTTGAGCCATTCATTATTTCTATGTGATTTGGCCACAAACCAAAGCTATGTCTTGTCCTAAGCTGTAATAAAATTAAAATTACCTTCTTCAGATCCAAGTTTAATAGACCTGGACAACTGCAAAATCTCTGCCTTTGGTCTTCTTGTGTAGAGAATGGCTGAAGCCCTCAGTTTAACCTTTATGGTCTTGAAATCTGAGATCAAGTTCCTGAGTGCCAAGGTAAGGAGGATATCCTGGCCAATTACAGGAGGTGCATCAAGGATCAGCTTCCCTGAGATACTGGGTTTTTGTTCAGGCTGTGTCATATTTTGTCTCCATGCTACTGAAGATCGTCTTCTAGGTCTTGTAATTTTGGTTCTTTTTCCAGTGCTTCTCACACCAAGCAGCTTCAGTGCTTTTTTATACACCTGCCTTTCTCTCAAGGATCCTGCTTTGAAAGATAACATGGTCAGAGATCTCATGCATGCTGGATATAGTGCAATGGAGCCACAATTGCTCTCAGTAAATACAGTTTAGGAAAGCTGAGGAGGGCAAAGATACACAAGAGGAGAAAGTGAGGTCTAACCCAAATGCTAATTTTGACACAAAAGCAAATGAATATACATGGCCATGAAGGCTGGAAGGTAAAACCTGCCTGTCAGCTTTAGCTGGCTATTCATGGGCACCTCTTAGAAGCTGTGAGCAGTGGAAAGATAACTCCTGGGAGAGCTCAGTTCTGCGTAAACTGGGGCAATTACCCTCTCCTCTGAAATTAAGAAGGGTGAAAAAATCCTTTTGCAGAAACTCTCCCCAAACAACTCTCCAGACTGGCTATTGCTGCATGTCATAACAGAAATATTCTCACCAGCTGATCAGAACAGCTGGGACAGAATGTTTTACAGAAGTAGCTTTGACTTT
Organism: Mycteria americana; assembly: GCF_035582795.1. Lineage (NCBI taxonomy): Eukaryota > Metazoa > Chordata > Aves > Ciconiiformes > Ciconiidae > Mycteria > Mycteria americana. The sequence goes on from NC_134378.1 coordinate 18,691,840, forward strand.
GTGTTGAATACATTGCTATTTCATCAAGGGTCACAAAGGCCATATTGAATCACTATCAGCTGACAACGAGCCCTAAGACTTTGAAAATTCACAATTACTTTGCTCCAGAAGATGTAAAGAAATTAAGTCAGTGCTCGATCCAATGAGGGCCTAAATTCTTTTCACTTCTGACCATCAGTGGCAAGACAACTGTAATAAAGAATTTACCTTCTGCATATTTGTAATTAGCAGTGACATCCACACGGGAGTTGGTGCCCACTGCTTTGGTACTGATAAATTTTCCAATCTTCCTAGTATCAGAATAAATTCTCTCTTTTCTTCTGTTGCTATAGTGAATCCAAGTAACATAGTCAGCATTCACTGCTGCAAACACAAATGAGCTGTCATAGTCCAGGTTCACATCACCTTCCTTAATGGCTTTGGTGGAGGCAGGACCACACTGATATATGCCTATATTAGAGAGAGGGAGAAGTTAAATGACTGCCTATTGCAAAAGAACACAAATCCTCATGCTGACAGCAAGAGGGGAGGTAGTCACTCCAAAGACATGTTTGGATAAAGTGCATTGTTTCTACGTCTGTGCATTATGGTAACAGCATGTCCAGAGGTTCCACATGCATTTTGGTGTTGGTTTTGGCTGGGATTGAGTTAATTTTCTTCACAGTAGCTAGTACGGGGCTATGTTTTGGATTTGTGTTGAAAACAGTGTTGATAATACAGAGATGTTTTAGTTGCTGCTGAGCAGTGCTTGCACAGTATCAAGGCCTTTTCTGCTTCTCACCGCACCTGACCAGCGAGTAGGCTGGGGGTGCGTAAGGAGTTGGGAGGGGACACAGCCGGGACAGCTGACCCCAACTGACCAAAAGGCTATTCCACACCACATGACGTCATGCTCAGCATATAAAGCTGGGGAAGAAGAAGGAAGGGGGGGACATTCGGAGTGATGGCATTTTTCTTCCCAAGTAACCGTTACGCGTGGTGGAGCCCTGCTTTCCTGGAGATGGTGAACACCCACCTGCCAATGGGAGGTGGTGAATGAATTCCTTGTTTTGCTTTGCTTGCGTGCACGGCTTCTGCTTTACCTAATAAACTGTCTTTATCTCAACCCACGAGTTTTCTCACTTTTACTCTTCTGATTCTCTCCCCCGTCCCATGGGGGCGGGGAGTGAGCGTGTGGCTGAGTGGTGCTTAGTTGCCGGCTGGGGTTAAACAACAACAATTTTCTATCAAAAGGTAGGAGCACAGAGGAGATTGTAAGGCTAATAAGGTGTAGGGAGAGCTAATGCTTCTTATGATGTGTACTATGTGAAATGTTCTAACCCTAACCCTCCACAGCTTGCAAGGCTGTTTCCTAAGCTGTCTAGTGAAAGGAGAGGAGAGGATGGAAGCCGAGTCAGAAGTACAATCAGACTTATGAGATGTGAGTCATCAATGCTGTATATGCATTGAGAAGAACCAGGAAGCTAAATTTGGTAAACTTAGTAGTGGGGAATGAGAAGCAGTTTATCTGGAGTTTGGTGGGTTTTAAATGGCCAAATAAATGAATCTTTTGATGGAGGTCACCAAACTAGATCAATGAAGATGTGTCTGTATTAGTAAATAAAACCAGAGCCAAAGTGTGAACCCAAGTGCTGGCCATTGGTCATCCACACTGTTTACTAGCTAGCAAGCTTCTTAGTGTGTTTTTTTTCCCCCCCTTGTGATCTTTCAGACAGTGGCTGTGAAGAATTCAGGGAAGGGGACAGACCAGGGTTTGTTCCCAGCAGGCTGTGCTATTATTTTGGCCTGGGAGGGGGAGTTCAGTGCTGTGAATAAAAGCCATTCTATGTCACTTGGTTTCAGAACCAGAGAACAGTTTGGAGCTTCTTTCATGTAGCTTTGTACATATATTCCATGTTGTCGCATGCCATGGGGACATCATATGAAATACCTTCCTACCCATTCCAATGTGTCCTGTAAAATATAGGGTAGATTCATGGGGCATATTTTATTTTCTGTTGTAAACTCTTTGGTTCAACCCTGTGACTATAAGCTCTAAAATCTTTACTTAGCATCTTACTAAAAGGGGTTTTAATTTGCTTTGCTGCTAAATCTGTCCAATGCAAGCCAGCAAATGTGTCTAATGCCAGCAATGTGGCCTTGCAGCAAAGAGGGCCAACAACATCCAGGGCTGCATCAGGAAGACCATTGCCTGCAGGTCAAGGGACATGAACCTTTCCTTCTACTCAGCACTGGTGACACCACATCTGGAGTGCTGTGTCCGGTTCTGGGCTCCTTGTACAAGATGTGGACATATGGGAGCAAGTCCTGCAAAGGGCCACAACAATGATTAAGGGATGAGAACTGGGACTGTTCAACCTGGAGAATGGAAGGCTCGGGGGAATCTTATAAATGTGTATAAATACCTGATGGGAGGGTGTAAAGAGGACAGAATCAGTCTCTCCTCAGTGGTATCCAGTGAAAGGACAAGTGGCAGTGGGCACAAATTAAAACACAGAAAATTCCATTTAAACATAAGAAAAAAACTTTTTCTATGAGGGTGGTCAAACTCTGCAACAGTTTGCCCAGAGAGCTTGTGGAATCTCCATCCTATGAAATATTCAAAACCCAACTGCACATGGTCCTGAGAAACCTGTTCTAATTGACCCTGTGCTGAGCAGGGAGTAAACAAACTCTAAAGGTCCCTTCCAACCTTAGCTATTCTATGTCATTTTATGAATCTGTGTAATGTTAGGAGCTAAGAAAAGCAAGGGTGAGATAAGTGAACTTAAGATGTGCTGGCTTTTGGCTTTTGTGGAGGCAGGGGATCAAAAAAAGTAAGAATTTGCATGCTAGTAGGCAATCCAGAGGCTGAAAGAAAACCTACTGGAGATTGATGTGGATATTGCTTTTCTTGTGCACCCAAATTAATGCTACATCTACAGGGAGTAGATAGAAGAGAGTTGTCCTGAAATTTCAGTAGCAATCTTTAGGAGTAACAGTATCTACAGCTTTTTATATTTACCACAGTGTTACCTTTGCTTCTTTCCTGGGGTGTTGCATCCAGAACCTGCCATCCGTCATAAAAAGAGCCAAGATCTCTTCTAATGAACCAGCATTCATTCCAGACATGGAAATTCCTGTAAAGGAGGTAGAAGAGGGAACCCCTGATTCATACAATTGATTTTATATTGAAAGATTTGATACATTTCTGGTGCAATGCAAGAAATAACCCTAGTTGAGTGAATGAAAACTCCTCTGTGGAGAGACCAGCTACTGACTCCTTTCTTGAGTACCTCTTTCCCCTTCTTTGCCAGCTTTTTCTGTTCAGATCTCTGAGAAATATTGGGATGTTATGAAAAAAATGTTAAAAGGAAAATAATTAATTGCAGAGTCAAGTAGTCAATTCTGGACATTCCAGAACAACATGCTGTACAGCCAAAAGTCTCCTGCGCACATTGCTATCTGTCAGTACTTAATTCACAGTTGCTTTCTGCTTCATGTCACCCTTGTCCCCCCATTCAGTCCACATGGTATAGGGTGCTTGGTGACTGAAACACTGATGCATGCAGTACAACACACATTTGCAGTGTGATAGTTTCTGTGCACTTGTTTGTCAAAAGCATGATTTTTAACAGCTTCTCTGAGGTGAAAGAAACAGCATGTTCTTCCTAAGGGATGGGATGGAATTTTTCTCAGCTGCATTAAACATATCACCGTTACTTTAGTAACCTCTTGGTATTGTGCAAGGGATGTATAATGGTAATCATGAAAGACTGAGACAATCAACATGTAGCACAGGAGCTGAGTCTAAAACTTACGGGCTTCTGAGAGTGCTCTGCTCTAGGAATCGAGGGACAAGCTGATATAATTTTTGGGCAAGAGGTTAATCACTCTTCGACTTTTTTTTGAAAAATTTAAACTTTCATATAGTAGAGACAAAATTAGCAGTTATATTTTCAAATTATATGTTGAATAGCAATGGTACAAAGCATCTCCTCTGTTAATTCTTCAGAGTGATGAAACTGACTACGTATTGCATTTCTGAACACTCTGTCGGTTCTTTGGTATGGGGTTTTATATCACTGGGAGCATGAGGTTGGGGATGTTTTTCAGGAGCATGATTCTAGATCTTTTAATTAGAGGAGAATATAATGGAAAAAATATTAAGAAAAAAAGTATATTTACCACACACTGTCTTCAGTCAAGTGCAGGGTCTTTCCGGAAATGTCAATGTACTTATCAATACTCAGATTTATATTACTGTCATGGGCAGAGTTGAAGTTTGTAATAACACGAGTAGGTATTCCCAAGGATCTCAGAACTGCAATATAGAATACCATGAAAGTGCTGTAAACCTATTTTACAGACATTTAGAAAGTATTTTTCTGTTTTTCTTGGCAGAGCAGTCTAGCGTATATGTTTTCAGTGGGGAAACAAACCCTCAGAAACTTCTGTCTCAGATACAATGCAAGTCACAGTCATTGTGCACAATTGCTTAGAAGACAGTTCCACTCAGATGACATTCTTAGCTGCCATGTTCTTTTTAATAAGAATTAGATTCACCCATTTATTTTAATCTTTCATTCTTAATCCTATTCTCTCCCCCATTTTCTCCCTGTGTTTGTTTCTCTGTTACCTGCTTCTTTTTCCTCTCCCTCTCTGAGACCTATCTCTCGATTGCATTATTTTTCCTTTATATTTTCCCTGAAGTGACTCGTCTCTCAGAGCAGCTCTGAATGGAAACTGCTAGGATTAAATGCTTTTCCTGACTTGCAGCTCCCTTTACAGGTCCTCAGAATTGTGATTTGTTTTTGTGTCACCACAACAGTAGAAAACTGGCATTGTGAGGAGACTTAAAAGAGCATGGGTTTCCTTTGAATCCTAGCTTAGAAACAGGAGACCTTGCTCTTTTCACCAGCCCAGCCTGGCAAACTGCTTTGCATTTTGTTTGATGACTTACAAAACTGGGGTGCAGTATTACAACCTACGGCTGTTTAAAATAGAAGAAAATAACCCTTCATGCATGGAGAGCATAGGTTCTTCGCTCTCTCTGTCAACGCTGAAACAGCTTCAACAATAATGTCACAAAATTAGAACTAAGGAAATCCTAGTAAGCTTCCTTTCTGATACCTGTGCACATTACTCCTGCAAAGACCCAGCACTGGCCATACCGGACAGGTTTGTATCTCCCCCTGTACCACTTTCGAAGGATGGTCACACTTCCACTCCACTGCAAGGGGTTGGTTCCTGAGCAGTACTTTCCATTCCACTTCCCTTCCACTACTCCTTTTTCGTCATTGCTGTTAACCTGAAAGAGTCCTTCTCATAAGAGAATTAAAATATTTACAGAAAAAGGGAGAGAGGGAAGTAGGCAGAAATGACCCTGTTTGTACCACTGTTCTCACTGGCTGAGTGGTGGGACATAGTATTTGAATCTTAGATAGACTTTTGTCTGCTTAAGTGCAACAATGGGATCAAACCCAGATCAGATTGTAGAGTCTGATGATTCAAAACTGCCTTGCTTTTCAGTACAAATGTTCCCAAATGTACTGACTGCCAGCCTATTTCAGTTTTCTCTGTTTCATTGATTAATTTCACCTCCTTGTATGTCATTATACTGTTACACTGTGTATTCAGTATTGGTTCACATTCTCAAGTGATTTATATGGAAGCCTCAAGAAGTACACATTTTCTCTGAATATGCATTTGTTGCAACTGTGCATATAGTACATATATCTTGATCAAACTTGTTAGATGTGCTTGCATATATTTGTGCACATCCATTTTAGAGGCCTGTTTAAGTGTCATGTATGCTGGTACAGAAAACAGTAAGTTCTTTAAAAATTTTTTTTCTTAAGTATTTGTACTTTTACTAATTCTGTACATCTAAGTAGAGTTATTTACTTCACGTTGAAGTTGAAATTGCCTAGAGTGAGTGCTGTCTAAAAGGGTGAAAAGGATCACAGCTATAAAGGAGGAATCTCAGATAAAGAATGTGGTAAGGCATGTATGATTTATAAAACTGAAAGCTTTTCAGTTGCCTAGTTGTGTATCTATGTTTGTGAGGATGGGGGTGTGTGTTGATAAGATATAACTATTTGTTGAAGAAAATGCATACAGGCCTCACTGAACGAATCCCCCTTAAGTGAAGAACGCTAAATACACACATTAAATGCAGCCATACAAAACTGATTTTCCAAAATATTTCATGCTTCTCTTGGTGTTTGAAAAACTTAGCAAATTATTTCAGAACGGACACAGGCTTTCCAAATCAGTGAAAAAATCTAATGGACTGAAAAATCTGTTAGGAGGAAAATACGTCTGAGATTCAATGTTCCCCAGAAGTTCTTGGAAACATTCCTTCAGTTATGAGCAAACTTTTGGGAATAAGGTAAATTAAACTTTTTGGGTATTTTTCCTTGAGAATAAATGTCCATTTAACCTCTTCTGTAGCTATTTTTTTCAGAAAAGTTAGCTAATCCTATAAATCATTGAGGCATTCACAATGAAGTATTGGGGTTTCTGTTAGTAGGTGCATTGTACAGCTGTAACTGATTTATCACTTTACCATAGCACTGATAACCCTGCTCACATAGATAGGATTGTTTCGGTTGGATACGTCAATAGCTGGATCTTGGCGGTGGTTCAGGCTTCGATCTAGTATAGTCAGAGAGATATCAAGGATATCCTCTTCAAACTGAAATCAAAACAAGCAATATATTAAAGGCTAATTTCATAAATAAACCCAAGGATAAACTCCCCACCTATTTTCCTTCTCCTAGCACAATAGGATGATGTTGGTAATATAGGCATTTTCTGTACTGGTAAAGAAAATAGGGCCAAGAAGAAAGCATAACCACTAGGCTGCTGACTCTCCACAGTATTTTAAAGACAGCATGCTTATGAGCATGGGTTTGGAGCCATAGCTACTAGCATTCATGAAGACATTACGTGGCCTGGTGGAATGGACAAGACCACTCCAGGTCTGGCTCAGCAGGCTTAGCACCCTCCCACATCCTGTCATGCCCCTACAGGTACCCTTCTGTTATGAAAGCTTCACTCTGATGGGCTGCCTTCACCTTACGTCAGATGATCTGAACTGGAAGAAGCCCACAAAAATAATTCTTGTGGATTAGGGTCACAGAGACACTGTGTTGGGCCCAGAGAATGCCGAAGTGCTATGCTGTACGGGTGTGGTCAGGCAAGGATGCCACTTGACCTCTGAGACAGAAAGCAGATCCGGCCTTGTTTCATTTATTAGTGTAAAAGTAGCCACAGTGATCAGGAGGATTAATAGAAATGCTGTCTGTGCAACTGGTGGTGCAGTGGGAAGGCGTGAAGTGGTCAGGAATGGTTTTGACTGGCCCAACAAGTTGCAGGATAGATATGTGACTATAGATGGGCTGTAGTTATGACTATTTCTAGCAGTTATGCTTAGAAGGCCAAACTGATTTTCAAAAATTCCAACTTGAGTTGTTTCAGTTGAGTAGGTTTGGGACATCCTTTTAGTGTCTTCTGCCCCATTACTGAACCAACTGTGTAAATATTTAGATGTACGAGCCTTGCAATACCTGGAGGTTAATACCGGAATGGCTTGCTTTGCCCTTTACAAGGGTCAAGAAACAAGTAGAATTTCGCCAGTCTGTATAATAGGCAAAAGAAAACTAAAATTGTGCTTTGTTTCTTTTATTTCTGTATTAGCACATGCCAGACAGGGGAAATGATCCTGAGGCTGCTGTAATGTGTTAATAAGTGAGACATATATCTGCAAGAAAATCGTAAGTGAGAGAGGAATACTGAACTCTTATACTATGAGATAATGATTCTGTCTCCTCAAGAGCCTGTTTACCCACTGTTCTTATTTTCAAAGTTCTGGAATAGATGATGCTGTTTACCTGTCCGTAGTTCCAAGCTTCTTGGTGAATATATTTTTCCAGACCCTGGAATATGATTCCGCTATCATTCAGAACATACTCCCATCGCTCCTTTTCATTAGCCATATAGACATCATCATCTAGAAGCAGAATGAGACATGTTGGCTGAAAAGAAAGTTGTTTTGCTGTAACTGAAAATCACACTTCAACGGGAGTTCTAGGGAACAGGTCAGGCTGCCTGTGCATTCAGGCTTAGGACTCCCTTGCTAAACCTCTGTAATAATTTAGAGAGTGAATAAAATAAGCATGAAGTTCCTTTGAGGGGAACTGACTATTCTCCTGTCCCTTCACTAATCTCAGTATGTGTCTTACTGGTAGATATTGCTTGGTTTACAACTGAAGACAAGTATCAGAGGGAAAAAATTATAGCATAAATATTTGGAATATTTCCTGCTTCTGATTTCTTATTCTACAAGCAAGAGGCTGGATCTTTGATTCATTGCAGCACTGAAGAAAGGGCAAAAACTTGATCCTTGATGTTGAGCAAAAAAAAATCTTTCTGTAGCTGTGACTGTCAGGTACATGGTTAACTGTGACACCCAGATTTCCTGACTGAGACAATGAGTTATTTGAAGGACATGATACATCAAAACATACTTGGACACCAGGGATTGAAGAGTAGCACAAACTGGCCCAGGAGTGTTGAAGAGACCTTGTTCCCAGAAACGATCTGGAGTTTGAGTTTGTATCGTCCAATGACAGCATTGGCTGGGCTGAATATTGTGAAGTTCATGCAGCCAGGCTCACTGGGCTCTTGGGTTGCACTCCAGCCACTGGCACCCTCCTCAGAAAGGTTAAATATGGCCTTGGTCTGCTGTGATTCTGCTGGAGATGGTCCTGCCAGAGGGAACAGGGACAGCAATTCTGAATGACAGATGTGGGTGACAAACTTGGGGTCAGTGATGATCTCAATTCCACATTTTTTTAATGACTACATGGAAAGATTGTGGCTTATCAGATCAAATGCTTATTCAATGTAAACTAGCTGCACTCCAATCCATAGAATCATACTATGCAGCCCTCTGTGTTACATGCATGACCCAGTAAAGGTGAGTACGCCCATAATCATTCTAGACAAGTGAGGAGGCAAAGCCTGTTGTCCTGAAAACCTGACAGTTCAAAAATATGTAGGCAGGATGGGCCACACTTTTTAATACACATTTCATGAAGAGTTAGCAGCTGCTTGGAGAATTTTTTGGAGAAGCTTTTTGGGAAGATACAGATAGGAGTCTTATGAATGGGGTCATGTAGACTGTTCTAGTAATAGAGAACACATTAAGTTAATCAAGGTGAGTTTAAACAGGTGAAGCAGAGAGTCAGGAGAGGAGACAAATGGGGGGATGATGGTCTGTGGGAGGTAGAGTTGCAAAATGTTCAGGGACCACAGAATGAAGACAACTTGCAGTATTGCAGGTAGGTCCTTAGGAGCAGAGATATAGGCTTGTTTTTAGATTGAGGATGGCTCCTACCTTTCTGTTACTTGTTACCTTAACTGTCTATTGCCCTAAGGTACAGATTGAACCTTAAAATGGGACCTCCTAAGGGTAAAAGGACAATGAATCCTGAATGATACAGGACAAAGCCTAATAATTCAGGAATGGACCCCATAGAGCTGTAAGGCACTAGCGTTTTGGAGCTGGAGTGACTTGGATGTGAGGTGAGTGCCATGGGGAAATTACCTGTGCTTGCAATAAAGGTGAAGTTGTCCCCAGGTTGCACCGTTGTTTGGAGGTTCAGAGTGATGCTGAAGGCCTGTCCTCTCCTCAAGATTGCTTCTGTGCTGCTGTAATCAGAGGTATGGTGTGCAGCTTTATTTAGTTTGGATTGCCAATTGACATTTGCTATTTTCAGAGCTAGAAAGACACGAGGCAAGTTAATTAAAAACATTGTTCCTTCAAACTTGTACATCTTTTCAGCTTGTCTAATGTAGTAATTTTATAAAATATAATATGGAGCTGGAGTTATATGCTCTAGGAAAACAGAAAAATCCACTGTCATTAAAAATTGCAAAATAAACAACAACTTAGAGGAACAGCTAAAATATCTTTTCTGCAGGCATCTTTCAGAGACAGAAGAAACACCCATTCAGATAAATCATCTTTGATTTAAAAAAAAAAAAATCAAAACTCTATTGTATTTAGATAAGACTTCGTTAAAGTTTGAAGAGATGGTTCTATTCCACCATGTTCCTGCTCTTTTTTGGTGGAGATCCCTAGTTCCCAGAATGCTTTACAGATGTACAGAAAGAAGTATTAAAACTCTCATGAGCAAGTGCATGCCTGATCCTGGAAACACTGTATGACAGATGATGAATAGAAGGCTAGTATCTTCATTGCTGAATTTGCACGTTATCTTCTCACGTATTTTGTATCTCCGTTAATTTACAGTCTTGTTGCTTGAAGCTGGGTGTTATTTCACACTCTGTTGCAAAAAGATAACCAGCAGAGGAGAGATGGTAGGATTAGGAGTGGTGTATCTCGAGGCAGTGCTACGGGTTGCTCTGTTGTATCATGATAGGTTGCCCACTATTGAAAATGGGATGCTGAAGCACAGATTACAAAAGCTTTCAACCTTTCTTGTTCCTCGATCAATTAAAACAACAACAAAACCCCAACAGACAAATAAAAACAAAACAGAAAAAATATATATCACTCTATGAACACATGTGTTTGAGAAGTGCCCTTCTCCAGTATGATATTCCAGAGGAATTTCACTTGAAGAAAATTTCCTGCCATGACTAGAGCATGTTAACCTTTGCAGACTAATGGTGCTGTAAGCAACACTGCCATCATTTCACTGAACTAAGATATAGGACTTGGTTTAGCACCACCTTGAATCCTTTGGAATGAGGTTCATATCTGAGAGAATCCATAGGGTGCTACCATAGAAATAGAGAGGGCGAGATTTGAGTTTTCTGCTGTGTTTGCAGCACAGAATTATATTCTGTGAAGTCTTGATGTAGTCATAATTATACTAATTTTTCAGCTTTTTGGAAGAAACATGAATGTGCACATGCAGTTCCGAGGCTGCAGTAAGGGCCTGGAGCAAGTTGCTTTCCTGTAGTCTGTGAGCATAAACATGTTTGAGTATTTTCAGTTAAAAGTGAAGGGTCTTATTTCAGGTATGTCACCTGGAGTAAAAGAATTCCATTGATAGGAGTGTGATGTTTGAGTCACGTGATGTAAAATATCTAGAAAGTTTCTCGCTTGCATCATCACTTTATTTTCCTGACTTAAATATGTTTAATTGAAAAGGACCTACAGAAAACAGCACTCCTAACATCAAGTCCTCTAATTTAAGAGTGAATTAGAATGTGTTTCTGAAGGGCACTTGGGCTCAGAGTTTGAAAAGACATTAGCCTTGCAACACTTTATCCAGGTGTATCCTACCACTGTGTATCCTGAGCTGTGCAAGCTAAATGGCCAGGCTCTTCGGGGCAGGGAGCATCCGTGTCATTAGTTGTGCAGTGATGCAGATAACTAAGAGCGTTGTGCATGTCTGCAAATAAAAATGTAGCACATATAGGATTTAATAGCACCTGAGCCATGGGTTTGATACTAGTGGGAATCTGACATTTGAGGACCTAAACAGTGCTGCTAGGATTTTCAGAGTGGAATGTCACAGGCAAAGACAAGATGTACAACAGAGTAAGAGGGGACACCTGGAGAAGTAGGAAAGGTAAAGAAGGCAGTGGCTAGCATTGGTTAGTTCTAAGAATTTACTGCATTAATAGTTTGGTTTGCCTTGCAAAGTCCATGGTTACACAGGCATTTCTAGTGAATATGTGCAGGAGACCAGAAAAAATGGTTTCTATATGGGGCAAGAGCAGAATAAAGCCTGATACCAATTTTTTGTCCTTGTGTACTTCAAATTTGTCCTTGTTTTGATCTTCACAGTTTCAATTTAAATCTTACCATTTCTTTTTCTGCTTTCAGTATCTCTCTGTTGGAAAAAAATATTTTCAATAATCCTGTCAATGTACAATTGGACAAACTTCTAAAACTTTGTTTGGGTAAGTGTTTGTCCTCTAATGGATAGACACCGGGAGCATGCTCATAAGCAAAAGTCTGCAGAATCGGTGATCACTGCCGAAAATGCTGATCATTATGCACACAAGGTTCTTGTTGCCTCTGACAGAAACCTGAAGCTATAACAGAAAAAAATCCTTAGGCTAAATTGTAGATAGACTCTGCGTGCGTGTGTGTGTGTGTGTGTGTGTGTGTATTATATGACACATCTTTCTAACTAGAGATCTTTCCAGTGCAATATAATACATAGATACTGAGATTGCACTTCAGCAAAGCAGCACACGGGCTAACATAGCCACTCTGTAGGGAGGTCAACATGGGAGTCCAGAGGCCATCAAGTGACCTGTCTGAAGGCCAGACATCAACTGGATATCAGAGAGGAATCAGAGCCTGGGACTTCTATACGGCAGTTTGATGCCCAAATCACTAGCCAACGGTGTTGATTAGGTGACTCCAAAAGCACTGTATAGAGTAGTTAATGGATATGATAGAAAAATATTTTCTTACTCTATTTTTCTGTGTTACAGGAAAAAAAAAAGAAAATAAGTTCTAGTAGAATAACCCATAAATGCATTTAATCTAAAAAGGGCTAAATTGCCGAGAGAACAGCTAGATGTAATTTATCCTGTTTCATCAGCAAATGTCACTCATCTATATTGGAAGAGTGATGTCTGGAGCAATCAGGCTGTTTTTAACTTACCCGCCATAAGGTTTCTTTCTTCTTTTCCACACTTGTGCGTAGTTCAGGTCATGGATACAAAAGCGTGCAAGAACGTTCTGAATCCACTTCCGCCAGCATGAGTAGAAAAAGGCTTAGGACTCCTCACTTCACTACGTAAGCTAGAGTTTATACAAGCTGGGTGTGACCTGTGGTTGCTAGTTACTGTTTTTGTAGTAAAGTCTTACGTGAGCATCTACTTACGACTGCTTTAATTGCACAATCTTGACTCTAATTATGCTTATTTAAAACTGGTGAATGGCTGAGGAAAGATGATAAACAGTATCCTGGTGTCTTAACTAGTAAGAGAGGAAAACATCCCAAATTGGATCTAATGAAGGAAATACAGTCTTAAGTAGATGGAAGAAACTTAATTTTAGATGGTTTGGTTTGTGTCAGTTTAGGTTTTTGGAGACTGTATGTACAGATAGCAGTTATAGACAAATATACATATCGTACAACATGGATGTATGGGACATGGAGTGATCTAAATAGATTTGTAATATATTAGTGTTATTGTCACTCGGTAGCATTATGACTTTGCATAGCATAAACCACTTTTTTTTTTTTTTTTTTTTTTTTTTTTAAGGCAGGTCTGCCTGGAGATCTTTCACATAACTGCATATAATTCATTCTTTCTTGGAAGCATACAGAGTTGTGACATTCTCATGATCTGTTCCTGACATGATTACCTATAATATGCATTTCTTACATAAGAAGCAATACATCCCACTGAGAAAGCATTGTTAGGCAGTCACCTGCGCATCAAGGATTTCTATTAAGTACAGAGGAGCGTTTCATGGCTGTCTCTGCTTTTAGTAATTTTTCTTTATAGTTTGGCGTTCATAATACCTGTACATAGTTTCTCTGTAGCTATTTGGCATGGCGTCTTGACTTGGGCGCTGGAGGAAGCTACAGAGCTGTTCTTCTAGTGGGAGCCCTGCCCACTCTAATTACAGCCAATCTTTTCTCCACTCTTGAAGCTCCCTCATGCTCTCTCCTCCCTCATTCTGTGTCACAACTTATCTAGAAATATGCCCTGCCAATTTGTCCCGAGAGGAGGTTGCACACTGTTCTGAACTTTCAATGGACTGTGACCGAGGAGTAAGGGGTGTAAGGGGAGAAGGGGCAATCCCTCATTTTCCTCACCTCTACACTTCTACATTGTGTCTTTTTTTGTCTGTTGCCATTTTCTGTTTTGTTTCCACATTCATATCAAGATTGCTGGCAACCAAAAAGGCAAATTAATTACCTGCAGCTTACATTTATTTTTGAAAAAGGAATCTAAAGTTTTGTTACATTTTCTTGTTTATTTTTTTCCATAAGAATTTGTGATCATGTCTGGATGTGTCAGACTCCAAAATATTATCACCTGTCAGACAAAAGAAGTCCATATTAAACTCCTGACAGCTCTGTGGTTCAGAATGTTGGCCTTATTAATTCTGCTTTAAACATTTTATAAGTCGGACAACAAATCTACATTTTCAGGCTTGGCAGAGCTGTTTGTACACCATTATTGCATCACACCCTACTTCTGAAGTGTGGCCAGGTCGTTACTGTGCCCTGTCAGTCATTAGCTTTCATAGCAGTCCCTGGAGAAGCTACATTGCCTGCAGCAACAGAGAATCCTTAAGACTACTTGAAAGTGCGTTTCACGTGAGAGCCAGTACCCAGCAATGTTAGGATCAGGAACCCACAAAAGAGGCATCTGTATGCAAACACTGTGCCAGAGGTGTGGAGTAGTGGTTGCCTGTGAGAGAGTTACGTTGGGAATGTTTGAAGACAAATGTGTTCCTTGTCTCCAGTGACCTTATGCTAGTGGGCAAAAAGTGATAGTTACCTTGTGTTGCTGGGCTTCCGTATTAATGCAAGACTCTGCCCGTGCTTCATGGTGCTTGGGACTCTTGTTACATAGGAACTAATTTGAATTTACTGATTTTACTGATGCATTGTCCACTCCGTGACAGGCCTATGCCCACAGGCTACAGAAACAGTGTTGTCATGGAGCCCAAACATTACTTTTTCCAGCCTTCATAGGCTCTTTTCCTCCCCATTCACAGAGTTATAGGTGTCACAAAATACAGAAATTAAATGAACAATGGAGGAAAGTGTTCTACTTTTTTAAGTAAGAAGCTTGTGAAATGGAGGAAAAAGAACTTTGCTCAATCTCGTGATTTCTCATAATATTTTCATGGAATGTACAATTCATTACAAAAGAATACAGTTATACGAATAGTTTTTATTTATTGCTGACAATTAGAATGTGGTCACAAAGAGACTGTATTAATTATTTGATGGAAAAGTCAAAGCCAGGAGCTTAACATGATGAGATTTGATAAAATAGCGAAAACTATTTCTACAAGGACAAGGCTTCATTTTTCTAGAAAAGAGGACAAAAAAAGGAAATATAATTAGAGACTAAATAATTAAGCACTGTGAAAGCAGGAGACTTGATTCTATTGCAATGTAAGAGGTCACTAATTTTTGCGGAAAGTTTCTTGCTGTCATCACTGTCCCTATACAGAAGAGAATGTCTTGCTGTGTTAATGCTGAAATAGGAGATTGATTCCATTGTATTATGCAGGTGCTACTGCAATGGTTACGAATCCCTTAACATGTGAAAATTTGTCACAAGAGAAGTCTACTTGCAGCTGTAAGGGCCCAGTCCTGCGAGGTGTGAATTCAAAATAAATTTTTGATCTCTCCCTCGCTGCCAGTCGTGCCAGACTGAAAAAGAAAATTAAAAATAAATTAATTCAGACTTGCATTATCTTTCCTTGAGATTCCCAGGAAGAACTGCATGATAACTAGCACACTAACAGTTACTTGAGACCCAGCCTTGTTTTTTTGAGAATTACTTAGGGTTTGAGGCTTGGTGTAGACTAAGAGAGGAGAAAAGATAGTACCATCTTCATTTACTCTTGAATAGACTGATGGAAATGAGAAAGTGCTACATCATGCCTCCATCTTAGGGCTGGGTCAACACAAACTCAGAATAGGAAAACTCTGATGTCAAAGGTCAGCGCTCTGTCCGATACCTGCTTGGTTCATATCCATTTTGGCAATATGATTTTTCTAATGGCCAGGGTGCTTTGTTTTGTGTCTCCTTTTGGCCTAAAGTGGCTTAGTCTTTCATTGCAATAACGTTTTCCATATTTTTATGGACTATGTCCAAATATTTCCAGAGGCACAGCAAGTCAGGCTGTTTTATAATAAAACAAGCTTTAGGAAATATGAACTATTCAACATTGAGTTAATCCATAAAGCAGCAGAGCCCAGAGGAAAAGAAAAAAGTAATAGAACATTTTGCTCTTATGTTTTGAAAAGGCACAATTTTCTCCTACTTTCAAGGAGAACAGAGCAACTTCTTGTTTGGGCTGAAATGAGGGGAGCTATGGCAGTGTCTTATTTGTTTGCTTTAGCTCAGACTTATTTTTGTAGTATTAGGGTACTGTATATAAAAATAGAAACACAAAGCCAAGCTGTAGAAGAAATATCAGAGAGACAAAAGAATTTGACATGTCCACTTGCTTTCCCAGGAAGAAAGAATGTTACCAGATTTTAGTTGTTAAAGAAGTTTCTATGCGGAAAAAAATACATGATTGAGAAATCATAATATCTCAATATATATTTGGTGGCATTTTCATTTTCATAAATAGAAAATATGGAAAAGACAATTCAACCATGATTTTTTGGTCATGTTAGAAGCAGTGAGTAAAGGCTACAGCTTTCACTTACTGTATCTTGACCTGTTGATTCATCAAAGTCACTAGTAGTACACAGCGGTTCACAGGTTCAGGGAGTGGATTGGCATATGAGATCTCTAGAGTAACAGCTTTGTTCACTACAACCTGCCGAGGAATCTAAATGACAAAGACACATTTCTGAGCATTCACTGTTTTACACTTTTCTGGAGTCAGACTTCAGTCGAATTGTATGCAGAACATCTCTCATTTGAGGATGAGCGAGCTATTGGTAGGAGCAGTGAAATTTAACTGACAGGTGGTATGCCTTTCCTAATACTTGAAGCTGGATTTGGATTAGCTAAATAGTGCTGTCAAGCTGTATGCAATATTTTGCGCACAATTTCAGTGAAATAGAGTCCTGACTATACAGACACATATCATTAAACCTGTGTGATCTTCGGGTTGCTGAGTGGCTTTTTTTTTTTTGGCACATCATTGATTAGAATTAAAGTGTTAAAACAATATAGGCTGGCCCTAACATAGATTAGTATTAAGGGTTTAAATCTGTATTTTGGGAGTAGGCAAAGTTGCTTAAAGGCCACACAAGCACTTGCCAATAACTAGAATACAGATGAAATGAAAACAAGTTCTGTGAACATAAAGCAGTGGCATGTGACTGGGAAAGAAAGAAGGTAACAGAGCTTTTTCTGAAGAACAGGGGGCAGAGTCAGGCAAAGATTCAAAACTGGTCTCTCACGTGCTTACTTTCTCAATTTAAGCAGGCAAAATTTTAGAGCAACATCTGAAATTGCAGCCTAAATTAATGCATTTATCCCTGAATTCTCATCTAAAGATCTGAACTCCAGAAAGACTCTTTAGTTCTTTCTCTCTGTTCAGGACATCAGGGAGAGAATTGTTTACCTTAATGATAATGTTTGTGTCCTCTAAAATGATTGTCTTCTCCACCAGCAACTTTGCCCCATGCATGTGCAGGACTTCACACAAGGCAGTAACTTGTATCCTTTTGTCAGTAGTGAGATATTTTCCGTAATAGGAATAAGGGATCTTTAACCGGATATGTTTCTCTGGAATTCAGACATATATTTAGGAACCATTACATTCTCAAAGAATGCTAAAGAAAAGAGAGTTATTGTGAGGGTTTTTGAAATTATTGAAGAGAACAGAAGATAAGACAGCTGGAGTCTGTTTATATTTCTTCCTTGTGAGACTGGTTGTGTATTTCCCTCTTCTGGTGATCCCTTTCTACTTTAACTCATTTGACCCTTACAGTTTTGAATGGAGGATTTTGTCCTGAAACTGGGGAATCTGCTCATCTGCATTTCACTGGATTCCTATTCCTTTGTATTTCCTATAATTAGAGGTATAACCATTTTTATCTATTCCCTCCTTACATCCTATTTGTTTTACCTCAGTCAAGAAGAAAGTTTGGGTCAAGTTTCACAGAGATCCTTTTCAAGTGACCTGGACAGCTGCTTATTGTAGTCCTACAACTTTTCTGCTGTCTATTGAAAAAAATGTTTATCTTTGTAGCCCCTGGGGATGAAAAAGTTCTCTATAGTAGTTTTAATAGTCTTGACTCTTCAAAAGAGAGACAGAGTTTCACTGTAACTTTTAATGGTTGTCCTAGTTAATTTCTATTACAGTGTTGCCTGTTGAGTGCCAGAAAGCATACATCAGGGTTTTTTTATTTCTTAAAAGAGTAAGATGTGTTCCTATACATGTAATAATCACCACAGACACACACGCACATACACACACACACACACACATATATATAGTGTTGTTTCTGGAGCTATAATATAAATGTAGCCTTCTATATAACATTTCATGAGACCTTCAATTCCTGGTTGAACTAGTGAAAGTTTTCAGAGGCAAAAAAAAAACCCCTTGTAAAATGTAGTCATAAACAATGCTATTAAGAGATGGAACAAGTAGATGCACTACAAGGCTGATATAGATATGATATTGATGTTTCTTCTTTCCAGTTGCCTTCATGTGGCTAAGAAGAGGGCTATATTGGCTCCTTAGGGATATTAAAAGTTACCTTTTTTAGAACCAAGATCCACAGAAGTGGTTGCCTTCAGGATCTCTGCCACTGCTCTCCTTGTGTACAGGATGGTTGATGCACTCAGGTCCACCTTCACGGTCTTGTGGTCAAAAGATAGGTTATTGAGAGTTAAGATTAGGGTAATGTCTTTGCCAAACACCGGAGGTTCAGCCAGCTTGAATTTCCCAGAGATCCCAGGGTTTCTAATTGTCTCTGGAGATCTTTCATCTGGAGATTCTGCATGTCCTTCTGTAATGTTTGATCCAAATATCTTGGCCAAGGCCTTTTTATAAACTCGTCTTTCCTCAGAAGAACCTGGTCAAAGGAGAGAACCAAGTAAAATTCATACTTTTATTGCCATTGCACCTTCTCTGTGTAAAGGCTTTCAGAATGATATAGGGTGTCAGCTCTGCATCACCCAGAAATACACAATACCTAAAAGTTCCCCATATTTTTATTAGGCCTCTGTTCAGGTTTTTCACAGGAAAGTAATAAAACATACTGTAATAAGGTGAATAAGTCACTAAAATGAGATACGATGCATTTGTATTTGTTTAGGATGCAAGATTTCTTTTTCTTTGGTCAGAACATGTAGTAGTGTGATGTTACTTTGCTAATCTGATGATAATCAGCCTCTGTATTAAATATGGTTGCACTAAAACCTTGAGGAGTGAAGTGTTGAAAAATGGCCACTGAGTCTGAATGGCAAACTTTAAAAAAAGTGAAATACATCTTCCCCCCCCCTTTTTTTTTTTTTTAAAGACTTTGAGCCACAAACATTAAGCAAACTATTATATGACATCTGTAACCCTAAATTTAAAAAAGATGGAAAGACATAGGTACCAAGTTTTTGAGGGAAGATAAAAGTATTCCTGCAAACATATGGCTGTGCAGTTCTTAACCTTTGCTGCTTTGTTTTCCCAAGTACAGATGAATGGCATTTAGTCCCTTTACTGTTTCCTAGTAGTTTTGTTTCCAGAATCCAATAATGTGGAGACTGAGTCCACCAGGAGTGTAAACACAGAACAACTGAATGGCTGGGTAGCTGATGGCTGGATGCCAGAGCAGGAGTGCAAGAGAGTCTAACTCAGTGAATTTATACAGTCAGAAAGGGAGACCGAGTGAGTCACTCCTCTTGGGAGTGGGATGCAATGGGGTCTTTGAAAGGAAAGAAGAGGAATTGTAATGGACACAGCAAGAAAGAACTTATTTGCTGAGAGAGACTGAGCACGAGGTCATATGGGACATGAATGTCTAGTGTTAGAGGACTGAAGTTTAAGGCTTTGGATTAGTGGTTTGCTTGTTGCCCCACTCCCTCTGCCAGATATGTTGGAAAACTAGTACTTATTAATCTGTAACTTCCCATACTACAGACCTGTGCACAGTTTGTGATGCATGATGGACTCAGTTTTAAGACTTTTTGGTATGGCAGCTTGATGGTTTGTCTGCCTTGGGTAGTAAAATGCATTTTATAGCCCTGTTTTGTGTATATATTACATTTTGTACTACTGTGTAAGGGACTAAATTATATTTTGTATAGTGTCTTAATAAGGAAACTACTAAATACACAAAACCAGAAATATAATACCCATTGTATTAAGCAAGTAGTCTGAGAACACTGGCAGAAATATTTTCTGAAGGAAGGGGAGAGATGCTCAAACAAAACAGGTTACCCATCCTAGCTTCCTAGCACCAAGGATTCAGTAGGAAATAGTTGTGATAACAAGTAGGTAATTTGTGATAATTCCTTTACCTTCTGGATATTTGTAATTATAGGTGACATCCACACGGGAATTGCTGCCCACAGCTTTGGTGCTGATAAACCTGCCAATTATTTCAGTATCACAATAAACTCTTTTCTTAGTTCCATCATTGTATACAATCCATCTGTTGCAATCAGCATTCACCTCCGTATACACAAATAAGGTGTCATAATCCAAGTGTACATCACCTTCCTTGATGGCTATGACAGATGCAGGGCCACACTGAAATAATCCTAAAACATGACAAAAAAAAAAAGTGTCAAGCTTTATTAGTCATGCTCAGTTTGGAGAAGGAATGTTAAGTCATGGTAAGAACTTATACTGTTACCTTTGCTTTGTTCTTGTGGAGTTGCATCTAAAACCTGCCATCCATTGTATGATGTTCCAAGGTCTGGGCGAATGAACCAGCTTTCATTCCAGACGTGATAATCCCTGGAGACAAAGAACAATATCTAGAAAGCATAGCAATATAGAGTCATACAAACTTCCAATTTGAAAGGAGTAGGGAATTTTGTTTTTTAAAGATTCTTTAAGATGTGACACAAACTGTCTCATTACAGCAACTCACTACCTCTTTCAAAGGATAGATTTACTGCCTGCTTTTGAGGTGTAGACCTTAGGGCAGGACAGGAGAGAATATAGATGTCAGCAGTTTGCTTTGGGAGCTATATGAACTGCAAGCGAAAGATTTAAGCCTTGAATATAGGCAACACTTGGTGCTTGACTTCAGTAACCTTCAAATGTGGGAAATGCTTTGTTTAAATAGAAACTTAGAATAGCTATACTGGGTCAGGTAAAATGCTCATAAAGTCCAATAGTCCATCTATAGTGGTGTGCAGCACCAGATGTTTAGAAAAGAGATAAGAAGAGCATGTGAATATAATGACCCTTCCCCTGATATGCTCTATGATTTCTTGCAGTCAGAGAATTAGGGACTTTCTGAGTTAGTCATTACATTGAGACTACTGGGTTTAAAGGTCGTTAAGTCATCTTATGCTCTATGAATCTCTTTTGTCCTGTTTAAAAACTCTTTATAGCTTTGTTTTCAACAGCATCCAGTGGTAATGAGTTCCACAAATTCCAGAAGGAAAGGATAGCATGAAAGATTGGTAAAATGGAGGTCACAGGAGGACCCAGAAAAGATTTGTTGGTCGAATTTTGTTCAGAGGCAAATACTTTTTAGGCAGTTAAGAGATGAAAGACTTCCCATATCCTTCAACCACACAGACTCAGTGAAAGGAAGCAGACTAAGTAAAGATACTTTTGGCGAAGCCTAGCGTGCACAGACTTTGAGCTATATGATATACCCTTGGGCCTAGTTAGTTCACTTTCTGAAAAGTGAAGTGGTTGCAGAGTAAAGATTTTAAAACTGGAGGGCAACTGAAGTATAAAATGGTATTATTTAAAGAATATCATGTTTCTTTGGCTACTCAAATTTTGGGGTTTGATTGATGATCATGGATCACTTGCAGTTTACAGCACTGGACTACAATGTCCAATAATCAAGTCTGGAGAGTGTTGGGATTGTTCTCTCTTTTTTCAGCTCCCACAAAGGGAAGGTCTAGCTAAAGGAGTGCTGGAAAACTTCTTGGGGAGGCTCCCATCTACCTGGGGAGGATGACAGGCAAAGCTGAGAAACAGGCTTTGGATGTGTGATGTCAGAAAGTTATGGCAGCAGTAAACCAGTTAAGAGCATGGACGGTATACAGCTGCATTATCAGGAAGAGACTGGTTAGGTGTCAATAATTAAAAAGAGCCTTGGGAACTGGTATGTTGTCAATGGAAACACACCTTCTAAAGAAAGTTGCAACAGGGACTGCAAAAAATTGGGCTGGATGGTTGTTTGAAGTAACTGTTACCTCGAAACCATAAAGTATGTTTTCTTTCCAAATGGATGTCTAGTGTATTAATTTAGATATTTGTATTAAATTTTGTCCACTCAGTTGCTTTTGTACTACTAGTGTTCATGTTTAAGTCTCATAAATCCTCTCTCTAATTATTGGTGAGATGCAAAAAATTGTATTTACCATGTGGAATCCTTGCCGATATTAAGACTCTTTCCAGAGCTGTCATAGTACTTATCAATACTCAGGTTTCTATCCACATCATGGGCAGAGTTAAAATTTGAAACCAAACGAGTTGGAATCCCCAGGCACCTCAGAACTGAAATATATTAAAAAAAAAAAACACCAAAAAACAAACACAAACAAAACACACACAGCGCTTTAGTTCAATGTTTACAAATATCTGAGAAACAAAGTGCCTAAATATTTTGTGATTCTTCAGCATTTGCAGTCTTCAGAGCACTGTTCCTCTTGTAGAATTAATTGCTTTGTAGTTTTGATAAAACCAGACATCAGAAATGCCTCATTTCACCACAGTCCTCTATTCTTAAAGCTTACCTGTACACATCACGCCTGCAAAAACCCAGCACTGGCCATACTGAACAGGCTTATAGTTGTCCTGACGCCATTTCTGGAGGATTACCACACTGCCATCCCATCTGGATGGATTCTCATGTGAATGGAAGCTTCCCTGCCACTTTCCCAGGAGAACTCCGTTATCATTATCATTTCCATTGATCTAAAAAATAGGCCAATGGACAGAATGCACAAAATCAATTGTGTGTAACGCACCATATCCAGTTAATTATATTGCTTGAGGCGCAGGTGGCTGTCTCAGTGGTATAACTAATGCTTTCTGCTTAAGCATGTGGAATTCAGATTAAGTTGTCCATTTCTTACCATAGAACTGATTACTCGGCCCACATATTTAGGATCTCCTCTTCGGGATACATCAATGGCTGGGTCCTGACGATAGTACAAGCTCAGATCAAGCATGGTGAGGCAGATGTTTAGAATGTCATCTTGAAACTGTGATCAGATAAGATAAATTTTTAAGAAAATAGATATTTTCACAAACAGTTCCTCCTTTCTAAGATAGGATAAGAAGGATATCTTTCTAAGAAGGATATCTAAGAAGGATATCTTCTTTCTAAGAAGGATATCTTTCTAAGATATTTTCACAAACAGTTCCTCCTTTCCTTACTGCAGTTCCTCCTTTCTAAGATATTCCAGCCCAAAGGTGATAGGGACAGTAAGGCACAAAGACAGTAGTGTGCAGTTCCCACTGCAATAGTGGCTGAAGACAGGGCTAACTAAAATAAAGCAAAAATCTGGCAGGATGCCTTCTGCCATCAGAAGAGACGACTGCAGTAAAACTAAACCTGCCAAGCTTATTCTGACTGCAGATAACTGATTCTCTTGAGTTATATCCCTGGAAACATTCAAGGTCCAGTTGGATGGGGCTTTGAGCAACCTGATCTAGTTGAAGATGTCCCTGCTCATTGCAGGGAGGTTGGACTAAGTGATCTTTAAAGGTCCTTTCCAACCCAAACCATTCTATGATTCTATGTCAACGGCAGTTCTGTCCCCTTGTAACTGCATTACAAA
The DNA here is from genome assembly GCF_035582795.1 of Mycteria americana. NCBI lineage: Eukaryota > Metazoa > Chordata > Aves > Ciconiiformes > Ciconiidae > Mycteria > Mycteria americana. Next base: position 18,715,471 of record NC_134378.1, read on the forward strand.
AATAGTGGGTGTGTTGGAGCCACACATGTATATTGTCACTTGTACTGTGGATGCTTTGGTCACAGATGAGGTCCACACTTGTACCATGAGCTTCAAGCACGTGTAGAAGTCAGTCCTAGCTGAAGTACTGTGCTAAGCCATCTCTCACACCAAAGTCCTATTAGGCACACAGTGAGCAAACCACAAGTAAGGCTAGCCAGGTTTGTTTGTTCAGTTTTCATATAAATAGGCATACCTATCAGAGGGACAAATAATGATAAAAGAAAATGCTATTGGAGACAGAATAAGAGCCCAAATGAGTTTCTTATGGCTTACCTGTCCATAGTACCATCCTCTTGCTTCAATGTACTTTGCATTGCCCACAAAGATTATTCCATTTTCATTTAGAACATATTCTTGTCTCTCATTTTCGTTAGCCATGTAGACATCATCACCTGAAAACCAAGTTGGACATGCTTTTACACTTAAAGCTGAGAATACTGGCAACCTTTCAAAAATATTTGTATCTTGATTTAGCAAGGGAAAAGCTACTATTTGGAAAATTCATTGTTATAGCTCCCTGAAGATGTACTGTAGTTCAGATGAACTGTAGTTCAGTGAAAATGCCTGCTATTGTATACAGCCAGGGTGTGGGGATCCATGCTACATTACTTTAACTTTTTTCCCTAATTTTTTTTTTATAATAACACTATTCTTACGAACAACTCAGAGCAAAATTAACATTAGTTTAAAAGGAGGAAAAAACCCCCACAACACACCACAACAAATCTCTTCCTGTCAAGTATGACTAAATAGTAACAACCCCTTTTCCTGTTACTCTCAGCATGCAAGGAGAAAAAAACCGCAATCATCCACAATGGTCCTCTTTTTTGACACTTACAGAAAGACAGACCACTATAGACCTAGTCTTTTATTAAATTAATTCCTTAATACAAAAATACAAATTTATTATATATTCTGTCCTCTCATTCTGAAGTTAAAGCTTATCCTGACATAATGAGAAACAAGCAGGATGTAAATTTCTATTGATAGTTGTTAATCAATATGTAAGCACGCTTTCTAACATAGATATACTTCTAGTAATTTCTTCATATATTCTTTGCCACAGAAACAAGTAGCAAGTATCAGACATCTAGGGAAAATGATACGTTCTACAAAATTCTCGAACATCCATATCCTTTTATCCCCTAAAGCTTTACAACTGATGCGTTCACTTGTGAGCTATAGATAAGCAGTGTATGATCATTCATTCAATTCATGATTAGCACTCTTTATTCTAATTGCATTAGGACATAATGCATCATTATCAGAGGCTGGCTTGCAAGTGTCTTAGATTTCTCTTTAAATGTCCTTAAGAGACTTTAATAATGTTAAAATATCACTTTTGTTTTATCCACAGGTTTGAAACAAATATGTTAGTGAATTAATAAGCTTATTGGTTTGTTACCATTATGGTAAGACTAGTATTTTCTGTGTCCAAATTCGGTATTTATTTCAGATATACAGCCTGTGAAACTAATTGCTTTTGGCTTGCTAAACTAGAAATTCTCTTCTCCAAAAGGCTTTTCATGTTATCCTAGTAACCTTTTTCATGTTATCCTTTTCAGTTATCCTAGTAACCCTTCACTGAACATGTTCTAATTCATAATTCCTGTTCAGGAAAGATTAACTGAAAGAAAATTCTAAACAAGATCTCATCACGTTGTACAACGGCATTAATATTTAAATCTGAGTAACTGTTTCCTCTTATACAGTTTAATATTGCATTTGCCTTTTTCAGGGCCATTTCATTTTGGTTCTCATTCTTTGATTAACAAGTACTTTCACATTCTTCATGATTTCCAGCTGGTAAGTCTGCCATTGAAATTATTATTTCTCCCTAAATGTATGGTCTTTTATTTTGTATTATTATATCTTATCACTTCTGAATTACTCCAGTCTCTAAGGTCAGCCAGTTATTTCTGTGTGGTATCCCAGCCCATCTGTGTATGGACAATGCTGCTAAATATCAGCATATCAAAGTCAGTAATGAATCATTTGATCAGAGTGTTTTTTCAGATGACACTTAAGCATCCACTAGTAGCTTTTCTCCAACCCAGTGCTTTTCCTTTCTTCTCTAGTCCTGACTGTTTCCTTGTAAGTAGTTCTTTACTGATATTACAGTTTATGAATTAATTCATGTCTTTTCCGTCTTAATGAATAACTACCCATGTGAACCATATCTACAGACCAGATCTGCCATTTATCCTTTGCTGAGAAAATAAATTTTCTATTTCCCTTCTTCTATGACACTTTCTATAGTGGTAACATACCCTCAAACAGAATCTGTTCCTGTTTGTCAGGATCAGGGAGCTATTCCATTCTGCAGAAGCTTATTCAGCAGCATCCTACTTTAAGGATACTCCCTTTTGTTTGGCAGTGGTCATTGCATTGTCTGATAAATCTGGAGGGCTCTTCTGCAAAATCATTAGTTTTAAACTGGAATGGCACAGCTTCACTTTTCTCCGTTTTCATCTGAGCACAAGTTATCTGGTCTCATGAGTACCACCGCTACTCTAGTGTTGCAGTTCAGGAGCTGTCAAATATTTCAGTCCCAGTGGTGTGGTTTCCATCAATTAGAAGTTACACCACAGGTGATCTTTCAGGGAGTTCTGGGAAGGTTTTTCCCTCAGGACTGTCTATGCAGAGACAGTCTGAGTTTCCTTAACATAATTCTGTAATTATTTCTGTCTTCCAAGACATGCTGAGCTAATTAGCAGCTTTTTTCATCTTGGCTCTTGACATATTTCTTAGTGGCCCTTGACTAACATATGGTCACAGAAGAAAATAGTGGATGATTGGGGTTACTTTTCTCTTCTTTTATAAGCTGTTTAGTCACTTGGCTGGCTAAGAGCTCCCTTATACCACTCTGGAGTTATTTTAAGGCTAATCTAGATTTCTAGACTACCCCATATTTGCAAAATCTGAGTTCAGGAATTTGCGTTTCTTGTGCAACATGCTGAGGCTGCAGAAATAAAAAATGGAGCAGCAAGAGATGTCCCTTTTCAACCCACAATGAAAGACATGGGAAGTGCCAATCTTCTTCACACTATCTCTCTGTCAGTGTTCATAAAGTTAGTTGAGCTATTGTCTTTGCAGTTAACATCTACAAGAGCAGTCTTGCTTTGATTTAGGTGCAAGTCAAGGATGTTACTGTATGCTTGCTTCAAGTTCTGAGAAGTACATGCACTTATGAAAGTCTGTCAGCCCTTGGCTACAGAAAAAGTGATCTGCTCAGTCCTGAAGAAAGAGTCTATTGGTATCACCCCATATAGCACATTTCATTAGGATAAAAGGGTGGAGGGGGTGCGGCAGCAGCTTTTTAATGTAGTAAAACCAGATCTCTGAACAGATAGCTGAGATTGCTGCCACTGGCAACCCAGAGTTGAGGGAGCAAGTTCACTGTGTAGATATGAAAGCAAATAGGTCAGTTACGTTCAAGAGCAAAGGCATTGGTACCTACCTGGGCACCAAGGATTGAAGAGTAACACAAACTGCCCCAGGAATCTGGAGAAGATCTTGTTCCCTGAGGTTACCTGGAGGCTGAGATTGTATCGTCCAATGACAGCATTGGCTGGGCTGGATATTGTGAAGTTCATATAGCCAGACTCGCTGGGTCCTTGGACAGCACTCCAGCCACTTGCCCCCACCTCAGAGAGGTTAAATACAGCCTTTGTACGATGCAATTCTGAGGGGGATGGTCCTGCCAGAAAGAAGGGGTAATTGGTTTCCATTCCAGAGTGTGGTTTCAATATTAACCTCACACTTGAAATAAGCACATTGGGGGGGAAAGCATTAAAAATACATGAAGAAAAATTGCATCTCTAAATAGAATAAGGGGAGAACTACAAGGGATAAAGATTAGAGCTCTGTGAGAACGTGGATTAAGCTAAGGGATTGTTACCTATTTCAGTGACAAATGCTAGGCTCTCCCCAGTCTGCTTTGGTCTGTTGAAGTACAGGGTAATAGTGAAGGCTTGTCCTCGCCTCACAGTCAACTCAGTGTTGGCATATCTGTCAGTATGGTGTGTGCCTGCATTTACTGATGGCTGCCAGCTGATATGTGTTGGTGTCAGATCTATAAAACAGAAGAAAAGACAAGACATGAAGAAGCAGCCAGCATGGAAAGAAGTCATTTGCTGGTAAGTAGCACAATGAGGTTGCTAAGAGCAGTTATCTTTTACCGAAGGAAGGACAACTAAAAAGCAGACACTCCATTAAATACAGTGGTCAATAACAGAAATTTTTGCTTGGGTTTTGTTACAGGGCTGTCATACACCGAGGACTTATATACTTCCTACACAGTGCTGGATGCTGTTGTATCACTGGACTTAAAAAATTTACAGGGGCAAATCAGTGTCATTTCATTGTCAGCACCAAATAAAGTGGCCTGTAGCCCCTCTACATTTTCTACATACATATTTTTAGGATCCCAGAAATGGCTATTAGGACATCTTACTTCTCCTGCTTACATCCTGATGCCATTTGGCCTAGAGTAGGGAAAGATGCGTAGTGAGAGGTCATCTGTCTTAGATGAATGAACAAGAGGTATTTGAGGACTTAAGTTCGATTTCTTTGTCAAAAGCTCCATCTGACTGAATTTAGCTCTGTCCAAAGTGACAACTGGACCACTGGGATTCCTGTTCTAGTAGGCACTACCTTCATGTCCTAGAGGAATTCTGATGACTTACAGTGTGCTTGGAGTTCTCCGATATCAAGTGTCCTCCTGCACACACACTGTTATTATGGTCTGTGGTTTAAAACCCATAAAGTGGCTCTTGCCACCTTAAATGCTAAACTACATTTTTGGCAAGCGAGTATGTATATGATCTTCCTTGCAACATTGTTTTCTCTTCTATACTTCATGTTTTATTGCCACGCTCAAACTTGAGCGGTTATACTGTCTTCAGGACCTCTGAGAGGCACTATCCACTATGTTTGTATCTGCCCTATGAGACTCCACAGAGTACACCTGGAGCATTGTGTTGCAAGTTTTGGCAAATGCTCAGGGCAAGTACCTTGGTGAAGATTCTTCCAAATCACTTTTATTAATGCTAGTATCATAAATGCAATGAGGCTGGGGGGGGGGGGGGGGGACGGACACAGGGGACGACAGGACGGGACAGGATGCAGAGACATGACTGCCACCATTTTAAAGGGAATTCAAAAGAAAACTGTAACAACAACAAAAAAGAGTGGGATGGTAAGGATGGGTTAAGGCCTATGGCACCATGCACTATTATGGTAGGGATCTTCAAACAAGCTTCCAAGTCTCTCTCATACCATATAGCATAGCAATGAAATACTAAGTCAGATCTGAAACAATATAGTTGCATATTATACTACAATTTACATATGATCTTTGAAGAAGAAGTAACAGTAAAATCTAATTTATGCAAAAAAAGTGCCATAATTAAATTTGAGGAAGAATAATTTTTTTCTTTGTAGTCTGAGACCACAAAGAAGTAATGTAAGTAAGCATTGATGGGCTGAAAAAGAGAATCTTTAGCATGACTATCTGGGACAACAGTGAACTGCGGTAGGCTGCTGCTTTTTCTGCAAAGCAACATTTTAAAAACTGATTTGAAAATGTTTGTTTCATCATTAAACAAGAGAGAACCCTCCTTTGCAATTGCCCAGTTCAATAATCATCTCCATTTTAAACTGTAAAAAGCAGAGATATTGTCATTACTGTTTTCCTTTGGTAGGGTTTTAATGCATCTTTGAATTCCCATCTATAGGCTCCATGCTCACAGCTCCATTAGGATGGATTACACTAATTTTGTTAATACAAAACATAACACATCTCTGAAATAGCATTTAAAAAATAAAGGATTTAGATGGAGTTCTGCATGGTGCCTTTTGAAGTAATGGGAATTTCTTTTCTATTTTTTCCCCCAAAACATCCTCTGCTGAGCTCAAAAATTATTCTCAAACAGGTCTTAATAATAACAACAATAAAACTTTGACAATGAAGTGCAAGAACAAATTACAATATAAAATTTCCTTCAGATAAGAAATCTGAGCAGATACCTACAGGGCATGTAAATTTCTTAAGGAAACAGTCCTGAATAAAGTACCTGCTGAAGGGAAGCAAATGACACGCAGAACTCACCTGCCATTCCCTCAGCTTATAAGAATTGCATACAACTTCTACTTTGTTCTTCAAGGATGTCCAAGGCACATTAATCATAAAAAGAAAAAACCCAGCAATCTTTTTGTGTTGTCAGCTGAAATTTGAGAGAAGGGAGAGGTACTTAGCAGTTGTTATTAATACCTGTAGACTTGTCAAACGAATTAACTAGTTCCTATAATATATGTATGTCTAATGCCAATGTTCCTACTCAACGTGGGTGTAATTATGGGAGGAGATACCAAAATTATTTACTCAGAGGAAATGCGTTCTCTTGAATCCCAAGACAAGAAGAACTTCCTACAAAGGATAATAGGTGTGCCATGAATAAGTTGTCTTTAAGGATGAGGAAATGGAGAGTGTGGTGGGACGTAAAAGCCACATGAAGGAAAAAGGAGCATTTCCTGACTACTTAACTTCCAGATTGGTTGATGTCACTTCTCATTTTGTTCAACAGCTGTGAGGTTTTAGAGGGGTTTTTTGGGTCTCAAATTATCTCCAACGCCCTCAACTTACGTGAAATGATAAACTCCCACTAGAAAAAAAAAGTCTGTTTTCCTGTTATGTTAGCCAGCTCCATACTACTATTTCAGCAAAAGTTTTATTTCAAAGAGAACCCTGAAACTATTTACCATGAGTAGTTTTTATCCGTGCAAACTCTAAGCCTGTCTATCTTCACAACTGTGAATATATTTATTTTTATTTTTGTACCCTCACTTACAAGTGTACAAGTAATAAAGCGACATTATCATGGGGATCTATGTAAGATTCTGCAGCTCCACTGATCACATTTTAGTACTCAGTAAAGACTTAAAAAATAAATTAATCTGAATTTTAAGTTACAAAGAAAGAAAAAGGCCTGAAAAAGAAGCAGAAATTAAGCTCCAACAGCTGTTTCTAAGGTTGATTTTACAAAAAAAGTTGTCATCTTGCACCTTTTTGAGAAACTTTGTTTTGATACTGTGAAGACTGAAAGAGTACTTACTTACATGACATTCAAGCTAGTCCTATCCTGAAAGAAAAACACTAAAACTTTTCACACTCGGCAGCAGTGCATCTGGTATGGTGTATCTCCACTTACATTACAATTCAGAGGTCCTTCCTCCTCTTGAGAGTTTCCAGGATGTTCAGGCTGCTGAAACTTGTTCTGGGAATCACCTCAAACGGATTTGATTGCTGTTCAGAGCTACTTTAGTTGGTCTTTTTCTCTTTTCCTTAATTCATATTCCTTGGAAACCATAAGAGCCACAAGCCTCTGATGTTACCTGATCTTCACACACAGCCGTAGTGACAAACCGCATCGACCAGTTCTTAAGTTCAGGCATTCAGTACTTATAATGATTGCTTCAGACATTACACATTGCTCCCGCTGGAGTATGACTATTTCCTTTCTTCTTCCTTGCTACTCACATAAGTAATTAAATCTCAGAACACTTTTTCTGTCTCAGCTGCAACCACCTGCTTTACCTCTTTATGACACACCCACAGCAGTGTTCACCAAGCCACCAGAACTCCTCTCTCAGACTGACCCATATCCCAAACTGGCACCTGCCAGTCCACACCTTCACCACAGCAAGGCATGAGCAGCTGCTTTTGTAATCCTTTTGGAATGCAGCGGTCATGGTTCCTAAGTGACTAATGATGTAACAATGTTGCAGGTGTTTTTCCTAGCTCAATTCCACCCACCCATCATCCAAAATGGTTCAAAATATTTTGTTCTTCCTTTTCCCTTGTTTCAGAGCCGTGAAATTGCAGTGCAGTTTGCTAACTTTCAGAGAAAAACATACTCTTTTATTTCATTCATCTCCTTAATAATTTTGTCTGTTGTTCAAGTTTGCACTATCATATCCTCAGGGTAACCATATTGCACCTTACACTTGTTGCTACTCTTTACTAGAAAGAGGAGATCAGTATAACTTCCACCAAAAAAGTTGCAGAATCCCTTCTGTGAGTCTGTATCAAAGTAGGCACACATTTAATTAGACATATTAACTTCATGTGCATGTGAAGTGTCGCAGGGGAAGGGTGTTGCCTTCCTTTTAATTCCCCTAGCGGTCCAATTTACAAGCTTCTCTTATTTCTGCTAGTGCAATTCACTTGACTTTAGGATAGTCTGGTTGTTTTCACGCATACAAGACACGTAAAAAGAAGTCATTAAGTGTATATCCACATTTTAAATCCAAGGCTATGCTTGAGCTTGAACTTCTACTGTTTGGTCTACATGATGAGAGCTCTTGGTTCTGGCAAGCCTTGAAGAACATCAGGAGAAAAAGAGAGGATACCACCATGGGCTACTTGTACACCTTCTCTGTAGCTCATCTCATTATATGTCCAGTATGGTCTTGTACTGACATCATGTGACTGGCAGTGGAAAACTAGGTGGCTGCAAGTGCCCTCCTAAAGCAGTTTTTTGCAGGCTACAAGCACAAAAGGAGTTTATAGCCAATCTGAGCTTGGGCTGCTCGTGTAACAGTGAGGAGTCCCTATGGCAAGTCACGGGTACCCTTGTGCTGTGTGGTGGAAGTGGGAGCACAGAGCTGGCTCCAGGCACTTGTTAAGATTTTACTGGCTTCCTGGCCCAGCAGTCCAAAGTGCAATAGAGCAGTAGATGGACTTTCCATTCACTTCATCTACACAGATAATTTTCAGTCAAGAGATTGACTTACTGTTGTACAATTATTGGCCATAAACCAGGTCACTCACCGGCCTACACCTAGTTCACTTGTTCCTGGAACCCAGCTTTTGGCCCGTACCTATCCTCCCATGAAGGGTTTAAGTAAGCTTTACTAAACTTGAACTCTGAAAGATGACTTCCTGACACACAATCTATAGTGAAGAATTCCTAAGTCTTCTCAAGTTAAAATACCCTTAGATTTAAGATTACCCTCTCTACCCCAAAGAAGACTTTCAGCAAGTGCAAAATATCAGCATGCAAAAATATCATGTATGTTGAGCTGGGCAATTATCTCAACGTGTTTGTCAAATGGGTCTCAAACTGGATACCACCAAAATTCCTTTTGAACATTTCCTATGCATCATTTAGTCACCGTGATTTACCAAAAAAGGAACAATGTCAGGACAGATTTTGCAGCAAAAAAGACAAAGCTAAATGACATAAATTGTGCAACTCATCCTGGCTACTTTCTAGTATCACAGTTGCAGCAAGGAGAAACACCGCTTTGAAAGTCCACTGCATAAGGCTTTGAATGTGTAAAAATGAGTTTACAAATATTTGTGCAGAGACATCTGGAGCCAGAAAGAATGATTTCCAAAGAAAACCAGGCAAAAGCCAAACAAACAGTCTCTGAATAGAATGTAAGAGACTTTTTAATAACATGGACTTTTTAATAACATGGACACTCACAACAGTAAATGAAGAATCCAGTATTCCTCAGTTTATTTAAAATTACAATGTAAAATTTTAATGACATGATGTTGGCAACCCCTTATCACAGGAAGCGAGGATTTTGTTTTGCTAATTTTCTCATTGTTTTCTTATGCAAGATTTCTTACGATATTTTGTTCAGTTTATACACACATAGACCATTCATTGTATATCTTCATGTTAGTCAGTCACATTTACCATCTTAAAGGTCTTGATATCTGCAAATTTATCACAGGAGAAATTAACAAGTAGATGTTTGGGACCCGTCTCAAAAGGGATGAGTTTAAACTTTGTACTGGATTTCTCACTGGCTTTCAGTGGTGGTACACTAAAAATAGGAAACAAAGGGAAAAATATAAGCTGAAAACAGGCTTATGCATCATACTTGAGTTTCTTCACTAACCATCTCCCATCTTAAGTAAGACTTCCTATCAGTTCAGTGTAGGATGACCATGAAAAGACATACAGGACTTGTCTGTCTGATATGTATTTAAATACTCAAACCGATGCATTAAGGTCTCTTACAAATACATTATGCAGTGACCCAGATAAGCACACAAGGGGGACATACTAGTATCATATGAGATAAAACTTCATGCAGAACAGACGGTGTAAAACACATAATTGAATTATTAAAAAAGAATAATCTGAGACCATGAGGAATGTTAATACAAAGTCCTGAATTAGAACAAATTATAGCACCAAGAAAACCTCAGTGTTTACATGGCAGGAAACTCTGAAGAGAAGTGAAAATGTTTTAAACCAGTATATTCTGTAATTCTTGGAAACTCATGTTTATGGTTTTCCCAAACAGCCTTACCCTGTCATATTGTCTTGTCTTGCCTGAGGATAAAGTTGTATGTGATAGACAATATGAGGTTGCTAAATGCCCTTGGGAGCATTTATAAATTACGGGATAGACCATTCCTAGTTGCTTAAGCGCAAATGGCAATGTTAAGTTGCTGTGTATGTTTGTTTGTTTGTGTTTGTCTGTATGTGTATGTATTCAGTTAAAGAGCACACTCCCATATCCCAGGTATTTTTTAGAAATAACTGCATTTGCTAGCAGATGTCAAAATTTGTGTGCAATGTACAAAGTGGGGGACAGTCTGAAAATTTAACCTTTCTGTTTCAGCTGTGAAATACTGAAGGAAAAAGAACAAGACAAGACACAAAATCATCAAAGCATAAAAATAGGAACCTGGGATCTACAGTTAAAGGAACCTATTTTATTCCAGTCTTCTGATTCACCATCTCAACACCACTTAATAGTTTCTTGGCTCTGTTTATTAATCTCCTAATATAATTATTTTGTAGAGTTCTGAAAGCAGAGCTTGAAAATCAGTGTGCCTGTAGTTCTTGTTTTGGAAAAAACTTTTTAGTTAAAAAACGCAACCCAACCCAAACTTTTATTGTAATATTCACCATTTTTCCTATTCTCTTCCTGCCTGCCTCACGGATTTCAGCTGTGTTGAAGTTCTAGGCCTTAGTAAAGTAAATTCAATCATCTAAGGAGTAGCTGCTGGTCACGGTTTAGTCTGTTCTTTAAAAGCTATCCTCCTCAGTTGTGATTTATTGTGTCTGGAATAGTTATGCATGGAGCATACTTTGGGTTGTACTTTTCAGAGGTACCACCCTTTGAGATCGCAACCTGTGTCTAAACTCTGTGTTCATTTTTTGTTCCCAAAGCTGGGACACTGGTGCATCTGCTTTTTACATGTATGTCTATCATCTGTTTGATGTAAACGCAAAATGTTTAGAAGGCTGAATGCCCAGATTGGCACTGCAGTCCATTTAATAAAGTGAAAAAACCCCATCCTGGTTAATATATGCTATAATTTGGGTGTAGTATGGACAGAAACAGCAATGTATCCTATTGTTGGCCCTATGATCAGAACAAAAAGGTTCAACCTGTCTGGCCTATAGCAGCACAGCCAGCCTCAGCAAAATTTAGTGCATAGGTGAGCATGTATTTTTTGCTGCAAATGTGGGGTCCTGCTAGATAGGCAGGAAAACAAGTTCTTTCCAATTATGACAGCAATTTTTTGACCTCCCAAACTATGGAGCCAAAGCCTAGCTTAGATGAAGAGCTGGTTCAAAGCTGTGTGCTTCATTATGATACATTACATTGACTGGCCTCCCAAGTTACAGCAAGAAGAAAATGCTGTCTCATCCCGCTGTTTGGTTCCAAGTCATCCATGCCTATGTTCTCGCTCATGTATCTTTAACAGCAGGAAGGAGGCATTTCTCATACTTACTCTATCTCAAGGATTTCTCTGAGCAGGTCATTGCCTTCTACCCGCAGCACACAGTCCATCACTTCCGTATCAATAGGATTGGTAAATATCACTTCCACATCCACTTCTTTATTCACTTTTGCTTCACCGAGTACCTGTGCGAAGAAAATGCTTGAAAGGCCGGGTTCTCAGTATTCTTTTCTATCCAAGCCTTCTCAGGCATCAGAAGAGGAGATATTATCAGATGCTCTGATGGCCCATGGCAGAATGCGAGCAGAACATCTCTTTTGGGGAAGAAAGTGCTTATAAGAGCTCATTTTCCCCTTTCTCTGCCACTGCAGTTAGAGCAAAGGGACAGCAATTTACCTGTATGTCGATGGCAGGATTGTCCAGGGTGATGTCTCTTTGCACTAGCACTTGAATCCCACCTTCTACATGACATAAAGCTGTTACCTGGATCGTGTTGTCTGTAGTTAACTGCTGTTGATATTCAGTATATGGTATCTTAATGGGAAATTGTTTCTCTGGAAGAAAAAAAAAAAAAGGAATTGATACACACTTTTATAAGCCCACAGAGTTTCATACCTAATATTAGTATTTTCCTTTTATGCTGTGTCTGAGAGCAGGAAGGTCTTCAGGCATCACTGCCAAACTCAATTCATGGAAATCTATCGGTTTGCTATAAAGAGAGTGATTTCTTCAATGTTATCCCTCCTCCATTCCCTACTACCATATTGCCCGGCTTGTTTTCCTCCCAATTGCTCTGAAAGCTAAGACAGCTGGAGTTCAAGGAGCTTACCAGTGCCACTCCATTTGTTATGGGACATGCTCTGATAGGCCTCATCGGTCCTATTTGCCCACGATATGCTGAGACTAGCTGAATGATATCTTTACATTTCTTTTATCTTTCCTAGCCCTATCTGCTTTTTATTATCATGTGTTTTTACAGTAGTTTCCATGCTGTAATTCAAATCAAGCAATACTGGATGGGAAGGGATCTCCTCTGTCTCTGAATCCAGGCAGTTCCACATTTTTGGCCATTCTTACAATAAACATCACGTTCAGAAGAACTGTAGAGTAGCTATGCTGCATGCACACACTGTGAGCCACAAAGTACTTTCCAGCAGTATACAGCAGATGAAAAACACAAGAAAAGATGACAAGTCACCAATGCAAAGTCCCACAAAAGTAAGCAAGAAAATGGGGGCAATGTGAATTTCCTAGATTCCTCCAGTAGCAACAGATTTGTTAACTACAAATCTTAGCAAACACAGCATACCTCCAGAAAAGGGCAAAAAAATCTCTTTAAATGGTCCCTGCCATCAGATCTGGGGAAAAACCACCCTGCTGACTGTAAATTCAGCCACTGGTTTAACACAGCCTGTGTGAGCACAAGACACCACAAGGTGCCTGCATGACCATAATGCCATTAGGCATATAAACTCTTGTCTTCACCAAGAGTCCAATTCCTAATGCTTTAATGGAAGCTGATAGATCCCAACTCCAGAAGTCAAATTACATATTAAAGAAACAAAATATTATTTCTGCTTCTCACTAGTGACTCGAAGCCTAAGATTAATACAATATAGTATCAGCTGTGAATCAATGATCTTTCAGTTCACTTTAGAGATGCTGATCTATCTCTTATCCCAAGCTCCGAACAGTAACTTAATTTCATCTTTCCAACAATGCTCATATTTAGGTAGAGAATTTCTTCCATAAGGTTATCAAACTCCATCTGAAAAAAAAATTTAAAAAAATCTGAGGGCCTTTACTCCTCAACGATTCTTCGATACAAACTTCCTTTTCTGTGGAGCTAGCGGGCTCTTTCAGCTGTTTCTGTTTCTCACACTTTAATTCCATTCTAATGTGCTAATGGATCAGGTTTCTTGTTTCTGCTGTTAGCCATGTCCTGTTACCTGTCAGTAAGGCCCCTTGTAATTGACCAGAAGACATTTAGTTGGAGTTGATTTGTATGCTTTTATGTTGTCCTTATCTTTTTTATGCAAATTTTGTTAAATGAAACTTCATATTTACTCACCATCATTTTTTCACACCTGAGATACATTTTCCAAAATGTGAATAGTACTTAAGGAAATGATGGTGTGAAACATGCCTTTTTAATATGTTTATAAGTGCAATGTAATTTTTTTTCAGCCTTTTCTGCATAGAAATTTAAGATTGCAGTGTGAGAACTTTTTCCCCCAAGTTGACCAGCTTCTAATTCCCATTTACTGATAAAACAATTATACAATTATGATTAAAAGTTACTTGAAAAATTACCTTCCTTAGGAGACAGAGTGACAGATATGGAGTCCTTCCAGATCTCATGAACTGGTCTTCTAGTGTACACAGTGCTCCAAGCAGTCATATTTACATCAACAGTCTTAGCATCAGACTGTAAGTTTGCGAGAACCAGAATTAGACTGAGATCTTTGCCAACTTCTAAATGACCAGCCACCTTGAACTTCCCTGAGATGTCAGGCTTTTGACTGATTTCCTGTGGTGTCGGTGCTGTAGGATCAAATTTATCCTCAAGTCCCAGCTTCTTACGGGCTTTTTTAAAAATATCTCTTTCTTTTGTAGAGCCTGTCAGAGGGAACCATGACAATTATCCTCAACAGTTAACATGCATCTCTTATTTTACATGACTGCTAGAGAGAAGCTAGCAGAACGTAGTGTCTATACTTACAGATGAACAGAGCCTCTGTTTTCCACAGCCACACCTAATTTTCTGGTGCTGCAGTCAGTAATGTCACTGCCCCTCTAATAGCATTTTTTTGTAACACAAAATCTTAAGTCCAAAGTTTCACACTCTTCCCATTTCTATCCCTTTTTATGGTTGTAATATTTAGAAATGTAAATTCTTATTTGCTAATACAGAAAAGGCCCCTAATATAAGGGAAGGCTGACGGCACCATGTGGTGGGTTGACTCTGGCTAGCAGCCAAACATCCACCCAGCCTCTCACTCACTCCCCATTCCTGCAGGATGGGAAGAAAACAGAAGGAAGGCAAAAAGACTCATGGATCAAGATAATGACAGTTTAACAGGGAAAGCAAAAACTGCACACAAGCAAAGCAAAAAGAGGAATACATTCACTACTCCACATCAGCAGGCAGATGTCCAGCCACTTCCTGGAAAGCAGGGTCTCAACACACATAACGGTTGCTTGGAAATACAAATGCCATAACCACAAATGCGCCCCTCATTTCCTCTGCCTTCCGTTGAGCTTTTCCGTTGCTGAGCACTAAGTCATATGGCATGGAATATACCTTTGGTCAGTTTGGGTCAGCTGTCCTGGCTGGGTCCCCTCCCAGCCTCTCGCCCACCCACAGCCTACTCACTGTGGCAGGGAGGGAAGGGCAGGGAGAGAGAAAGCCTTGACACTCTGCACGTACAGTTCAGCAACAGCCAAAACATTGGTGTGTTATCAATGCTTTTAGCGGGGTAGCTATGAAGAAAGTTAACTCCATCCCAGCCAGAGCCAGTACACAATGGAAGCTAGTTATTTGGGCTCTGCTTTATCATGCTTTTCGCCCTTCTGATACATATTTCCAATAGCAGTGTTCATTCTTTGCACTTGCAAATTCAGTTCACGATTGTAGTTTTTTTCTGCACTGTCAAACCCAAAGGTCTGACAAGTTTACATGCTGTTTGACCGTTTGAAAGAGTTGTTTTTCCTGAGCTTAAGTGCTGATTTAGCTTAGGTTTCTGTAATAGGCCTTTCATCCTGCTGTCAAATAACTGGGCTGTAGACTAATTCTCACAAAGCAGGGGCAGTCAGTACACATTAGCAATAGGCAGGTGGAACAGTGAATGCTTTACTCAGAGATACTTGGACTTGCCTTATTTAGGTCCCACAAAGCAGCTCCATATCAGAAAGGGCAAGGCAGTATTTTTTATTCTTTACCCTTTCTTCCCTTTTCTGTTAGAACTGAGTAAAACGAGTATAAATTTTGCTCCTACCTTACAGATGCCCAAAATTCCCACTAAGAGACTCCTAGCCTGAAGTTTATATACGTTTGGGAATGAACCAGCTATGTACCCAGAAGAACCAGTGTTTTTATTTACCTTCTTCATATTTATAATCATTGGTGACATCTACACGATCATCTCTACCAACTGCCTTTGTGCTGATGAACTGGCCAATTACAGTAGACTTAGAGAATATTAATGTTTTCTTTCCAGTTGCGGGGTCATAATTCCAGTACATACAGTCTGCATTCACTTCTGCAAATACAAATGGGCAGTCATAGTCCAGATCTACATCTCCTTCTTTGATGGCGTTCCGTGAGGCAGGACCACACTGATAAATTCCTATGGCATCAAGAAAAAATAATTTAGACCTAATCAACTCTTTGACAGTAAGCAGATTACTAGACAGATATTTATCAATGAGTACTGAACTGACCAGTGCTGTTGTCCCATTCTAGCCCTTTCATCCACATAGACCCTCATACCAGACCAATCATCAATGTATCTTGTGTTTAATCTGAAGGTACACTTGATTTATTTTATATTATCCCTTGATTTTCAATAGCTCTGGATACCTACATTGGAAATATAGGAATTGCTGTGAAAGACTGCTCCTAGAAGTCTAGTTTCTTTCTTGGCATCCAAAGATGATCTGAGGCTTTTCTAACGCAAAGTTTAAAGATCATCTAGTCCAATCCCCCTGCCATCTTTTGCTAGATCAGGTTGCTCAAAGTCCCGTCCAACCTGATCTTGAATGTTTCCAGGGATGAGGCATCCGCGGCCTCTCTGGACAACATGTTCCAGTGTCTCACCACCCTCATCATAAAAAA
Source organism: Mycteria americana (assembly GCF_035582795.1). NCBI lineage: Eukaryota > Metazoa > Chordata > Aves > Ciconiiformes > Ciconiidae > Mycteria > Mycteria americana. The sequence continues at coordinate 18,732,072 of NC_134378.1, forward strand.
TTTCTTCCTTATATCTAATCTAAGTCCACACTCTTTCAGTTTAAAACTGTTACCCGTTGTCCTGTCACTACAAGCCTTGCTAAAAAGTCTGTCCCCATCTTTCTTATAAGTCCCCATTAAGTACTGATTAGAAAAATCAGTTAGAAAATTTTCTAATTTGATAAAGTATTCTCTTCTGCCACTCTGTTTCTGAGCAGGATGAGAAATTACTTTTACAATTGTTTTACATTTTTTTTTCCTTCTCTCAAAGTGACTGACTTCATAATTTCTCAACAGTATTCCTGAAATAAAATCTGTGTACCTCCACTTTCTTCTTGAGGAGTAGCATCCAGAACTTGCCATCCACTGTATGAGGGGCCCAAGTCACTGCGGGAAAACCAGCTTTCATTCCAGACATGGAAATTCCTATGTACAAGAATGAACAAAGTAAGCTACTAGTATGTGTTTCTAAATTCCTGTTCACATCCATTAATCAGCCATCTTAAATGTATTAAATGCCTTAATTTGCATAGGTTCTTACCAGAGACTGACCACTTCCACTCTGATCCTGACTATATTAACTAGATAGGAGCTGAAAATTGCATTGTGGAACAGACATAAATGTTCAAGGGCAGAAAGCAAATTTGTAAAATTATACAAAATGTCCTGAGCCTGTTTTTCTCCAAAAGTTCTGAGCACGTGCACTTCCTTAGTTTCAGCTGTTTTCTCTATAGCACAATGCTACAGTTATATTTATCATTTATATTTAGAATGGGTCCAAAACAACCTTGTTTACTAACAAGGCAAAAAGTGAGGGACTGCACCTGTTCTTTGCCGAATGCAAGCTTGTTTGAATTGCATTTGATGCTTAATAGTGGCAATAATTAAATTATTTTCACTGCAAATGATGTCACTGCAAAAAAAAGGCAGGGAAGCTGGTTCTGTTGAACTTTTACAGTTTAACGTGAACTGTTTCTGAAGACTAGTTCCAAACTAAGTCAAGTCCCACTGTGTGGTATTTCCAGTGTAATATCATAGGTTTTCAGTCATCTGTGGCATCATAACTGTAACTTTGCCTGCTCTGGCTTCAATTAGCTGTTGTAATTCATGTCACAGTTCTCTGTTTAACTGAGAAAGAGTGAAAACACCAAGTTTTGTAGCATTATTTTGTAGTATTTTTTTATTGATCCTGTGTGTGTGTAGTTGTTTTTAAGGCAATTTGTAAGACGGTAACAAAGCATTTGTCACTAGAATCTATACTCTGCACCTGAAGACTCTATAGGCATTGATAGGTCCTACTATTAAATATCGTAGAGCCATACCATATGCTGTCAGCTGTCCTGTCCAAATGATTTCCAGAAGCATCATAAAACTCATCCACACGCAGATTTCCATCCGCATCGTGGGCAGAGCTGAAGTTTGTAATTGTACGAGTGGGAATCCCCAGACATCTAAGCACTAAAGAGTGAACAGACAACCATAGTCAGAAAGCAGTATTTCTGGAATATGAAGTTGCATATAACATACTAATGTCTTGAAAGACCTTCTCATGTAGGAAGTATTATTAGCACTTCTTTTAACAGAATCTGTACAGTGTCAGTTATGTGCATGACATAAAACATACCTGTAGTCAATACCGCTGCAAAAACCCAACATTGTCCATATCTAACAGGTTTGAATCCCGATTTCTTCCAGTTTTGCAGGATTTCACCGCTTCCAGTCCAGCTGCTTGGACTTTTTCCACCCGCATAATTTCCACTCCAGTTTCCTAGCAGCACCCCTTGGTCATCATTGGCGTTGACCTGTAAAAATATTCACTAAATTTATGATGAGATAAATTAAGAGTTTGCAACAGATGTACTAGTGGTAGGGGAGCGGGCAGGAGAAAAGCCTTGAATGACATTTTAATGGACAAAAGTCACTGCTTCATGGAGCTGGCCTTCAGGAAGAAGCCTTATCTTTTCAGGGAAATGAAATATGTGTCCTCTCAAGAAATGGAGAGTGTTTAATCTTGCCAAGTACAGTAGCACCAGGCAAGAAGGCAAACACTAGTTTTCAGTGGACATTCCTGACATGAGGTGGCAACTTTACCACTGTATGATTGAATGGCATCATCAAAGCATATCGTGCAGCTAAGCTTTCAGAATGTGCCTGGATCATGATGTACTGAGCCCTCAGCAAATTTACATTAAATTAGAGGAAGTGGCTGACACAACAAACGGGGCACAGTCACCGTGAGGATCTTGGGTACTGTATCAATAGAAACCTCACGAAGTTCAGGAAGAAAAGGTGTAGATTTCAGAACTTGGGGTAGAATAACCCCATGCATTGGTACAGGCTGGGAAGCAGCTGGCAGAATGGCAGCCCATCTGAAAGGGGTCTGGGAGTTACAGCAAATGCCAGAATGAAGTTGAGCCAACAGTGTTCTCTCATCATAAAGAGAAAGCCCACGCTAGGCTACCTTGGGAAAAGTGTGACCAGGAGATTGAGGGAAGCTAGCAAGGCTGTGCCAGGAATCCTGTCTCCAGTTTCGGGTCCCTCAGTTCAAGGGGACGTTGAGACACTGAAGAGGGCCCAGGATGGAGGGCTACCAAGACGGTCAGGGTCCCTGGAGCACACAATCTACAAGGGGAAGTTGAGAGCACTGGGCTAGTTCAGTCTGGTTAAGAAGGGGATAAGGGCAATGTAATAGCAGCTTACAACTACTTGAATGGAACACAGTAAATTGTCAGAGTCCAACTTTTCTCTGTTCTGGTAGGTTATATAACAAGATGCAACAGCAGAAAGTTGTAGCTTGGGAAAATCATATTTGACATAAGAGAAAAATTCCTCACTAAGAGGGTAGTGCAGCTCTGGACCGGTCACCCAGAGAGGCCATGAAACCTCCCTCCTTGGAGATTTTCAAGGCAGCCTGACAAATCCATGGCTGAGCTGATCTAGTACCACTGTAGTTCCACTTCAAATGGGAGGTTGGACTAAAGACCTCCAAGGGTCTGCTCCCTCAACGTACCACCCCGTGTCTTACACTTTTGGTTTGATGACTGGATATCAAAGTGCTAAGCATCAGAAATACCACAGATGAGATAAATCTAGCAGACTCAGATCAGACAGCCACCTAGGTGTTTCTCTGGCCCACATTTCTGGTGCATACAAACAGTGGCCTAAAATTTTCTGAGAAGTGTCTTCATACTTACTTTCACTAACTACTTTAAAAGAACAGTTAGTAGTTTGGACTTTTTGACCATGTTGCTTACCATTGCACTGAGAACGCGGCCCACATATTTGGGGTCATTTCGGTGAGATACATCTGTGGCAGGATCTTGACGATAGTTTAAGCTTCGATCCAGCATCGAAAGGCAAATATTGAGAATATCTCCTTGAAACTATATTATAGAAATAAGTTAGTGTTTTGGAAACACAGATTACTCTACTAAAAATCAGGGTAAGTAGAGCTATATGTGTGTTTAATGTTTTTTCTAATCACCGAATGAAGTGCTGCAGCTCAGCCAGGAATTATGATATAAAAATGCAGCCTCAACAAACTGTGAAGATTAGAACTCAAAGAGCTTTTCAAAATTTGGAATCTGTGGACTTAAGTCCAAGACTTTGCCTCTCAGCATTGCTACAGTACTTTACTACCCAGCAGATGCTAAGGTTTCTGCTGGCTGCACCTCAGAGTCCTAGGTCATATCACTGACTAGTCAATTACAAATCCTCATATTAATCAGTATAACAGAGCTTGGCACAAGTTCTGATTTCAATACCAGACTCCTCCTCTTCAGAGGTGCATGACTGCGATGAACTGGAAAAAGCAAACAAGCCCTGGTCACCCAGTTCATGTGAAAACCAGAGCACGAAACACTGTCTGGTGTTTCAGTGCTGCATTTACCTGGCCAAAGTTCCATCCAAAGCTGCTGATACGATTCTTATTGCCTGCAAAAATGATGCCAAACTCTTCTAGCACGTATTCCTCACACTCAGCCTTGTTAGGCATGAACACATCATCACCTGAAAAGCCAAACCAGAGGTATGTACAACCACAGCAGGCAAAATAAAACAAAACCTCAGAAGCCTTGGTCTCCCTCAATAAAAATGCTTGCAGATGTTCACCCTTTGCTGTTCTTGCTGTTAAAAACAGATCGTGAAACTCAGGATTTCCTATAATTAGAGAAAGGTGTAGGGGGTGTCTGAGTGAAGACAGAGGTATGACACTGTCAAATCTAGGAGAAGATGGCGGCTGTTAGATATGACTCTTCTTGGTTCTACAGAGACCAGACACACCCTTCTAAACTTGTGCAGAAGTAGGGAAGCTCTGGCAAAAGCAGAATATAATATGCTCAAGCAGAACTTAATCTTTCAGAGCAAAGAGCTCTCCAGTAAGTACATGATACAGAGCTGATTTTATGTACCAGAAGATCCTAAGAAACTGTTAAACCTTCTTCTTTTCTCACTGGTACGTTATGTGGTGAATGTTCAGCCCCCGTATTAAAGAAGTATAGATCAAATGGAGAAGCTGCAAATATTAATTAATCTACAAGCCACTTAATTCTTTTAGGGGAAATTCGACATGTTCATACCTGAAGACCAAGGGTTAAAGAGCAAAACAAAAGTGCCAAGGCTTGCTGGAGAGGAGCTGCCACTTGAAGTACTTTGAACACTCAGCTTGTAACGTCCAATGACAGCATTAGGTGGGGTGGAAATGGAGATGCTCACAGAGTTGGAACTGGTAGACTGTAGAACTGCACTCCAGCTCTCCTTGCTCACTGTGCTGGAGATACCAAATGTGGCCTGGGTCTTAGCCAGCTTTGAGGGTTTTGGACCTTTTAAGGAAAATAAAAAACATTTTTTTCCCCAGCTTACTGAAATAGAGATTTAGTCATCAACAAACTCAGCAGGGATGTAACCCTCCCCTCAGATGAATTTGTGCCACATGTTGGAAACTGGAAGTAGCTGTCACTGCTAGCTGAGATGGGAGTAATACAACAAACACCTCAAACAGTTCCTTGGTTATGTGAACCAGCATGTTGGCTCCAAGGTATTATCTTGCTGCCCTATAGTGCATATCAGGCCAAAAGAATGTCATGAGGCAGCATTACTCTTTCTCTGAAAGAAGTTGGGAGCCATACCTGTTTCTGCGATGAATGTAAAGTTTTGCTCAGGCTGTTCTGTTCCATTGAATGTGACAATGAAGGCCTGTCCCCTCCTCACAATCAACTCTTTGCTGGAAAATTTACTTGTGTGGTGGTCTCTTGCATTTTCTTTCAGGTGCCAGTCGGTACTTGGCTGCATTGCAGCTATGAAAAAGTGAGAAGAGCAAGAAAACTTGAGGGTACATCCAAGGAGGAAGGAGCACAGACACACTTCACAAGGAGGAAGAAGCACAGAGACACTCTTAAGAATTGCATGTTACTTTTCTACAGGTATCTAGTACCCATGTGAGGTTTCCACCAAAACCAGAAATAATATATTTGGAGCTTTTTTTTTTTTTTTTTGAGAGAGAGAGAGACTCCACCTTGCTTAGACTGTTAGAGATTATCTGCATAATTAAATATAGAAGGAGTAGTATATCTGGTACCGAAGGAAAATCAGAAAGGCATCTAAGAGGAGAGAACGCTGAGAGAATTGAATACTTGTGAGTTACTTGGATAAAGAATCTGGCTGAACTCAGCTAATTCTTTCAAGGTGTCATCCATTCCAAGACATGGTGTTATATATGTTAAGCACAGCCTTGCTGCCTCTGAATAAGAAGTAAAGAAACCTGATTGAGCTGAGAAACACTTCTGCATTTTAAACCATGACATGTGATCTCTAGCCCCATTTACGTGTCATGTACCTCTGGTATAACTGACAGCTGCTATCTGTTGGAAGCACCTAACAAGAATATGTTGATGGACACTGGGCTGTCATTTGGCAGTGGGAGAGATGGCAGAATTGGAGAGAGAACACTACTAAAAAAATGTATGTGAAATAATATGTGGCAGAAAGCTCTTGCATGTGAACTATGGCTTCAATCAGAGGCCAAAGAATAAGCATCTGAGATTGGTTTGGCTCTAACATCATCAGAGCCTATGGAGGGTCCTCCAGTAGAAGATAGCTTGATGGTTGAAATGAAGTGCAGAAGTACAGAAGAAAAAGAGATTTTTTTTTCCCTAAGGGCACTGTGTGCTTTTTAAAAATATTTTTATTATTCTCCAACCCCCCTCTCTCCCGCACAGAGGGAGAATAGGAAAAAGTAGGAGTGTGGTCCTTAGTAGTGGAACACAGCTACCCTGTGCCATTATTGAGTGAAAAATCATTATCCCATGTTCAGCCAGATTTATGAGTGCAAAGGCTTTTTTACAGCATGATCTTAAGTTTACCAAGTTTAGGCAAGCCTTGAAATAACTACATTAGTAGTCTTAGCAATGTAGTCACAGTTCAAATATGGGGGGGAACACGTTTTTTTACAGTATCGAGATGAGCAGCACATACTTTGATTTTTCAGGAACCTAAAAAAACTTACTTTAAAAAAAATCTTCAGAAACTTAGCAATGAAGCACATCTATTGTAGAACAAGCTGAGGGGTGGGGGAGATTTGTGTTTAGAAAGGCAGGAGTTATCTGGCAAGGTTGGAAAAGCAACATGGGACCCTTTGTAATAACTATTAAACTGGTCATTTCCATATGCATAAATATTAGCACGTAAGCACCCCCCCCCCCGCAACAAACACCACCCCCCCACCCCCAAATCCCCTAAATTTTTGTATCCTTTCTGCCTTAACTTCGGGGTTCAACCTTCTCTGCTCATTGCAGCCTCCCTCAGTCTTTGCAATGATACCTTCTTCAAGTTCTGCTTTGCTTCTTTATCTTATGTCAGATTTGTCAGTCTCTCGCTTGCACTTGTCTGACAACTTCAAATAGCTGCAGGCTTTCCCTTCCTTCCTATTTGCAAAATACAACATTTTTGCATCAGATAATATACCTGTTCTCACAAATCTCATTCTGATAAGCTTGCTTTTCCCATTCGCACAATAAGTGAAAAAATGCAATTCCCGTGAAAATCCTTCTCCTAACTCTTGATGGAAGAATTTTCTCTTCCTTTTTTTTTCTTGGATCAAAACTCCTTAGAGAAGTAGTGATCTTTCAGTGTCCATTACAGAACTGAATAAGAGGTATGGATGTAAGAAAGTAACAGAGCACCACAGAAGGGGCTTCCCCCTTGCTCACCTTGGCCCATATCTGATCGATATGTCCTGTAGAAGCAGCTTCTGGAGCTTTCCTCTGAATGGCCTCCTCTACTTCTGTTGACTCAAGGAATGGCTGGTGCCTTTCACTTCTTTAAAAGTCTAGGTGTAAAGTTGCCTGTTTGCAAAATTTCCTGTGGGGGTGGAGCTTGAATAGCCGCCTTTGTTCCCCAGCCTTTATCTGACCAACAGGGCTTGAGGAATCATTTTTCATTCATTTTTCGCTCTCTCAGTCCCCATATCCTGATCTCATTTCCTTGCAACTTAACATCTGAAGCTCAGACAATATTTATCCCTAACAGTCTGGCCACTTGTTAAGAGTTTCTTAATGTATTTAAATTTGTAAGAATTTCAGCATTTAGTTGCTTTTCTTGCTGTTATAATGATAAAATTCTAGGAATAGCATAACTCCTTCTTGCACCACATTGCTTTTAATTTGGAATACTTAATGAGCAATATTTACAGTGACTTTTTCTTTAAATTAGTTCGCTGAATCCATTGTTTTCCTGGAGCTGCTTTTTCTTTTCTGCTGCACTGTAGTAATTGCAAAACAATGAGCAAGCTATTGCCTCTGCCCCAAATTTAATCAGGCCAAATTTAAAGAACCAATTTTTCATTTATCACATAATTACTGTTTAACATTGTTAAATAGACAAGCATTCCATGTCATATTTGCATGACACTCTACAGAGATGATAGGTAAGTACATTTGTGACTTGTGATAAAATAGCTATCATTGTTTTCAGCTGGTACACTACTATTTTTTTGATAGGGTATCAACTGAACATGCAACTGGCAATGCCAATTTGTGCACAAATATCTTTCGCTTAATTTCAAGACGAGTGAGTTTTGCTTATGCTTTGCAGGTGGCTCCACTTTCTGTTAAGAAAGAGAGAGACTAATCCTGATACTTTTATGGAACAACTTGTAAAATTTCATGTACTAAGTGCACAGTCTTAAGGATGCCTCTGAGTGATACCCATTATGCTGGACTGGCCACAGCTATACGCCTTCCCAAATGCAGAGTTTTAATTGGCTGGGCTCAGTATTCAGCAGCCCAAATTGTTCTGTTTTCAGGTTTGGATCATGTTTGGAAATTCTAGAATTGGAATTTGCTCAACCCATTTCATATACAGACATATTTTATTCATATTTCCTGTAAAAAGGTGTTATTAGAAGAAACAGTTTTTAACTGGGTATAATTCAGACTGCTGCTTTGAATCTCTGTTCATTAATAATATTTAATCTTAAGAGGGACCATAGTTTTATCACATGCAAAGCCCAACTGTGATTTTTAAATGATAAGGCTTTAATTCTTAAATTTAAAATTTAAAATTTCTTAGAATTTGATTTTAAAATGTTAAGTACAAACTTTAGAGGTTTCAGATGTTAAGCTATGCTCTCCTACCCATAGTTTCAAATTCTCTTAAATGACACACTAAAAATTTTCAGAATAAATATGCTTTAAGATTTCAGCCTACCCTTGGATACATAGCAAACCATTTTTCTTTGATAGAAAGATTAGTTACTGTTGAAAGGAACAAAAAAAAAATCAGTGATTATTCACCAAGTAGCTGCCGATGCTTATTTGGCCACGCGTTTCACCTTTTTGTGTGTGACAGCAGTAGTGTGCTGGATATCATTGTCCTATAGGTCAATGGCATAACTGTTATTGATATTCGATGGCATGATAGTATAGTTATGAACGGCATGTTCCAATAAACGGATACAGTCCATTTATTCTGGAAGACAGTATGGCAAGGAGAACAAGTTGTGTCTATTGCATCAGCTTCTCGTGTTTATTCCCAGCTCTGGCTAAGTTGCCTTGCAGGCCTCTGGTGTCCTTTGTAAAACAGATGAATGATACATACTGGACCTTTGCATTAAAGATTATGGGTGAAGGTTGAGAATGAGGGCTGAATTAACGAGCAATATTAACACTAGTCAGAACACTAGTCAAGCAGAATGCATCTGACCCAGGCAGCTTCCTGTAAGCCAAGTAGTATTTGCAGAGCTTGTATGGTGGCTGTAAATGTAAGGATTGCACAGGTAGGTGCTTGAAACTCTGGTGGATAGCAAGAGAAGATTCTTTTGGACCTCAGCAAATGAAAGCTCTAAGCCATCTTAGTATTTTTTTCATATACCCAGAATAAGCTATATCAGAATCATCTTTTGCAAACTGGTTCAGTCATATAATTCAGGACATCCTTTCCCAGTGATACCCAGATTTCTTCCCTCACTCCAGTAACTGTGTTAAAGAAATGAATATACAGGAGGAAGAGTTCAGCACTGAACAGTGAAGGACATATTTTGTAATAGACTAATTCCCCTCAGTGTTACTTTCCTTTGCATTGTCGTTTGCTTCTCCACCAACTCTGTATGAATCCACAGTGACACTTGAATTCTATTAAATGTCACCTATTATTAATTGTGCCTTTGTTTCAGGATGGGAAATCAGTCCCTAGAATAGCCTATCTGCTCCTTTATTCTTTCTGAACACAGCTCTTCCTTATATACCCCTAAAGCACCATGCTACAACCATATGGCCGTGACTCACTGGGGACCGCCTCAGTACCTTGAGAAGTCTGGGCTATTCTGTCTCCCCTCGCATTCTCTCGTTGGATAATTAAGCAAGGAATTTCATCAGCAAAATGCACTCCTGCTATCCTAGATACAGGAAGTCACCTGGTTTTCTACAGTTATACCGTACTTGTGAACCACACTAGACCTGGGCCCCTAGAACGGTGGTATGGACTGACTTGAATCAGCAATCTTCAGGACTAGAACCCCCTGATGTAGATTGGTCAAGTCCATATGGAAAAGCATTTGGCTGAGATCTCTTCTGGGCCTTATATGTTGTCCAAGACATACTTATTTTCTATTATACAAATACTTATTTCTATTTATACATACTTATTTCTATTTATACAAATAGCAGGGGCATTTTGAATGGAAGCCTGCAGCCTGCTGCAGCCTGAAACCTTCCTGAAGTTCCTGATTGTTCCTGAAGTTCTCCAATAGCCAGGCTTTGAAGGTAGCTGAACTTGGCACACTCAGCTCCCATACTGTCTGTGTAATGTAGGCTCCCCTGTTAGCTGGGCTCAGATCTTCTCTTGGGTTCTCGCCTCATTCCAGATGAGATGGTTCATTCCAGAAGGGAGACTGACAGTGACATACTAGTGACATGTACTAATATGTGAACTTCAAAAACTACCATGGAATCAGTACACAGGAATAAGCCAAACTGACAGCGCACAGACTGGGATGAACCTATGCTAGGCTCCCCAGACAGCTCCCACATAGTCACACACAACCTGTTATTTATAGCCTATTATATTTAAAGGTATTTCCCTCCCTCTCCCAATTATGCACACATCTCTTTCATTGGAATGGAGTAAAGACATTATTTGGAAGTTTTAACTTCCAGCTACTGCTGCACACTCATCAGCAAAGAATACCTCTTTGTGGGCTCCCATCACTACGTCGCTCTGCTCATTTCTTCTAAGAATCCAACGTGTTGTCCCTTTCTGCGGGGAAGTGCTCTTAATTCAACACAAATAAGATGCTTGCAGGTGTGACTCACACCTTAATTGTAATGACACTGAAGCTTAAAAGTCACAGACAGAAGCTGAGATAATTATTTTGAGTGTGAGACTGTGAAACAAATTGCTGAATCCTTAATAGCAATAGTGTGCTGCAGACTATCAAGACGCTTAAAAAAAAATCACGCTATCAAATTTATAGGATCTTTTTAGGTGCTCTTCCCTTTTCTTTACACACAACCTTCTGGATGCTGTTAATCCATTAGAGATTGGCCCAAGGATGCATAAAAACTTTCGGGGAAAAAAGTGTGTGTATTTGCAGGATCTGTGTGTCGGGGGCGTGGGAGTCGAGGGAGAGAGAAGGAGTGAAAAGTTATGTGCACACACACCTGCACGCAGACCCTCACAGTTTTTTATATTAAAATTGTGTGTGGCACTGTGAGGAGCATCCCCAGGCTCTTTTGACATCTCCAACTGAACTTGGGCTTGGGTATTTCTTGAGCCCTGGGTATTTCACAAGCAAGTGCTGACCATCATCAGCAAATACCAGTTTGTTCGTTAAAAGCTGATATTGCCTCTTGGATTTTGTGAGATAAGAAAATTGTGGTTAAGAAGGATAGACTGGTGTAAGACACTTAAAGAGGAAGTTTTTAGGGATCACCTTGCTAAAATGTCTTGGCTAAGTTATTGGCAAATCGTTGCTTAAGAGGAAGTGTAACAATGCAGAAACCATTGGTTTGTGGTTTTTTCACCATTGCTGTAGATGAAGGTTTTTACTGTCCACTTTACTGTATAGTTCTTTTGTTAAAAAGAAGGATTTTTCTACTCAGTCCAATCTTTCAGCTTGACCTATCAAATTGTGTTTTGCCATTTAATTAAGCTCTGCTCAGTGGCGGAGATTTATGAAGGAATCAATTGCCTTATGCCCATTGTATGCACCTGATTCCCTCCCAGCCTATGTTCTGCTCTTAACATTTAGATGGTATTACACTTAGCAGATGCATTGAGACAGTCATTAACTAAGCACCATCAGGCCAGGCAAACAGCAGACGCTGTTGAGGGATGCTAGCACAAGCAGATCAGGTCAAAAACATGAATTATTTCAAATAGTAGTATATGGACGAGGACTTGTGTCCTAAGAGTTCATGCAATCTGTTGTCCTAAAACTGTGAGGATGGGGTAACCGTGCCTCTTTTAACCTCCATGAGGGGAAAACAATGCCTGTCATTTCTGCACTTAAGCCTCTGCTCTGTGGATGGTCGTTTTTATAAATTTCCTGAGCTCTTCAAGCTTATGTCACGTAAAGCCAGCACAGCATGAGCTCTATGCCTAGAAGGGCTAAAGTGGCGTCATCTGCACTCAGGCCTCATTACACATTTTTACAGAGGCCCCAGCAAGTCAGGCCTAAGCGAGAACATGGCCAACCTTACTAAAGTGTATTGATTTAATGTCTTTCCTCCTAAGACCTCACTGCTGGACATATGCTTACTTTGTCTGTATTTTAAAGTTCCTTTGCCTTTCACGCTAATTTTAACAAATAGTTAAAATGGCATTGCAGTTTGCTGACTCTGAATCCACAGGAAGGAATCTAGCCTGTAGTCTATTCTTGGCACAAATATTCCCATTAACACAAGATTCATTCATACCTGAAACTACTCTCTGATTCATTAAGTTTCATGCTAAAAGATAGTTTGCAGTTTCCCATACCTTCTTCTGCTCTATTTGCAGTTTTATAATATTTAACTCCAGCATGGTAATGGATCGATTATCTTCTTCTCCTTGTTTGTGTCTTTTGGAAAATTCATGGAAGAAAAATGCTGAAACAACCTATTCATAATCTCAAAATGTAGTGTATGCCAACAATTCAGAGCCTTTTACAAAACATAACCCCACAGAGAAAGCTAACATATGGTACATTATTCAGTTGTCTGTTCCTTCTGCACAAAGAGACTTTTTCTTTCCCTTTTTTTTTTTTTTTTTTTTTTTTTTTTTTTACTTACCAGCCATGCTTCCTTGCTCCTCTGTGCCTTGGACTTTGTATTTCTGTGAGCAACTGTAGGCCTATATGATAAGACTTGAAGCTCTGGTTGTGTGGCAGCATTTATAGAGAAAACTCTAGGCCTCTCCTTATGCTCAAACCAATTATAATTCACATTAGGTGGGTGAGGCAGGTAAGTCATACCAGTGGGCATGTAAACTTCCTAGTGACCATATATTAGCTCATGGGTTTTAACACATTGCACTTATGCAATTCAGGCTATTTATCCAGAGGGTTGACTGAGATGCTTAGAAAAGTAGAGCATTTAATTGCATACCTGGAATCCAGAATTTCACATACAATGATGTGTCACTTGGGAAGGGATATTTTTTGAGTCAGTATGAATTAATATCTTTTCCCAGTACGATGCACAGATGAGTATTCATGCAATAAAAGTATATATTCATAATAAAATTCATAGGGTTCCCTCCCTATGAGTGTACTCATAAGTCTAGAAAGAAACCCAAAATTTTCATTTACCTCATCAGTCCTTTTTTGGGGATCACCACAGTAACGCCTTCGTGTCAGCCCCTCCTTAGAGTTTCTGTGAATTATACTAATGGTATTAATGCTGTAAATGTAATGTAAGCTACTATTAACTTGACAAACCACCGAATGCTGAATAGCTCTGAGGAGTGGATCTCAAGTGGTAACTCTCCCTGCACAAAGAGAAACTTCATCCTCATAAAACGCTCATTTTGTAGCAGGTACAAATTACAACTATAATTTGTGCTTCTATGGTGGTTACCCATCTAGTTTCTGACTATAAAGACACAACAATAAATGTTAAAATACTTTGATCTGCACATATAGGACATTTTATAGATGCAAAGAAAAAATGAATTTGTTAGCATGGCCTGGCCTCAAAGTATTTTTTTTTTTCAGGGTAATTCTTCATTTTTCGTATCAGCCCTCTAGCAATTTGATCATGGATCTCTCTCTCTCCCCCCCCCCCCCGTTCTACAGGAACTTCAATTTCCTTACACTTACACAGATTTGAATATGGTATTTTGCCTCATTTTATTATTACTTCATCTCACTTATCTACAATGAGGAGAAGAGACTGTGAAGCAATCTCAGGAATGTTAGTGCTTACCCTGAAGAACTTGAAGGGTGGAAATTTCGTAAGATGAGAAATGGGCAAGCACAATATCTATGTATAAAATGGGGCAAGAAGCATGAGAAAGAGCTGAGAAATTATAGTTGACATCAACTAGTTTGATGTAAATTCCTGGAAAATACTGAAATAGAGAAACTTGTTAGCATCTAGAAGATGATTAACAGCTAGCATGGAGTTGCCAAGAAGTCAGTCAAGTCCGTCTAATTTCTTTTCCTTGACCAGAGTACAAATAAGAAGTGGCAGCTATCATACATACCGACTTTGATTTGCCACAAGATCCCACATGGTATTTTCATAAGCACACGTTGGAAACACTGATTACACAGGATTTATATTAGTTAACTGCATAACTTATTGTAAAAAACCAAATGCTGCATTGTTTCAATGGGTCACTGTCAGACTGGAAGGGCATAGTGACCGAAGCGCCATTAAAAGCTGCCTTGGAGCTTTGATGTTTGCTAAATATGCTCTTTCTGTTGTTAGTAAGACTTCAGCTGAAGTACTATGTTAGCCCTGGGCTAACCTCAGCTGGATAATGTCAAGAATAAAGAGAATGGAGAGCTTAAAAAAATTAGAATGATCAAGTTGGATCAGTCTAAAACAGAGGCAACTGCAGAGATATGATGATGATTTTTGAAAAAGGTGAAAAGTGGTTATAGAAAGAGGAGGCCAGTTGGAGAGTCGTGCTCTTAAAAACTTTAGTCTTTGACTAAAGACACTGAAACGAAGCACAGAATAAAAATGTTGGCAGTGAAGAAAAGTACTCAGCTAGACCCTCTAGGCAGGCTGTAAAAATGTTAATCATTTTTTCTGTGGAGATTAAGAATGGACTGAATGCACATTTGTCAAGGATAATATATATGTGTGTACTTGAGTTGTCCTTGTGGAATTTATTTTGATGTCAAAGCTGTGACAGTGACACCTTTTCCCCCAGTTGCGTACTCTTGGTACTTCACACCGAACTGTATGATGTAGAGAGTGCCTTAGCAGGGAAACTAAGTATTCTGCGTCCAGTGTTGATTCAGTCTCATTTGCCTTGCTATTGCTTTATTGCTGTGACTGACTCACTCACAGTGAATGCACTTCGCGTTGTGTCCTCTGGTGAAAGGTTACCAAGTTCCTGACTAATATGACACACAAGCCTTCTTGCATGTCATGTTCATCTTAAGAACTGCTCATTTCAAAGAAGTAATAGAATGTTTCACATAGAAATAGAGGAATGTTAGCACTGTATCTGCCCAGTATTGCATCAGTTGAGATTCCCGTTTCTGCCAGTATAAGCCAGTTCACAAGAATCACCAGGAAGCCCCACAGCTCAATTATCTTGTGAAGGGAAAATCTATCCTACCTTCAGTCACTTGGCTACTTGTTCCCTGAAAGAAGGAATTTACATAAAGAGGGAATTTACATAAGTGACCTGAAAATCACTACATCTTTTTCTTGTGCAGAGAAAAGCTGCCTCCTTTTTAGAATCTATTAAAGTTCATTGTATTTTTTGTACCTTAGAGCAATGAGTTTCACATGCTAATTATGAGTTGTGTAAATAATGTTCTAAACATTTCCTTTCTTCATTTAAGATCCACTAGTTCTTAGATTGTTGGGGTTAAAAGGTATCCATGGCTTTGCTTCACTTTATTGTTCAGTGCTTTGTATTCCTCTATAATATAATGTTTTACGATACGATATTACAACCCTCCAAATTACATAATTTCAGACTTTTCAGTCTCTTTTCATGCTGATATCTTAGTTTGATTATGTCATGCATTTCTGAAACTCATTCCATTTCTTCTGTATGCTTTTTGATATAAAGGAAAAAGAATTGAACATGATGCAGCAGGGAGAATACACTATCAATAAAATGGTGACAATGATTTTTAGTATTTCCTGATCTATTTTTTATTAATGCAATTTTTGTTTCTTTTTGTTAGTTAAGCATTTGCTCAGCTCAGCCCACAAGACTGTATTTTTTCATCCTATACAAAGGAATGGTGTCATAATGAGATATAAAATAATAAGACCCTGGACAAGATGTTTAGCTGTGTAGATGGATAAAAATGGGCATATTGGAAATCTTGCAAAGAGAGGCTTCACAACAATCTGATGGTTGGAATCCATAATAAGAAAGGATAGGATTGGAGTGTATGAAATGAACTGGCAAGGGGCTTGTAAATAGCACACTCAGTGAGCTGATAACCCCCAGGAAAATGGTGCAATAGATGGAAAGGCAAGCGGAATCAATTCTTTGAGATGGAAGAGATTATTGTTATTAGAGAGAAGCCAAACAAGTGTGAAAGACTAAGGAACAGAATTAAGGAGATCAAGAATTGGGATGGAGCACAGCAGGAAGTGGAGAGGAAGACGAAAAATTCATACATTTGAGACAAAAGAGAAACAGAGAAATTAAAAGTTAAGGCAAAGAAAGTTAAGGCAAGAAAGTTAGGCAGGAGTACAGCTAAGGGAAAGAGGAAAACCACACATTCTGATATTTTTTTCATGGAAGAAATATTCCCCTACAAGAGGAAAAAAGATCACAGAAATGAAGGAAACTAGGGGTGAGTCAACGATGGAGAAAACTGAACCAGAATGATGGTTTGGTATTCATTAAAGTGAAAGAAGAGTAGAACTGAGGAAATATCATCTGGAGGAGGTATTGGGGGAATCCCTGGCCTGGGAATGGTTGGCAGGGATGAGTATGAGAGAGAGAGAAAAGATCTGGGACCAAGGAAATGGAAGCTTTAAGAGAATCAAAGACCAAATAAAGCAAGAAAAGTGAGGAGATGGTGAGTAAAGAAGTACATCATCAGCATATATATAAATACCATATTTCAATTCCTGTACTGAAATTCAACATGCTCTCTGAAATAGAATTAGCAAGACCTAGTATAAGAAATCTCACGTGCCCATAGCTTTTCCATGTTTTCCAGTTGCATCTGCTGGCCTAATAAGTGACTATTTCCCCCTGCAAATCTTGTTTGTTGTGTAACCTGGGACCATTACGGCTACAGCAACAGTACCACTAGAATAGCATTGGTATTTTGGGAAAGCTGAACTTAAAGCAGTACTTCACCTGGAACTAAGTGCTTGCATCTCTGTCCACAAATCCTTTGACTCATAGCTAGACATTTTCTCCTTTTAGCAGGAAATCATGTAGCATTATACACTGTGGCTGTGCATAACTAAGATGTTTTAGGTAACATTTCACAATTTGCCAGCTCCTTTGGCAGTGGATCGGTGAGAGCTGGACTTCAAGTCCAGCTCTAACAGTCAGCAAAGCAGGAAACTGCCAAGGACAGAGGCTGCTGGGGAGTCAGCAAGATGCCTTCTTTTTTTGTGTCAGAGTGCTGTAAAGTCCCAACAGTTGTTACTGCTGCCAAGCAGGATACACCCTGCTGTCAGGGGTGGCAACTACTGTGGGAGTAGGGGATGCCTCTCCTGGAAGCAGTGGTTACCATCCATACCTCCTGTCACACCAGCAGTCCCTTTTCTCCTGGGTGCTCCCCACAGCTCTACCGTGCATCTCTGTCCCTTTCCTTATTCTATTTTCTTGCAGCAGGGGCAGTCAGACAGGCACTTAGGGGTTTAGAAGGGCTGTAAGGAGTTCATTGTATATTCCATAGTGGATAATTGTGTCTGATGCTGTCCCCGGAAGATAATTCTTTGGCATCTATGAGTACCAAGGAACAGGTCATGCCCACAGTATACTGGGCTACAAACATCGTATTACGGTTTTGAGAAGGTTTTATCCCCAGTCACTGGCATAGCATTAACCTAAACTAACCAAACCTGTTCTGCAGAATCTAGCACTGTACACAAGTGCTGCCTCTGTAGCTCATCTTTACTCACAGCCACACGACTTTTCTGTTTCACATCAGACTGAAGACATTTCTGGCCATCAGTGTGGCATCTTATTTAGCTTTGAGGCCATCCTGTGCTTGTTTTGAGTTCCTCCAGCAATAAAGCATCCGGTGAGTTTGCAATGCATGAGTATGGCTAAAATAAAGTACAATCCATTTAGTTCCCAAACTAGACTGAATCTATGAGTCTGACTGGAGCAAAGAGGGCGAACAAGATTTGGGGAGAGATCGGTGGGCAAGAAACACAACAATCAAACCAAGGGACTTTCTGAGGATTATTTCCAAGGCAACAGATCAGCCTATATTTGCATTTTAGAGAGTTAAGTGAGTCTCACTGCAGATTTAAAGAAGCATTAAAACATTAAAGAAGCTGCCTTTTTTGTTTCTTTTTATGGATGAGGCAAATCAAACTTCTCTAGCTGTACAAGAAGGCAAGTGCTTTCCATTGTAAGAGAATGGTGGCTGCTGTCATTTGTAACCATGAAATAGGTTCAACAGCAGAAACTCACTATTTTGGACAGGATTTACTTTTGAAAGTCTGAAGCCACTTTTAACTGCGGAAGAGGGGAAGGGACATGGGTAAGTAACATGTTCTTATTTGCAGATTTTATGGCTTTGATACTATCCATTTTGTCTCCCTGGAAGCATAATAATTTCATAGTAGAACACCTGTAATTCTATCAGCTTACCTTGAACTCTTTTTTTTTAAAGCTAGTATCTGTCGTGAATAGTATCCCTATTTTATGGCTGGGGAAACCGGCAAGATAGGTGCCATGACTTGACACTGTAAGTAATCTGATATCCTAAATACCATCCCAGTTTATTACAGTCAGCCCTTTTGTCCTATTTAATAATGTCTTTTATGATAAAAATATTGGAATAGTGTTTCCCTTTGGAATTTTTTTGAGCAAATAACCTCGTAATAAATGATACTGCAGTAATTTATCCTTTGTGTTTAGCAGAATAACCATTGGCATGACTCGGTGGCTACACAGGGAAAGAACAGGTCACTGGTACTAAATATCCCACAATTTTTAAACTAATGCTGTTGGTATTAACAATAACAA
Source organism: Mycteria americana (assembly GCF_035582795.1). Taxonomy (NCBI): domain Eukaryota; kingdom Metazoa; phylum Chordata; class Aves; order Ciconiiformes; family Ciconiidae; genus Mycteria; species Mycteria americana. Next base: position 18,750,894 of record NC_134378.1, read on the forward strand.
CATTGACTATTGCAAATGATTCTACAAATTATTCCAGCTTTTTTCTTTCCATTCAATTTAAAATACTCTGCAGCATTCTGAGAAGCCATGAAATCTGCAGGGCTTTTTAACCTGCAATTTATGTTTTGCATCTGAAATCTGGTTTCTAAGCCTCACGTTTTCAGGTAAACAGAAATGTTCATTTTCTTGGCCCTCCCTCTGTTCAGGTTGCTCATATTAGCACAGTTGTGCATGTGTCACTGTACAAAAACGTTTAGGACATTTCCTGTAATTTCATACTCAGGGCTAGTTTTGAGAAAACAACTTGTTTTAACAGTTATTTCTTCTTTGTGAACCATGAAATAAGAAGTTATTGGTGTAATAGCAGAAATTGTAAGTATGCCAAGTCTCTTCCTTTGGGCAAAAGGGGGAAGAAAGTATTGCCTCAAAAAGGCAAGCTATTTCAAGCTTGCTGTGTCCTCGCTTCCCTAAACAGCTCGCTCTCTTCTTTGGCATTCTTCTGTAAGCACACGCTATTAGGTTTTATTGAAATTTTTTAATAATCAACTGGGAGCAGCTACTGATGTAAAATGAACAGCAAAGCTAAATGTGGGACTGTATAGAAGGGGAAGGTGATTTTATTTTAAACAAAACTGATTTCAGTCACTCATGCTCATTCTCCTATAGATTTCATTCATTCAGTTTTTCATACTTGTTTTCCATACCCATATTTTAACAAGGACCAAGATGCATGTGTATGGGTTCCAATACAGGAATAAAATATCCAATACAAAAATCCATACAAAAAATCCATACAAAAATGTTCCAATACAAAATATCCAACCAGGATTATTTGTGGTGAAACAGAGGACAAAGGACGCCAGATTTGGAGTCATCATCATGTTTCCTGGGTTCTTTTTGCTGGGTGATCATGTGATCATTTTGGAAGCGCCTTTTGTACTCTTCAGAGAGTCAGGTCTGTGAGTCATTAAGCAATGTTGTTGATTAAGCCTGTCCCTTTGTCTCCTGTTTTGTGAGTAGTCTATCTTTAGTTTTAGACTGTCCTTTGTTTTCCCAGTCTGTGTGTTTCAAGACTCTGACTGCGATCTCAGTGACCTGTTGGTGCTGTCAAGTCACGCCGTTCTTTTGTCCATTCTTTTCTTGGCATTTCTTCTGGCACTTTCATACATATGTTTCTGCATGTAATTTATTAATTTCAACCTTAATGTTTCTATTACAAATCTCTGCATTACAGAAGTACATCAGGTCAGAAAAATGAACTAGACAAGGGAAGTACAGTGTCTCAAACAGGTGACAAGCTATAGAGAGGATCCTGGGCTAAGTACTGTATCTGTCACACTGAAATTACATTTGGAGGGACTTTTGTGCTGGTCATTCTGACAGAATAGCATTCATTGCCAATGAAAGTCCATCAGCGTAAACTAGCTCACTCACTTGTTAAGGCATGAAGGGTACTTGGTTTTTTTGGCGACTTTTTAGTCACCAAACTCAATGCTATGAACATTTCTGGAAGGAGGACAGTGAGATGAACCCTCTGAAATGACTGCAAATATATCATCAGTGCTCTTTCATATACTATTGCTCCATTGAGCATTACCCAATAATAACAACAGTGCTATACAGGCTTTTGTAAGAGGAATTCCTGAATTTAGGTACCGGTAGTTTTGTTTGAGAGGGTCTACACTGTTCTTTCACCTACGGATCTGGCTTTGGTTGAATAATGGCCTACGGTTCCTGGAAGCCCATTAAATGTCATCCATCTTGCAGGTAGTTAAAGACTGAGAGAACTAGGGGTTAAGCATGTTTATATGAGGGTTTGAGAGAGAATACCAAATAGTAGAATAATATTGAATCAGAATAAAAACAATGTTTTATGGAAGATGTTGCAGGTGAGTATAAGACTATAAGAGGATAAGAGTATAAGTATTAGACAATAACCAAAGGTTAACTGCTGTATTTAATGTTTCCAAAATTTTAACCCTGTAGTGCTTGATGGCAAGTGATGTATTAGGACCTTTCCTTTGAGGGTAACGAAACAAAACAGAAAAAACCCCACCACCTTGCTAAAGAAAAAAGAACATGCATAAATTTAACAGCATCTCAGTTGAAATGTTAAGTTTATTTGTTTGTTATAGAGATGGAGCCAATGACAGCAAATGTTAAAAGATAACAGACAGAAGACCCATGAATGGGTTTAGCAGACCCCTGATATCACCAGAAGCTCCTACAGAAGGAAGTGTTCCAGCCTGGTTAACTAAGATAACTATTGATAACAATTGTTTGTTATTTCTGTCTCTCGCTTGCACCCTGTTGCTATTGTTAATTGTATCTTGCTTAGCTTTGCTTCGGATGGTTCTGTTTGTAATCTTACATGCATGTGTTAGAACAGAAAGATACCATGCTTAGTTTTCAGATTGTCATGGCTGAAGTTGAAGATACCAGACAAATATAACAAACTAAAGTAATAAAATCAAATAGATCCAAGTGAAAGCTGCCTCCATCTCGAAACAAGAGAAACCACATTTCTCCTGGTGATTAGGAGAATAGCTCAACAACATGTACTGCAAAGTCTGTATATGTAACACAAAGTATGATACATACACATATATTTGTGTGTGATGAAGCATTATCTTTTAAAAGCTACAAGGCACCAAGTTATTATCCTAGGTAGATGGCTGTCAAATGACTGAGGCTACGGAAGAGGAAGTGGGAGAACTATCTAAATTATAAAGTTGAGAGATGAATTTCAGTAAGGCTCAATTAGTGCTACCCCAGGAATTGTAACTGGGGAAACGGGAAGACAGATAGATAGAAGAAAGATTAAAGCTTCATGTGGAATAAAAGCTTCTTCTTCTCAACTCTAATTTAAAGCAGCTTTAGGAGAATTTAGTTGTTCACAGGAGTGCAAGGTAACTTTGCTGGTATCAGCAGACCGCAATGAAAATTACTGGAAAGGATTGGAATGGAGCTTGAGCAAGGAATATGCTGCTGCTTTCACTGAATTTAAATAAGCGGTTGTAAAAACTCCCGCCTTAAAATTCCTGAGACAAGGAAAGCCTTTTCCAATAAGGATTTTCACATTCACTGATACTATGGGAGTGGCACTGCTACAAAGCAGAAGTGAGTGAAAGTGAGTACCAATAGCACTGGAATTGTGTTACTTTGGGATTGGATCAAAACTTCACCTACTCTGAGAGAGACTGTTTAGCAGCTGTCTGGACTATAGCAGTCTTTTGCCCTCGATAGCCTGTTTGCAATCCACTCTGCTTAGATCCTCCTGAAGTACCTAATTTCAGGGAAATGAGTAGGCAGCAGAGTACCATCCACCCAAGTGGCACAGCGGGCACTAATATTAACACATAGGGATTACTGTGTGGGCCTGATAAGAAGTGGATCATCTCACTTGTGCATTAATTGAACGACGGGCAGAGCACAGTTGTATCCAAAATGTGGACACAAAGTTCTAGAAAAATCAACCTCTAAAGGCTTCTTAGTCTAACCTAACTGTCCCTCTTTCTCTCCTACAGGAAGCCCAAATATCATCCTATTCTGCCCCTAAACGGGGGTGAGTGGGAGGTGTACATGTGGCCTGTATATTGTCATTTGCCTTGCTTGTGCATATTAGATTGGCCTATACACTTACATACTAACTTTATTTTTTCATGTTTTTCTGCAGAACATTGATTTTTGCTTCCTTTATGTTTCTGTAGGGTGATGGATTTGCTACACCTCCATCAACAAGCGCTGCCTGACAAACTTATAATACCGTAACAGAGTCCAAGTTGAGACTGAGGAGTTGAGATAAATGGTAGAATATTGCTTAGGAGCAGTTGCTAGCTTTGCTTGACCAATAGGCACTGGTGAGTACAGATGATTTCATCTGACTTGCACAGGTTTATTGCAGTTGCAGAAATTTTTAGTCTGGTTTTAACACCCTACAGTAATAGTATATATGTGTTTATAAATTGCATTAAACTTACAACATTAGGGAATGACCGCACAGCCACCACGAAGAACTAAGGCTAATATCTGCAGACCTTTACAAGCTATCACAAGGCAAGAGCAGTCAGGAGAATGCAAACACCTGCACAAAGGCCCTTGGAGCTTTCAGCTGTAACTTGAAACTTCCACCAACCCCCAAACTCATCCAGCCCTGCCCCAAAGCTTCCAGTTGTCCCCACACACTATCCAAACCCTGCCCCAAAGCTCCCATCGATCCTAAAACAAACCAAAGCCTGACTTAGGGTCCCCAAAGCTGCCAGCGGCCACCCAACAATCCCCAAACCTTGTCCCAAAACTCCCACCGGCCCTCTATCACCCCAGACCCTGCCTCAGGGCTGGCACCTATGAGTGACAGACAGGATAGCTGGGGGTCACACCAGGACACGGGGGACTCCCAAAGGCCTTCGCAACACCGAAGGCCAGGGCGGGCAGTGGGGACACCTCGCAGTTGCCCGCAGCCTGGCCCTCTCCCCACCCTGTCCCTCAGGGGCCAATCGGTGAGCGCTTCCGCACAGGCCAATGGCAAGATCACGCCATGTTACACGCAGAGGTCTCGTGCTGGCGCAGTGCGGTCGACCGTGCTACACTGCTGCCACCTCTCGACTACGTTCCAGTACTGCATGTGCCTGGCATGTGCCTGGCACATGCAGATAGATACAGCAGCCTACCATGCTTACTGCTGTCCTCTCTTGAACGTCCTGTAGTACTGCAGCCAGTTGCGCCACGCATGCGCGCTGCAGCCCGCCGTGCTCCCTGCTGCCCCCTGTTGATTTCGACCCAGTAGTGCAAACAACCCTGCGTTTGAAAGGGGATCCTCCCTACTGCACTCCCCTGAGTCCAAGGCATGCGCAATACATCCTGCCATGCATGGCGCTGCCCCCTCGTAGTTAGACTCCAGTGTTACAGCCAGCTGTCTGACACATGCGTGCTGCTTCCTTCCGTGCTCACTAGTGCCCTCCCTTGATTACGCTACAGTACTGCAGCCGGCGGCTCGCACACGCGCACTGCATCTCGCAGGCTCACGCAGGCGCCGATTGGTGCAGGTCACCGGAGTGCTGGCTAACAGCTGCTCTTGCCGCCCGTTCCTGGAGCTCACAGGCCGTCAGCACAGTCCGTCCCTGGTTGCTGCTGCTCCACAGTGCTTGCACAACAACACTGCATCTGCCTGTTCCCACTGCTACCTGCTCGTATCTCTGGGACAGACCAAGCTGCGGCGGTGCAAATGTTGCTGTGCATCATCCCACGTGTGAGCAGCATGCTCCAGTGTGCGTGCCCCCCCCCCCCCCCACCATTTCCCCACAAGACCCTAAACCACCTATGTGTTCCACCCCCAAACCCTCAGTAATCCCCAAACCCCGCCCCAGCACCCTTACAGATCCCAAAATGCCTCCAGACTCTGCCCTTGCATCATCACCAACTCCGGAAGCATGTCCCAAAGCCCCAGTCAATGCCAAAACCACCCCCAAACCCTGTGCCAACAGCAGCAAGCTAGCCCTTGAATACATTTTATTCTCAGTTAATACGGGTGTCATTAGAATCAATAAGGGGAAACACTTGAGTCCCAGCTGGGCAGCCCCGCAGCCTGCTTGGCACCAGCACCACTGGAGGCTGACATGGCTCCTGCCAGCTTCATGCCACACAGGGATCCACCATGTCACCTGCAATGGGACTGCAGCAATCCCGTAGACCCAAAACACTCCCAACCCTGCCACAGGTCCTCCAGATCTTGTCCCAGAGTTTCCACTGACACTATGTGTTGTGCAAGTAAGAAGTTATCTGCTATTGTTAATAGCATCTTGATTTTAATTAATAACAGATTAGTTTGTAAAAACAGTTTGAATAAGTATCAGGTGAACCTTTCGCTCTTCCTTTGCTCAGTAGCCTTTTAGGGGAAAAGGAATTTACAGCATCTTTGGGTGGAGACTGTTGATGGTCAGGCATGTAGATGACTACCACATTTTTTTTCTCCTTTTTTGCTTAGACATCTTTCTTAACCCTCTGTATGTGCAGGAAGACTTTCTAATATGGCCAGTCTGGGATAACAGTGCTGTGCACAACGCTTAAGGAAAACATTGAGATGAAAAAGTAAAAGGGTCAGGAAAAGCAAAGGAGCCAAATGAAGGCTATGGGAACCCCCAACCATGCAGCAGGAAACAGTGCAGATTTGGGATGCAGCTTCAGGAGAAATGTGTTACGCCAACTCATAGCACAATGGATGCTATGAATTACCACCTTTAATTACCAAAAGGGTTGTAAAGGCTGGAGGGACTAGAGCTGTCTGGCTATGTGGCACAGAAGACTATGGAGCTTATGTAAAGTATAAAAACCAATCTAAAGAAGAAACAGGTCCTAAGTAATAGATAAATGTAGCTTTAAGTAGTGTCAAGAGAAGTGGTTCCATCAAGCACTCTTAAAGCTTTGGTGAAATGCTCTGAAAATCATGGCCTCATTAGTCTTTTTGGTTTGTTTTGCAGGTTAATCCTCCAAAGGAGAACAAGCTGAAGAAAAGCAGCTTCACCTAGTGATTCAGTCATTCCTTTCAGTCATTTTCTGTGAGGCAGGCATCCATATATAGGAGCAATCTAGATGAGGTATGAAAAAGGTAGTGAGGTTGAAACAGAGGGAAGCAAATTAAGTGCTGTCGCTCTTTCATGTACTTGAATGAGAGAATTGTGGCTTAAGCACGTGTATGTGAGGGTTTGAGAGAGAATGCTGAACAGCAGAGTAAAGATAACATTTATAGAAGACTGTGCGGGTAAATATTAGGGGGTGCTCCTAGTTGTCTAATAGTCAAAGCTTAACTGCTATACCTGATGTTTCCAAGAAGTTTATCCTGTAATGTGGGATGGCAAGTGGTGTATTAAGACCTTTCCTTTAAGAAAAACGAAAAATAAAAAGAACACGGTAAAGAGAAAAAGAACATAAATATAGGTATAAACACCTTATTTACAATGCAAAGTTTATTATAGCAATGGAATTGATAATAGCAAATGCTGACAAAGAGAGAAAAACAGCTGAGCAGGTTTTTCTGAATTATGGCAACTGAATTGGATGAAAAGAGGAACAAAAAGTGCAGTTTAGCAGACCCTTGGTATCACCAAGAAATCCTACAGAAGGTGGTGTTCCCACCTGGCTAGCTAGGATAACTACTCATAACAATTGTTTGCTATTTCTGTCTCCCAAGGCCTGCACTGAGGACTAAGTGAGCCTTTCCTACTCTGTGGATATCATTAACTGTATCTGGTTTATCTTTGCTTTGGTTGTTTCAGTGTTTTTTTAAACCGTATTTGCATATGTGAAAAGGGAAAGATATAATGCTTACTTTTTAGATTAATTGCCATGGCTGAAGTTGAAGAGATCAGAAAAATGTAAGCTGGCTGAAGAAATGGGTTGAACTTAAAGCTGTCTCTATGTCCAAACAAGAGAAACCCTGTTTCTCCCAATGAGGAAGGATCATTGTTAAATAATCATCAGGTTACAAGATCACCAACATATAATGCCATGTTATGTGTTTGTATATGTAACAAAGAGTATCATACATGTATTTATTTCAGTGTGTGACTTTATTCATCTATGAAGCGTATATTGTAAGAGCTACAAGACACCAAGTTATTATCTTAGGTGGATGGTAGTCAAGTGACTAGAGCTACAGAAGAGGATGTGAGAGAGAGAAGTGTCTGAATTGTGAAATTAAGAGAGAAATTTTGGTAAAACTCAACCAGTGCAACCCCAGGTTTCCTCTCAAACATAATATCCAAATCCTGTACCCAGAGGGAAAAGCCAGGGTGGAGCAGGGTGGGGCTGACAGCTGTTCAGTGACGCAATACATTGAGCGTGACACGCTACATCAAACGGCTGCTCGGCCCAGCAGCTCGGCCGCCCGGCCCTGCAGCTTGGCCTCGGCCCTGCAGCTTGGCTGCTCGGCCCTGCAGTTCGGCCGCTTGCCCGCTCGGCCTCTCGGCCCTGCAGCTCAGCCTTGGCCCTGCAGCTCGGCCGCTTGGCCTCTCGGCCCTGCAGCTCGGCCGCTTGGCCTTGGCATTGCAGCTCGGCCTGTCGGCCCTGCAGCTCGGCCACTTGGCCCTGCAGCTCGGCCGCTCGGCCTCGGCCCTGCAGCTCGGCTGCTCAGCCCTGCAGTTCGGCCGCTTGGCCCTGCAGCTCGGCCGCTCGGCCCTGCAGCTCGGCCGCTCGGCCACTCGGGCCCTTGGCTCTGCAGCTCTGCAGAAGAGAAATTTCACTGTGAGCTGGTTGAATTTGTTGCTCTTTGAGATCCTCAGTAATTATTTTCAAGGATGGTAGGAATCCTTATGACATAACCCCCCCTACACTGCGATAAAATTTGAGAAAAATTATGTAATAAAAAGGAAACATTAACATTTTGAAACAATAAATGGTTAATAGCTATGCAACTTGCATTTTTGTGCAATCAAAATGTTACAATTGTTGGTGTTCAAGAGAAAATACTTTAAAAAATGCCAATTCATTCTAAATGCTATTGCAAGCCAGAATAAACAGCATTTGCTATGCAGTTATATAGGCAATAGTTGGAATTACACAAGTAACCAAGGTTTTATTATTAACATGTATTTTTTCTCATTTCTTTAGACTCACAGTATTTGTAGTAAACCCCTCTGTAAATAATTGCATTCTGTGTTTTATGAACTGAAAGTACAAGTCCCGAGGATGAGCTTGGGCATTTACTGAGGGCTTCAGTACGACCCCATTGCCCCATCTGCCCCCACCCCAAGCCTTAGGGGTGGAGGAAATTCACCTGGCATGAATAAGAGCAAGCAGAAGACTTTGAAAGCAGGAACAGCACAGGGCATCAACCACACATGAAAGCCCCAGGCAAACCTCTTTCTTCCAAGTGCTGTCTCTAGCAGAAGACATGTAGAGCTACAGTTTGGGGCTTCACCTCACAAGAGAGGAGCCTCTGGGAAGCTTTTCAATGGCTGCAACACTGATCTTGGAGTTGTTCTGTGTCAAAGCTGAAACCTGAGGGATTAAGATCCTAGTTGTCCCATCCTAATTTATCAGGGAATTTTTACCTTTGATTACTCTCATGAGTAAGTGGCTCCTTACAGTTACTGGCTGTTTCAAGCAGAGCCTTCAGGACCAGATGGTCTATGCCAAAAGCCTCTGCCAGGGCACAATATCTCCTACTGCCTTTTCACCACTCCTGGCCAACAAACATCTCCAAAAACACCAGGCAAGGAATACCCTTCCTCAGTACAGTCTAACTGATACATAAAGCCAGAACAGCTGAATTAGGCTTTGACATTTGCCTATTTTAAATCTAATAAATGATATTTACTATACCAATGAATCTGAAACAGAACACCACATACTTTACTTAATCATAAGTAACAGTACATAAACCTCATACCAGCTGCTTTTTGCTTTGTGTAGATTATGGCAGAGGTACTCTTCAGTCTGTATCATAGAAGTAAAGCATTTTACTGTTCCTGGAAAACGGTTTAGATTTTTTTGCCTCAACTGTTCTCCTTTCCCTTTCCAAAGCCCTCGCTTCCCCCCAGGTGCAAACTTCCTCTGCTTTGAAACTTTCCACCTACGGACTGGACTAGATGCAATTATTTCCTGAAATATTTAATCCAGCAGTGTTAACTTTGGCCAGTTGAAGTAAATATAAGTGAGTGAGGATGAAATAGTAAAAATTTAACTCTGGTCCCTGAAGCCAAATGCCCACTGCCATGCCAGCAGGCAGGAGACAGAGACACAGAAGCCTGTGATGACAAAGACACATCACACACTGGACAACCAGCCCCTAGCCAGAGATGACTGGCTTCCTATCAGATCTGGTAAGTTCTTGGTGGGGTATTTACTTCTGTGACATTTTTGTATGCTAGCAGTGTTTCAAATAAAACAAAATCAGTATCTCAGTACAAAACAACAAGGCTCCTATTCATTAAAAGCATCTTGGAAGTGGTTCTGCCCACCATTTTGAGGTATTACAGATGTTTGCACTTCATATGCTCTGCCATCCATCTTTTTCATATTTTTATTGATACGTTAGTGTTTCCTAAATGTTTTCATTTACTGGAAAATATTTGCTTACCTTCAAACATCATTTGCTTTGCCTACCTGCTGAAAAGAGCGTTTTGTTAAATATATCACTAATTATTTAGTGCAAGAGCTGGCAGGCAGAGGTTTTGAAAGGCGGGGAACAGGACTGGATGTTGGCAGCTGTGGCATCTTGACATGGATGTTTGTGGGAGCCTACAGCATTTATATTCAGGCTATGGCTGAGTCTTGAACCCTCACACATCAGTGAGGCACCTCCAATTAGGACAAAGCCTCTTTGAGAAAGAGTGCTCAGCCTAACCTCTCATCCAGGAAAGGCTGTCAATTTTGTGTTCATTCACGGCATATTCACTATGTCCTGCTGCAAAGGCTGCTGCAGAGTAAACCTAAGTGCAGTGCTGGTTGTGTATTTTCAGATCTGTAATCATTCAGAAAAAAAATCGGAAAAAAAATCAAAGTGGGATGCCTGTTCTGAAAGCTCCCAAGAGATTAAGATGACCACGCTGCTTGAGACAGGCAGGTCAGGGGCAAGAGTTCAGAACTGATGATGGTAATAGAGGTAATAATAGTAACTGATGACGGTAAAGAACTAGAAACGACACTTTCCTCCTACAGCACATCTTGACCAGAAGGACACTTCTGTCCCCAAACCTTTCCCTGCTGTTCCCTCCTCTCCATCCAGGTAGAAAACCGTGGATTTCCAAGGGCTGCCATAGTGATAGGAATCTGAGTGGAAAAATGTGCTATAAGCAACACCAGTCTGGTTTTTTTCCCCATTTCAGTATTCTTTTTAAAATTTTTAGCTGCTGTTGGTGATTTCAGGAAGCTTTACCACAAAACTTGAGTTGAGGGCTCACTGCCCACTATTCAAGGGCCTGCACAGCAGCTGCTCTCTCAGATAAGATAGAAAAGGTCTGGGTACAGAGGGCCTGGTCACTACTGTGGGCAGACGTGAGCTGCAGGTAGCCTGGCCACTGTCCAGATAGCAAAGTAAGACCTCCCTCCCCAAAACCACTCTCACATGTTTTAGCCCTGGAGTGTGGAATGACCTTCAGCTTGCTACTCTGTTGACTAATTATCGAGAAGGGGAGGGAAATGTAATGGTTTCCATAGCTAAAGGCTGCATTTCCTTGAGTCGGATGTAGGGAAATCACAGGAGGATGTACACTTCACACCAGGGCAAGCAGAGGGAACGTGCCTATCTGCAAATCCCTTGAACAAATGAGACAGTTCTAGAGAATGAAAGACATATTCCCGGAACAGCCTGATGTTGCTACAAGCTTAAAAAGATGTTGTTCTACCTCTGCAGGTACAGTACCGGGGGCTCTTTCAAATTATCGCTGTCCTGGGGATTGGTGGAACATTCCAAATTTGCTTTCAAATTTCTACAATCACCTACATGTCTCAGGTAGGCAAAGATGCACATGGCACACTGGTTAATGGTGGCACTGAGTCTACATTCCTGCTTGAGGCTGCTCCTCTCTGGCAGTCAGCAAGGGTTTAATCACAGTATTCTCCTCTCACAATTCTTTCCCATTACTATGCTATCATGTAAAGCAGAACATGTAAAAGTGTTGAAAACAGAAGAAAAGAGAGAGACCTGCAAGCTGTTGTTTATAGAACTGTTCCTCTGAAGATGCACACTGACTAGGGTGGCATCTGTCTTCCCTATAAACCTACAGCACATGTGCCTACTTCAGTAGTCTCATTTGACGCTATTCTTCACTGCAAGTCCATGCCTAAGTTCCTCAGATTTCAAGTGCAAAAAAACCAAAGAATGAACTCCTTTTAATGGCAAAATGAACACACCATACTCTATTATACTATGTCTATTAGCTAATGCACTCTTTTAGAGTCTTTATGAAATAGCGACTTTAGCTGAAGCAACAAAATTATGTTCTAAATGTAATAAAATACATGCACTGGAGTCACAGTTATTGTTAATGAAAATTCTTTTTTCTGCCTCAGCATGTTAAGGCTTTCATTAATGAAACTTCGCTGGAGCGATACGGCTACCCCATCCATCAGGACAACCTCTTGTTCCTATGGTCTATCACCGTGTCCATCTTTGGTATAGGAGGTCTCTTGGGCTCTTCAGGAAGTAGATACCTGACTGTCAAGTATGGCAAGTACGTACGGTTAAAGACAGTTTGCCAACCGAATCTTAGGTTAAGGAAATGACAGTTGAGGCTTTAAATGTGAGACAGACTTTTAGGCTTAGTCATGGCTGTAATACAGCCAGCTTGGCAGTGCTGTCAAGAGATTTTGCTGCTTCTTGCCCTTGTCCTGTGGCACAGTCTAATCAACTGTGCTGCCAGCCTGTCACACCAGATGCAGTGACTCAGGTTGGGTTAGTCTAAGGAGGAAAGGCAGCCCCCCCCGGCTGAAGACAGAATGGATTACTTGGAGGTGCTACTCAAAATGTATCATCAGCACTGAGATGCTCCTAAGTGCTACACCGATGTGTTTCATTATGGATTTTCAAGTGCAGAAAAGCTTTAAGACTTTTCTTCGCTACAAAACCCAGAAGTGTTCCCAAACTCACAGGTCTAGCCATGTGCCAAGGCACACTGCGAGTCCAGAGTATCCAGTGCCAAGAGTGTGGAAGGGCTCATTTTGCCCTGGACCACATAGGTATAATTTCACAAAGCGAGCAAGACAATTTCACCCAAGACATCCTACATGCCAGGAGCTTAAGTGCCATTTCCCTTCTGATTTACAAAAATGTTTTTTACTTTCTTGCACTTACAGAAAGAAATGTCTCCTTTGCAACAATCTGCTCATGGTAGCGGCAGCATCCATCATGGGATGCAGTAAAATAGCCCAGTCCTTTGAGATGATTCTAATTGGACGCTTCATGTGTGGAATAAGTGCAGGTAAGTGATTTCTCCCACAGGTCAGCAGGCTCTCCCAAAATTTTCCATCTTTATTCAAAGTAAATAATAATCCTCCGCTAAGAAAATAAAATATTAAAGTCAGTCATCCCTTGTCAAAAGATCTTCTATAACACCCAGCAATAAAGAGCATCATTACTACTAATTTTGCTGATACCAAATGAAATTCAGCTTTGCCAAATCATAAATATTCAGAGCTGTCAGGAATGTTTTGATACAACATGAAACAGGTTTTTTTTCTGATGGAAAAATATGTATAATATTATCTTAATTTTGGTTAACCGTACTGGAAATTATATGTTATATGGTTTAAAGCTAGTATTCTCATAAGGCTCCAGAGAAGCAGGCTGTTCAAGGCCATGGCCATTTAATTTTGACTAATTTTCAGGAATGTTTGACGTATTTCAGGAATGTTCTACAAGGGCATTCAACCTGCTTCAAAGCAGTAAGTCCTTGGGATTAGTACAAAGAGCTGGACATAGTCAAGCAAAATCACTCCTGGCAGGTAGACCACATGCAGCAAAAACATCCTGTGCTGGTATCAATATGCCTTGTATTTGTCTTCTACACAAGAAGTTGCTTTCCCATTCAGTTTGAATATTCACAGGGACGCCTATTTTAACTTATTTCATTAGAAATTAATGTCTATTCTTCAGGTAACCAGATTTTGTACATTGCTTCTCTGACATACAGTTGTATTGACGAATTACAGTTGTATTTTGAGCACTACTCACCCACAGGGGCCCTGCTATGGTCTAGAACCTGTACCATGCCTCATGCAAAGACCTAATTTTTGTTAAAGAGATTGCATATCTACATTGCTTTGCTATCACAGAAAGCCAGGAGAAGAACATGTTGCTTTCAAAACAGATAAAAGGGGCCGTGACCACCATATCAAAAAAAATCTCTTGTTCCCAGACTAGTTTTCAGCATGTCTGAGTTATTAAGCACTTCACATATAGCTGGAAACATCAACTCTGCCTGAAATAATAAAAAATATTGCTGGACAGTGGAAAAGAAATACTTGTGTCTCCCCCTAAATCATGGACAAATCAGCACTGAATATAGCACTGCATATTTTAATCTGCTATGGATCTACCGCACAGGTCTTCTATAGCATTATGTCAGAAAAGGTTGAGATTATGTGGGTTAACTACAAGCATATTAAATATTACTACAGGGTGTTTAGTTATTCAGCGCTTGCATACTCTGTGTCCCTTAAGATATGCTAAGGCTCAAAAGAGATACTATGATGAGGCTACACCTATATCCCAAAGGGAAAACTGTACATTTCTTAAGATCGGGAAAGTGCACTATGAAAAGAGGACCAAACACTGTTGTAGAAAGGGTTAGAAAATCTAGTACTGAAGAATCTCATATGTGGATTGAGGTATGAGAAACAAGTCGGTGTACGAGGCGGTTATATTCTGTAATGCTTAATTATTTACATGCAATTTTATTTCCAATGGTTATGAATGCCTTCTTTCTTCTCTCCCATAATTCTCTCCTCACCCCAAGGTCTTTGTGTTCCTCTACATCATCAATACGTTGGAGAAATTTCCCCTAGGAAGCTACTTGGATTTGCAAACTCTACCTCCTCTTTCTTTTGGTCACTGGGAAAAGCCGTAGGGCAAATTTCAGGACAAAGGTATAATACAATTGATTTCCCACCCAATACATTTCTGGCCCCCTCTACATTTTGCTTCTTCCTCTGCTTTTCCATCCATTCCTTTCTTTCCTCTAAACCAAGGCAATGAACTTTTATTCTACACACATGTTTTATCCCTGCCAGGGAGCTGCTGGGCAGCCAGTCCCTGTGGCCCATGCTGATGGCCTCCTGTGGACTTCCAGCACTGGTCCAGCTGGTCACTCTGCCCTTCTTCCCTGAGTCCCCACCATATCTCCTCATGCATAAAGGAGACCAGGAAGGCTGCAAAAGAGGTAATTGAAGGCTCCAGGTTCCTGTTCCTCACTTGACTTTCACTTGTTTTGCGATGTTTGCTCTCCCCATATGGAAAAAAAATAAAGAGGACAAAGTTTCTCCCCGCTCATTTCCAAGATGACACTGTGAATACCTAAGTATATTTCTGCTGTAGTCCCCACGTAGAACATGAAACTACTTCTCTCTACAGTTCTGTATTACAAAACCTTTCGCATTCAGCTGACACCACCTGCGCTGTCAGTCTGATGATAAACGATAAATGGCTGTTTGCACTGCAGGGCTCCACAGGGCACCCCTTAGCTCTGGTTGTTGGCTGTGTACCCTGCTCACACCCTGAGAGAAGGAGGAAGGGAGAAAAGTAGGACCCGTGGGCAGGGAAGGAGTCATTGTGCACGCCACTAGGCCCCTCTGTCAGAGCAGGTCCCTCTGTGCCGGAGGGGACCAGGGCTCTGGAACACCCTATAGGACATCTCTGCCTCACACCACAGCCCCATCCCATGCATGCTGTGCTGCCAGACACGTGCATCACCTACTCAACCAAATCTTTAGGCAACAAACAACAGGGACAAATTAACATTGCAGGTCTCACTCTCCTTGTCCTCCACAGCCATAAGGCAGCTTTGGGGTGAAGGCCATCACCAAGCAGAGATTGATGACATCATGAAAGAGAAGGCAACAATGAAAAACACCAAGATCTTGAGTGTCCTGGAGCTAATAAAAGAACAAGACTCCCGTTGGCAGCTGTACATGATAGTTATTCTGACCGCCACAGTTCAGCTATGTGGCATCAATGCAGTTGAGTGTATTTCCCCCTTAAGCCTCAAACCACTTATTGACAACCTTAAAGGAGACATCATGGCTCCCAGGAGTTCTCTCCATTTTTCTCAGGCTTCTCAGGCCACAACTTGCTGTCTGCCAGTCCTCCTACAGGGCAGCAGCAGCAGTCTGCAAAGATCAGCCGGGCTCTTCACGTGACATCCTTTTGCCCAGCTCTTGGTCCTTGCTGGAGTTACCTTCCTTGGTAGTCAGGCTTATTTAACAGGCATTTTTGGAAGCTGTTACAAGGCCCCAGAACCCACTCTTACAAATGAGCTCACCCTATATTGGCAAAATCTGCAGCGTAGTTTTATGCTACTGCTCCCTTCCACTGCTACTATTTGCCCACCGGCTCTTATCATCCCAAGATATTGGGATGGCAGTATGCTCACTGTACCTTTCAAGCTAATCAATGAGCATGCTCGCTGTCCTGGCAGCTTCCACAGTCTTCCCCCTCTTCCTCACAGCAGCATTTTTCTGGGATCGTTTTAAAGCCACATCTTTGCAATTGCCTGCATGATTCTTCTACCTCTAACATCATGATGCAGCAACGTCTGTAAAAGAAATACACGGCTGAGTCTAACACAGCTTAAACTGGAATCTTTACCATCTCAGCATATCTCCAAACAGTAACAGAGATACTTGAAAAGATGCTTGTTTCACCCCCTCATGACTCCATAACCCATGCTCTTCTTTCTTGAGAATATTCTACAATCATATTTTTGGATGGGCTCCGGAAGTGACAATATACCTGGCTGCTTCTGAAAGCACCTAAATCAGGACTCTGCAAACTTAATTACATTGCAGCAGCTGGAGGTCCTTTTATCCCAGCATTTTATCTTTTACCAAATTATTTAATTAATAACATTTTATAACGTTTTTGTCTGCCAATAAAGTGAATACTACCAAAAAGAGTGCAGAATTCCAGCTCACTCCAAAGCTGAGCTGCATGCTCCTTGGTTAGCAGCTCCTATCCAGGGCAGTGTCACACAGGTATGGGTAAGAAATCAATTATCTTCTTCTCACTGTTTAATGGGTTTTTTTCCAGATTTATTTTTATACTTTTGAAGTCCTCCAGGCAGCTGGCTTTGACGAAAGAATGATCTCCTATATGACCCTCTGTGTTGGACTCTCTGAACTCATAGCTACTGTAGTCTGTGTAAGTCACATTACTACGGGAATGGGTCACAGTTTGCTCTTCTGGCACCGATACCAGTGTGATTTCTGTCCTTCAGAGCTCCATCATTGAGCGACTGGGCAGGAAAGTGCTCCTAAGAGGAGGCTATTGGATCATGGGTTCACTGCTAGCTGGTATCACCGTGACTCTCTCCCTTCAGGTAAGGAAACTCTTCTCATGGCAGATCTTTCCATTATCCATTTTATTTCTAACCTCTGCTCACAGGCAGGATCATGCTACTGAGAAAGGAAAGTGAGGCTTAGAAGTGCCAAAATAACTTCTGTGTTAACAGCTTACCTTCTGGGAGGGGAATATCCTGAAGCTCAAGCTTGTCTATACGTAGGATTAAACCCTTTCTCAGCAAGTACTCTCTTGTACTCCTGCCTTCCTTTCAGCATAATCCCATGAGCTCGGCAAGGAGCACAGAAAACACTGAGACACTAGCACTGATTCCTGATTTCATCAGACTGCAGGATGAAACACTGGCCAGCCTAGATCAAAAGATGGTCCTAGGAAAATGGCCCATTCTATTCATGCGGTTTTTAACAAGTAACAATAAAAAGCCAGACTCTTTGCATCAGTTAAGTTGAAATTTAACTTTGCTGCCAAAGATACTGGGAACGCACGTATCTGTTCGCAGACTGGAGACCAGTTCACCTCTATAACACTGTCTCATTGCTGTAGCTTCTTCAGAAGCAAGTCTCCTGGGTTACCAGTATTCATCCAAGAGCTACTCTATAGGTACTACTGTAAAATTAGCCTTGAAGCAAGGTGGCAGCAGACTTCCAGTTTTGCTTCATTCATGAAGGATCTCAAACATAGGAGACAGAAATCTTTTTCCCTAAAGCATCGAGTCTCGTATCTTCTTGACTAAGATCCAGGAAAGCTCCTTCTCAGTACCAGTTATTGAACCTATCACTTAACAAAAGTGAAGAAAGATACGATTTGGCTTTCCCATATCTCTAAGGGTTGGGGGAAGCACCGTGGGGTCAAGAAGAAAGGAGGACAGGGTGGAAAAGTGCTGTTCAGACTTCCTTTGATTGAAGTCTTCCCAGCTTGACAGCTGCTAGCAAACCTGCTTCTCTGCTCACCTAACAAAAACCTCACTGTTCCATCCACAGGAAAAAGCACGTACATTTCTCTGCCAGTTCCCCCATGCTGTATATTTTCTCTTGAGGTGACAGCGTTGGAAAACAAGCAGCATTTCTCACCTATGGTTGTCAACAGATTTCACCCAGAAGTTTGTTATGTTTTTTTTTTTTTTCCCAGGACTGGTATTTCTGGATGCCATACCGCAGCCTTTGTCTCATTATCTTGTTTGCAGTTGTCTTTGGAGTTGGGCCAGGTGAGTACTTCATTCAAAAGAAATAAAGGAATCGAGTCATGTGAGCTTATTGATACAGCTAGGAAAATATTGCATAAATTGCCTAACATTTAGCATAAGTAAATTCATTTAACTTACTCTTGTAGTCATTTAAACATTGTGGGTCCAATCATTGGCCAGAAACTTCAATGCCATCAGGTTTGGGCTTTGCTAACAAGAGGAAAGGAAGAGAGCAAAAAGTACTCACTGGAAAAATACAGCAAAAAGAGAGCAAAAGCAGATGGGTAAAAGATTTTTTTTTAAAATACTAAGAAAAAAGAAAGCAAAAGAAAAGCAGGAGTTCTTTTAAATTCAGTGTTGTATAATGTTACATGTTATCCCACATAGATAGCAGTGCAGAAGACCGACTTTGGAGTAATTCTTTTCCTAGCATATACTACCTGCTCCTTTTAAAATTTTTTTTTAAAGCCTATTAATTTTTAAAATATTTGCCTTCCCATATGGCAGGGCTGAATTATTTTCCTAACTCAAAGCTGTTGAAGCCCCGTGACTTCAAAACATAACTGAAATGCCGAGGAAGTGAAGCCGGGAAGATCACTCATTGGTGATCTAGCAGTATCACGCTGGGAATTTTTGTTAGCAATAATAATTGTTATTCCACCCTTACACAGTTTCTTTCATGAGATGTCAGACTTTCTCACTACTTAATTCTTGAATCTCCCCAATAAATGTATTTGAATAATTTACCAGTTTAATAAGCTGATGTCTAGCAGTTTATAAGATGCCACAAACATTTTCTTTTCTAAAAAACAGTGACATACTCAAGTCTTCTGAATGCTAGTCTGTGATAGGAGGATCTATTTGCTGACTGTGTAATGGTGACGCTCAATCCAAATGTTCGAATCAAACACATCAACAAGGGCTAGTTCTTCTTCTTCTTTTCTTTCAGCTGGTGCCACAGTTTCCATTAGGATTGAAATTTTCAAGCTCTCATGCAGACCAGCCGCCTTTGTGATCAGCGCAGTTCTCAGCTGGCTGGGCGTCTTTGTGATCGGAATGACTTTCCCATTCATTGTGGTGAGTGACTTTCCCTGGGACACTTCCCCAGGGTACTAAGCTCGAGTCAGCCGTGGGAGCAGGAAGAAGAGCAGCGGGAGATGACAATGCCATGTCAGTCTAGAGTGGCCTTGGCACCCGCTCTCCCAAGTCCACTTTTGCAGCTGAAGGGCCCTGATTTGCCCGAGATACTTATTCAGACTGAAATATTTGTCAAAGGTCAAAATGCAAAGAACTCCTTATCAAATTTAAAGTACTTTGGGACCCAAATACAAAAACTGTGCCAAGAAAGTGACAAAAGAAAAGATACGCTCATCTTGCTCTCTTTCTCGCTTTGCTCTTCCCTGCAGGAAAGACTCAAGCACTTCTGCTTCCTCATCTTCATGGGGGTACTTTTCACTTCAGGGATAATTATCCACCTGTTCCTTCCAGAAACAAAAGGGAAATCAATCGTGGAAATCACGGAAGAATTCAGTAAGCTAAACTTTAAAAAGAAGCATGTTCCAGGAACTCCAAATCATGTCACCGAGGATTATACCTTCTGCACCAGGCTTTGACCCGCCGTTAGGGGGAGTCAGGCTTTCTTAAAAGGAAAGAAAAAAAGACATTAGTCTTTTTCTGACTAGCAAGTCAGTCCAAATGGACTGTCAGCTTTCATATCTGTCACTTACAAGGTTCCCATTTTGCCAAACCAGCACCTTTCCCAGGCACTCCACTCTGGGCAGCTTAGAAAAGGGATGATGGCTGATATTAACTGGATAGACTCATGTGAATCATGAGCATTTTGGCTCACTTGCTGATATGTAAATCTCTTCTATAACAGAGCAACTAATACAAACTGAAACTATATGTAGAATTTATAAACACTCTGCTGACAACAGAGAAAAGGGAACACCTGTGATCCTCTCTCTCTCTCTCTGTGATTTCTGAGTGTGTTTTTACAACCCTGAAACAAGAATAGTGAAGTTCTTGGCTTGCTATCTCTGCCTAGTGTTCAATCCATAACAGATTAAAGAAAAAAGTGGAATAGGAGAGAAATTCGTTCTTTCTCTAGACTCGACCGAATAATCAAACCTTGCTGGGTTCCCATGCGTAACGCCATGTTGTCCTTCTGTTGTATCTAGTTCGACAGACTTCAGCCCTTTTGGATTGAAGTTTTTCCATGTCCGCAGCCCTCCTTGGTTTGACTTAAATGTAATTTTTTGCTAAAAAATTCCGCCATTTGAGTCTAAGCTCAGACTTCTTCGTGATAAAGTATGGGGAAACAATTCATATACAACTCATTCTCAAGGAACAGTGTCTTTCAGTGGCAATAGAGCTAAAGGACTCATGGGTGGAATCCAGACACCATAAAACACAAGCACCTAGAGTACTTTTAGATACTCTGTGCTATCTTGCCCATCACCATCATCATCTCGAGTCTGTAGCTACTTTTCCAGGATCAGAGTTCCCTCAGACATCTCATGGGCTATGAATCCCACTGCAACTTAGCTGCTACTTTCCTTTGTGTGACTTTTGGCTGCCTGGACCCAGTTTACCCCAGAAGAACCGCCCCAGACTGGAACTCCTGGCTGTAACAGAATACCTGTTGCTTTACAGTTTCTCCTAAAATCATCTGTACAGTACCTCGCTGTATGTACAGCACACTGTGAGCAAAAGCTCGGTCATGTCCTCCAGCTCTTGGATACATGCAGGGCTCCTGCCTAGAGTGTATTTCTCTGTCATGACTAAGAAGCGATCACATATCTTTGTATGTCAGGGATGTGTAATCAGTACAGCCTCTTCAGTTACTGTTCACTGCAAGTGAACAATACCGATACCGATTGACAGCTGTAGAGAGGACTGTAAATATTTTACGCCTTGAATATTTTGTCAGACTCATTTACAGTAAAAGTGGGAAATGTAATTCTAACATAAGGAACTTCTAAGGCATTCATTTAAGCATTTCCAACAACAATTTATGGTTTAATTTACAGTCTCTCATAGGAGTTTTGCCAATTTTTACAAGCATGTAGCGTGCACAAAGATAAGGAAACAAAGTGAGACAATATGTTAAAACGTATCCTATGCAAGTTTTCTAACTTCCAGATTTAGTGTGATATACCATTCCCAGTGATCTAGGTTGTAGGAATGGACGCAATATAGTTTTCTACACTGATCTATAATCAACACCTGTGCTTGAGTTCGCATACTGCAGGCTTTCGAACTGTGAATGATCTTCAAGGCAATCTGATACTGAGTTCCTAATTCTTCTTCCTGCTATACATAGTTAAAGGTAAAAAGAGTTTGTGAGCCTTATAGGATGGTGTGATCTTGTAAAGTACCACAGGGATTAATTTCACCAGAAACTTTTTTTGAAATACGCAAACTCACGGGACTTTTCTTTTCTCTAGAAAGTGTCTCATTTTCTGCATGTTTCCCTCTATTAATGAGAGGCTCACGCAGTCCTAGTAGCAAAGCAACACTATTAGCAAGAACATGAAAAAAGCTAAGGCTCGCAGTGGAGCACAGTATATAAAAAATCTAAACTCTAGACTTGCACAGTAAAATAAGTGTTTTTATCTCTGATATTGCTTTGACTGGCACGGTTACTTCAACTCAAATAAGGCTATTCAAAATATGCATTCAATTGTTCATCTTAAGTGCTGCTTATTTTTATTTGGAAACGTGAAACATAATAAAAATGGCAGATTGCCTTGTAATAAACCTCCTGGCCTCCACAAATGTTTCTTTCCCTTTCTCTAGTGAGCTACTTGTCTGATCTCAGTTATTCATTAGATGTTATTAGGAAAGCTTCCCCATAAGATCCTCACCAGGAAGCGAGCGGATGCCCTGTGGAACGTTAATGTGACAACGAAGCGGAACGGCTATTTGGAGCACAGGTCAACCTTCGCCTGTGCTCAGTGGAGCAAGAGCTGTATTCTGGTAACAGTCTGATCAAGGGACGACACAGCAAAAAGGTATGGTTCAAATACACACGGGAGGTGACAGAGACAAAGAGGACAGTCATTCAGAAGTTTCAGGAACACTACGTATACATTTTCTTCCAGAGATGACAGCTGATAGGTAAGATATGTCTCAAACACTGACTCCAGCTGAGGCAGATATAAACACTTAAAAACTGGATCAGTGAACTGCTGTCAGCTAGGCACAAAAAACAGGTCTGATCTAGTTGGCGTGTATTAAGGAAGGCTTAGCACAGCTTGGCATAGGTGTGTCACCCGTGACTGCAAGACAAATGACTAAATGACCTGAGATTTACTGTCCTGATCACAATTATGACTAAAGCATATATGTAACATATCTGCTACCTAGTTGTTAGCACTAATTATGAAACTGCATATCTAATAAAGGGGGCCTCAGCACGGTGTTAAGTAATAAGAGCACAGAAGCAGTACTGTAACTAATCAACATAAATGCAAAAGACATTACACATTAAGGGCATTAAGGGGAGGAAGGCTCTTAACCTACCAAAAGTAGGAATCCTAAATTAAGGTACAAGAGCAAGGAGTAAAAGTTACAATATGACTTTACAGAAAAGGAAATTAATTCTTAGCATCTCCCACGCTGTCGCCCGCTTGCCGACAGCATCTCCCACGCTGGTGCCTGCTTGCTGACGGCATCTCCCCTGCCAGCCCCTGCTTGCCAGTGGCATTTTGCACGGCGGCCCCAGGTTGCCAGTGGCAATTCTCCTGCCCCCTTCATACTCCATCTCCCCATCCTCCTCCTCGCTGCGCTCCATTGCTCTCTCTCTCAACACCCTTGTGCGTTTCCCTGTCTCTTTCTTGTTCCCAATATCCTTTTCTCTGGCTCTGTCCCGTACCTCTTCTCTACCTCCCTCTATCCTTTCTTCCTCCTGCTTTCCTCTCCCCTCTTTTCCCTCTGTTCAGCTGCCTTTGAGCATTGAGCCTTGCAGCCAACTCACTGCCAGAGTTTCTGATGCACATGAAGCAATGACCTTTTTCTGCCTCCTTTGCACCTCTGGATGTGTTTTCAGCTGCCAGACTGGTTGGGTCCAGGGCAGGAGATGATGTGCTGTGGGGCTGGGGTGATGGCCCCGTTCCCAATCAGCTTCAGCTGCAGGCTGGGGCAGTCAAGGTGGGACCCATGAGGTGAGGATGGGGCTGGGCCAAGGGTTTAAGAAGGGCTGCAGGCAGGGGGTGGGCTGAGGGGTTCTACATGGGGGCGGCGGCAGCGGCCGGCCAGCCAGCCAGCCAGCCAGCCGGCCGGCCGGCCGGCCGGCTGGCTGTGGGAGCTGGCTGGCTGTGGGAGCTGGCTGGCTGTGGGAGCTGGCTGGCTGGCTGGCTGTGGGAGCTGGCTGGCTGGCTGGCTGGCTGTGGGAGCTGGCTGGCTGGCTGGCTGTGGGAGCTGGCTGGCTGGCTGTGGGAGCTGGCTGGCTGGCTGGCTGTGGGAGCTGGCTGGCTGGCTGTGGGAGCTGGCTGGCTGGCTGGCTGTGGGAGCTGGCTGGCTGGCTGTGGGGGCTGGCTGGCTGGCTGTGGGGGCTGGCTGGCTGGCTGTGGGGGCTGGCTGGCTGGCTGTGGGAGCTGGCTGGCTGGCTGGCTGTGGGAGCTGGCTGGCTGGCTGGCTGGCTGGCTGGCTGGCTGTGGGAGCTGGCTGGCTGGCTGGCTGGCTGACTGTGGGAGCTGGCTGGCTGGCTGGCTGGCTGACTGTGGGAGCTGGCTGGCTGGCTGGCTGTAGGAGCTGGCTGGCTGGCTGGCTGGCTGTGGGAGCTGGCTGGCTGGCTGGCTGTGGGAGCTGGCTGGCTGGCTGGCTGGCTGTGGGAGCTGGCTGGCTGGCTGGCTGGCTGTGGGAGCTGGCTGGCTGGCTGTGGGAGCTGGCTGGCTGGCTGGCTGTGGGAGCTGGCTGGCTGGCTGGCTGTGGGAGCTGGCTGGCTGGCTGGCTGTGGGGGCTGGCTGGCTGGCTGTGGGGGCTGGCTGGCTGGCTGGCTGTGGGAGCTGGCTGGCTGGCTGTGGGAGCTGGCTGGCTGGCTGTGGGAGCTAGCTGGCTGGCTGGCTGACTGTGGGAGCTGGCTGGCTGACTGTGGGAGCTGGCTGGCTGGCTGGCTGACTGTGGGAGCTGGCTGGCTGGCTGACTGTGGGAGCTGGCTGGCTGACTGTGGGAGCTGGCTGGCTGGCTGGCTGTGGGAGCTGGCTGGCTGGCTGGCTGTGGGGGCTGGCTGGCTGGCTGTGGGGGCTGGCTGGCTGGCTGTGGGGGCTGGCTGGCTGGCTGTGGGAGCTGGCTGGCTGGCTGGCTGACTGTGGGAGCTGGCTGGCTGGCTGGCTGGCTGACTGTGGGAGCTGGCTGGCTGGCTGGCTGGCTGTGGGAGCTGGCTGGCTGGCTGGCTGTGGGAGCTGGCTGGCTGGCTGGCTGTGGGAGCTGGCTGGCTGGCTGGCTGTGGGAGCTGGCTGGCTGGCTGGCTGGCTGTGGGAGCTGGCTGGCTGGCTGTGGGAGCTGGCTGGCTGGCTGTGGGAGCTAGCTGGCTGGCTGGCTGGCTGTGGGAGCTGGCTGGCTGGCTGGCTGTGGGAGCTGGCTGGCTGGCTGGCTGGCTGTGGGAGCTGGCTGGCTGGCTGGCTGGCTGTGGGAGCTGGCTGGCTGGCTGGCTGTGGGAGCTGGCTGGCTGGCTGGCTGTGGGAGCTGGCTGTGGGAGCTGGCTGGCTGGCTGTGGGAGCTGGCTGGCTGGCTGGCTGGCTGTGGGAGCTGGCTGGCTGGCTGTGGGAGCTGGCTGGCTGGCTGGCTGTGGGAGCTGGCTGGCTGGCTGGCTGTGGGGGCTGGCTGGCTGGCTGGCTGTGGGAGCTGGCTGGGCTGGCTGTGGGAGCTGGCTGGCTGGCTGGCTGTGGGAGCTGGCTGGCTGGCTGTGGGAGCTGGCTGGCTGGCTGGCTGTGGGAGCTGGCTGGCTGGCTGTGGGAGCTGGCTGGCTGGCTGGCTGTGGGAGCTGGCTGGCTGGCTGTGGGAGCTGGCTGGCTGGCTGTGGGGGCTGGCTGGCTGGCTGTGGGAGCTGGCTGGCTGTGGGGGCTGGCTGTGGGGGCTGGCTGGCTGGCTGTGGGGGCTGGCTGTGGGGGCTGGCTGGCTGGCTGTGGGAGCTGGCTGGCTGGCTGGCTGGCTGTGGGGGCTGGCTGGCTGGCTGGCTGTGGGAGCTGGCTGGCTGGCTGGCTGTGGGGGCTGGCTGGCTGGCTGTGGGAGCTGGCTGGCTGGCTGGCTGGCTGTGGGAGCTGGCTGGCTGGCTGTGGGAGCTGGCTGGCTGGCTGTGGGAGCTGGCTGTGGGAGCTGGCTGGCTGGCTGTGGGAGCTGGCTGTGGGGGCTGGCTGGCTGGCTGGCTGGCTGTGGGGGCTGGCTGGCTGGCTGTGGGGGCTGGCTGGCTGGCTGGCTGTGGGGGCTGGCTGGCTGGCTGGCTGTGGGAGCTGGCTGGCTGGCCGGCCGGCTGGCTGCCTGTGGGGGCTGGCTGGCTGTGGGGGCTGGCTGGCTGTGGGGGCTGGCTGGCTGTGGGAGCTGGCTGGCTGTGGGGGCGGGCTGGCTGTGGGAGCTGGCTGGCTGGCTGTGGGGGCTGGCTGTGGGAGCTGGCTGGCTGGCTGGCTGTGGGAGCTGGCTGGCTGTGGGAGCTGGCTGGCTGGCTGGCTGGCTGTGGGAGCTGGCTGGCTGGCTGGCTGTGGGAGCTAGCTGGCTGGCTGGCTGTGGGGGCTGGCTGGCTGGCTGGCTGTGGGGGCTGGCTGGCTGGCTGGCTGTGGGGGCTGGCTGGCTGGCTGGCTGTGGGGGCTGGCTGGCTGGCTGGCTGTGGGAGCTGGCTGGCTGGCTGTGGGAGCTGGCTGGCTGGCTGGCTGTGGGAGCTGGCTGGCTGGCTGGCTGGCTGGCTGTGGGAGCTGGCTGGCTGGCTGTGGGAGCTGGCTGGCTGTGGGAGCTGGCTGTGGGGGCTGGCTGGCTGGCTGGCTGGCTGTGGGGGCTGGCTGGCTGGCTGGCTGTGGGGGCTGTCAGAGCTGGCTGGCTGGCTGGCTGGCTGGCCGGCTGGTTGGCTGTGGGGGCTGGCTGGATGTGGGAGCTGGCTGGCTGTGGGAGCTGGCTGGCTGGCTGGCTGGCTGGCTGGCTGTGGGGGCTGGCTGCCTGGCTGGCTGTGGGAGCTGGCTGGCTGGCTGGCTGTGGGAGCTGGCTGGCTGTGGGAGCTGGCTGGCTGTGGGAGCTGGCTGGCTGGCTGGCTGGCTGTGGGAGCTGGCTGGCTGGCTGGCTGGCTGTGGGAGCTGGCTGGCTGGCTGTGGGGGCTGGCTGGCTGTGGGGGCTGGCTGGCTGTGGGGGCTGGCTGGCTGTGGGGGCTGGCTGTGGGGGCTGGCTGGCTGGCTGTGGGGGCTGGCTGTGGGGGCTGGCTGGCTGGCTGTGGGAGCTGGCTGGCTGGCTGGCTGGCTGTGGGGGCTGGCTGGCTGGCTGGCTGTGGGAGCTGGCTGGCTGGCTGGCTGTGGGGGCTGGCTGGCTGGCTGGCTGTGGGGGCTGTGGGAGCTGGCTGGCTGGCTGTGGGAGCTGGCTGGCTGGCTGTGGGAGCTGGCTGGCTGGCTGTGGGAGCTGGCTGTGGGAGCTGGCTGGCTGGCTGTGGGAGCTGGCTGTGGGGGCTGGCTGGCTGGCTGGCTGGCTGTGGGGGCTGGCTGGCTGGCTGTGGGGGCTGGCTGGCTGGCTGGCTGTGGGAGCTGGCTGGCTGGCCGGCCGGCTGGCTGGCTGTGGGGGCTGGCTGGCTGTGGGGGCTGGCTGGCTGTGGGAGCTGGCTGGCTGTGGGGGCGGGCTGGCTGTGGGAGCTGGCTGGCTGGCTGTGGGGGCTGGCTGTGGGAGCTGGCTGGCTGGCTGGCTGTGGGAGCTGGCTGGCTGTGGGAGCTGGCTGGCTGGCTGGCTGGCTGGCTGTGGGAGCTGGCTGGCTGGCTGGCTGTGGGAGCTAGCTGGCTGGCTGGCTGTGGGGGCTAGCTGGCTGGCTGGCTGTGGGGGCTGGCTGGCTGGCTGGCTGTGGGGGCTGGCTGGCTGGCTGGCTGTGGGGGCTGGCTGGCTGGCTGGCTGTGGGAGCTGGCTGGCTGGCTGTGGGAGCTGGCTGGCTGGCTGGCTGGCTGTGGGAGCTGGCTGGCTGGCTGGCTGGCTGGCTGGCTGTGGGAGCTGGCTGGCTGGCTGGCTGGCTGGCTGGCTGTGGGAGCTGGCTGGCTGGCTGTGGGAGCTGGCTGGCTGGCTGTGGGAGCTCGCTGGCTGGCTGTGGGAGCTGGCTGTGGGGGCTGGCTGGCTGGCTGGCTGTCAGAGCTGGCCGGCTGGCTGGCTGGCCGGCTGGCTGGCTGGCCGGCTGGCTGGCTGTGGGGGCTGGCTGGATGTGGGAGCTGGCTGGCTGTGGGAGCTGGCTGGCTGGCTGGCTGGCTGGCTGTGGGGGCTGGCTGCCTGGCTGGCTGTGGGGGCTGGCTGCCTGGCTGGCTGTGGGAGCTGGCTGGCTGGCTGGCTGGCTGGCTGTGGGAGCTGGCTGGCTGGCTGGCTGTGGGAGCTGGCTGGCTGTGGGAGCTCGCTGGCTGTGGGAGCTGGCTGGCTGGCTGGCTGACTGTGGGAGCTGGCTGGCTGGCTGGCTGGCTGTGGGAGCTGGCTGGCTGGCTGTGGGAGCTGGCTGGCTGGCTGGCTGTGGGAGCTGGCTGGCTGGCTGGCTGTGGGGGCTGGCTGTGGGAGCTGGCTGGCTGGCTGGCTGTGGGAGCTGGCTGGCTGGCTGGCTGTGGGAGCTGGCTGGCTGGCTGTGGGGGCTGGCTGGCTGGCTGGCTGTGGGGGCTGGCTGGCTGGCTGGCTGTGGGGGCTGGCTGGCTGGCTGGCTGTGGGGGCTGGCTGGCTGGCTGGCTGTGGGAGCTGGCTGGCTGGCTGGCTGTGGGAGCTGGCTGGCTGGCTGGCTGTGGGAGCTGGCTGGCTGTGGGAGCTGGCTGGCTGGCTGGCTGTGGGAGCTGGCTGGCTGGCTGTGGGAGCTGGCTGGCTGGCTGGCTGTGGGAGCTGGCTGGCTGGCTGTGGGGGCTGGCTGGCTGGCTGGCTGGCTGTGGGGGCTGGCTGGCTGGCTGGCTGTGGGAGCTGGCTGGCTGGCTGGCTGGCTGTGGGAGCTGGCTGGCTGGCTGGCTGTGGGGGCTGGCTGGCTGGCTGGCTGTGGGGGCTGGCTGGCTGGCTGTGGGGGCTGGCTGGCTGTGGGGGCTGGCTGGCTGTGGGAGCTGGCTGGCTGTGGGAGCTGGCTGGCTGGCTGGCTGTGGGAGCTGGCTGGCTGTGGGAGCTGGCTGGCTGTGGGAGCTGGCTGGCTGTGGGAGCTGGCTGGCTGGCTGGCTGTGGGAGCTGGCTGGCTGGCTGTGGGGGCGGGCTGGCTGGCTGGCTGTGGGGGCTGGCTGTGGGAGCTGGCTGGCTGGCTGTGGGAGCTGGCTGGCTGGCTGTGGGAGCTGGCTGGCTGTGGGAGCTGGCGAGCTGGCTGGCTGGCTGTGGGAGCTGGCTGGCTGGCTGGCTGTGGGAGCTGGCTGGCTGGCTGTGGGAGCTGGCTGGCTGGCTGTGGGAGCTGGCTGGCTGGCTGTGGGAGCTGGTTGGCTGGCTGGCTGTGGGAGCTGGTTGGCTGGCTGGCTGTGGGAGCTGGCTGGCTGGCTGGCTGTGGGAGCTGGCTGGCTGGCTGGCTGTGGGAGCTGGCTGGCTGGCTGGCTGGCTGTGGGAGCTGGCTGGCTGGCTGTGGGAGCTGGTTGGCTGGCTGGCTGGCTGTGGGAGCTGGCTGGCTGGCTGGCTGGCTGTGGGAGCTGGCTGGCTGGCTGTGGGAGCTGGCTGGCTGGCTGGCTGTGGGAGCTGGCTGGCTGGCTGGCTGTGGGAGCTGGCTGGCTGTGGGAGCTGGCGAGCTGGCTGGCTGGCTGTGGGAGCTGGCTGGCTGGCTGGCTGTGGGGGCTGGCTGGCTGGCTGTGGGAGCTGGCTGGCTGGCTGGCTGTGGGAGCTGGCTGGCTGACTGGCTGTGGGAGCTGGCTGGCTGTGGGAGCTGGCTGGCTGGCTGGCTGTGGGAGCTGGCTGGCTGGCTGGCTGGCTGTGGGAGCTGGCTGGCTGGCTGTGGGAGCTGGCTGGCTGGCTGGCTGTGGGAGCTGGCTGGCTGGCGGGCTGGCTGTGGGGGCTGGCTGGCTGGCTGGCTGTGGGAGCTGGCTGGCTGGCTGGCTGTGGGGGCTGGCTGGCTGGCTGTGGGAGCTGGCTGGCTGGCTGTGGGAGCTGGCTGGCTGGCTGTGGGAGCTGGCTGGCTGGCTGGCTGGCTGTGGGAGCTGGCTGGCTGGCTGGCTGGCTGTGGGAGCTGGCTGGCTGGCTGTGGGAGCTGGCTGGCTGTGGGAGCTGGCTGGCTGTGGGAGCTGGCGAGCTGGCTGGCTGGCTGTGGGAGCTGGCTGGCTGGCTGTGGGGGCTGGCTGGCTGGCTGGCTGTGGGAGCTGGCTGGCTGGCTGGCTGTGGGGGCTGGCTGGCTGGCTGGCTGTGGGGGCTGGCTGGCTGGCTGTGGGAGCTGGCTGGCTGGCTGGCTGTGGGAGCTGGCTGGCTGGCTGGCTGTGGGAGCTGGCTGGCTGGCGGGCTGTGGGAGCTGGCTGGCTGGCGGGCTGTGGGAGCTGGCTGGCTGGCTGGCTGTGGGAGCTGGCTGGCTGTTCGAGCTGGCAAGCTGGCTGTCTGGCTGGCTGTGGGAGCTGGCTGGCTGGCTGGCTGTGGGAGCTGGCTGGCTGGCTGTGGGAGCTGGCTGGCTGGCTGTGGGAGCTGGCTGGCTGGCTGGCTGGCTGGCTGTGGGGGCTGGCTGGCTGGCTGGCTGTGGGGGCTGGCTGGCTGGCTGGCTGTGGGGGCTGGCTGGCTGTGGGAGCTGGCTGGCTGGCTGTGGGAGCTGGCTGGCTGTGGGAGCTGGCTGGCTGTGGGAGCTGGCTGGCTGGCTGTGGGAGCTGGCTGGCTGTGGGAGCTGGCTGGCTGGCTGGCTGTGGGAGCTGGCTGGCTGGCTGGCTGGCTGTGGGAGCTGGCTGGCTGGCTGTGGGAGCTGGCTGGCTGGCTGGCTGGCTGTGGGAGCTGGCTGGCTGGCTGGCTGTGGGAGCTGGCTGGCTGGCTGGCTGTGGGGGCTGGCTGGCTGGCTGTGGGGGCTGGCTGTGGGAGCTGGCTGGCTGGCTGTGGGAGCTGGCTGGCTGGCTGTGGGAGCTGGCGAGCTGGCTGGCTGGCTGTGGGAGCTGGCGAGCTGGCTGGCTGGCTGTGGGAGCTGGCTGGCTGGCTGGCTGTGGGAGCTGGCTGGCTGGCTGGCTGTGGGAGCTGGTTGGCTGGCTGTGGAAGCTGGCTGGCTGGCTGGCTGTGGGAGCTGGCTGGCTGGCTGGCTGTGGGAGCTGGCTGGCTGGCTGTGGGAGCTGGCTGGCTGGCTGTGGGGGCTGGCTGGCTGGCTGTGGGAGCTGGCTGTGGGAGCTGGCTGGCTGGCTGGCTGTGGGAGCTGGCTGGCTGGCTGTGGGAGCTGGCTGGCTGGCTGGCTGGCTGTGGGAGCTGGCTGGCTGGCTGGCTGTGGGAGCTGGCTGGCTGGCTGGCTGTGGGGGCTGGCTGGCTGGCTGGCTGGCTGTGGGAGCTGGCTGGCTGGCTGGCTGGCTGTGGGAGCTGGCTGGCTGGCTGTGGGAGCTGGCTGGCTGGCTGGCTGGCTGTGGGAGCTGGCTGGCTGGCTGGCTGGCTAGGCTGGCTGTGTCTGCCTGTGGGAGCTGGCTGGCTAGGCTGGGTGTGTCTGCCTGTGGGAGCTGGCTGGCTGGGTGTGTCTGTCTGTGGGAGCTGGCTGCCTAGGTGTGTCTGCCTGTGGGAGCTGGCTGAGGAGTGAAATGAAGGGGCTTCCCCAGGCAGCTGCCTCCAGCAAGAAGTGGCTGTTCCCCACAGCCAGGAAGGATCCCTTTCAGCCATCCCCAACAGAGTGCACCACCAGCATGTGGTGCCGGGGGCTCGGTGCCCCCATTGGCTGCACATGTGAGCCACTGTGTCTCTGGGAAGCCTCTTGGGAGAGGGGCATTGAGGCACCTGGGCGGGTGAGGCAGCTGGCACTGTGGAGGAGGAAGGGGCAGAGGCTGAGAGAGAAGCCTCGGGGTGCTGAAGGTCTCCCGGTGGTGCCAGGAGCTGTGGTGTGTCACGCATCCCTCGTGTGTGTCCAGGCCTCTCTCTGCTGTGCTTCTCTGGGCCTCTGCCTGCCTCCTTGCCTGTACCTGCCTCTGTCTCCCTTTCAGGCTGTTTGGCTCCCCAAAGCTTTTTGCCCTTCTGCTAGCGCTGCCCTCCACACCGTCACCTTCTACATTTCCTTTCTATGCCTCTCCCTTTCCAGCTCCCCACCTGCTATCATTTCACTCTTCCTGCACTGCTGCCTTCTGCATTGCTGGTGCAAATGGCATTTCTAGGTATCTCTCTACACAGTGACCTGTCTCTCTTTTCAGTGACTCCCTCTGCTCTGCACCCTGCCTACTTTTTTCTAGTCAGCTGTCCCTATTTTTCAACTTTTTATGCTCATAATTATTTTCTTTTTGAAACTTTGTTTCTAGGTGTACTTTTATCTTGTTTTCTGTCTCTCTTTTTTTATTTTTTCCTGTTTCCTATATCCTGTTGCTTTTAAAATTTTCATTCTGTCTACTTTTGTCAAGATGTCTCTCCCTGTTTAATTGTTTCCTGGCTGTCCTGTACCCTGTTGCTTTTAAATTCTCTTTCCTTGTCTATTTTTATCCAGTTTGCTGTCCTTATCTTTTAATTTGTTCTAATCTGTCCTGTACCGAATTGCTTTTAAAATTTTCTTTCTATGTCTCCATCTATTTAGGTTTTGCTATTTTTAAATTTTTTCCTCTCTTAGTGTCTTTTGAATTGAAAAAACTTTTGAATTTTTGTTTCTATGTTCACTTTTATGTATTTTTTCTGTCTCTATTATTTACTTTTTTCCTATCTGTACTGTACATTGTGACTTTTAAAATTAGTTTCTGTCTACTTTTACCCGGATGTCTAACCCTATTTTTGTATTATTTCCAGACTTTCCTGTGTCACGTTGATCTTGATTTTTTTTCTATATATACTTTTATCCAGTTCACTGTCTTTATTTTTTATTTCATTCTAGTCTGTGCTGTACCCTGTTGCTTTTTAAATCTTGTTTCTGTGTCTTTTGTTTATTTAGTTTGCTGTCCCTATATTTTATTTTTTCCTCCTTTAATGCCTTTGGTTTTCAATTTTTTTCTATGTCTACTTTTATCTAGTTTTCTATCCCTATTTTTAAATTTTTTCTCCTCTGCCTTGTACCCTTTTGCTTTTTCAATTTTCTTTCTATGTTGACTTTTATTGAGCTGTCTATTCCTGTTTTTTAATTCTGTCTTTCTTGTCACATACCCTGTTGCTTCTTAAATTTTCTTTCTGTCTTTTATTTTTTTTTTCTCTTCTCTCAATTCATCCCGAGGCTTCAGAGGGTCTCCTCAGCATGCTGTTATTTCTGAAGCGTAATTTGTACCCTTCTCACTTTGTAAGAACATCTCCTCCCTCTTCCTCAGAGCAGTCTGTTTGTCCTCTCCTTCATCTCGCTCGCCTCCAGCGGGTCAGTGTCTCCCTCGTGACATCCGTACTCTGTTCAAGTCCCCTCCCGAGTACCTTTGTGCCCTCAAGCCACCTTCTGTCTCTCTGGCCAACTCGGCACTCCTCTGTTTCTGTCACGACGCTTCCTGCGAGCGCCCTTGTGTTCCGTGGCCGTCCTTTAGTTCTGCAGCAGGCTTTGTATCTTTCTTACTCAGAGACAACTCTTCCTCAGGCTTTCATTTTCCTTCAGAGCACTCTTACCTTCCCTCTGCCATGTCGGATGCCTCTGTTTGGTCCCTGATCCCCTGAGGACATCTCTACTCTGTTCAGATCCCCTCCGGAGTACCTCATTGTGTCAGCAATCCTTTGCTTGTCTCTTTGTCCACATTTCCCCCACCCCCTGGAGCCCCCTCGTTCCTGTCATGACGCCTCCGAGACTGTCCTCGTGCCCCACGGCACCCTTTGAGCTCTGCAGCCCTCTTTGTGTGTGTCTTTTATTCAGACAGAACGCCTCATCAGGCTTTTGTTGTGCCCCACAGCTCTCTTACCTTATTCACTGCCATCTAGGATGTCTCCATCCGGTCGCTCATCCCCTGAGGACATCTCTGGGACACCCTCTTGAATTTTGCATTGCGTGCCAGAGCCGCCTTCTGTCTCTCTCTCTCTCACTCTCAGCACCCTTCTGCAGTCCTCATGCCCCACAGCCCTCTGTGGCTCTGTAGTGCAATTTGCACCCTTCTTGCTCCCGAGAACCCTTCCTGATGATATCTTTCGTCTCCGGAACGCTCGTGTTGTCCTCTATGCTAGCTAGGACACCTCTGTTCAGTCCCTGGCCCCCTGAGGACATCTGTAGTCTGTTCAGATCCCCTCTGGACTCTTTCATTGTGTTCTCGAGCCTTCTTTTGTCTGTCCCTCTCAGAACCCCTCTGCTACTGTCACGATGCCTTCCGAGCAGCACACTTTTAGCTCTGTAAAGCCCCCTTTGGACTCACTTTGTTGCAATTGCACATCTCCTAAGATCTCTGTTCCCCAAAAAGAGTGTTCTTGTTATTTTCTGTGCCGTCTAGGATGCCTCCGGAGACCGACCTTATGCTCCACAGCATTTTGGTAGCACTTTACCTCCCTTTTAGGGGTCTCTCTCGTGACCCCTCTGCTGCCACTCACTGTGCCTCCCAAGACCTTCTTTGTGTCCCACAGACCTGTTTTTGCTCTGTAGGGGACTTGGATCTTCTCTTGTTACCTGTGCACCCCATCCTCTGGTTTGTTTGTGACTGGAGCGCTCTGATCCTGTCTGCCATCTAGGGTGCCTCTATTTGGTCCCTGGCCTCCTGAGGCCATATCTACTCTGTTCGCATCCCCTCCAGACTTCCTCCTTGTGTCCCTGAGCTGCCCTTGGTCTCTCTGGCCCATTTGGGACCCCTCTGATGGTGTCACGATGCCTATCGATGCCTTCAAGGTTGGCCTTAGCACACTATTAGCTTTGTAGCGGACCTTGCACCCCTCTTCTTCCCTCAGACTTCCTGAGTCCATATCTGTGACACAGCCCAGCCATTCTGTCCTCTCTTCCCTCTAGCTGTGCCTCTCTTTGTTCCCTGGCCCTCTGATGACATGTTTACTCAGTTCAAATCCCCTCTGGATTTAATTGTCATGTCCCCAATCTTTTTTCTGTCTCTCTGGCTCCCTCAGGACATTTTTCTCCCAGTCACGATGCCTCTTGAGACCTTCCTTGTGCTCCACAGCCATCTTGTAGCAATTTGAGCTGTAGAGCACTCATTTGTTCCTCTGCGCTATCTAGGATTCCTGTGTTCAGTCCCCGGCCACCAGAGACCACCTGTACTCTGTTCAGATGATCACCTGAGTTACTCCTTGTTGTCCCAAGCTGCCTTTTGTCCGTCAGCCCCCCTCAACATCCCTCTCATCACGGTCACGATGCCTCCTGAGACCTTCCTCATTCTCCACAGTACCTTGTAGCACATTATCTCCCTTTCTATCTTTCTTGTTCCGTCAGAGCCTCCCATCTTTCTTTGCTACGCAGTGCTCCTTTATCTTTCTCTCTGCCATTGAGGGTGTCTCTGTTTGGTCCCTCTCTCGCTCAGTAATCTCTAGTTTGCCTAGATGCCCTCCTGAGACACCTCACTGTGTCTCTAAGCCTTCTTTTCTTACCCTGCCCACTCCAGGCCATCGCCTGTTTGGGGCGGGCGCCCGCCTGCCCGGAGCGTTGCCCGTTTGCCCTATGTGGGCCCACAGTGTGAGTATCTATGATGTGTGTGCGCTAATCCCTTTCAGAGTGTGTCAGAGGGTCAGGATTTTGTTCTATTTGGTGTCACGTTGTTCTGTTTTGTGCATTTGTTGAAGATGTGAGTTTTGTGCACGAGGAAGCCGGCTATCTGAGTGGTTTTGGGATAAGGTGGGGTACATGTGTTTTAAGGTCATACCCCCTTTGCCAGGTGTTTTGAACTAATTGTATCTGATTTTCCTAGTGACTCACAAAGGGGTTTGAGGCACACCGATGGCGGGTGCTGTCGCCAAAAGGCAAAGCAGGGTCATAGCAGTCTTCTGTTTCTGGAGGTCCGGCTCAGCCATCTCCTGCATAAATTTGTTATGTAGCAATGGGGATGGTAGCTTTCTTTTGATTTCTTGAAGAACAAGAGGATGATGGAACATGTTATAATGTGCATAGCATGTAAAATATAAGAGCATAATCATTTTCTCTTCCTTTGGCAGTACAGGCACCCAAGGCCAGCCTTCATTCAAGGAACAGCATGAGGATGTCCATGTTGACTGTCAGCAGAGGAAGGAAGTTTCTTTTGGAGGCCGAGGCGATGAAGCAGAGTCCTTGTTTGTTCTGTTTGATTTTCAACATGGGTGCGGGGAGGGCCTGAGACATGCAAAACGTGGTCCCGGACAGGGCAGCTGTCTATTACATCGGAGGCTGCGAGAGATATCATGGACACAGCTGGGCTGGTGTTAGAACCCGGTGCTTGGCTTGAGCGACCTGGCAGAATGTGAGAGACTGAAAGAGTTAATGTCTCAAACATTGTGGTGACTTGAGGTGCTATTTGCATGGCGACGGCAGGTTGGCGAGCATGGGGTGGGGGAGAGCGGGACGTGGAGAGCAAGTCGGAGGACGTGCGGTTCCAGGTTCTGCTGGACCGTATCATGTATGGCCAGAGGTCACACAGGGTTTATCTGAGGAAGTGGCTTGCAACCGTCAGAGACCCCTCGTGACCCCCCCCCTCCCCCAGTGCCTGCGCAGAAGATTGAGAACTTCCTAGAACAAGAACCATGTAAGCCCTGAAGGGGCGTACCTGGAGGTGGGGATTAGCTTATAAAAGACATGCCCCCCCGCCCCCTCTGGGAACCATGCATGCGCCCACCACTGGAGGATTGCCACATCTGTCATTGTCATTGCGGGATCCAAGGGTGGTGATACTTTTTCTTTTTCTTTCCTCCTCTCTTTTCCTTTCCTTTTCTCACTTCTCTCTTCCTCCACTCTTCCAATATATGCAAGTTTGGGATAAATTGTGACGGGTTGCCCGGAAAATAGCTCCATTGCCAAATCGCCTTTGTTCGTTCGTTAAGCTCGCCAGTTTAAGTTTGTCTGTTTGTGGAATTTGCCAGTTAATGAAGTTGCTGGCTAGCCTGTTCCTCTGAGTCACTGTTGTGACTCTACCGACCACGCGGCTCTGCCGAGCAGAGATCGGCCTTTGTCGGTACCAGAAGTGGGATAGACTGTTCCTCTGAGTCATTGTTGTGACTCTGCCGAGCAGAGATCGGCTTTTGTCGGTACAGAAACCGTCAGGGAATCGAAGAGATTCACCCATCTCGCAACCCACCGAGTGGGACGAGACACAGAACCATCCTGCCATCTGAAGTAATGAATACTTCTGCACCGAGCTTTTAATAGCTCGGTCTGCATCACCTTTGGCTTTTCCTCATTGAGCCCGTATTTTGGCAAGAAGCATCTCTCATCCAGCATCTTGGTCTGAGGGGTCTCTATTAGACTTTGGGCGCCTGTCCTGTCATATTCAGTATCTGTTTGCACTCAGGTCTCCTGTAACTCCTACGCAGTTTTGTCTTAAGACTTTATAGTGCAGTGTTATCTAATAGTAGCGTTCTGCATGCAAGCAGCTACGGGCAGCCCGGCGCAGTCCTGCGCCATATATGTCAGTGCGAGCATGCTGCTTCCTGAGGGGTTCTCCATGCTGCAGTTCATGGAGTCATTTGGGAGTTTTTTGTCCATAAAGGAAGAGTCTGTGGTTACACCAGCCACGGTCATTTGCTACCTGTATCTCTTTTGGCCTACCAGTCTCTGCCTATATTTGAGTCATCTGGCAGTAACTGTAATTTTTGTGTGTTGGTGGGTGGTTTGACGACTTCTTGCAGTTTAAGTAATAGATCTAGGCTAAGCAGGACAGGTGAGCCTCAGGCCGTGGCCTGCTTGGTGTTGCCTCTGGATCAACAATTAAGTTGGCAGGTGGGTGTTTGTGGGGAAGAAAGTAGTATGTAAATCTTCAATGGCAGGAGGATGATGTATCTTATTTTTTATCTTGGTTTTTTCCCCTTGGTTTTGTTCCTCTCTCGCTCTCTTGTTGTTTTCCTTCTCTTTACAATTTATTATTTTGTTCCAATTATTAAAGTGTTCTTATTTCAACCCACGAGTTTTCTTATTTTTGCTCTTCCGATTCTCTCCCCCATCCCACCGGGGCGGGAGGATGAGCGAGCGGCCGTGTGGTACTTAATTGCCGACTGGGGCTAAACCACAACGGTCCTTTTTGGCGCCCAATGTGGGGCACGAATGTTTTGCGATAATAATGGATTAACCAGAGCGTATTAAGGAATTTAGATCTGTTAATAGTTGCGGGTCATGATATGGATTCATATGCTCTTGATATTGGTTTATCTGATCCGCACCATGCTCATTTTTTTGCTCTATGTGTTAAAGATCGGTGTTGGTTTTTGCAGTTTCCTGTGCTCTGCAGTGATTAGTGATGTTTTGCCTGGGAGATTTGTTATTAAAACAGTGACCTTGAGTTTACTTTGGCATCTAATTGTCATACTGAAACCATTACTGTATGTTAGGTACCACCTCATGGAGACAATTAGCAATTATACTTCTTCCTCTGAGAGGTTTTTTTTATAGAGGAAATACAAAACGGCACCTTCACTACCTTTTTCTACAATGTTTCCTCCTTTGTTAAAATAACTTTTCAGTATCTTGAGCATCCTTGGGTAGTTAAGATACATCTATTGATATTGCTTGGGCATATTGTTTTGGTTTTGTCTAAGGTTAGTAAGCAATTTAAGAATATCATCCGGAGATCTGCCCCAAGGGTGGTTGGTCTTTGCCACACAGCACTCCTTTATCTTTGTCTGCCATCGAGGGTGTCTCTGTTCGGTTCCTCTCTCGCTCAGTCATCTCTAGTTTGCCTAGATAATCTCCTGAGACTCCAAGGCCCTCACTGGGTCTCCAAGCCTTCTTTTCTTACCCTGCCGCCACCTCATTCCTCTACTGTCTGTAACAATGTCATCTGAGTCCTTTCTTGTACTCCACAACACTCTTGTAGCACTTTTGCTCCATTTTGAATTTTTTTCTTTGATTTTGTGCACTTCAGAGCTCTCTTATCTTACTCTTTGCCATCTAGGATGCCTTCATTCAGCGCTCGGCCTCTGATGACATCTGTACTTGGTTGAAATCCCCTTCAGAGTTCCTCATTGTTATCTCTGAGGCTTCTTAGGTCTCTCTGCCCCCCTCGGGACTCCTCTGCTCCCTTTACCAAGGTCTCGTGAGATATCTCCTATGCCCCAGAGCCCTGTTTTAGATTGGCAGGGCACTTTGCACCCCTCTTTTCCCCTCAGAACCCTTCCTGAGTCTGCATCTGTTACCTGAGTCAGTCTATGACCAGGAGAGCTCAAAGAAGGCTCCCTTAGGCTGTCATTTTTACAGATAAAGTGGTTGGCTTGTAGTCAAATTGCATGCGATAGGAAAGCTATGCATGAGGCTCCTTGTATCCACAACTGTCTTTGTTCCTTGATAAACAAGTCTGTGAAAAGCCATCTGCTATTCATGTCTCAAACACATGATCGGTGTTCCAAGCTCATACGCATTGATGCTCACTGTGCCACTCGGCCTCTTTGTGGGTTCTCGGGGAACAGATCGGAACTGGAGGAGTTCTTGGCCTGGCCGCAGCTCAGGCCTTTACCTCCTTTGGAGCCTGTACCAAACTATTGCTAGTTTGGTTAAGAGGTCGAGTGCATTCATCACACTCCACCCTGTGACTACAGTCAATCTTCTTTATTGACTCATAGAGCGGTAGCACGGTTACCTCCTGCCTCTATTTCATAAATATCTGGTGTACTGCAGATCAGTGGTAAGAGTCCAATTATTTGATAAGCTGTTAAGTTTGTGTCCTGATTAATGTGAGTTATATACTCTTTTATGTACAGAATCAATTGATTGTATGCATTTTACCTCCTGGATTGATGTAATTTGTTTCATTTTTTTGTCAAACTTTGATATACAGAACGATTCTAAGCAATAAACATAATAAGGTTAAAACTAACAAAACTATGATAGGATGTAATGTAATCAATTTGCCATGTTGACCAGAGGGTTTTTCCCTCATTAATGTGTAGGGGTGGTGGTGTAGCAGGGTGATCTGTTTGCAACTTCCATTTACATTGGGGGCATTCTGTAAGGATGGTTTCACATGTTTTCCTGTTTAGAGGCCAACCTCAGCTTTGGGCTGCAAAATAAAGTGCTTCTCAGCCTGTGGGGCCTAATTTTTGATGTAACCGTTCCCTCAGTCGGTACCATTTGGGATCTTCTGGTTTTGTTCCCCTAATTCTGGCTAATACATCTACTTGTTGGTGAATCATTTTGTGGCTGGTTGGTCATTGTGTACATGGCCTTTTTCCCATCCTAGTTTAAAGGGTGCCTGTTTGGCTATATCTAATAGTACTTGCCAGTCCTCAGTTCTCCAAACTGGGGATCTATTTGCTTCCCATTGACAAAGCCATTGTGCAGCACCTGCCCACACGGCATAGGAGTCGACATAGGATAACTCTTGCTCTGTTTTGTGCTGCTAGAACAACTGCCCTTAGTTCTCCCACTTGTGCACTACCTTCACTACCTTCTATTACTTGTTTGTCTGGGGTAATTTCTAATGCGGCGGCTTTAGCACCGCCATTTGCCGTTTACCCTCTTTGCTGAGGCATTGGTAAGCCAAATGCCTTCGGTCGGTGTTTTCTCTGTGAGGGGCAGCGCATTTAGAATCGGTGAGGGTTTAAATGGCTCTCCTAGTGCTAGCGGGTCAGTGTTTACAGGTACTTGTAATTTGTAAATTTTTGTATGTCCTTCAGTCAATTGCATTTCACCTGCTGCTCCCATCAGGTAGGCGTACCGTTTTCTGGTGGTGAGTTTCTGTGCAATTCCTTCTGGTGGAGAAGTTTCCTAGATTGGGGCATCTGTAACTGTTCTATTTTACTTTGGGTGTCTGGGGGGATTGCTGCACTACCTGCAATCCATCAAGTACCTAAAACATTTACTTCCCTACTCGGTCCCTGACATTTTTCTAGTGGGATGTCAACTTCTGCTTTATGTAGTGTTTGCCACGCTGCTACTGCCGCTTCCCCCACCTTTTTAGTGGAGGTCCCTCTGATTAGGATATCATCTATATATTGGTACAGTTTCACATCGCGAGGCAGTGAGACTGTCTGTAAGAATTCAGCGAGTGCAACATGAGGAATTGTGGGTGAATGTTTATATCCCTGTGGGAGTCTGTTAAAAGTGTCTTGTATGCCTTTCCAAGAAAAAACAGGTTTCTCTTTATCCTCCTCCTGCAAGGGGACCATAAAGAACATATCTTTCACACCTAGCACTGCCGTCCATGGGTGTGTGGCCACTTGTAGCGTGGCTGTTGAAGTTGCAATATTAGGTACTGCAGCCGCTAGCAGAGCTGTGTTGGCAGTTAGGTGCCGATAATCAATTGTCAGATGCTATCTCCCATTCGGCTTTCGGACTGGCCAGACTGGTGAACTGTATGGGGAGTGGGTTCTGGAAGTAATGTGCCATTTTTTTGAAGTCTGCTATTACTTCAGAAATTCCACTTCGTGCTGCAGCAGAAATCAGGTATCACAGTGCATTAGTAACCTTGGAATCGGGGAGTGCAGGGGCTGTGCAGAGTACATGCACCCTCCTGATGTCTATCAGGGTTAGGGTTGATATTTGAACCGAAGGACCATACACTGCTGTCAGGCAGGCACCAGGTTCAGCTGTTCAAAACATCGAAACCCAAACCATTTTCCCTGTGATCTTTGATTGTAAAGCGAGTAGACAACATGCACTTCTCGGCCGGCAGCCATAAATTAACTTTCACGGTTTGGCAAGTAACCCTTGCTCTGTTCACTCCAGTTATTTTAGCTCTGCTGTTGGGGTCACATGCCCAGCTTCTTGGCATTCTGTTGTGCTAGTATTGAAATTTCTGCTCCCATATCTATTAGAAATATTACCAGTTGTCACTGAGGGCCAACTGGAATTAAAATGTAAGGGTCTCCTTCATTTAGCCATGGCTAGGCTTCCACTTGCCCGACGGACCGGCCCAATTGCTCTCCTGGCGTTATTTGTTTTTTTTGATCTCAAGCTTTGTAATTCCTCCTTAAGGGGGATGAAAGAGTTGTCGCTCTTTCTTGGAGCTGGCAATGGTGCCGGAGTATTTGGAGTACGTTCTGTCCTTTCCCCATCAC
This sequence comes from Mycteria americana, assembly GCF_035582795.1. Lineage (NCBI taxonomy): Eukaryota > Metazoa > Chordata > Aves > Ciconiiformes > Ciconiidae > Mycteria > Mycteria americana. The sequence continues at coordinate 18,792,386 of NC_134378.1, forward strand.
TGTGTTTCTGAAATGCCTGAATTAGATTCAGGATAATGCCAGTAGGCTGTGCCTTAATTGCAGCTCTGGGAATGCCCAGTGCCAATGCTGTCCTCCACAGTTCATTTCTCTGCTCCCGAGACTCCGCTCATGGGTCTTTAGGTGTATTTTCACTTGGCTTAGTTCCTGTTCCCTGTGGGGGTGTTTGTTTTACAGGTCGCATTTGATGATCTCTTGTTTGGGATCTTGGGTCCGATTTCTCGGTCGGCAGATCATCCCACCCCGTTTCATGGCTACGATTTACAATACCGTGCATTAATTCTGCCCGTGTAGGGAGTTGTCTCTGGGGATCATCACTGTCAAATTCCTCATTTTGCCCTGTGTCTCTTTTAATCTCATCCCACCTTGCAGTTAAATAAGGCTTAAGAATTGCCAGGGCTCCCCTAATTAGTGGCTTTAGCCTGTTATAATCTACAGTAGCAGATACCAGGGTATCACTGGACTCTCCATGTTTATGCATATGCAGGTGGCTTTGATGATGGCAGTGGAGAGTTCACTTAGGGAATGGATGGGATTTACAGAAGGTTCACCTCAATCCAAGGCATCTATTCCCCCAGCCCAGTAGGCTACCCTACTGGTGACAGAATGGGCTTCACCTGTCAGGTTGGGTCCCAGGTTTAAGAAAATTCCTGGAGCCCAGTAACAGCTTGCTTCATTTCCACTCAACATTATTTGGTCACCACCGCTGAGGCAGACACACCACAAATATTCAGTGTCACGTGGCTTTCTGCTGTATTTCTCTTGTAATTTTGCCAGTTGTAATGCATCCCAGGGAGTGCTTTGCATACCGCCTCCTCGAAGTCCTTCAGTGTAATCTGCTTTAATAATGGACCTAGTCTTATATTCAGAGGAGTCCAGAAGGGGTAGTGGGTTAGCATGTTCTTTTTCACGGTCACCTGGATCACCCCAGTATCACCATCCTAATTCTCTGGGGACTCTATGAGTTTCCTAATTTGCATGGCATTAGGGGGATGCAGGGCTGCACGAGCATCATTTTGATCTTTTCTTCCAACTTGTGTTTTCTCCTTTTCTTCCTGTAACTTTCTGCAGCTGCTCAATTTTCAGAGACACTATTAATTGAGCTGCTTTTCTGCCTTCTATTCCTTCTTCTAGGTCCTGCTCCTTTTTATTGTTCTTTTTCCTATCCTGAAAAGCAGCTTCTAAACAGGTACCTAGCATTTTGCCAATAATTTCTTTCCCTTTTCCATCCTTTATATGTCCCCTGGCCACTTTTAGCTGTTCTTTCACGGCTTCCTAATCATGCCACTTATCACGAGCCCATTCTGCTGAGAATTTGGGACTCTGACTTATTCCACGCTTCCATAAGTAATCGGCAATACTACTTGCCATCTTGCCAACAACACCAGTTTGTCGCAAAAGAGCGCTTTAGATTGCTTAAAAAAAAATCACTGTCAAAGGTATTGGAAAAAGTGGTTTTAATATGATGTAAAAGTGCAATGTAACAAAGTTCAATGGCAAGGTTCGCTCTACTGCCCGGAAGAAACATACAAAGGAAAATGGGGTTACACTCAAGTCAGAATGATTCATAGAGAGATCAGGGATACAAAAGGGTTCAGAGGACCCTCCCGTTGAGTCACAAGGTTCAGAGTAGACCCCTTGCTTTCTAAACTCCTGATGGAGCTTAGGTGCAGCTAGGTCCAATCTTAGTCTCAGACTTGGACAACAGTTTATGTCTAAGGGATTACATATGCAAAGTTTGTCAAAGTTACCATACTACAAGGTTATGCGTGATATAGGTCACTTACCAAAGATCTGCTGTTGGTAAAAGGTCTCTCTGCCTCGAGGAGCGACCTTGAGAGGTGTCCCAGCTCAAGGGGAGATCACCGCTATACAGCCACGCTGCCTAGCAGCGAGAGCGCAAAGGCGGCTCACTTAGGCTGTCATATTTATAGATAAAGTGGCTGGCTCCTACTCAAATTACATGCGATAGGAAAGCTATGCGTGAGGCTCCTTGTCCCCATAACTTTCTTTGCTCCTTGCTAAATGAGTCTTGGAAAAGCCATCTAGTATTCATGTGTCAATTGCATGATCAGTGTTCCAAGTTCATATACATCATAAGACAGCTCAGGCTGGGTCACTGCTGCACTTGCACTGCTTCTTGTAAGTCTTGTCCTCCATTGGTTCAGTTTGGTTCAGTGGAATGACTGAACCTCCATTGGTTCAGTGGAATGACTCCACTGCTGTAGTCATTCCCATAACATGCAACTCAAATCCTGGGTTACAACAATTTAAAGGTATTTCCATTACACTCTCCACCCCTGGTCCCTTTGGACCAGACCATTGGGTTTAACATTACAACGAACTCCTCCCCTTGCCCCTGCTCTGGCTTGGACTTATCCACAGACTGCGGTCCCTTAGAGGTTGTCGCGGATGGAGTGAACATGCGCTTCACTCGTTAGAGAAAAGTAAAAATATAGTTTATTGATACAGAATCGGGAGTTAACCAAGTTCAATGCCACAGTGTTTTAACAAGATTCGATGGGGAGGTACGCTCGATTATTTACTGCATAGAGGACAGGGTCAGACAAAACTGTCAGGGAGACACTCCCGTTGAGTCATGAGGTTTGGCAAGGATCCCCTTGCTTTCTAAACTCCTTCTCAGAGAGGAGTCTAGGTGTGGCTAGATCCAGTCCTAGTCCCAGACTTGGTCAACAGTTTATGTCTAAAGGATTATATATGTGCGCAATCAATCCTTTATATCACTTAGCTAAGATTTCAAAGTTTAGCATGCTATTAGTCACTTACCGAGGATCTATTGCGGCAAGGAATCTCTCAACCTTGAGGAGTAACCTCGAGAGGCGCCCCTGCTCAAGGGGAGATCCTGGTGTGCAGCCCGCTGCCGTGCAGGAGAGCTCAAAGGGCCCTAGGCTGTCCACTATTTAAGGAGTAAGATGATTGATTCATGGTCATATTTGCATATCAGTAAGAGGTTTAGATCCCTGCTTCAGGCAGCCCTTGGCTACTTTGTTGCTATTTGTCCTCAAGGTCCAGCATAAACTGGATGCAGCTATCAGGATGCCTCCCACTGATGGTTACTGCTTGTGCAGGGAGTGGGGAGGGGGGGGAGCACACTGCCACAGGGCTGTACCTGCTCCAAGTGGAGCCTCATCTATGAGCTAGTCTCTCCAGGGCTCTACCTGCTGCAGCATAGACTTATGCACAGCCGCAGTTGCTTTGAGGTGCCCTTGTTCCAGCGTGGCCTTCCCTGTGGGCCACCATGCCTTCAGATATATACCTGCTCCTGCATGGCCTTGCCCACAGCCACAGTCCCTTCAGGAGTGAACCTGCTCCAGCATCCCCTTACCCGTGGCTGCAATCCCTCCAAGGGTGTACCTGCTGTCATGGGTCTATCCATGGCCACATGCTTTCAGGTGCTCCAGCATGACCTCATGCACAGCCACTGATGCCTCAAGGTGTACCTGCTGCAGCATGGACTTATCTAGCGCTATAGATTCTTTGAGGTGTACCGTTTTCCGGTGTGCACTTATCCTTGGGCCAGTATCTGTTCAGAGGTACCTGCTGCAGCACAGACATAACCATGGCCACAGACATGTCAAGATGTACCTGCCCTGGCATCAGCTTATCCACGGCCACAGACACTCTGGGGTGTCCTGCTCCCATGTGGACCCATCCACAGGTTACAGCCCCTTTGATTTGAGTTCACACTGGAGTTCCAGCCTGTCCATTACAGCAGCACAGAAGCAATGGGGATGCCCTGGCCATCTGCCAGCCCAGGTGTAGTCTCACAGGAGCTGGTGGAAGGCCAGGATTTACGTAAAGCTGATAAGGGGGATTTGGACTGGAAAGGGGAACATCTAAACAAGAACTACTGTCCGTGGGAGTAAAGTACATCCTGGAAAAATACATAAGCTAATTAAGATGTTTTGGGAACCATCTGAATCTACTCATAGAAGTGTGATAAGAAGCACCCTCACACAAACTACCCCTATTATAATACTAATAGTCACACCTCTCAAGCTGGAGACCCCAGCCCAAGCAGAGACCCCTCACCTCTGAGCATGTGCAGCATATTGAAGTAGCACTGTAGCTTTAAGCTGAAATAAGAGACATGTAGACCAATAGAAAACTGCTTTGTGTAATTACTTATGGCTGTGCATAACTAGACTGTATAAATACTGTACCAGCGTGACCAAATTTTGTGCTAGTTTTGTGGAGCTACCACCTAGCGCCCATCTCTGCGCAGACATGAAATAAAATACCTTCGCCCTGTATGTATATTGGCATCCCGCGCAGCGGGTAGATGACCTCACAGTTGTGGGATAACAGTTTTGGCACCCCAGATGGGACCGAGCCGACAGCGTTGCCTGGTTCGTCTTGCCGCATCCGACAGGGAGAAGTCTGAGGGGACTGCAGCGCGCACTGACCTGTCGATTGGGGACTCCTTCAGCTCCTCTCCTGCAGTCGGGCGGTAAGCGACACAATGGTGCAATGCTACTGAAAAAAGGTATTTTTTTGTGATATGAGAAAAGGGGGGTAGGGGCAAGATCTCTCCGGAAGCAGGCACCATCTGTTCTGTTCTGGGCTCTGCATAAGACGCACCAGGAAAGGTACACAGCAGTAGCGTAGTTCTGTTTGTTTCTACACGCTGTCCTGTTCTGAGTAACGAAGGGAGACATCCCTTGTTCTGGTTTGTGTAGAAAGGCTGTTGTTTTGGTACCAATATGGGCGCTGCTGCTTCCCAGGAGGCACCCCTTTGCTCTTCTCTAGGATGCATCCTGAAGCATTGCAATAGATTTGGGGGAGATCCCACGACTAAAAATCAGCTAAAACGATATTGTAATCAACGGTGGCCACACTATCAATTGGAAGATGGTGAAAAATGGCCTGAGAATGGATCCTTGAAATGTAACACTATATCAGAATCAATGTTGTTTTGTCGGAGAACTGAAAAATGGCATGAAATGCCTTCTGTGGATATGTTTTTTTCGTTAAGACATGATTGGGATATGAGGAAGAAATGCGGTTTAGTGGATTCTAAACATCGGATTGGAATATATGTGTTAAAAAAGACAAAGTGAAAACCTCATAGTATTGCATCGGAAAATTTGGAAGAGGATATTCAGCTGTCGGTAGCTCCCCCAAAACAGCCAGAATCTGATAGCTCAAGTGGTGATGGAGTTGTGAGTGCTATCTCTAAAAGAACAAGGGGACAGAAACCGGTAGCAAAAGCTCCCCTCAGACAGGCTGTAGGGCCTGAAGGAACAGCGGTATACGTACACGTACCTTTTACTGATTCTGATTTATTAAACTGCAAACGGGCAGTCCGATCCTATCAAAAACATCCAGAAGGAATGTATAGTACTGTTAATCACGACTCCTAGTGCTAACTGATAAGGAGGATTGAGTCTGGAAAGTGGAACGTCTAAACAAGAATTACTGTCCTTGGGAGAGAAGCACATCCTGAAGAAACAGGTAAGCTAATTAAAATGTTTTGGGAACCATCCGAAACAACTAGTAGGAGTGTGATAAGAGGCATCCTCCCGCAAACTATCCTCCTTATAATACTAAAAGTCACACCCCTCGAGCTGGAGACACCAGCCCAAGCAGAGAGCCCTCACCTCTGAGCGTGCGCAGCATGTTAAAGTAGCGCTGTAGCTTGAAGTTGAAATAAGAGAAATGCAGACCAATAGAAAACTGCTTTGTGTAATTACTTATGCATATGCATAGCTAGACTGTATCAATACTGTACTTGTGGGAGCGAACTTTGTGCTAGCTTTGTGGAGCTACCACCTAGCACCCATCTCTGCGCAGACATGCCATAAAAACACCTCTGCCCTGTGTGTATATTGGCGTCCCGCACACCGGGTAAACGACCTCACGCTTGTGGGATAACAGTTTTGACACCCCAGATGGGACCGAGCTGACAGCCTCGCCCGGTTCGTCTTGCCGCATCCGACGGGGAGAAGAGGCCTGAGCGGACTCCAGCGCGCACCGACCTGTCGACTGGGGACTCCTTCAGCTCCTCTCCTGCGGTCGGGCGGTAAGTGACAAATCGGTGCAATGCTCCTGAAAAGAGGTGTTTTTTGGGGATAGGAGAAAAGGGGGTAGGGGCAAGATGTCTCGGGAAGCAGGCAGCCTGTGTTCTGTTCTGGGCTCTGCATAAGACGCACCAGGAAAGACAGGTGGCAGTAGCGTAGTTCTGTTTGTTTCTCCACGCTGTCCTGTTCTGAGTAACGAAGGGAGACGTCCCTCGTTCTGGTTTGTATAGGAATACTGGGTTTTTCGGTACCGGTATGGGTGCTGCTGCTTCCCAGGAGGGCACCCCTTTGCTCTCCTCTAGGATGCATCCTGAAGCATTGCAATAAATTTGGGGGAGATGCCATGACTAAAAATCAGCTAAAACGCTATTGTAATCAACGGTGGCCACAATATCCATGGGAAGATGGTGAAAAATGGCCTGAGAACGGATCCTTGAAATATAACACTATATCGGAATTAATGTTGGGTTGTCGGGGAACTGAAAAATGGCATGAAATGCCTTCTGCGGATATGTTTTTTTCGTTAAGGCGCGATTGGGATATTAGGAAGAAAGGTGGTTTAGTGGATTCTAACCATCGGATTGGAATATATGTGTTAAAAGAGAAAAAGGGAAAACCTCCTTGTATTGAATGGGAAAATTCAGAAGAGGATATTCAGCTGTTGGTAGCTCCCCCCAAACAGCCCAAGTCTGATAGCTCAAGTGGTGATGGAGTTGTGAGTGCTATCTCTAAAAGAACAAGGGGACAGAAACCCATAGTTTGAGCTCCCCTCAGACAGGCTGTAGGGCCTGAAGGAGCACCGGTATCCGTACACGTACCTCTTACTGCTTCTGATTTATTAAACTGCAAACAGGCAGTGGGATCCTATCGAAACAATCCAGAAGGAATGTATAGTACTGTTAATCACGACTCCTAGTCCTAACTGGGGAGATGTACAGGCTCTCCTAGAATATTTGTTTACCGCTGAGGAGAGGAGAACAATTTTAGAGAAGGCTAGAGAGGGACTGATCCAACAAGGCGGGGGGGTGCCTAATACCGATACGTACCTCCCGAAAGAGGATCCGGAGTGGGATCCAAACACAAGTGTGAGGGATTAGAGAGGGTAAAGGAATATCAGAAGTGAATTTTGTATGGGATTCAACATGGAGTGCAAAAGCCTAAGAATTTATCTAAACTATCTGAAGTAAGGCAGGGGGATAAGGAAACCCCGTCAGCCTTCTCTGAGAGATTGTGTGAAGTAGCTCGAAAACGGACAGATCTGGATCCGGAAGATGATAGCAATTCAAAGTTATTTAACACGCTGTTTATTGGTCAAGCAGCAGCAGATATAAGAGAGAGATGACAAAAGGTAGGGGGCGAGGATGGCATGACAATCTCACAGTTCTTCTCAGTGGCGTCTAAGGTACGTAATAATCGGGAGGAAATAGAAGAGAAGGAGAAGCGGGGACGAGTAACGCTGCAAGCTTCTTTGTTGGCTGCCTTGAGGGAAGACCAGGAAGAAGGGAGAGAAAATACAGGAGGTGAATTCTGTGGGTGAGGAAGGGGCTGTAAGAAATAATAGTAGGAATGGTTATGACATTCCCCTGGGAATGCATCGGCGTGCAAATTGTAAGCAAGAGGGCGGTTGGAAAAAAATTGTCCATGCCGTCTGAAGTAATCGGGAAAGAGAGACAGAAGCAGCCGTTGGAGTCGTGCCGGAGATTGGGTTGGAGTGAAGGGGGCCGGAGGAATCTACTAACATTTCCCCAGACGATCCTCTGGTTCCAGTCAAGCTGGGGAATGAAAGAAGAGATTTTTGTAGTTTTCATTGATAGTGGAGCCACACGTGCTGTAGTAAGTAGTTGTAGGGGACCCTTACGTAGAACTAAAAGCAGCGTTGTTGGTGCAAGAGGGAAAAAGACTTTAAGGCTGTTTTTACAACCTATGGAATGTTCCATTGGAAACACTAAATTAACTCCTGAATTCCTTTAGATGCCAGAATGCCCCCTACCATTGCTTGGGTGGCATTTACTTGTAAACTGAATGCAGGGCTAAGTTCCTCTGAAGACTCTGTTCAGTTGACTCTGTTCAGCCCGCAGGGGACCTCTCCTCTTTGTGGCGGATGCCAGCCTGAACGGGACCTCGCCTGTTTGGGGCACACGGATGGCGGGCGCTGTCGCCAAAAGGCAAAGCAGGGTCATAGCAGAGTTTTCCATTTCTGGGGATGGGCTCAGCCATCCCCCGCACAAATTTCTCCTATGTAGCAATGGGGATGGTAGCTTTCTTCTGTTTTCTTGAAGAACAAGAGGATGATGGAGCACGTGACAAGAGCATGATCTTTTTCTCTTCCTTTGGCAGTACAGGCACCCAAGGCCAGCCTGCACTGAAGGAACAGCGTGGGGATATCCGTGTCGAGCGTTAGCAGAGGAAGGAAGCTTCTTTTGGAGGCTGAGGTGATGAAGCAGAGTCCTTAATTGTTCTGTTTGATTTTCAGCATGGGTGCGGGGAGGGCCTGGGACATGCAAAACGTGGTCCCGGACAGGGGAGCTGTCTATTACATGGGAGGCTGTGAGAGCGATCATGGACACCACTGGACTGGCATCCTGTAAGGATGCTTTCACATGTTTTCCTGTTTAGAGGCCAACCTCGGCTTTGGGCTGTAAACTAAAGTCTGCCAGGCCGGTGCCAGCTTGGCGGCCGCATCTGCCCATGGCAGCACCAGCTTGGTGGTGGTGTGCGCCCATGCCTGTGCCAGGTTGCTGGCTGTGCCTGGCTTGTGAGGGTTGAGGTAATTGGCCCCCTGTTGCCCATGGGCTCCAGCTGTGGCCCGGGGCAGCACAGGTGGGACCCACGAGGTGAGGACCCCTGGGGCTGGGCCCAGGGTTTAAAAAGGGCTGAGGATGGGGCTGGCCCTGCTGTATCCGCCATTATTTTAGTCAGATCCTGCATTCCGCTCAGTTAAAGGCTCACGAGAATTACTTAACATTTGCATTTGGAAGTCCTGCTTCAAACAATGAATTTTCAACAACATGTTTTTGACACTAGTCAATGAACTCCTGTAATACTGCAGCAAAATGACATTTTTAGTGGTTGTTGAATCTCAGAGTGATAACATAGGCATCCCTGCTTGAGCCCTTAGCGCAACCATTGCAATGTTTGTTTACACCCTGCTCGGTTCTTTTGTGAAGGTGTGTAGCTATGGGAGGTGCGTTATTCCCAAGGTGCTACGGCGCCGATGCTCTGGCTGTTGGCAGGAATGGGCAAAGCGGAAGGCTCTGTGGCTAGGGGAGAATGGCGTGGACATGCTACTGCTCTCTCTGTTGCACCAGAATTTCGACGGCTGGGTTGGGCTGCTAAATCAATGGAACGACTGGAAGACATTTCAGAAAAGTGAGTACTCTCCTGTCTTTATCTTTTAAAGTCGTTGTCTTTCTACAGACCCCTGTCCATGGCTTAGCTGTTTGATTGGCGTGAAACAGACCCAGAATTTTGCTTTAAGTGGTGTTGTGATTCGCTGAAATTCCCCGTAGGTAGAGCGCAAGAATTACAAATGTAGCTTGGTGGTTGAAGTTCTCGGGGTTTCTGTGAAAGCTAACTTGCCAGAATGTGCAGGAAGCAGCCTGAATTCCAGTAGAGATACTGCATAAAAGGTCCTTTTCTTGACAGGAAAAGAGCTTCACGAAACGTCGGCGCCGTTTGCCGTAGGGCCTCCGACATACTTGTTCAGTCATCGTGGGCTTTGTGCCGTTCCCGCAGGCGCAATCTTGAACAAATTTTGTACGGCAGCTGGTATCTTAGCTGACTTTCTATCTCGCGCTTGGTTGCTTGTACCTGCTCAAAACTTACTGTAGTGTCAAATGAGCCCACAGGAAAATGTCCTCAGCTCGTGCTGGTAGGGCAAGCCCGCTGTAGTTGATAAAATCGGAAAATAGCACCATGTTTTGAAACATTTGCCTTGCGAGGACGAGGGCTGTCTCCTGGTAGGCAGCTGAATTCTGTGACTGATTCCACCGGTCCGCTCTGGCACTTGAAGGAGGCAGTCCCTAAGCCAACGCAATGTAAAATGGGGGTCGTCTGGGTTTTTTTAATCATTTCTTAGGGATATGAGGCTTGCGGGGGTGTTTAGCTTGCCCTGTTCTTTCCATTCCTAATTCTGAACGCACTGACTGCTGGCATAAAAGAACGGGCGTGTTGTAGTCTGACGGTGTCGTCCACCAGGAGCTGGTGGAAGGTCAGGGCTTACGTCAAACTGATAAGGAGGACTGAGTCTGGAAAGTGGAACGTCTAAACAAGAATTACTGTCCTTGGGAGAGAAGCACATCCTGAAGAAACAGGTAAGCTAATTAAAATGTTTTGGGAACCATCCGAAACAACTAGTAGGAGTGTGATAAGAGGCATCCTCCCGCAAACTATCCTCCTTATAATACTAAAAGTCACACCCCTCGAGCTGGAGACACCAGCCCAAGCAGAGAGCCCTCACCTCTGAGCGTGCGCAGCATGTTAAAGTAGCGCTGTAGCTTGAAGTTGAAATAAGAGAAATGCAGACCAATAGAAAACTGCTTTGTGTAATTACTTATGCATATGCATAGCTAGACTGTATCAATACTGTACTTGTGGGAGCGAACTTTGTGCTAGCTTTGTGGAGCTACCACCTAGCACCCATCTCTGCGCAGACATGCCATAAAAACACCTCTGCCCTGTGTGTATATTGGCGTCCCGCACACCGGGTAAACGACCTCACGCTTGTGGGATAACAGTTTTGACACCCCAGATGGGACCGAGCTGACAGCCTCGCCCGGTTCGTCTTGCCGCATCCGACGGGGAGAAGAGGCCTGAGCGGACTCCAGCGCGCACCGACCTGTCGACTGGGGACTCCTTCAGCTCCTCTCCTGCGGTCGGGCGGTAAGTGACAAAACGGTGCAATGCTCCTGAAAAGAGGTGTTTTTTGGGGATAGGAGAAAAGGGGGTAGGGGCAAGATGTCTCGGGAAGCAGGCAGCCTGTGTTCTGTTCTGGGCTCTGCATAAGACGCACCAGGAAAGACAGGTGGCAGTAGCGTAGTTCTGTTTGTTTCTCCACGCTGTCCTGTTCTGAGTAACGAAGGGAGACGTCCCTCGTTCTGGTTTGTATAGGAATACTGGGTTTTTCGGTACCGGTATGGGTGCTGCTGCTTCCCAGGAGGGCACCCCTTTGCTCTCCTCTAGGATGCATCCTGAAGCATTGCAATAAATTTGGGGGAGATGCCATGACTAAAAATCAGCTAAAACGCTATTGTAATCAACGGTGGCCACAATATCCATGGGAAGATGGTGAAAAATGGCCTGAGAACGGATCCTTGAAATATAACACTATATCGGAATTAATGTTGGGTTGTCGGGGAACTGAAAAATGGCATGAAATGCCTTCTGCGGATATGTTTTTTTCGTTAAGGCGCGATTGGGATATTAGGAAGAAAGGTGGTTTAGTGGATTCTAACCATCGGATTGGAATATATGTGTTAAAAGAGAAAAAGGGAAAACCTCCTTGTATTGAATGGGAAAATTCAGAAGAGGATATTCAGCTGTTGGTAGCTCCCCCCAAACAGCCCAAGTCTGATAGCTCAAGTGGTGATGGAGTTGTGAGTGCTATCTCTAAAAGAACAAGGGGACAGAAACCCATAGTTTGAGCTCCCCTCAGACAGGCTGTAGGGCCTGAAGGAGCACCGGTATCCGTACACGTACCTCTTACTGCTTCTGATTTATTAAACTGCAAACAGGCAGTGGGATCCTATCGAAACAATCCAGAAGGAATGTATAGTACTGTTAATCACGACTCCTAGTCCTAACTGGGGAGATGTACAGGCTCTCCTAGAATATTTGTTTACCGCTGAGGAGAGGAGAACAATTTTAGAGAAGGCTAGAGAGGGACTGATCCAACAAGGCGGGGGGGTGCCTAATACCGATACGTACCTCCCGAAAGAGGATCCGGAGTGGGATCCAAACACAAGTGTGAGGGATTAGAGAGGGTAAAGGAATATCAGAAGTGAATTTTGTATGGGATTCAACATGGAGTGCAAAAGCCTAAGAATTTATCTAAACTATCTGAAGTAAGGCAGGGGGATAAGGAAACCCCGTCAGCCTTCTCTGAGAGATTGTGTGAAGTAGCTCGAAAACGGACAGATCTGGATCCGGAAGATGATAGCAATTCAAAGTTATTTAACACGCTGTTTATTGGTCAAGCAGCAGCAGATATAAGAGAGAGATGACAAAAGGTAGGGGGCGAGGATGGCATGACAATCTCACAGTTCTTCTCAGTGGCGTCTAAGGTACGTAATAATCGGGAGGAAATAGAAGAGAAGGAGAAGCGGGGACGAGTAACGCTGCAAGCTTCTTTGTTGGCTGCCTTGAGGGAAGACCAGGAAGAAGGGAGAGAAAATACAGGAGGTGAATTCTGTGGGTGAGGAAGGGGCTGTAAGAAATAATAGTAGGAATGGTTATGACATTCCCCTGGGAATGCATCGGCGTGCAAATTGTAAGCAAGAGGGCGGTTGGAAAAAAATTGTCCATGCCGTCTGAAGTAATCGGGAAAGAGAGACAGAAGCAGCCGTTGGAGTCGTGCCGGAGATTGGGTTGGAGTGAAGGGGGCCGGAGGAATCTATTAACATTTCCCCAGACGATCCTCTGGTTCCAGTCAAGCTGGGGAATGAAAGAAGAGATTTTTGTAGTTTTCATTGATAGTGGAGCCACACGTGCTGTAGTAAGTAGTTGTAGGGGACCCTTACGTAGAACTAAAAGCAGCGTTGTTGGTGCAAGAGGGAAAAAGACTTTAAGGCTGTTTTTACAACCTATGGAATGTTCCATTGGAAACACTAAATTAACTCCTGAATTCCTTTAGATGCCAGAATGCCCCCTACCATTGCTTGGGTGGCATTTACTTGTAAACTGAATGCAGGGCTAAGTTCCTCTGAAGACTCTGTTCAGTTGACTCTGTTCAGCCCGCAGGGGACCTCTCCTCTTTGTGGCGGATGCCAGCCTGAACGGGACCTCGCCTGTTTGGGGCACACGGATGGCGGGCGCTGTCGCCAAAAGGCAAAGCAGGGTCATAGCAGAGTTTTCCATTTCTGGGGATGGGCTCAGCCATCCCCCGCACAAATTTCTCCTATGTAGCAATGGGGATGGTAGCTTTCTTCTGTTTTCTTGAAGAACAAGAGGATGATGGAGCACGTGACAAGAGCATGATCTTTTTCTCTTCCTTTGGCAGTACAGGCACCCAAGGCCAGCCTGCACTGAAGGAACAGCGTGGGGATATCCGTGTCGAGCGTTAGCAGAGGAAGGAAGCTTCTTTTGGAGGCTGAGGTGATGAAGCAGAGTCCTTAATTGTTCTGTTTGATTTTCAGCATGGGTGCGGGGAGGGCCTGGGACATGCAAAACGTGGTCCCGGACAGGGGAGCTGTCTATTACATGGGAGGCTGTGAGAGCGATCATGGACACCACTGGACTGGCATCCTGTAAGGATGCTTTCACATGTTTTCCTGTTTAGAGGCCAACCTCGGCTTTGGGCTGTAAACTAAAGTCTGCCAGGCCGGTGCCAGCTTGGCGGCCGCATCTGCCCATGGCAGCACCAGCTTGGTGGTGGTGTGCGCCCATGCCTGTGCCAGGTTGCTGGCTGTGCCTGGCTTGTGAGGGTTGAGGTAATTGGCCCCCTGTTGCCCATGGGCTCCAGCTGTGGCCCGGGGCAGCACAGGTGGGACCCACGAGGTGAGGACCCCTGGGGCTGGGCCCAGGGTTTAAAAAGGGCTGAGGATGGGGCTGGCCCTGCTGTATCCGCCATTATTTTAGTCAGATCCTGCATTCCGCTCAGTTAAAGGCTCACGAGAATTACTTAACATTTGCATTTGGAAGTCCTGCTTCAAACAATGAATTTTCAACAACATGTTTTTGACACTAGTCAATGAACTCCTGTAATACTGCAGCAAAATGACATTTTTAGTGGTTGTTGAATCTCAGAGTGATAACATAGGCATCCCTGCTTGAGCCCTTAGCGCAACCATTGCAATGTTTGTTTACACCCTGCTCGGTTCTTTTGTGAAGGTGTGTAGCTATGGGAGGTGCGTTATTCCCAAGGTGCTACGGCGCCGATGCTCTGGCTGTTGGCAGGAATGGGCAAAGCGGAAGGCTCTGTGGCTAGGGGAGAATGGCGTGGACATGCTACTGCTCTCTCTGTTGCACCAGAATTTCGACGGCTGGGTTGGGCTGCTAAATCAATGGAACGACTGGAAGACATTTCAGAAAAGTGAGTACTCTCCTGTCTTTATCTTTTAAAGTCGTTGTCTTTCTACAGACCCCTGTCCATGGCTTAGCTGTTTGATTGGCGTGAAACAGACCCAGAATTTTGCTTTAAGTGGTGTTGTGATTCGCTGAAATTCCCCGTAGGTAGAGCGCAAGAATTACAAATGTAGCTTGGTGGTTGAAGTTCTCGGGGTTTCTGTGAAAGCTAACTTGCCAGAATGTGCAGGAAGCAGCCTGAATTCCAGTAGAGATACTGCATAAAAGGTCCTTTTCTTGACAGGAAAAGAGCTTCACGAAACGTCGGCGCCGTTTGCCGTAGGGCCTCCGACATACTTGTTCAGTCATCGTGGGCTTTGTGCCGTTCCCGCAGGTGCAATCTTGAACAAATTTTGTACGGCAGCTGGTATCTTAGCTGACTTTCTATCTCGCGCTTGGTTGCTTGTACCTGCTCAAAACTTACTGTAGTGTCAAATGAGCCCACAGGAAAATGTCCTCAGCTCGTGCTGGTAGGGCAAGCCCGCTGTAGTTGATAAAATCGGAAAATGGCACCATGTTTTGAAACATTTGCCTTGCGAGGACGAGGGCTGTCTCCTGGTAGGCAGCTGAATTCTGTGACTGATTCCACCGGTCCGCTCTGGCACTTGAAGGAGGCAGTCCCTAAGCCAACGCAATGTAAAATGGGGGTCGTCTGGGTTTTTTTAATCATTTCTTAGGGATATGAGGCTTGCGGGGGTGTTTAGCTTGCCCTGTTCTTTCCGTTCCTAATTCTGAACGCACTGACTGCTGGCATAAAAGAACGGGCGTGTTGTAGTCTGACGGTGTCGTCCACCAGGAGCTGGTGGAAGGTCAGGGCTTACGTCAAACTGATAAGGAGGACTGAGTCTGGAAAGTGGAACGTCTAAACAAGAATTACTGTCCTTGGGAGAGAAGCACATCCTGAAGAAACAGGTAAGCTAATTAAAATGTTTTGGGAACCATCCGAAACAACTAGTAGGAGTGTGATAAGAGGCACCCTCCCGCAAACTATCCTCCTTATAATACTAAAAGTCACACCCCTCGAGCTGGAGACACCAGCCCAAGCAGAGAGCCCTCACCTCTGAGCGTGCGCAGCATGTTAAAGTAGCGCTGTAGCTTGAAGTTGAAATAAGAGAAATGCAGACCAATAGAAAACTGCTTTGTGTAATTACTTATGCATATGCATAGCTAGACTGTATCAATACTGTACTTGTGGGAGCGAACTTTGTGCTAGCTTTGTGGAGCTACCACCTAGCACCCATCTCTGCGCAGACATGCCATAAAAACACCTCTGCCCTGTGTGTATATTGGCGTCCCGCACACCGGGTAAACGACCTCACGCTTGTGGGATAACAGTTTTGACACCCCAGATGGGACCGAGCTGACAGCCTCGCCCGGTTCGTCTTGCCGCATCCGACGGGGAGAAGAGGCCTGAGCGGACTCCAGCGCGCACCGACCTGTCGACTGGGGACTCCTTCAGCTCCTCTCCTGCGGTCGGGCGGTAAGTGACAAAACGGTGCAATGCTCCTGAAAAGAGGTGTTTTTTGGGGATAGGAGAAAAGGGGGTAGGGGCAAGATGTCTCGGGAAGCAGGCAGCCTGTGTTCTGTTCTGGGCTCTGCATAAGACGCACCAGGAAAGACAGGTGGCAGTAGCGTAGTTCTGTTTGTTTCTCCACGCTGTCCTGTTCTGAGTAACGAAGGGAGACGTCCCTCGTTCTGGTTTGTATAGGAATACTGGGTTTTTCGGTACCGGTATGGGTGCTGCTGCTTCCCAGGAGGGCACCCCTTTGCTCTCCTCTAGGATGCATCCTGAAGCATTGCAATAAATTTGGGGGAGATGCCATGACTAAAAATCAGCTAAAACGCTATTGTAATCAACGGTGGCCACAATATCCATGGGAAGATGGTGAAAAATGGCCTGAGAACGGATCCTTGAAATATAACACTATATCGGAATTAATGTTGGGTTGTCGGGGAACTGAAAAATGGCATGAAATGCCTTCTGCGGATATGTTTTTTTCGTTAAGGCGCGATTGGGATATTAGGAAGAAAGGTGGTTTAGTGGATTCTAACCATCGGATTGGAATATATGTGTTAAAAGAGAAAAAGGGAAAACCTCCTTGTATTGAATGGGAAAATTCAGAAGAGGATATTCAGCTGTTGGTAGCTCCCCCCAAACAGCCCAAGTCTGATAGCTCAAGTGGTGATGGAGTTGTGAGTGCTATCTCTAAAAGAACAAGGGGACAGAAACCCATAGTTTGAGCTCCCCTCAGACAGGCTGTAGGGCCTGAAGGAGCACCGGTATCCGTACACGTACCTCTTACTGCTTCTGATTTATTAAACTGCAAACAGGCAGTGGGATCCTATCGAAACAATCCAGAAGGAATGTATAGTACTGTTAATCACGACTCCTAGTCCTAACTGGGGAGATGTACAGGCTCTCCTAGAATATTTGTTTACCGCTGAGGAGAGGAGAACAATTTTAGAGAAGGCTAGAGAGGGACTGATCCAACAAGGCGGGGGGGTGCCTAATACCGATACGTACCTCCCGAAAGAGGATCCGGAGTGGGATCCAAACACAAGTGTGAGGGATTAGAGAGGGTAAAGGAATATCAGAAGTGAATTTTGTATGGGATTCAACATGGAGTGCAAAAGCCTAAGAATTTATCTAAACTATCTGAAGTAAGGCAGGGGGATAAGGAAACCCCGTCAGCCTTCTCTGAGTGATTGTGTGAAGTAGCTCGAAAACGGACAGATCTGGATCCGGAAGATGATAGCAATTCAAAGTTATTTAACACGCTGTTTATTGGTCAAGCAGCAGCAGATATAAGAGAGAGATGACAAAAGGTAGGGGGCGAGGATGGCATGACAATCTCACAGTTCTTCTCAGTGGCGTCTAAGGTACGTAATAATCGGGAGGAAATAGAAGAGAAGGAGAAGCGGGGACGAGTAACGCTGCAAGCTTCTTTGTTGGCTGCCTTGAGGGAAGACCAGGAAGAAGGGAGAGAAAATACAGGAGGTGAATTCTGTGGGTGAGGAAGGGGCTGTAAGAAATAATAGTAGGAATGGTTATGACATTCCCCTGGGAATGCATCGGCGTGCAAATTGTAAGCAAGAGGGCGGTTGGAAAAAAATTGTCCATGCCGTCTGAAGTAATCGGGAAAGAGAGACAGAAGCAGCCGTTGGAGTCGTGCCGGAGATTGGGTTGGAGTGAAGGGGGCCGGAGGAATCTATTAACATTTCCCCAGACGATCCTCTGGTTCCAGTCAAGCTGGGGAATGAAAGAAGAGATTTTTGTAGTTTTCATTGATAGTGGAGCCACACGTGCTGTAGTAAGTAGTTGTAGGGGACCCTTACGTAGAACTAAAAGCAGCGTTGTTGGTGCAAGAGGGAAAAAGACTTTAAGGCTGTTTTTACAACCTATGGAATGTTCCATTGGAAACACTAAATTAACTCCTGAATTCCTTTAGATGCCAGAATGCCCCCTACCATTGCTTGGGTGGCATTTACTTGTAAACTGAATGCAGGGCTAAGTTCCTCTGAAGACTCTGTTCAGTTGACTCTGTTCAGCCCGCAGGGGACCTCTCCTCTTTGTGGCGGATGCCAGCCTGAACGGGACCTCGCCTGTTTGGGGCACACGGATGGCGGGCGCTGTCGCCAAAAGGCAAAGCAGGGTCATAGCAGAGTTTTCCATTTCTGGGGATGGGCTCAGCCATCCCCCGCACAAATTTCTCCTATGTAGCAATGGGGATGGTAGCTTTCTTCTGTTTTCTTGAAGAACAAGAGGATGATGGAGCACGTGACAAGAGCATGATCTTTTTCTCTTCCTTTGGCAGTACAGGCACCCAAGGCCAGCCTGCACTGAAGGAACAGCGTGGGGATATCCGTGTCGAGCGTTAGCAGAGGAAGGAAGCTTCTTTTGGAGGCTGAGGTGATGAAGCAGAGTCCTTAATTGTTCTGTTTGATTTTCAGCATGGGTGCGGGGAGGGCCTGGGACATGCAAAACGTGGTCCCGGACAGGGGAGCTGTCTATTACATGGGAGGCTGTGAGAGCGATCATGGACACCACTGGACTGGCATCCTGTAAGGATGCTTTCACATGTTTTCCTGTTTAGAGGCCAACCTCGGCTTTGGGCTGTAAACTAAAGTCTGCCAGGCCGGTGCCAGCTTGGCGGCCGCATCTGCCCATGGCAGCACCAGCTTGGTGGTGGTGTGCGCCCATGCCTGTGCCAGGTTGCTGGCTGTGCCTGGCTTGTGAGGGTTGAGGTAATTGGCCCCCTGTTGCCCATGGGCTCCAGCTGTGGCCCGGGGCAGCACAGGTGGGACCCACGAGGTGAGGACCCCTGGGGCTGGGCCCAGGGTTTAAAAAGGGCTGAGGATGGGGCTGGCCCTGCTGTATCCGCCATTATTTTAGTCAGATCCTGCATTCCGCTCAGTTAAAGGCTCACGAGAATTACTTAACATTTGCATTTGGAAGTCCTGCTTCAAACAATGAATTTTCAACAACATGTTTTTGACACTAGTCAATGAACTCCTGTAATACTGCAGCAAAATGACATTTTTAGTGGTTGTTGAATCTCAGAGTGATAACATAGGCATCCCTGCTTGAGCCCTTAGCGCAACCATTGCAATGTTTGTTTACACCCTGCTCGGTTCTTTTGTGAAGGTGTGTAGCTATGGGAGGTGCGTTATTCCCAAGGTGCTACGGCGCCGATGCTCTGGCTGTTGGCAGGAATGGGCAAAGCGGAAGGCTCTGTGGCTAGGGGAGAATGGCGTGGACATGCTACTGCTCTCTCTGTTGCACCAGAATTTCGACGGCTGGGTTGGGCTGCTAAATCAATGGAACGACTGGAAGACATTTCAGAAAAGTGAGTACTCTCCTGTCTTTATCTTTTAAAGTCGTTGTCTTTCTACAGACCCCTGTCCATGGCTTAGCTGTTTGATTGGCGTGAAACAGACCCAGAATTTTGCTTTAAGTGGTGTTGTGATTCGCTGAAATTCCCCGTAGGTAGAGCGCAAGAATTACAAATGTAGCTTGGTGGTTGAAGTTCTCGGGGTTTCTGTGAAAGCTAACTTGCCAGAATGTGCAGGAAGCAGCCTGAATTCCAGTAGAGATACTGCATAAAAGGTCCTTTTCTTGACAGGAAAAGAGCTTCACGAAACGTCGGCGCCGTTTGCCGTAGGGCCTCCGACATACTTGTTCAGTCATCGTGGGCTTTGTGCCGTTCCCGCAGGCGCAATCTTGAACAAATTTTGTACGGCAGCTGGTATCTTAGCTGACTTTCTATCTCGCGCTTGGTTGCTTGTACCTGCTCAAAACTTACTGTAGTGTCAAATGAGCCCACAGGAAAATGTCCTCAGCTCGTGCTGGTAGGGCAAGCCCGCTGTAGTTGATAAAATCGGAAAATAGCACCATGTTTTGAAACATTTGCCTTGCGAGGACGAGGGCTGTCTCCTGGTAGGCAGCTGAATTCTGTGACTGATTCCACCGGTCCGCTCTGGCACTTGAAGGAGGCAGTCCCTAAGCCAACGCAATGTAAAATGGGGGTCGTCTGGGTTTTTTTAATCATTTCTTAGGGATATGAGGCTTGCGGGGGTGTTTAGCTTGCCCTGTTCTTTCCGTTCCTAATTCTGAACGCACTGACTGCTGGCATAAAAGAACGGGCGTGTTGTAGTCTGACGGTGTCGTCCACCAGGAGCTGGTGGAAGGTCAGGGCTTACGTCAAACTGATAAGGAGGACTGAGTCTGGAAAGTGGAACGTCTAAACAAGAATTACTGTCCTTGGGAGAGAAGCACATCCTGAAGAAACAGGTAAGCTAATTAAAATGTTTTGGGAACCATCCGAAACAACTAGTAGGAGTGTGATAAGAGGCACCCTCCCGCAAACTATCCTCCTTATAATACTAAAAGTCACACCCCTCGAGCTGGAGACACCAGCCCAAGCAGAGAGCCCTCACCTCTGAGCGTGCGCAGCATGTTAAAGTAGCGCTGTAGCTTGAAGTTGAAATAAGAGAAATGCAGACCAATAGAAAACTGCTTTGTGTAATTACTTATGCATATGCATAGCTAGACTGTATCAATACTGTACTTGTAGGAGCGAACTTTGTGCTAGCTTTGTGGAGCTACCACCTAGCACCCATCTCTGCGCAGACATGCCATAAAAACATCTCTGCCCTGTGTGTATATTGGCGTCCCGCACACCGGGTAAACGACCTCACGCTTGTGGGATAACAGTTTTGACACCCCAGATGGGACCGAGCTGACAGCCTCGCCCGGTTCGTCTTGCCGCATCCGACGGGGAGAAGAGGCCTGAGCGGACTCCAGCGCGCACCGACCTGTCGACTGGGGACTCCTTCAGCTCCTCTCCTGCGGTCGGGCGGTAAGTGACAAAACGGTGCAATGCTCCTGAAAAGAGGTGTTTTTTGGGGATAGGAGAAAAGGGGGTAGGGGCAAGATGTCTCGGGAAGCAGGCAGCCTGTGTTCTGTTCTGGGCTCTGCATAAGACGCACCAGGAAAGACAGGTGGCAGTAGCGTAGTTCTGTTTGTTTCTCCACGCTGTCCTGTTCTGAGTAACGAAGGGAGACGTCCCTCGTTCTGGTTTGTATAGGAATACTGGGTTTTTCGGTACCGGTATGGGTGCTGCTGCTTCCCAGGAGGGCACCCCTTTGCTCTCCTCTAGGATGCATCCTGAAGCATTGCAATAAATTTGGGGGAGATGCCATGACTAAAAATCAGCTAAAACGCTATTGTAATCAACGGTGGCCACAATATCCATGGGAAGATGGTGAAAAATGGCCTGAGAACGGATCCTTGAAATATAACACTATATCGGAATTAATGTTGGGTTGTCGGGGAACTGAAAAATGGCATGAAATGCCTTCTGCGGATATGTTTTTTTCGTTAAGGCGCGATTGGGATATTAGGAAGAAAGGTGGTTTAGTGGATTCTAACCATCGGTTTGGAATATACGTGTTAAAAGAGAAAAAGGGAAAACCTCCTTGTATTGAATGGGAAAATTCAGAAGAGGATATTCAGCTGTTGGTAGCTCCCCCCAAACAGCCCAAGTCTGATAGCTCAAGTGGTGATGGAGTTGTGAGTGCTATCTCTAAAAGAACAAGGGGACAGAAACCCATAGTTTGAGCTCCCCTCAGACAGGCTGTAGGGCCTGAAGGAGCACCGGTATCCGTACACGTACCTCTTACTGCTTCTGATTTATTAAACTGCAAACAGGCAGTGGGATCCTATCGAAACAATCCAGAAGGAATGTATAGTACTGTTAATCATGACTCCTAGTCCTAACTGGGGAGATGTACAGGCTCTCCTAGAATATTTGTTTACCGCTGAGGAGAGGAGAACAATTTTAGAGAAGGCTAGAGAGGGACTGATCCAACAAGGCGGGGGGGTGCCTAATACCGATACGTACCTCCCGAAAGAGGATCCGGAGTGGGATCCAAACACAAGTGTGAGGGATTAGAGAGGGTAAAGGAATATCAGAAGTGAATTTTGTATGGGATTCAACATGGAGTGCAAAAGCCTAAGAATTTATCTAAACTATCTGAAGTAAGGCAGGGGGATAAGGAAACCCCGTCAGCCTTCTCTGAGAGATTGTGTGAAGTAGCTCGAAAACGGACAGATCTGGATCCGGAAGATGATAGCAATTCAAAGTTATTTAACACGCTGTTTATTGGTCAAGCAGCAGCAGATATAAGAGAGAGATGACAAAAGGTAGGGGGCGAGGATGGCATGACAATCTCACAGTTCTTCTCAGTGGCGTCTAAGGTACGTAATAATCGGGAGGAAATAGAAGAGAAGGAGAAGCGGGGACGAGTAACGCTGCAAGCTTCTTTGTTGGCTGCCTTGAGGGAAGACCAGGAAGAAGGGAGAGAAAATACAGGAGGTGAATTCTGTGGGTGAGGAAGGGGCTGTAAGAAATAATAGTAGGAATGGTTATGACATTCCCCTGGGAATGCATCGGCGTGCAAATTGTAAGCAAGAGGGCGGTTGGAAAAAAATTGTCCATGCCGTCTGAAGTAATCGGGAAAGAGAGACAGAAGCAGCCGTTGGAGTCGTGCCGGAGATTGGGTTGGAGTGAAGGGGGCCGGAGGAATCTACTAACATTTCCCCAGACGATCCTCTGGTTCCAGTCAAGCTGGGGAATGAAAGAAGAGATTTTTGTAGTTTTCATTGATAGTGGAGCCACACGTGCTGTAGTAAGTAGTTGTAGGGGACCCTTACGTAGAACTAAAAGCAGCGTTGTTGGTGCAAGAGGGAAAAAGACTTTAAGGCTGTTTTTACAACCTATGGAATGTTCCATTGGAAACACTAAATTAACTCCTGAATTCCTTTAGATGCCAGAATGCCCCCTACCATTGCTTGGGTGGCATTTACTTGTAAACTGAATGCAGGGCTAAGTTCCTCTGAAGACTCTGTTCAGTTGACTCTGTTCAGCCCGCAGGGGACCTCTCCTCTTTGTGGCGGATGCCAGCCTGAACGGGACCTCGCCTGTTTGGGGCACACGGATGGCGGGCGCTGTCGCCGAAAGGCAAAGCAGGGTCATAGCAGAGTTTTCCATTTCTGGGGATGGGCTCAGCCATCCCCCGCACAAATTTCTCCTATGTAGCAATGGGGATGGTAGCTTTCTTCTGTTTTCTTGAAGAACAAGAGGATGATGGAGCACGTGACAAGAGCATGATCTTTTTCTCTTCCTTTGGCAGTACAGGCACCCAAGGCCAGCCTGCACTGAAGGAACAGCGTGGGGATATCCGTGTCGAGCGTTAGCAGAGGAAGGAAGCTTCTTTTGGAGGCTGAGGTGATGAAGCAGAGTCCTTAATTGTTCTGTTTGATTTTCAGCATGGGTGCGGGGAGGGCCTGGGACATGCAAAACGTGGTCCCGGACAGGGGAGCTGTCTATTACATGGGAGGCTGTGAGAGCGATCATGGACACCACTGGACTGGCATCCTGTAAGGATGCTTTCACATGTTTTCCTGTTTAGAGGCCAACCTCGGCTTTGGGCTGTAAACTAAAGTCTGCCAGGCCGGTGCCAGCTTGGCGGCCGCATCTGCCCATGGCAGCACCAGCTTGGTGGTGGTGTGCGCCCATGCCTGTGCCAGGTTGCTGGCTGTGCCTGGCTTGTGAGGGTTGAGGTAATTGGCCCCCTGTTGCCCATGGGCTCCAGCTGTGGCCCGGGGCAGCACAGGTGGGACCCACGAGGTGAGGACCCCTGGGGCTGGGCCCAGGGTTTAAAAAGGGCTGAGGATGGGGCTGGCCCTGCTGTATCCGCCATTATTTTAGTCAGATCCTGCATTCCGCTCAGTTAAAGGCTCACGAGAATTACTTAACATTTGCATTTGGAAGTCCTGCTTCAAACAATGAATTTTCAACAACATGTTTTTGACACTAGTCAATGAACTCCTGTAATACTGCAGCAAAATGACATTTTTAGTGGTTGTTGAATCTCAGAGTGATAACATAGGCATCCCTGCTTGAGCCCTTAGCGCAACCATTGCAATGTTTGTTTACACCCTGCTCGGTTCTTTTGTGAAGGTGTGTAGCTATGGGAGGTGCGTTATTCCCAAGGTGCTACGGCGCCGATGCTCTGGCTGTTGGCAGGAATGGGCAAAGCGGAAGGCTCTGTGGCTAGGGGAGAATGGCGTGGACATGCTACTGCTCTCTCTGTTGCACCAGAATTTCGACGGCTGGGTTGGGCTGCTAAATCAATGGAACGACTGGAAGACATTTCAGAAAAGTGAGTACTCTCCTGTCTTTATCTTTTAAAGTCGTTGTCTTTCTACAGACCCCTGTCCATGGCTTAGCTGTTTGATTGGCGTGAAACAGACCCAGAATTTTGCTTTAAGTGGTGTTGTGATTCGCTGAAATTCCCCGTAGGTAGAGCGCAAGAATTACAAATGTAGCTTGGTGGTTGAAGTTCTCGGGGTTTCTGTGAAAGCTAACTTGCCAGAATGTGCAGGAAGCAGCCTGAATTCCAGTAGAGATACTGCATAAAAGGTCCTTTTCTTGACAGGAAAAGAGCTTCACGAAACGTCGGCGCCGTTTGCCGTAGGGCCTCCGACATACTTGTTCAGTCATCGTGGGCTTTGTGCCGTTCCCGCAGGCGCAATCTTGAACAAATTTTGTACGGCAGCTGGTATCTTAGCTGACTTTCTATCTCGCGCTTGGTTGCTTGTACCTGCTCAAAACTTACTGTAGTGTCAAATGAGCCCACAGGAAAATGTCCTCAGCTCGTGCTGGTAGGGCAAGCCCGCTGTAGTTGATAAAATCGGAAAATGGCACCATGTTTTGAAACATTTGCCTTGCGAGGACGAGGGCTGTCTCCTGGTAGGCAGCTGAATTCTGTGACTGATTCCACCGGTCCGCTCTGGCACTTGAAGGAGGCAGTCCCTAAGCCAACGCAATGTAAAATGGGGGTCGTCTGGGTTTTTTTAATCATTTCTTAGGGATATGAGGCTTGCGGGGGTGTTTAGCTTGCCCTGTTCTTTCCGTTCCTAATTCTGAACGCACTGACTGCTGGCATAAAAGAACGGGCGTGTTGTAGTCTGACGGTGTCGTCCACCAGGAGCTGGTGGAAGGTCAGGGCTTACGTCAAACTGATAAGGAGGACTGAGTCTGGAAAGTGGAACGTCTAAACAAGAATTACTGTCCTTGGGAGAGAAGCACATCCTGAAGAAACAGGTAAGCTAATTAAAATGTTTTGGGAACCATCCGAAACAACTAGTAGGAGTGTGATAAGAGGCACCCTCCCGCAAACTATCCTCCTTATAATACTAAAAGTCACACCCCTCGAGCTGGAGACACCAGCCCAAGCAGAGAGCCCTCACCTCTGAGCGTGCGCAGCATGTTAAAGTAGCGCTGTAGCTTGAAGTTGAAATAAGAGAAATGCAGACCAATAGAAAACTGCTTTGTGTAATTACTTATGCATATGCATAGCTAGACTGTATCAATACTGTACTTGTGGGAGCGAACTTTGTGCTAGCTTTGTGGAGCTACCACCTAGCACCCATCTCTGCGCAGACATGCCATAAAAACACCTCTGCCCTGTGTGTATATTGGCGCCCCGCACACCGGGTAAGCGACCTCACGCTTGTGGGGTAACAGTTTTGACACCCCAGATGGGACCGAGCTGACAGCCTCGCCCGGTTCGTCTTGCCGCATCCGACGGGGAGAAGAGGCCTGAGCGGACTCCAGCGCGCACCGACCTGTCGACTGGGGACTCCTTCAGCTCCTCTCCTGCGGTCGGGCGGTAAGTGACAAAACGGTGCAATGCTCCTGAAAAGAGGTGTTTTTTGGGGATAGGAGAAAAGGGGGTAGGGGCAAGATGTCTCGGGAAGCAGGCAGCCTGTGTTCTGTTCTGGGCTCTGCATAAGACGCACCAGGAAAGACAGGTGGCAGTAGCGTAGTTCTGTTTGTTTCTCCACGCTGTCCTGTTCTGAGTAACGAAGGGAGACGTCCCTCGTTCTGGTTTGTATAGGAATACTGGGTTTTTCGGTACCGGTATGGGTGCTGCTGCTTCCCAGGAGGGCACCCCTTTGCTCTCCTCTAGGATGCATCCTGAAGCATTGCAATAAATTTGGGGGAGATGCCATGACTAAAAATCAGCTAAAACGCTATTGTAATCAACGGTGGCCACAATATCCATGGGAAGATGGTGAAAAATGGCCTGAGAACGGATCCTTGAAATATAACACTATATCGGAATTAATGTTGGGTTGTCGGGGAACTGAAAAATGGCATGAAATGCCTTCTGCGGATATGTTTTTTTCGTTAAGGCGCGATTGGGATATTAGGAAGAAAGGTGGTTTAGTGGATTCTAACCATCGGTTTGGAATATACGTGTTAAAAGAGAAAAAGGGAAAACCTCCTTGTATTGAATGGGAAAATTCAGAAGAGGATATTCAGCTGTTGGTAGCTCCCCCCAAACAGCCCAAGTCTGATAGCTCAAGTGGTGATGGAGTTGTGAGTGCTATCTCTAAAAGAACAAGGGGACAGAAACCCATAGTTTGAGCTCCCCTCAGACAGGCTGTAGGGCCTGAAGGAGCACCGGTATCCGTACACGTACCTCTTACTGCTTCTGATTTATTAAACTGCAAACAGGCAGTGGGATCCTATCGAAACAATCCAGAAGGAATGTATAGTACTGTTAATCACGACTCCTAGTCCTAACTGGGGAGATGTACAGGCTCTCCTAGAATATTTGTTTACCGCTGAGGAGAGGAGAACAATTTTAGAGAAGGCTAGAGAGGGACTGATCCAACAAGGCGGGGGGGTGCCTAATACCGATACGTACCTCCCGAAAGAGGATCCGGAGTGGGATCCAAACACAAGTGTGAGGGATTAGAGAGGGTAAAGGAATATCAGAAGTGAATTTTGTATGGGATTCAACATGGAGTGCAAAAGCCTAAGAATTTATCTAAACTATCTGAAGTAAGGCAGGGGGATAAGGAAACCCCGTCAGCCTTCTCTGAGAGATTGTGTGAAGTAGCTCGAAAACGGACAGATCTGGATCCGGAAGATGATAGCAATTCAAAGTTATTTAACACGCTGTTTATTGGTCAAGCAGCAGCAGATATAAGAGAGAGATGACAAAAGGTAGGGGGCGAGGATGGCATGACAATCTCACAGTTCTTCTCAGTGGCGTCTAAGGTACGTAATAATCGGGAGGAAATAGAAGAGAAGGAGAAGCGGGGACGAGTAACGCTGCAAGCTTCTTTGTTGGCTGCCTTGAGGGAAGACCAGGAAGAAGGGAGAGAAAATACAGGAGGTGAATTCTGTGGGTGAGGAAGGGGCTGTAAGAAATAATAGTAGGAATGGTTATGACATTCCCCTGGGAATGCATCGGCGTGCAAATTGTAAGCAAGAGGGCGGTTGGAAAAAAATTGTCCATGCCGTCTGAAGTAATCGGGAAAGAGAGACAGAAGCAGCCGTTGGAGTCGTGCCGGAGATTGGGTTGGAGTGAAGGGGGCCGGAGGAATCTACTAACATTTCCCCAGACGATCCTCTGGTTCCAGTCAAGCTGGGGAATGAAAGAAGAGATTTTTGTAGTTTTCATTGATAGTGGAGCCACACGTGCTGTAGTAAGTAGTTGTAGGGGACCCTTACGTAGAACTAAAAGCAGCGTTGTTGGTGCAAGAGGGAAAAAGACTTTAAGGCTGTTTTTACAACCTATGGAATGTTCCATTGGAAACACTAAATTAACTCCTGAATTCCTTTAGATGCCAGAATGCCCCCTACCATTGCTTGGGTGGCATTTACTTGTAAACTGAATGCAGGGCTAAGTTCCTCTGAAGACTCTGTTCAGTTGACTCTGTTCAGCCCGCAGGGGACCTCTCCTCTTTGTGGCGGATGCCAGCCTGAACGGGACCTCGCCTGTTTGGGGCACACGGATGGCGGGCGCTGTCGCCGAAAGGCAAAGCAGGGTCATAGCAGAGTTTTCCATTTCTGGGGATGGGCTCAGCCATCCCCCGCACAAATTTCTCCTATGTAGCAATGGGGATGGTAGCTTTCTTCTGTTTTCTTGAAGAACAAGAGGATGATGGAGCACGTGACAAGAGCATGATCTTTTTCTCTTCCTTTGGCAGTACAGGCACCCAAGGCCAGCCTGCACTGAAGGAACAGCGTGGGGATATCCGTGTCGAGCGTTAGCAGAGGAAGGAAGCTTCTTTTGGAGGCTGAGGTGATGAAGCAGAGTCCTTAATTGTTCTGTTTGATTTTCAGCATGGGTGCGGGGAGGGCCTGGGACATGCAAAACGTGGTCCCGGACAGGGGAGCTGTCTATTACATGGGAGGCTGTGAGAGCGATCATGGACACCACTGGACTGGCATCCTGTAAGGATGCTTTCACATGTTTTCCTGTTTAGAGGCCAACCTCGGCTTTGGGCTGTAAACTAAAGTCTGCCAGGCCGGTGCCAGCTTGGCGGCCGCATCTGCCCATGGCAGCACCAGCTTGGTGGTGGTGTGCGCCCATGCCTGTGCCAGGTTGCTGGCTGTGCCTGGCTTGTGAGGGTTGAGGTAATTGGCCCCCTGTTGCCCATGGGCTCCAGCTGTGGCCCGGGGCAGCACAGGTGGGACCCACGAGGTGAGGACCCCTGGGGCTGGGCCCAGGGTTTAAAAAGGGCTGAGGATGGGGCTGGCCCTGCTGTATCCGCCATTATTTTAGTCAGATCCTGCATTCCGCTCAGTTAAAGGCTCACGAGAATTACTTAACATTTGCATTTGGAAGTCCTGCTTCAAACAATGAATTTTCAACAACATGTTTTTGACACTAGTCAATGAACTCCTGTAATACTGCAGCAAAATGACATTTTTAGTGGTTGTTGAATCTCAGAGTGATAACATAGGCATCCCTGCTTGAGCCCTTAGCGCAACCATTGCAATGTTTGTTTACACCCTGCTCGGTTCTTTTGTGAAGGTGTGTAGCTATGGGAGGTGCGTTATTCCCAAGGTGCTACGGCGCCGATGCTCTGGCTGTTGGCAGGAATGGGCAAAGCGGAAGGCTCTGTGGCTAGGGGAGAATGGCGTGGACATGCTACTGCTCTCTCTGTTGCACCAGAATTTCGACGGCTGGGTTGGGCTGCTAAATCAATGGAACGACTGGAAGACATTTCAGAAAAGTGAGTACTCTCCTGTCTTTATCTTTTAAAGTCGTTGTCTTTCTACAGACCCCTGTCCATGGCTTAGCTGTTTGATTGGCGTGAAACAGACCCAGAATTTTGCTTTAAGTGGTGTTGTGATTCGCTGAAATTCCCCGTAGGTAGAGCGCAAGAATTACAAATGTAGCTTGGTGGTTGAAGTTCTCGGGGTTTCTGTGAAAGCTAACTTGCCAGAATGTGCAGGAAGCAGCCTGAATTCCAGTAGAGATACTGCATAAAAGGTCCTTTTCTTGACAGGAAAAGAGCTTCACGAAACGTCGGCGCCGTTTGCCGTAGGGCCTCCGACATACTTGTTCAGTCATCGTGGGCTTTGTGCCGTTCCCGCAGGCGCAATCTTGAACAAATTTTGTACGGCAGCTGGTATCTTAGCTGACTTTCTATCTCGCGCTTGGTTGCTTGTACCTGCTCAAAACTTACTGTAGTGTCAAATGAGCCCACAGGAAAATGTCCTCAGCTCGTGCTGGTAGGGCAAGCCCGCTGTAGTTGATAAAATCGGAAAATGGCACCATGTTTTGAAACATTTGCCTTGCGAGGACGAGGGCTGTCTCCTGGTAGGCAGCTGAATTCTGTGACTGATTCCACCGGTCCGCTCTGGCACTTGAAGGAGGCAGTCCCTAAGCCAACGCAATGTAAAATGGGGGTCGTCTGGGTTTTTTTAATCATTTCTTAGGGATATGAGGCTTGCGGGGGTGTTTAGCTTGCCCTGTTCTTTCCGTTCCTAATTCTGAACGCACTGACTGCTGGCATAAAAGAACGGGCGTGTTGTAGTCTGACGGTGTCGTCCACCAGGAGCTGGTGGAAGGTCAGGGCTTACGTCAAACTGATAAGGAGGACTGAGTCTGGAAAGTGGAACGTCTAAACAAGAATTACTGTCCTTGGGAGAGAAGCACATCCTGAAGAAACAGGTAAGCTAATTAAAATGTTTTGGGAACCATCCGAAACAACTAGTAGGAGTGTGATAAGAGGCACCCTCCCGCAAACTATCCTCCTTATAATACTAAAAGTCACACCCCTCGAGCTGGAGACACCAGCCCAAGCAGAGAGCCCTCACCTCTGAGCGTGCGCAGCATGTTAAAGTAGCGCTGTAGCTTGAAGTTGAAATAAGAGAAATGCAGACCAATAGAAAACTGCTTTGTGTAATTACTTATGCATATGCATAGCTAGACTGTATCAATACTGTACTTGTGGGAGCGAACTTTGTGCTAGCTTTGTGGAGCTACCACCTAGCACCCATCTCTGCGCAGACATGCCATAAAAACACCTCTGCCCTGTGTGTATATTGGCGCCCCGCACACCGGGTAAGCGACCTCACGCTTGTGGGGTAACAGTTTTGACACCCCAGATGGGACCGAGCTGACAGCCTCGCCCGGTTCGTCTTGCCGCATCCGACGGGGAGAAGAGGCCTGAGCGGACTCCAGCGCGCACCGACCTGTCGACTGGGGACTCCTTCAGCTCCTCTCCTGCGGTCGGGCGGTAAGTGACAAAACGGTGCAATGCTCCTGAAAAGAGGTGTTTTTTGGGGATAGGAGAAAAGGGGGTAGGGGCAAGATGTCTCGGGAAGCAGGCAGCCTGTGTTCTGTTCTGGGCTCTGCATAAGACGCACCAGGAAAGACAGGTGGCAGTAGCGTAGTTCTGTTTGTTTCTCCACGCTGTCCTGTTCTGAGTAACGAAGGGAGACGTCCCTCGTTCTGGTTTGTATAGGAATACTGGGTTTTTCGGTACCGGTATGGGTGCTGCTGCTTCCCAGGAGGGCACCCCTTTGCTCTCCTCTAGGATGCATCCTGAAGCATTGCAATAAATTTGGGGGAGATGCCATGACTAAAAATCAGCTAAAACGCTATTGTAATCAACGGTGGCCACAATATCCATGGGAAGATGGTGAAAAATGGCCTGAGAACGGATCCTTGAAATATAACACTATATCGGAATTAATGTTGGGTTGTCGGGGAACTGAAAAATGGCATGAAATGCCTTCTGCGGATATGTTTTTTTCGTTAAGGCGCGATTGGGATATTAGGAAGAAAGGTGGTTTAGTGGATTCTAACCATCGGTTTGGAATATACGTGTTAAAAGAGAAAAAGGGAAAACCTCCTTGTATTGAATGGGAAAATTCAGAAGAGGATATTCAGCTGTTGGTAGCTCCCCCCAAACAGCCCAAGTCTGATAGCTCAAGTGGTGATGGAGTTGTGAGTGCTATCTCTAAAAGAACAAGGGGACAGAAACCCATAGTTTGAGCTCCCCTCAGACAGGCTGTAGGGCCTGAAGGAGCACCGGTATCCGTACACGTACCTCTTACTGCTTCTGATTTATTAAACTGCAAACAGGCAGTGGGATCCTATCGAAACAATCCAGAAGGAATGTATAGTACTGTTAATCACGACTCCTAGTCCTAACTGGGGAGATGTACAGGCTCTCCTAGAATATTTGTTTACCGCTGAGGAGAGGAGAACAATTTTAGAGAAGGCTAGAGAGGGACTGATCCAACAAGGCGGGGGGGTGCCTAATACCGATACGTACCTCCCGAAAGAGGATCCGGAGTGGGATCCAAACACAAGTGTGAGGGATTAGAGAGGGTAAAGGAATATCAGAAGTGAATTTTGTATGGGATTCAACATGGAGTGCAAAAGCCTAAGAATTTATCTAAACTATCTGAAGTAAGGCAGGGGGATAAGGAAACCCCGTCAGCCTTCTCTGAGAGATTGTGTGAAGTAGCTCGAAAACGGACAGATCTGGATCCGGAAGATGATAGCAATTCAAAGTTATTTAACACGCTGTTTATTGGTCAAGCAGCAGCAGATATAAGAGAGAGATGACAAAAGGTAGGGGGCGAGGATGGCATGACAATCTCACAGTTCTTCTCAGTGGCGTCTAAGGTACGTAATAATCGGGAGGAAATAGAAGAGAAGGAGAAGCGGGGACGAGTAACGCTGCAAGCTTCTTTGTTGGCTGCCTTGAGGGAAGACCAGGAAGAAGGGAGAGAAAATACAGGAGGTGAATTCTGTGGGTGAGGAAGGGGCTGTAAGAAATAATAGTAGGAATGGTTATGACATTCCCCTGGGAATGCATCGGCGTGCAAATTGTAAGCAAGAGGGCGGTTGGAAAAAAATTGTCCATGCCGTCTGAAGTAATCGGGAAAGAGAGACAGAAGCAGCCGTTGGAGTCGTGCCGGAGATTGGGTTGGAGTGAAGGGGGCCGGAGGAATCTACTAACATTTCCCCAGACGATCCTCTGGTTCCAGTCAAGCTGGGGAATGAAAGAAGAGATTTTTGTAGTTTTCATTGATAGTGGAGCCACACGTGCTGTAGTAAGTAGTTGTAGGGGACCCTTACGTAGAACTAAAAGCAGCGTTGTTGGTGCAAGAGGGAAAAAGACTTTAAGGCTGTTTTTACAACCTATGGAATGTTCCATTGGAAACACTAAATTAACTCCTGAATTCCTTTAGATGCCAGAATGCCCCCTACCATTGCTTGGGTGGCATTTACTTGTAAACTGAATGCAGGGCTAAGTTCCTCTGAAGACTCTGTTCAGTTGACTCTGTTCAGCCCGCAGGGGACCTCTCCTCTTTGTGGCGGATGCCAGCCTGAACGGGACCTCGCCTGTTTGGGGCACACGGATGGCGGGCGCTGTCGCCAAAAGGCAAAGCAGGGTCATAGCAGAGTTTTCCATTTCTGGGGATGGGCTCAGCCATCCCCCGCACAAATTTCTCCTATGTAGCAATGGGGATGGTAGCTTTCTTCTGTTTTCTTGAAGAACAAGAGGATGATGGAGCACGTGACAAGAGCATGATCTTTTTCTCTTCCTTTGGCAGTACAGGCACCCAAGGCCAGCCTGCACTGAAGGAACAGCGTGGGGATATCCGTGTCGAGCGTTAGCAGAGGAAGGAAGCTTCTTTTGGAGGCTGAGGTGATGAAGCAGAGTCCTTAATTGTTCTGTTTGATTTTCAGCATGGGTGCGGGGAGGGCCTGGGACATGCAAAACGTGGTCCCGGACAGGGGAGCTGTCTATTACATGGGAGGCTGTGAGAGCGATCATGGACACCACTGGACTGGCATCCTGTAAGGATGCTTTCACATGTTTTCCTGTTTAGAGGCCAACCTCGGCTTTGGGCTGTAAACTAAAGTCTGCCAGGCCGGTGCCAGCTTGGCGGCCGCATCTGCCCATGGCAGCACCAGCTTGGTGGTGGTGTGCGCCCATGCCTGTGCCAGGTTGCTGGCTGTGCCTGGCTTGTGAGGGTTGAGGTAATTGGCCCCCTGTTGCCCATGGGCTCCAGCTGTGGCCCGGGGCAGCACAGGTGGGACCCACGAGGTGAGGACCCCTGGGGCTGGGCCCAGGGTTTAAAAAGGGCTGAGGATGGGGCTGGCCCTGCTGTATCCGCCATTATTTTAGTCAGATCCTGCATTCCGCTCAGTTAAAGGCTCACGAGAATTACTTAACATTTGCATTTGGAAGTCCTGCTTCAAACAATGAATTTTCAACAACATGTTTTTGACACTAGTCAATGAACTCCTGTAATACTGCAGCAAAATGACATTTTTAGTGGTTGTTGAATCTCAGAGTGATAACATAGGCATCCCTGCTTGAGCCCTTAGCGCAACCATTGCAATGTTTGTTTACACCCTGCTCGGTTCTTTTGTGAAGGTGTGTAGCTATGGGAGGTGCGTTATTCCCAAGGTGCTACGGCGCCGATGCTCTGGCTGTTGGCAGGAATGGGCAAAGCGGAAGGCTCTGTGGCTAGGGGAGAATGGCGTGGACATGCTACTGCTCTCTCTGTTGCACCAGAATTTCGACGGCTGGGTTGGGCTGCTAAATCAATGGAACGACTGGAAGACATTTCAGAAAAGTGAGTACTCTCCTGTCTTTATCTTTTAAAGTCGTTGTCTTTCTACAGACCCCTGTCCATGGCTTAGCTGTTTGATTGGCGTGAAACAGACCCAGAATTTTGCTTTAAGTGGTGTTGTGATTCGCTGAAATTCCCCGTAGGTAGAGCGCAAGAATTACAAATGTAGCTTGGTGGTTGAAGTTCTCGGGGTTTCTGTGAAAGCTAACTTGCCAGAATGTGCAGGAAGCAGCCTGAATTCCAGTAGAGATACTGCATAAAAGGTCCTTTTCTTGACAGGAAAAGAGCTTCACGAAACGTCGGCGCCGTTTGCCGTAGGGCCTCCGACATACTTGTTCAGTCATCGTGGGCTTTGTGCCGTTCCCGCAGGCGCAATCTTGAACAAATTTTGTACGGCAGCTGGTATCTTAGCTGACTTTCTATCTCGCGCTTGGTTGCTTGTACCTGCTCAAAACTTACTGTAGTGTCAAATGAGCCCACAGGAAAATGTCCTCAGCTCGTGCTGGTAGGGCAAGCCCGCTGTAGTTGATAAAATCGGAAAATGGCACCATGTTTTGAAACATTTGCCTTGCGAGGACGAGGGCTGTCTCCTGGTAGGCAGCTGAATTCTGTGACTGATTCCACCGGTCCGCTCTGGCACTTGAAGGAGGCAGTCCCTAAGCCAACGCAATGTAAAATGGGGGTCGTCTGGGTTTTTTTAATCATTTCTTAGGGATATGAGGCTTGCGGGGGTGTTTAGCTTGCCCTGTTCTTTCCGTTCCTAATTCTGAACGCACTGACTGCTGGCATAAAAGAACGGGCGTGTTGTAGTCTGACGGTGTCGTCCACCAGGAGCTGGTGGAAGGTCAGGGCTTACGTCAAACTGATAAGGAGGACTGAGTCTGGAAAGTGGAACGTCTAAACAAGAATTACTGTCCTTGGGAGAGAAGCACATCCTGAAGAAACAGGTAAGCTAATTAAAATGTTTTGGGAACCATCCGAAACAACTAGTAGGAGTGTGATAAGAGGCACCCTCCCGCAAACTATCCTCCTTATAATACTAAAAGTCACACCCCTCGAGCTGGAGACACCAGCCCAAGCAGAGAGCCCTCACCTCTGAGCGTGCGCAGCATGTTAAAGTAGCGCTGTAGCTTGAAGTTGAAATAAGAGAAATGCAGACCAATAGAAAACTGCTTTGTGTAATTACTTATGCATATGCATAGCTAGACTGTATCAATACTGTACTTGTGGGAGCGAACTTTGTGCTAGCTTTGTGGAGCTACCACCTAGCACCCATCTCTGCGCAGACATGCCATAAAAACACCTCTGCCCTGTGTGTATATTGGCGCCCCGCACACCGGGTAAGCGACCTCACGCTTGTGGGGTAACAGTTTTGACACCCCAGATGGGACCGAGCTGACAGCCTCGCCCGGTTCGTCTTGCCGCATCCGACGGGGAGAAGAGGCCTGAGCGGACTCCAGCGCGCACCGACCTGTCGACTGGGGACTCCTTCAGCTCCTCTCCTGCGGTCGGGCGGTAAGTGACAAAACGGTGCAATGCTCCTGAAAAGAGGTGTTTTTTGGGGATAGGAGAAAAGGGGGTAGGGGCAAGATGTCTCGGGAAGCAGGCAGCCTGTGTTCTGTTCTGGGCTCTGCATAAGACGCACCAGGAAAGACAGGTGGCAGTAGCGTAGTTCTGTTTGTTTCTCCACGCTGTCCTGTTCTGAGTAACGAAGGGAGACGTCCCTCGTTCTGGTTTGTATAGGAATACTGGGTTTTTCGGTACCGGTATGGGTGCTGCTGCTTCCCAGGAGGGCACCCCTTTGCTCTCCTCTAGGATGCATCCTGAAGCATTGCAATAAATTTGGGGGAGATGCCATGACTAAAAATCAGCTAAAACGCTATTGTAATCAACGGTGGCCACAATATCCATGGGAAGATGGTGAAAAATGGCCTGAGAACGGATCCTTGAAATATAACACTATATCGGAATTAATGTTGGGTTGTCGGGGAACTGAAAAATGGCATGAAATGCCTTCTGCGGATATGTTTTTTTCGTTAAGGCGCGATTGGGATATTAGGAAGAAAGGTGGTTTAGTGGATTCTAACCATCGGATTGGAATATACGTGTTAAAAGAGAAAAAGGGAAAACCTCCTTGTATTGAATGGGAAAATTCAGAAGAGGATATTCAGCTGTTGGTAGCTCCCCCCAAACAGCCCAAGTCTGATAGCTCAAGTGGTGATGGAGTTGTGAGTGCTATCTCTAAAAGAACAAGGGGACAGAAACCCATAGTTTGAGCTCCCCTCAGACAGGCTGTAGGGCCTGAAGGAGCACCGGTATCCGTACACGTACCTCTTACTGCTTCTGATTTATTAAACTGCAAACAGGCAGTGGGATCCTATCGAAACAATCCAGAAGGAATGTATAGTACTGTTAATCACGACTCCTAGTCCTAACTGGGGAGATGTACAGGCTCTCCTAGAATATTTGTTTACCGCTGAGGAGAGGAGAACAATTTTAGAGAAGGCTAGAGAGGGACTGATCCAACAAGGCGGGGGGGTGCCTAATACCGATACGTACCTCCCGAAAGAGGATCCGGAGTGGGATCCAAACACAAGTGTGAGGGATTAGAGAGGGTAAAGGAATATCAGAAGTGAATTTTGTATGGGATTCAACATGGAGTGCAAAAGCCTAAGAATTTATCTAAACTATCTGAAGTAAGGCAGGGGGATAAGGAAACCCCGTCAGCCTTCTCTGAGAGATTGTGTGAAGTAGCTCGAAAACGGACAGATCTGGATCCGGAAGATGATAGCAATTCAAAGTTATTTAACACGCTGTTTATTGGTCAAGCAGCAGCAGATATAAGAGAGAGATGACAAAAGGTAGGGGGCGAGGATGGCATGACAATCTCACAGTTCTTCTCAGTGGCGTCTAAGGTACGTAATAATCGGGAGGAAATAGAAGAGAAGGAGAAGCGGGGACGAGTAACGCTGCAAGCTTCTTTGTTGGCTGCCTTGAGGGAAGACCAGGAAGAAGGGAGAGAAAATACAGGAGGTGAATTCTGTGGGTGAGGAAGGGGCTGTAAGAAATAATAGTAGGAATGGTTATGACATTCCCCTGGGAATGCATCGGCGTGCAAATTGTAAGCAAGAGGGCGGTTGGAAAAAAATTGTCCATGCCGTCTGAAGTAATCGGGAAAGAGAGACAGAAGCAGCCGTTGGAGTCGTGCCGGAGATTGGGTTGGAGTGAAGGGGGCCGGAGGAATCTACTAACATTTCCCCAGACGATCCTCTGGTTCCAGTCAAGCTGGGGAATGAAAGAAGAGATTTTTGTAGTTTTCATTGATAGTGGAGCCACACGTGCTGTAGTAAGTAGTTGTAGGGGACCCTTACGTAGAACTAAAAGCAGCGTTGTTGGTGCAAGAGGGAAAAAGACTTTAAGGCTGTTTTTACAACCTATGGAATGTTCCATTGGAAACACTAAATTAACTCCTGAATTCCTTTAGATGCCAGAATGCCCCCTACCATTGCTTGGGTGGCATTTACTTGTAAACTGAATGCAGGGCTAAGTTCCTCTGAAGACTCTGTTCAGTTGACTCTGTTCAGCCCGCAGGGGACCTCTCCTCTTTGTGGCGGATGCCAGCCTGAACGGGACCTCGCCTGTTTGGGGCACACGGATGGCGGGCGCTGTCGCCAAAAGGCAAAGCAGGGTCATAGCAGAGTTTTCCATTTCTGGGGATGGGCTCA
The DNA here is from genome assembly GCF_035582795.1 of Mycteria americana. NCBI lineage: Eukaryota > Metazoa > Chordata > Aves > Ciconiiformes > Ciconiidae > Mycteria > Mycteria americana. The sequence goes on from NC_134378.1 coordinate 18,829,931, forward strand.
GCCATCCCCCGCACAAATTTCTCCTATGTAGCAATGGGGATGGTAGCTTTCTTCTGTTTTCTTGAAGAACAAGAGGATGATGGAGCACGTGACAAGAGCATGATCTTTTTCTCTTCCTTTGGCAGTACAGGCACCCAAGGCCAGCCTGCACTGAAGGAACAGCGTGGGGATATCCGTGTCGAGCGTTAGCAGAGGAAGGAAGCTTCTTTTGGAGGCTGAGGTGATGAAGCAGAGTCCTTAATTGTTCTGTTTGATTTTCAGCATGGGTGCGGGGAGGGCCTGGGACATGCAAAACGTGGTCCCGGACAGGGGAGCTGTCTATTACATGGGAGGCTGTGAGAGCGATCATGGACACCACTGGACTGGCATCCTGTAAGGATGCTTTCACATGTTTTCCTGTTTAGAGGCCAACCTCGGCTTTGGGCTGTAAACTAAAGTCTGCCAGGCCGGTGCCAGCTTGGCGGCCGCATCTGCCCATGGCAGCACCAGCTTGGTGGTGGTGTGCGCCCATGCCTGTGCCAGGTTGCTGGCTGTGCCTGGCTTGTGAGGGTTGAGGTAATTGGCCCCCTGTTGCCCATGGGCTCCAGCTGTGGCCCGGGGCAGCACAGGTGGGACCCACGAGGTGAGGACCCCTGGGGCTGGGCCCAGGGTTTAAAAAGGGCTGAGGATGGGGCTGGCCCTGCTGTATCCGCCATTATTTTAGTCAGATCCTGCATTCCGCTCAGTTAAAGGCTCACGAGAATTACTTAACATTTGCATTTGGAAGTCCTGCTTCAAACAATGAATTTTCAACAACATGTTTTTGACACTAGTCAATGAACTCCTGTAATACTGCAGCAAAATGACATTTTTAGTGGTTGTTGAATCTCAGAGTGATAACATAGGCATCCCTGCTTGAGCCCTTAGCGCAACCATTGCAATGTTTGTTTACACCCTGCTCGGTTCTTTTGTGAAGGTGTGTAGCTATGGGAGGTGCGTTATTCCCAAGGTGCTACGGCGCCGATGCTCTGGCTGTTGGCAGGAATGGGCAAAGCGGAAGGCTCTGTGGCTAGGGGAGAATGGCGTGGACATGCTACTGCTCTCTCTGTTGCACCAGAATTTCGACGGCTGGGTTGGGCTGCTAAATCAATGGAACGACTGGAAGACATTTCAGAAAAGTGAGTACTCTCCTGTCTTTATCTTTTAAAGTCGTTGTCTTTCTACAGACCCCTGTCCATGGCTTAGCTGTTTGATTGGCGTGAAACAGACCCAGAATTTTGCTTTAAGTGGTGTTGTGATTCGCTGAAATTCCCCGTAGGTAGAGCGCAAGAATTACAAATGTAGCTTGGTGGTTGAAGTTCTCGGGGTTTCTGTGAAAGCTAACTTGCCAGAATGTGCAGGAAGCAGCCTGAATTCCAGTAGAGATACTGCATAAAAGGTCCTTTTCTTGACAGGAAAAGAGCTTCACGAAACGTCGGCGCCGTTTGCCGTAGGGCCTCCGACATACTTGTTCAGTCATCGTGGGCTTTGTGCCGTTCCCGCAGGCGCAATCTTGAACAAATTTTGTACGGCAGCTGGTATCTTAGCTGACTTTCTATCTCGCGCTTGGTTGCTTGTACCTGCTCAAAACTTACTGTAGTGTCAAATGAGCCCACAGGAAAATGTCCTCAGCTCGTGCTGGTAGGGCAAGCCCGCTGTAGTTGATAAAATCGGAAAATGGCACCATGTTTTGAAACATTTGCCTTGCGAGGACGAGGGCTGTCTCCTGGTAGGCAGCTGAATTCTGTGACTGATTCCACCGGTCCGCTCTGGCACTTGAAGGAGGCAGTCCCTAAGCCAACGCAATGTAAAATGGGGGTCGTCTGGGTTTTTTTAATCATTTCTTAGGGATATGAGGCTTGCGGGGGTGTTTAGCTTGCCCTGTTCTTTCCGTTCCTAATTCTGAACGCACTGACTGCTGGCATAAAAGAACGGGCGTGTTGTAGTCTGACGGTGTCGTCCACCAGGAGCTGGTGGAAGGTCAGGGCTTACGTCAAACTGATAAGGAGGACTGAGTCTGGAAAGTGGAACGTCTAAACAAGAATTACTGTCCTTGGGAGAGAAGCACATCCTGAAGAAACAGGTAAGCTAATTAAAATGTTTTGGGAACCATCCGAAACAACTAGTAGGAGTGTGATAAGAGGCATCCTCCCGCAAACTATCCTCCTTATAATACTAAAAGTCACACCCCTCGAGCTGGAGACACCAGCCCAAGCAGAGAGCCCTCACCTCTGAGCGTGCGCAGCATGTTAAAGTAGCGCTGTAGCTTGAAGTTGAAATAAGAGAAATGCAGACCAATAGAAAACTGCTTTGTGTAATTACTTATGCATATGCATAGCTAGACTGTATCAATACTGTACTTGTGGGAGCGAACTTTGTGCTAGCTTTGTGGAGCTACCACCTAGCACCCATCTCTGCGCAGACATGCCATAAAAACACCTCTGCCCTGTGTGTATATTGGCGTCCCGCACACCGGGTAAACGACCTCACGCTTGTGGGATAACAGTTTTGACACCCCAGATGGGACCGAGCTGACAGCCTCGCCCGGTTCGTCTTGCCGCATCCGACGGGGAGAAGAGGCCTGAGCGGACTCCAGCGCGCACCGACCTGTCGACTGGGGACTCCTTCAGCTCCTCTCCTGCGGTCGGGCGGTAAGTGACAAAACGGTGCAATGCTCCTGAAAAGAGGTGTTTTTTGGGGATAGGAGAAAAGGGGGTAGGGGCAAGATGTCTCGGGAAGCAGGCAGCCTGTGTTCTGTTCTGGGCTCTGCATAAGACGCACCAGGAAAGACAGGTGGCAGTAGCGTAGTTCTGTTTGTTTCTCCACGCTGTCCTGTTCTGAGTAACGAAGGGAGACGTCCCTCGTTCTGGTTTGTATAGGAATACTGGGTTTTTCGGTACCGGTATGGGTGCTGCTGCTTCCCAGGAGGGCACCCCTTTGCTCTCCTCTAGGATGCATCCTGAAGCATTGCAATAAATTTGGGGGAGATGCCATGACTAAAAATCAGCTAAAACGCTATTGTAATCAACGGTGGCCACAATATCCATGGGAAGATGGTGAAAAATGGCCTGAGAACGGATCCTTGAAATATAACACTATATCGGAATTAATGTTGGGTTGTCGGGGAACTGAAAAATGGCATGAAATGCCTTCTGCGGATATGTTTTTTTCGTTAAGGCGCGATTGGGATATTAGGAAGAAAGGTGGTTTAGTGGATTCTAACCATCGGTTTGGAATATACGTGTTAAAAGAGAAAAAGGGAAAACCTCCTTGTATTGAATGGGAAAATTCAGAAGAGGATATTCAGCTGTTGGTAGCTCCCCCCAAACAGCCCAAGTCTGATAGCTCAAGTGGTGATGGAGTTGTGAGTGCTATCTCTAAAAGAACAAGGGGACAGAAACCCATAGTTTGAGCTCCCCTCAGACAGGCTGTAGGGCCTGAAGGAGCACCGGTATCCGTACACGTACCTCTTACTGCTTCTGATTTATTAAACTGCAAACAGGCAGTGGGATCCTATCGAAACAATCCAGAAGGAATGTATAGTACTGTTAATCACGACTCCTAGTCCTAACTGGGGAGATGTACAGGCTCTCCTAGAATATTTGTTTACCGCTGAGGAGAGGAGAACAATTTTAGAGAAGGCTAGAGAGGGACTGATCCAACAAGGCGGGGGGGTGCCTAATACCGATACGTACCTCCCGAAAGAGGATCCGGAGTGGGATCCAAACACAAGTGTGAGGGATTAGAGAGGGTAAAGGAATATCAGAAGTGAATTTTGTATGGGATTCAACATGGAGTGCAAAAGCCTAAGAATTTATCTAAACTATCTGAAGTAAGGCAGGGGGATAAGGAAACCCCGTCAGCCTTCTATGAGAGATTGTGTGAAGTAGCTCGAAAACGGACAGATCTGGATCCGGAAGATGATAGCAATTCAAAGTTATTTAACACGCTGTTTATTGGTCAAGCAGCAGCAGATATAAGAGAGAGATGACAAAAGGTAGGGGGCGAGGATGGCATGACAATCTCACAGTTCTTCTCAGTGGCGTCTAAGGTACGTAATAATCGGGAGGAAATAGAAGAGAAGGAGAAGCGGGGACGAGTAACGCTGCAAGCTTCTTTGTTGGCTGCCTTGAGGGAAGACCAGGAAGAAGGGAGAGAAAATACAGGAGGTGAATTCTGTGGGTGAGGAAGGGGCTGTAAGAAATAATAGTAGGAATGGTTATGACATTCCCCTGGGAATGCATCGGCGTGCAAATTGTAAGCAAGAGGGCGGTTGGAAAAAAATTGTCCATGCCGTCTGAAGTAATCGGGAAAGAGAGACAGAAGCAGCCGTTGGAGTCGTGCCGGAGATTGGGTTGGAGTGAAGGGGGCCGGAGGAATCTACTAACATTTCCCCAGACGATCCTCTGGTTCCAGTCAAGCTGGGGAATGAAAGAAGAGATTTTTGTAGTTTTCATTGATAGTGGAGCCACACGTGCTGTAGTAAGTAGTTGTAGGGGACCCTTACGTAGAACTAAAAGCAGCGTTGTTGGTGCAAGAGGGAAAAAGACTTTAAGGCTGTTTTTACAACCTATGGAATGTTCCATTGGAAACACTAAATTAACTCCTGAATTCCTTTAGATGCCAGAATGCCCCCTACCATTGCTTGGGTGGCACTTACTTGTAAACTGAATGCAGGGCTAAGTTCCTCTGAAGACTCTGTTCAGTTGACTCTGTTCAGCCCGCAGGGGACCTCTCCTCTTTGTGGCGGATGCCAGCCTGAACGGGACCTCGCCTGTTTGGGGCACACGGATGGCGGGCGCTGTCGCCAAAAGGCAAAGCAGGGTCATAGCAGAGTTTTCCATTTCTGGGGATGGGCTCAGCCATCCCCCGCACAAATTTCTCCTATGTAGCAATGGGGATGGTAGCTTTCTTCTGTTTTCTTGAAGAACAAGAGGATGATGGAGCACGTGACAAGAGCATGATCTTTTTCTCTTCCTTTGGCAGTACAGGCACCCAAGGCCAGCCTGCACTGAAGGAACAGCGTGGGGATATCCGTGTCGAGCGTTAGCAGAGGAAGGAAGCTTCTTTTGGAGGCTGAGGTGATGAAGCAGAGTCCTTAATTGTTCTGTTTGATTTTCAGCATGGGTGCGGGGAGGGCCTGGGACATGCAAAACGTGGTCCCGGACAGGGGAGCTGTCTATTACATGGGAGGCTGTGAGAGCGATCATGGACACCACTGGACTGGCATCCTGTAAGGATGCTTTCACATGTTTTCCTGTTTAGAGGCCAACCTCGGCTTTGGGCTGTAAACTAAAGTCTGCCAGGCCGGTGCCAGCTTGGCGGCCGCATCTGCCCATGGCAGCACCAGCTTGGTGGTGGTGTGCGCCCATGCCTGTGCCAGGTTGCTGGCTGTGCCTGGCTTGTGAGGGTTGAGGTAATTGGCCCCCTGTTGCCCATGGGCTCCAGCTGTGGCCCGGGGCAGCACAGGTGGGACCCACGAGGTGAGGACCCCTGGGGCTGGGCCCAGGGTTTAAAAAGGGCTGAGGATGGGGCTGGCCCTGCTGTATCCGCCATTATTTTAGTCAGATCCTGCATTCCGCTCAGTTAAAGGCTCACGAGAATTACTTAACATTTGCATTTGGAAGTCCTGCTTCAAACAATGAATTTTCAACAACATGTTTTTGACACTAGTCAATGAACTCCTGTAATACTGCAGCAAAATGACATTTTTAGTGGTTGTTGAATCTCAGAGTGATAACATAGGCATCCCTGCTTGAGCCCTTAGCGCAACCATTGCAATGTTTGTTTACACCCTGCTCGGTTCTTTTGTGAAGGTGTGTAGCTATGGGAGGTGCGTTATTCCCAAGGTGCTACGGCGCCGATGCTCTGGCTGTTGGCAGGAATGGGCAAAGCGGAAGGCTCTGTGGCTAGGGGAGAATGGCGTGGACATGCTACTGCTCTCTCTGTTGCACCAGAATTTCGACGGCTGGGTTGGGCTGCTAAATCAATGGAACGACTGGAAGACATTTCAGAAAAGTGAGTACTCTCCTGTCTTTATCTTTTAAAGTCGTTGTCTTTCTACAGACCCCTGTCCATGGCTTAGCTGTTTGATTGGCGTGAAACAGACCCAGAATTTTGCTTTAAGTGGTGTTGTGATTCGCTGAAATTCCCCGTAGGTAGAGCGCAAGAATTACAAATGTAGCTTGGTGGTTGAAGTTCTCGGGGTTTCTGTGAAAGCTAACTTGCCAGAATGTGCAGGAAGCAGCCTGAATTCCAGTAGAGATACTGCATAAAAGGTCCTTTTCTTGACAGGAAAAGAGCTTCACGAAACGTCGGCGCCGTTTGCCGTAGGGCCTCCGACATACTTGTTCAGTCATCGTGGGCTTTGTGCCGTTCCCGCAGGCGCAATCTTGAACAAATTTTGTACGGCAGCTGGTATCTTAGCTGACTTTCTATCTCGCGCTTGGTTGCTTGTACCTGCTCAAAACTTACTGTAGTGTCAAATGAGCCCACAGGAAAATGTCCTCAGCTCGTGCTGGTAGGGCAAGCCCGCTGTAGTTGATAAAATCGGAAAATGGCACCATGTTTTGAAACATTTGCCTTGCGAGGACGAGGGCTGTCTCCTGGTAGGCAGCTGAATTCTGTGACTGATTCCACCGGTCCGCTCTGGCACTTGAAGGAGGCAGTCCCTAAGCCAACGCAATGTAAAATGGGGGTCGTCTGGGTTTTTTTAATCATTTCTTAGGGATATGAGGCTTGCGGGGGTGTTTAGCTTGCCCTGTTCTTTCCGTTCCTAATTCTGAACGCACTGACTGCTGGCATAAAAGAACGGGCGTGTTGTAGTCTGACGGTGTCGTCCACCAGGAGCTGGTGGAAGGTCAGGGCTTACGTCAAACTGATAAGGAGGACTGAGTCTGGAAAGTGGAACGTCTAAACAAGAATTACTGTCCTTGGGAGAGAAGCACATCCTGAAGAAACAGGTAAGCTAATTAAAATGTTTTGGGAACCATCCGAAACAACTAGTAGGAGTGTGATAAGAGGCACCCTCCCGCAAACTATCCTCCTTATAATACTAAAAGTCACACCCCTCGAGCTGGAGACACCAGCCCAAGCAGAGAGCCCTCACCTCTGAGCGTGCGCAGCATGTTAAAGTAGCGCTGTAGCTTGAAGTTGAAATAAGAGAAATGCAGACCAATAGAAAACTGCTTTGTGTAATTACTTATGCATATGCATAGCTAGACTGTATCAATACTGTACTTGTGGGAGCGAACTTTGTGCTAGCTTTGTGGAGCTACCACCTAGCACCCATCTCTGCGCAGACATGCCATAAAAACACCTCTGCCCTGTGTGTATATTGGCGCCCCGCACACCGGGTAAGCGACCTCACGCTTGTGGGGTAACAGTTTTGACACCCCAGATGGGACCGAGCTGACAGCCTCGCCCGGTTCGTCTTGCCGCATCCGACGGGGAGAAGAGGCCTGAGCGGACTCCAGCGCGCACCGACCTGTCGACTGGGGACTCCTTCAGCTCCTCTCCTGCGGTCGGGCGGTAAGTGACAAAACGGTGCAATGCTCCTGAAAAGAGGTGTTTTTTGGGGATAGGAGAAAAGGGGGTAGGGGCAAGATGTCTCGGGAAGCAGGCAGCCTGTGTTCTGTTCTGGGCTCTGCATAAGACGCACCAGGAAAGACAGGTGGCAGTAGCGTAGTTCTGTTTGTTTCTCCACGCTGTCCTGTTCTGAGTAACGAAGGGAGACGTCCCTCGTTCTGGTTTGTATAGGAATACTGGGTTTTTCGGTACCGGTATGGGTGCTGCTGCTTCCCAGGAGGGCACCCCTTTGCTCTCCTCTAGGATGCATCCTGAAGCATTGCAATAAATTTGGGGGAGATGCCATGACTAAAAATCAGCTAAAACGCTATTGTAATCAACGGTGGCCACAATATCCATGGGAAGATGGTGAAAAATGGCCTGAGAACGGATCCTTGAAATATAACACTATATCGGAATTAATGTTGGGTTGTCGGGGAACTGAAAAATGGCATGAAATGCCTTCTGCGGATATGTTTTTTTCGTTAAGGCGCGATTGGGATATTAGGAAGAAAGGTGGTTTAGTGGATTCTAACCATCGGTTTGGAATATACGTGTTAAAAGAGAAAAAGGGAAAACCTCCTTGTATTGAATGGGAAAATTCAGAAGAGGATATTCAGCTGTTGGTAGCTCCCCCCAAACAGCCCAAGTCTGATAGCTCAAGTGGTGATGGAGTTGTGAGTGCTATCTCTAAAAGAACAAGGGGACAGAAACCCATAGTTTGAGCTCCCCTCAGACAGGCTGTAGGGCCTGAAGGAGCACCGGTATCCGTACACGTACCTCTTACTGCTTCTGATTTATTAAACTGCAAACAGGCAGTGGGATCCTATCGAAACAATCCAGAAGGAATGTATAGTACTGTTAATCACGACTCCTAGTCCTAACTGGGGAGATGTACAGGCTCTCCTAGAATATTTGTTTACCGCTGAGGAGAGGAGAACAATTTTAGAGAAGGCTAGAGAGGGACTGATCCAACAAGGCGGGGGGGTGCCTAATACCGATACGTACCTCCCGAAAGAGGATCCGGAGTGGGATCCAAACACAAGTGTGAGGGATTAGAGAGGGTAAAGGAATATCAGAAGTGAATTTTGTATGGGATTCAACATGGAGTGCAAAAGCCTAAGAATTTATCTAAACTATCTGAAGTAAGGCAGGGGGATAAGGAAACCCCGTCAGCCTTCTCTGAGAGATTGTGTGAAGTAGCTCGAAAACGGACAGATCTGGATCCGGAAGATGATAGCAATTCAAAGTTATTTAACACGCTGTTTATTGGTCAAGCAGCAGCAGATATAAGAGAGAGATGACAAAAGGTAGGGGGCGAGGATGGCATGACAATCTCACAGTTCTTCTCAGTGGCGTCTAAGGTACGTAATAATCGGGAGGAAATAGAAGAGAAGGAGAAGCGGGGACGAGTAACGCTGCAAGCTTCTTTGTTGGCTGCCTTGAGGGAAGACCAGGAAGAAGGGAGAGAAAATACAGGAGGTGAATTCTGTGGGTGAGGAAGGGGCTGTAAGAAATAATAGTAGGAATGGTTATGACATTCCCCTGGGAATGCATCGGCGTGCAAATTGTAAGCAAGAGGGCGGTTGGAAAAAAATTGTCCATGCCGTCTGAAGTAATCGGGAAAGAGAGACAGAAGCAGCCGTTGGAGTCGTGCCGGAGATTGGGTTGGAGTGAAGGGGGCCGGAGGAATCTACTAACATTTCCCCAGACGATCCTCTGGTTCCAGTCAAGCTGGGGAATGAAAGAAGAGATTTTTGTAGTTTTCATTGATAGTGGAGCCACACGTGCTGTAGTAAGTAGTTGTAGGGGACCCTTACGTAGAACTAAAAGCAGCGTTGTTGGTGCAAGAGGGAAAAAGACTTTAAGGCTGTTTTTACAACCTATGGAATGTTCCATTGGAAACACTAAATTAACTCCTGAATTCCTTTAGATGCCAGAATGCCCCCTACCATTGCTTGGGTGGCATTTACTTGTAAACTGAATGCAGGGCTAAGTTCCTCTGAAGACTCTGTTCAGTTGACTCTGTTCAGCCCGCAGGGGACCTCTCCTCTTTGTGGCGGATGCCAGCCTGAACGGGACCTCGCCTGTTTGGGGCACACGGATGGCGGGCGCTGTCGCCAAAAGGCAAAGCAGGGTCATAGCAGAGTTTTCCATTTCTGGGGATGGGCTCAGCCATCCCCCGCACAAATTTCTCCTATGTAGCAATGGGGATGGTAGCTTTCTTCTGTTTTCTTGAAGAACAAGAGGATGATGGAGCACGTGACAAGAGCATGATCTTTTTCTCTTCCTTTGGCAGTACAGGCACCCAAGGCCAGCCTGCACTGAAGGAACAGCGTGGGGATATCCGTGTCGAGCGTTAGCAGAGGAAGGAAGCTTCTTTTGGAGGCTGAGGTGATGAAGCAGAGTCCTTAATTGTTCTGTTTGATTTTCAGCATGGGTGCGGGGAGGGCCTGGGACATGCAAAACGTGGTCCCGGACAGGGGAGCTGTCTATTACATGGGAGGCTGTGAGAGCGATCATGGACACCACTGGACTGGCATCCTGTAAGGATGCTTTCACATGTTTTCTTGTTTAGAGGCCAACCTCGGCTTTGGGCTGTAAACTAAAGTCTGCCAGGCCGGTGCCAGCTTGGCGGCCGCATCTGCCCATGGCAGCACCAGCTTGGTGGTGGTGTGCGCCCATGCCTGTGCCAGGTTGCTGGCTGTGCCTGGCTTGTGAGGGTTGAGGTAATTGGCCCCCTGTTGCCCATGGGCTCCAGCTGTGGCCCGGGGCAGCACAGGTGGGACCCACGAGGTGAGGACCCCTGGGGCTGGGCCCAGGGTTTAAAAAGGGCTGAGGATGGGGCTGGCCCTGCTGTATCCGCCATTATTTTAGTCAGATCCTGCATTCCGCTCAGTTAAAGGCTCACGAGAATTACTTAACATTTGCATTTGGAAGTCCTGCTTCAAACAATGAATTTTCAACAACATGTTTTTGACACTAGTCAATGAACTCCTGTAATACTGCAGCAAAATGACATTTTTAGTGGTTGTTGAATCTCAGAGTGATAACATAGGCATCCCTGCTTGAGCCCTTAGCGCAACCATTGCAATGTTTGTTTACACCCTGCTCGGTTCTTTTGTGAAGGTGTGTAGCTATGGGAGGTGCGTTATTCCCAAGGTGCTACGGCGCCGATGCTCTGGCTGTTGGCAGGAATGGGCAAAGCGGAAGGCTCTGTGGCTAGGGGAGAATGGCGTGGACATGCTACTGCTCTCTCTGTTGCACCAGAATTTCGACGGCTGGGTTGGGCTGCTAAATCAATGGAACGACTGGAAGACATTTCAGAAAAGTGAGTACTCTCCTGTCTTTATCTTTTAAAGTCGTTGTCTTTCTACAGACCCCTGTCCATGGCTTAGCTGTTTGATTGGCGTGAAACAGACCCAGAATTTTGCTTTAAGTGGTGTTGTGATTCGCTGAAATTCCCCGTAGGTAGAGCGCAAGAATTACAAATGTAGCTTGGTGGTTGAAGTTCTCGGGGTTTCTGTGAAAGCTAACTTGCCAGAATGTGCAGGAAGCAGCCTGAATTCCAGTAGAGATACTGCATAAAAGGTCCTTTTCTTGACAGGAAAAGAGCTTCACGAAACGTCGGCGCCGTTTGCCGTAGGGCCTCCGACATACTTGTTCAGTCATCGTGGGCTTTGTGCCGTTCCCGCAGGCGCAATCTTGAACAAATTTTGTACGGCAGCTGGTATCTTAGCTGACTTTCTATCTCGCGCTTGGTTGCTTGTACCTGCTCAAAACTTACTGTAGTGTCAAATGAGCCCACAGGAAAATGTCCTCAGCTCGTGCTGGTAGGGCAAGCCCGCTGTAGTTGATAAAATCGGAAAATAGCACCATGTTTTGAAACATTTGCCTTGCGAGGACGAGGGCTGTCTCCTGGTAGGCAGCTGAATTCTGTGACTGATTCCACCGGTCCGCTCTGGCACTTGAAGGAGGCAGTCCCTAAGCCAACGCAATGTAAAATGGGGGTCGTCTGGGTTTTTTTAATCATTTCTTAGGGATATGAGGCTTGCGGGGGTGTTTAGCTTGCCCTGTTCTTTCCGTTCCTAATTCTGAACGCACTGACTGCTGGCATAAAAGAACGGGCGTGTTGTAGTCTGACGGTGTCGTCCACCAGGAGCTGGTGGAAGGTCAGGGCTTACGTCAAACTGATAAGGAGGACTGAGTCTGGAAAGTGGAACGTCTAAACAAGAATTACTGTCCTTGGGAGAGAAGCACATCCTGAAGAAACAGGTAAGCTAATTAAAATGTTTTGGGAACCATCCGAAACAACTAGTAGGAGTGTGATAAGAGGCACCCTCCCGCAAACTATCCTCCTTATAATACTAAAAGTCACACCCCTCGAGCTGGAGACACCAGCCCAAGCAGAGAGCCCTCACCTCTGAGCGTGCGCAGCATGTTAAAGTAGCGCTGTAGCTTGAAGTTGAAATAAGAGAAATGCAGACCAATAGAAAACTGCTTTGTGTAATTACTTATGCATATGCATAGCTAGACTGTATCAATACTGTACTTGTAGGAGCGAACTTTGTGCTAGCTTTGTGGAGCTACCACCTAGCACCCATCTCTGCGCAGACATGCCATAAAAACACCTCTGCCCTGTGTGTATATTGGCGTCCCGCACACCGGGTAAACGACCTCACGCTTGTGGGATAACAGTTTTGACACCCCAGATGGGACCGAGCTGACAGCCTCGCCCGGTTCGTCTTGCCGCATCCGACGGGGAGAAGAGGCCTGAGCGGACTCCAGCGCGCACCGACCTGTCGACTGGGGACTCCTTCAGCTCCTCTCCTGCGGTCGGGCGGTAAGTGACAAAACGGTGCAATGCTCCTGAAAAGAGGTGTTTTTTGGGGATAGGAGAAAAGGGGGTAGGGGCAAGATGTCTCGGGAAGCAGGCAGCCTGTGTTCTGTTCTGGGCTCTGCATAAGACGCACCAGGAAAGACAGGTGGCAGTAGCGTAGTTCTGTTTGTTTCTCCACGCTGTCCTGTTCTGAGTAACGAAGGGAGACGTCCCTCGTTCTGGTTTGTATAGGAATACTGGGTTTTTCGGTACCGGTATGGGTGCTGCTGCTTCCCAGGAGGGCACCCCTTTGCTCTCCTCTAGGATGCATCCTGAAGCATTGCAATAAATTTGGGGGAGATGCCATGACTAAAAATCAGCTAAAACGCTATTGTAATCAACGGTGGCCACAATATCCATGGGAAGATGGTGAAAAATGGCCTGAGAACGGATCCTTGAAATATAACACTATATCGGAATTAATGTTGGGTTGTCGGGGAACTGAAAAATGGCATGAAATGCCTTCTGCGGATATGTTTTTTTCGTTAAGGCGCGATTGGGATATTAGGAAGAAAGGTGGTTTAGTGGATTCTAACCATCGGATTGGAATATACGTGTTAAAAGAGAAAAAGGGAAAACCTCCTTGTATTGAATGGGAAAATTCAGAAGAGGATATTCAGCTGTTGGTAGCTCCCCCCAAACAGCCCAAGTCTGATAGCTCAAGTGGTGATGGAGTTGTGAGTGCTATCTCTAAAAGAACAAGGGGACAGAAACCCATAGTTTGAGCTCCCCTCAGACAGGCTGTAGGGCCTGAAGGAGCACCGGTATCCGTACACGTACCTCTTACTGCTTCTGATTTATTAAACTGCAAACAGGCAGTGGGATCCTATCGAAACAATCCAGAAGGAATGTATAGTACTGTTAATCATGACTCCTAGTCCTAACTGGGGAGATGTACAGGCTCTCCTAGAATATTTGTTTACCGCTGAGGAGAGGAGAACAATTTTAGAGAAGGCTAGAGAGGGACTGATCCAACAAGGCGGGGGGGTGCCTAATACCGATACGTACCTCCCGAAAGAGGATCCGGAGTGGGATCCAAACACAAGTGTGAGGGATTAGAGAGGGTAAAGGAATATCAGAAGTGAATTTTGTATGGGATTCAACATGGAGTGCAAAAGCCTAAGAATTTATCTAAACTATCTGAAGTAAGGCAGGGGGATAAGGAAACCCCGTCAGCCTTCTCTGAGAGATTGTGTGAAGTAGCTCGAAAACGGACAGATCTGGATCCGGAAGATGATAGCAATTCAAAGTTATTTAACACGCTGTTTATTGGTCAAGCAGCAGCAGATATAAGAGAGAGATGACAAAAGGTAGGGGGCGAGGATGGCATGACAATCTCACAGTTCTTCTCAGTGGCGTCTAAGGTACGTAATAATCGGGAGGAAATAGAAGAGAAGGAGAAGCGGGGACGAGTAACGCTGCAAGCTTCTTTGTTGGCTGCCTTGAGGGAAGACCAGGAAGAAGGGAGAGAAAATACAGGAGGTGAATTCTGTGGGTGAGGAAGGGGCTGTAAGAAATAATAGTAGGAATGGTTATGACATTCCCCTGGGAATGCATCGGCGTGCAAATTGTAAGCAAGAGGGCGGTTGGAAAAAAATTGTCCATGCCGTCTGAAGTAATCGGGAAAGAGAGACAGAAGCAGCCGTTGGAGTCGTGCCGGAGATTGGGTTGGAGTGAAGGGGGCCGGAGGAATCTACTAACATTTCCCCAGACGATCCTCTGGTTCCAGTCAAGCTGGGGAATGAAAGAAGAGATTTTTGTAGTTTTCATTGATAGTGGAGCCACACGTGCTGTAGTAAGTAGTTGTAGGGGACCCTTACGTAGAACTAAAAGCAGCGTTGTTGGTGCAAGAGGGAAAAAGACTTTAAGGCTGTTTTTACAACCTATGGAATGTTCCATTGGAAACACTAAATTAACTCCTGAATTCCTTTAGATGCCAGAATGCCCCCTACCATTGCTTGGGTGGCATTTACTTGTAAACTGAATGCAGGGCTAAGTTCCTCTGAAGACTCTGTTCAGTTGACTCTGTTCAGCCCGCAGGGGACCTCTCCTCTTTGTGGCGGATGCCAGCCTGAACGGGACCTCGCCTGTTTGGGGCACACGGATGGCGGGCGCTGTCGCCAAAAGGCAAAGCAGGGTCATAGCAGAGTTTTCCATTTCTGGGGATGGGCTCAGCCATCCCCCGCACAAATTTCTCCTATGTAGCAATGGGGATGGTAGCTTTCTTCTGTTTTCTTGAAGAACAAGAGGATGATGGAGCACGTGACAAGAGCATGATCTTTTTCTCTTCCTTTGGCAGTACAGGCACCCAAGGCCAGCCTGCACTGAAGGAACAGCGTGGGGATATCCGTGTCGAGCGTTAGCAGAGGAAGGAAGCTTCTTTTGGAGGCTGAGGTGATGAAGCAGAGTCCTTAATTGTTCTGTTTGATTTTCAGCATGGGTGCGGGGAGGGCCTGGGACATGCAAAACGTGGTCCCGGACAGGGGAGCTGTCTATTACATGGGAGGCTGTGAGAGCGATCATGGACACCACTGGACTGGCATCCTGTAAGGATGCTTTCACATGTTTTCCTGTTTAGAGGCCAACCTCGGCTTTGGGCTGTAAACTAAAGTCTGCCAGGCCGGTGCCAGCTTGGCGGCCGCATCTGCCCATGGCAGCACCAGCTTGGTGGTGGTGTGCGCCCATGCCTGTGCCAGGTTGCTGGCTGTGCCTGGCTTGTGAGGGTTGAGGTAATTGGCCCCCTGTTGCCCATGGGCTCCAGCTGTGGCCCGGGGCAGCACAGGTGGGACCCACGAGGTGAGGACCCCTGGGGCTGGGCCCAGGGTTTAAAAAGGGCTGAGGATGGGGCTGGCCCTGCTGTATCCGCCATTATTTTAGTCAGATCCTGCATTCCGCTCAGTTAAAGGCTCACGAGAATTACTTAACATTTGCATTTGGAAGTCCTGCTTCAAACAATGAATTTTCAACAACATGTTTTTGACACTAGTCAATGAACTCCTGTAATACTGCAGCAAAATGACATTTTTAGTGGTTGTTGAATCTCAGAGTGATAACATAGGCATCCCTGCTTGAGCCCTTAGCGCAACCATTGCAATGTTTGTTTACACCCTGCTCGGTTCTTTTGTGAAGGTGTGTAGCTATGGGAGGTGCGTTATTCCCAAGGTGCTACGGCGCCGATGCTCTGGCTGTTGGCAGGAATGGGCAAAGCGGAAGGCTCTGTGGCTAGGGGAGAATGGCGTGGACATGCTACTGCTCTCTCTGTTGCACCAGAATTTCGACGGCTGGGTTGGGCTGCTAAATCAATGGAACGACTGGAAGACATTTCAGAAAAGTGAGTACTCTCCTGTCTTTATCTTTTAAAGTCGTTGTCTTTCTACAGACCCCTGTCCATGGCTTAGCTGTTTGATTGGCGTGAAACAGACCCAGAATTTTGCTTTAAGTGGTGTTGTGATTCGCTGAAATTCCCCGTAGGTAGAGCGCAAGAATTACAAATGTAGCTTGGTGGTTGAAGTTCTCGGGGTTTCTGTGAAAGCTAACTTGCCAGAATGTGCAGGAAGCAGCCTGAATTCCAGTAGAGATACTGCATAAAAGGTCCTTTTCTTGACAGGAAAAGAGCTTCACGAAACGTCGGCGCCGTTTGCCGTAGGGCCTCCGACATACTTGTTCAGTCATCGTGGGCTTTGTGCCGTTCCCGCAGGCGCAATCTTGAACAAATTTTGTACGGCAGCTGGTATCTTAGCTGACTTTCTATCTCGCGCTTGGTTGCTTGTACCTGCTCAAAACTTACTGTAGTGTCAAATGAGCCCACAGGAAAATGTCCTCAGCTCGTGCTGGTAGGGCAAGCCCGCTGTAGTTGATAAAATCGGAAAATGGCACCATGTTTTGAAACATTTGCCTTGCGAGGACGAGGGCTGTCTCCTGGTAGGCAGCTGAATTCTGTGACTGATTCCACCGGTCCGCTCTGGCACTTGAAGGAGGCAGTCCCTAAGCCAACGCAATGTAAAATGGGGGTCGTCTGGGTTTTTTTAATCATTTCTTAGGGATATGAGGCTTGCGGGGGTGTTTAGCTTGCCCTGTTCTTTCCGTTCCTAATTCTGAACGCACTGACTGCTGGCATAAAAGAACGGGCGTGTTGTAGTCTGACGGTGTCGTCCACCAGGAGCTGGTGGAAGGTCAGGGCTTACGTCAAACTGATAAGGAGGACTGAGTCTGGAAAGTGGAACGTCTAAACAAGAATTACTGTCCTTGGGAGAGAAGCACATCCTGAAGAAACAGGTAAGCTAATTAAAATGTTTTGGGAACCATCCGAAACAACTAGTAGGAGTGTGATAAGAGGCACCCTCCCGCAAACTATCCTCCTTATAATACTAAAAGTCACACCCCTCGAGCTGGAGACACCAGCCCAAGCAGAGAGCCCTCACCTCTGAGCGTGCGCAGCATGTTAAAGTAGCGCTGTAGCTTGAAGTTGAAATAAGAGAAATGCAGACCAATAGAAAACTGCTTTGTGTAATTACTTATGCATATGCATAGCTAGACTGTATCAATACTGTACTTGTGGGAGCGAACTTTGTGCTAGCTTTGTGGAGCTACCACCTAGCACCCATCTCTGCGCAGACATGCCATAAAAACACCTCTGCCCTGTGTGTATATTGGCGCCCCGCACACCGGGTAAGCGACCTCACGCTTGTGGGGTAACA
The DNA here is from genome assembly GCF_035582795.1 of Mycteria americana. Lineage (NCBI taxonomy): Eukaryota > Metazoa > Chordata > Aves > Ciconiiformes > Ciconiidae > Mycteria > Mycteria americana. Next base: position 18,847,091 of record NC_134378.1, read on the forward strand.
GTTTTGACACCCCAGATGGGACCGAGCTGACAGCCTCGCCCGGTTCGTCTTGCCGCATCCGACGGGGAGAAGAGGCCTGAGCGGACTCCAGCGCGCACCGACCTGTCGACTGGGGACTCCTTCAGCTCCTCTCCTGCGGTCGGGCGGTAAGTGACAAAACGGTGCAATGCTCCTGAAAAGAGGTGTTTTTTGGGGATAGGAGAAAAGGGGGTAGGGGCAAGATGTCTCGGGAAGCAGGCAGCCTGTGTTCTGTTCTGGGCTCTGCATAAGACGCACCAGGAAAGACAGGTGGCAGTAGCGTAGTTCTGTTTGTTTCTCCACGCTGTCCTGTTCTGAGTAACGAAGGGAGACGTCCCTCGTTCTGGTTTGTATAGGAATACTGGGTTTTTCGGTACCGGTATGGGTGCTGCTGCTTCCCAGGAGGGCACCCCTTTGCTCTCCTCTAGGATGCATCCTGAAGCATTGCAATAAATTTGGGGGAGATGCCATGACTAAAAATCAGCTAAAACGCTATTGTAATCAACGGTGGCCACAATATCCATGGGAAGATGGTGAAAAATGGCCTGAGAACGGATCCTTGAAATATAACACTATATCGGAATTAATGTTGGGTTGTCGGGGAACTGAAAAATGGCATGAAATGCCTTCTGCGGATATGTTTTTTTCGTTAAGGCGCGATTGGGATATTAGGAAGAAAGGTGGTTTAGTGGATTCTAACCATCGGTTTGGAATATACGTGTTAAAAGAGAAAAAGGGAAAACCTCCTTGTATTGAATGGGAAAATTCAGAAGAGGATATTCAGCTGTTGGTAGCTCCCCCCAAACAGCCCAAGTCTGATAGCTCAAGTGGTGATGGAGTTGTGAGTGCTATCTCTAAAAGAACAAGGGGACAGAAACCCATAGTTTGAGCTCCCCTCAGACAGGCTGTAGGGCCTGAAGGAGCACCGGTATCCGTACACGTACCTCTTACTGCTTCTGATTTATTAAACTGCAAACAGGCAGTGGGATCCTATCGAAACAATCCAGAAGGAATGTATAGTACTGTTAATCACGACTCCTAGTCCTAACTGGGGAGATGTACAGGCTCTCCTAGAATATTTGTTTACCGCTGAGGAGAGGAGAACAATTTTAGAGAAGGCTAGAGAGGGACTGATCCAACAAGGCGGGGGGGTGCCTAATACCGATACGTACCTCCCGAAAGAGGATCCGGAGTGGGATCCAAACACAAGTGTGAGGGATTAGAGAGGGTAAAGGAATATCAGAAGTGAATTTTGTATGGGATTCAACATGGAGTGCAAAAGCCTAAGAATTTATCTAAACTATCTGAAGTAAGGCAGGGGGATAAGGAAACCCCGTCAGCCTTCTCTGAGAGATTGTGTGAAGTAGCTCGAAAACGGACAGATCTGGATCCGGAAGATGATAGCAATTCAAAGTTATTTAACACGCTGTTTATTGGTCAAGCAGCAGCAGATATAAGAGAGAGATGACAAAAGGTAGGGGGCGAGGATGGCATGACAATCTCACAGTTCTTCTCAGTGGCGTCTAAGGTACGTAATAATCGGGAGGAAATAGAAGAGAAGGAGAAGCGGGGACGAGTAACGCTGCAAGCTTCTTTGTTGGCTGCCTTGAGGGAAGACCAGGAAGAAGGGAGAGAAAATACAGGAGGTGAATTCTGTGGGTGAGGAAGGGGCTGTAAGAAATAATAGTAGGAATGGTTATGACATTCCCCTGGGAATGCATCGGCGTGCAAATTGTAAGCAAGAGGGCGGTTGGAAAAAAATTGTCCATGCCGTCTGAAGTAATCGGGAAAGAGAGACAGAAGCAGCCGTTGGAGTCGTGCCGGAGATTGGGTTGGAGTGAAGGGGGCCGGAGGAATCTACTAACATTTCCCCAGACGATCCTCTGGTTCCAGTCAAGCTGGGGAATGAAAGAAGAGATTTTTGTAGTTTTCATTGATAGTGGAGCCACACGTGCTGTAGTAAGTAGTTGTAGGGGACCCTTACGTAGAACTAAAAGCAGCGTTGTTGGTGCAAGAGGGAAAAAGACTTTAAGGCTGTTTTTACAACCTATGGAATGTTCCATTGGAAACACTAAATTAACTCCTGAATTCCTTTAGATGCCAGAATGCCCCCTACCATTGCTTGGGTGGCATTTACTTGTAAACTGAATGCAGGGCTAAGTTCCTCTGAAGACTCTGTTCAGTTGACTCTGTTCAGCCCGCAGGGGACCTCTCCTCTTTGTGGCGGATGCCAGCCTGAACGGGACCTCGCCTGTTTGGGGCACACGGATGGCGGGCGCTGTCGCCAAAAGGCAAAGCAGGGTCATAGCAGAGTTTTCCATTTCTGGGGATGGGCTCAGCCATCCCCCGCACAAATTTCTCCTATGTAGCAATGGGGATGGTAGCTTTCTTCTGTTTTCTTGAAGAACAAGAGGATGATGGAGCACGTGACAAGAGCATGATCTTTTTCTCTTCCTTTGGCAGTACAGGCACCCAAGGCCAGCCTGCACTGAAGGAACAGCGTGGGGATATCCGTGTCGAGCGTTAGCAGAGGAAGGAAGCTTCTTTTGGAGGCTGAGGTGATGAAGCAGAGTCCTTAATTGTTCTGTTTGATTTTCAGCATGGGTGCGGGGAGGGCCTGGGACATGCAAAACGTGGTCCCGGACAGGGGAGCTGTCTATTACATGGGAGGCTGTGAGAGCGATCATGGACACCACTGGACTGGCATCCTGTAAGGATGCTTTCACATGTTTTCCTGTTTAGAGGCCAACCTCGGCTTTGGGCTGTAAACTAAAGTCTGCCAGGCCGGTGCCAGCTTGGCGGCCGCATCTGCCCATGGCAGCACCAGCTTGGTGGTGGTGTGCGCCCATGCCTGTGCCAGGTTGCTGGCTGTGCCTGGCTTGTGAGGGTTGAGGTAATTGGCCCCCTGTTGCCCATGGGCTCCAGCTGTGGCCCGGGGCAGCACAGGTGGGACCCACGAGGTGAGGACCCCTGGGGCTGGGCCCAGGGTTTAAAAAGGGCTGAGGATGGGGCTGGCCCTGCTGTATCCGCCATTATTTTAGTCAGATCCTGCATTCCGCTCAGTTAAAGGCTCACGAGAATTACTTAACATTTGCATTTGGAAGTCCTGCTTCAAACAATGAATTTTCAACAACATGTTTTTGACACTAGTCAATGAACTCCTGTAATACTGCAGCAAAATGACATTTTTAGTGGTTGTTGAATCTCAGAGTGATAACATAGGCATCCCTGCTTGAGCCCTTAGCGCAACCATTGCAATGTTTGTTTACACCCTGCTCGGTTCTTTTGTGAAGGTGTGTAGCTATGGGAGGTGCGTTATTCCCAAGGTGCTACGGCGCCGATGCTCTGGCTGTTGGCAGGAATGGGCAAAGCGGAAGGCTCTGTGGCTAGGGGAGAATGGCGTGGACATGCTACTGCTCTCTCTGTTGCACCAGAATTTCGACGGCTGGGTTGGGCTGCTAAATCAATGGAACGACTGGAAGACATTTCAGAAAAGTGAGTACTCTCCTGTCTTTATCTTTTAAAGTCGTTGTCTTTCTACAGACCCCTGTCCATGGCTTAGCTGTTTGATTGGCGTGAAACAGACCCAGAATTTTGCTTTAAGTGGTGTTGTGATTCGCTGAAATTCCCCGTAGGTAGAGCGCAAGAATTACAAATGTAGCTTGGTGGTTGAAGTTCTCGGGGTTTCTGTGAAAGCTAACTTGCCAGAATGTGCAGGAAGCAGCCTGAATTCCAGTAGAGATACTGCATAAAAGGTCCTTTTCTTGACAGGAAAAGAGCTTCACGAAACGTCGGCGCCGTTTGCCGTAGGGCCTCCGACATACTTGTTCAGTCATCGTGGGCTTTGTGCCGTTCCCGCAGGCGCAATCTTGAACAAATTTTGTACGGCAGCTGGTATCTTAGCTGACTTTCTATCTCGCGCTTGGTTGCTTGTACCTGCTCAAAACTTACTGTAGTGTCAAATGAGCCCACAGGAAAATGTCCTCAGCTCGTGCTGGTAGGGCAAGCCCGCTGTAGTTGATAAAATCGGAAAATGGCACCATGTTTTGAAACATTTGCCTTGCGAGGACGAGGGCTGTCTCCTGGTAGGCAGCTGAATTCTGTGACTGATTCCACCGGTCCGCTCTGGCACTTGAAGGAGGCAGTCCCTAAGCCAACGCAATGTAAAATGGGGGTCGTCTGGGTTTTTTTAATCATTTCTTAGGGATATGAGGCTTGCGGGGGTGTTTAGCTTGCCCTGTTCTTTCCGTTCCTAATTCTGAACGCACTGACTGCTGGCATAAAAGAACGGGCGTGTTGTAGTCTGACGGTGTCGTCCACCAGGAGCTGGTGGAAGGTCAGGGCTTACGTCAAACTGATAAGGAGGACTGAGTCTGGAAAGTGGAACGTCTAAACAAGAATTACTGTCCTTGGGAGAGAAGCACATCCTGAAGAAACAGGTAAGCTAATTAAAATGTTTTGGGAACCATCCGAAACAACTAGTAGGAGTGTGATAAGAGGCACCCTCCCGCAAACTATCCTCCTTATAATACTAAAAGTCACACCCCTCGAGCTGGAGACACCAGCCCAAGCAGAGAGCCCTCACCTCTGAGCGTGCGCAGCATGTTAAAGTAGCGCTGTAGCTTGAAGTTGAAATAAGAGAAATGCAGACCAATAGAAAACTGCTTTGTGTAATTACTTATGCATATGCATAGCTAGACTGTATCAATACTGTACTTGTGGGAGCGAACTTTGTGCTAGCTTTGTGGAGCTACCACCTAGCACCCATCTCTGCGCAGACATGCCATAAAAACACCTCTGCCCTGTGTGTATATTGGCGTCCCGCACACCGGGTAAGCGACCTCACGCTTGTGGGGTAACAGTTTTGACACCCCAGATGGGACCGAGCTGACAGCCTCGCCCGGTTCGTCTTGCCGCATCCGACGGGGAGAAGAGGCCTGAGCGGACTCCAGCGCGCACCGACCTGTCGACTGGGGACTCCTTCAGCTCCTCTCCTGCGGTCGGGCGGTAAGTGACAAAACGGTGCAATGCTCCTGAAAAGAGGTGTTTTTTGGGGATAGGAGAAAAGGGGGTAGGGGCAAGATGTCTCGGGAAGCAGGCAGCCTGTGTTCTGTTCTGGGCTCTGCATAAGACGCACCAGGAAAGACAGGTGGCAGTAGCGTAGTTCTGTTTGTTTCTCCACGCTGTCCTGTTCTGAGTAACGAAGGGAGACGTCCCTCGTTCTGGTTTGTATAGGAATACTGGGTTTTTCGGTACCGGTATGGGTGCTGCTGCTTCCCAGGAGGGCACCCCTTTGCTCTCCTCTAGGATGCATCCTGAAGCATTGCAATAAATTTGGGGGAGATGCCATGACTAAAAATCAGCTAAAACGCTATTGTAATCAACGGTGGCCACAATATCCATGGGAAGATGGTGAAAAATGGCCTGAGAACGGATCCTTGAAATATAACACTATATCGGAATTAATGTTGGGTTGTCGGGGAACTGAAAAATGGCATGAAATGCCTTCTGCGGATATGTTTTTTTCGTTAAGGCGCGATTGGGATATTAGGAAGAAAGGTGGTTTAGTGGATTCTAACCATCGGTTTGGAATATACGTGTTAAAAGAGAAAAAGGGAAAACCTCCTTGTATTGAATGGGAAAATTCAGAAGAGGATATTCAGCTGTTGGTAGCTCCCCCCAAACAGCCCAAGTCTGATAGCTCAAGTGGTGATGGAGTTGTGAGTGCTATCTCTAAAAGAACAAGGGGACAGAAACCCATAGTTTGAGCTCCCCTCAGACAGGCTGTAGGGCCTGAAGGAGCACCGGTATCCGTACACGTACCTCTTACTGCTTCTGATTTATTAAACTGCAAACAGGCAGTGGGATCCTATCGAAACAATCCAGAAGGAATGTATAGTACTGTTAATCACGACTCCTAGTCCTAACTGGGGAGATGTACAGGCTCTCCTAGAATATTTGTTTACCGCTGAGGAGAGGAGAACAATTTTAGAGAAGGCTAGAGAGGGACTGATCCAACAAGGCGGGGGGGTGCCTAATACCGATACGTACCTCCCGAAAGAGGATCCGGAGTGGGATCCAAACACAAGTGTGAGGGATTAGAGAGGGTAAAGGAATATCAGAAGTGAATTTTGTATGGGATTCAACATGGAGTGCAAAAGCCTAAGAATTTATCTAAACTATCTGAAGTAAGGCAGGGGGATAAGGAAACCCCGTCAGCCTTCTCTGAGAGATTGTGTGAAGTAGCTCGAAAACGGACAGATCTGGATCCGGAAGATGATAGCAATTCAAAGTTATTTAACACGCTGTTTATTGGTCAAGCAGCAGCAGATATAAGAGAGAGATGACAAAAGGTAGGGGGCGAGGATGGCATGACAATCTCACAGTTCTTCTCAGTGGCGTCTAAGGTACGTAATAATCGGGAGGAAATAGAAGAGAAGGAGAAGCGGGGACGAGTAACGCTGCAAGCTTCTTTGTTGGCTGCCTTGAGGGAAGACCAGGAAGAAGGGAGAGAAAATACAGGAGGTGAATTCTGTGGGTGAGGAAGGGGCTGTAAGAAATAATAGTAGGAATGGTTATGACATTCCCCTGGGAATGCATCGGCGTGCAAATTGTAAGCAAGAGGGCGGTTGGAAAAAAATTGTCCATGCCGTCTGAAGTAATCGGGAAAGAGAGACAGAAGCAGCCGTTGGAGTCGTGCCGGAGATTGGGTTGGAGTGAAGGGGGCCGGAGGAATCTACTAACATTTCCCCAGACGATCCTCTGGTTCCAGTCAAGCTGGGGAATGAAAGAAGAGATTTTTGTAGTTTTCATTGATAGTGGAGCCACACGTGCTGTAGTAAGTAGTTGTAGGGGACCCTTACGTAGAACTAAAAGCAGCGTTGTTGGTGCAAGAGGGAAAAAGACTTTAAGGCTGTTTTTACAACCTATGGAATGTTCCATTGGAAACACTAAATTAACTCCTGAATTCCTTTAGATGCCAGAATGCCCCCTACCATTGCTTGGGTGGCATTTACTTGTAAACTGAATGCAGGGCTAAGTTCCTCTGAAGACTCTGTTCAGTTGACTCTGTTCAGCCCGCAGGGGACCTCTCCTCTTTGTGGCGGATGCCAGCCTGAACGGGACCTCGCCTGTTTGGGGCACACGGATGGCGGGCGCTGTCGCCAAAAGGCAAAGCAGGGTCATAGCAGAGTTTTCCATTTCTGGGGATGGGCTCAGCCATCCCCCGCACAAATTTCTCCTATGTAGCAATGGGGATGGTAGCTTTCTTCTGTTTTCTTGAAGAACAAGAGGATGATGGAGCACGTGACAAGAGCATGATCTTTTTCTCTTCCTTTGGCAGTACAGGCACCCAAGGCCAGCCTGCACTGAAGGAACAGCGTGGGGATATCCGTGTCGAGCGTTAGCAGAGGAAGGAAGCTTCTTTTGGAGGCTGAGGTGATGAAGCAGAGTCCTTAATTGTTCTGTTTGATTTTCAGCATGGGTGCGGGGAGGGCCTGGGACATGCAAAACGTGGTCCCGGACAGGGGAGCTGTCTATTACATGGGAGGCTGTGAGAGCGATCATGGACACCACTGGACTGGCATCCTGTAAGGATGCTTTCACATGTTTTCTTGTTTAGAGGCCAACCTCGGCTTTGGGCTGTAAACTAAAGTCTGCCAGGCCGGTGCCAGCTTGGCGGCCGCATCTGCCCATGGCAGCACCAGCTTGGTGGTGGTGTGCGCCCATGCCTGTGCCAGGTTGCTGGCTGTGCCTGGCTTGTGAGGGTTGAGGTAATTGGCCCCCTGTTGCCCATGGGCTCCAGCTGTGGCCCGGGGCAGCACAGGTGGGACCCACGAGGTGAGGACCCCTGGGGCTGGGCCCAGGGTTTAAAAAGGGCTGAGGATGGGGCTGGCCCTGCTGTATCCGCCATTATTTTAGTCAGATCCTGCATTCCGCTCAGTTAAAGGCTCACGAGAATTACTTAACATTTGCATTTGGAAGTCCTGCTTCAAACAATGAATTTTCAACAACATGTTTTTGACACTAGTCAATGAACTCCTGTAATACTGCAGCAAAATGACATTTTTAGTGGTTGTTGAATCTCAGAGTGATAACATAGGCATCCCTGCTTGAGCCCTTAGCGCAACCATTGCAATGTTTGTTTACACCCTGCTCGGTTCTTTTGTGAAGGTGTGTAGCTATGGGAGGTGCGTTATTCCCAAGGTGCTACGGCGCCGATGCTCTGGCTGTTGGCAGGAATGGGCAAAGCGGAAGGCTCTGTGGCTAGGGGAGAATGGCGTGGACATGCTACTGCTCTCTCTGTTGCACCAGAATTTCGACGGCTGGGTTGGGCTGCTAAATCAATGGAACGACTGGAAGACATTTCAGAAAAGTGAGTACTCTCCTGTCTTTATCTTTTAAAGTCGTTGTCTTTCTACAGACCCCTGTCCATGGCTTAGCTGTTTGATTGGCGTGAAACAGACCCAGAATTTTGCTTTAAGTGGTGTTGTGATTCGCTGAAATTCCCCGTAGGTAGAGCGCAAGAATTACAAATGTAGCTTGGTGGTTGAAGTTCTCGGGGTTTCTGTGAAAGCTAACTTGCCAGAATGTGCAGGAAGCAGCCTGAATTCCAGTAGAGATACTGCATAAAAGGTCCTTTTCTTGACAGGAAAAGAGCTTCACGAAACGTCGGCGCCGTTTGCCGTAGGGCCTCCGACATACTTGTTCAGTCATCGTGGGCTTTGTGCCGTTCCCGCAGGCGCAATCTTGAACAAATTTTGTACGGCAGCTGGTATCTTAGCTGACTTTCTATCTCGCGCTTGGTTGCTTGTACCTGCTCAAAACTTACTGTAGTGTCAAATGAGCCCACAGGAAAATGTCCTCAGCTCGTGCTGGTAGGGCAAGCCCGCTGTAGTTGATAAAATCGGAAAATGGCACCATGTTTTGAAACATTTGCCTTGCGAGGACGAGGGCTGTCTCCTGGTAGGCAGCTGAATTCTGTGACTGATTCCACCGGTCCGCTCTGGCACTTGAAGGAGGCAGTCCCTAAGCCAACGCAATGTAAAATGGGGGTCGTCTGGGTTTTTTTAATCATTTCTTAGGGATATGAGGCTTGCGGGGGTGTTTAGCTTGCCCTGTTCTTTCCGTTCCTAATTCTGAACGCACTGACTGCTGGCATAAAAGAACGGGCGTGTTGTAGTCTGACGGTGTCGTCCACCAGGAGCTGGTGGAAGGTCAGGGCTTACGTCAAACTGATAAGGAGGACTGAGTCTGGAAAGTGGAACGTCTAAACAAGAATTACTGTCCTTGGGAGAGAAGCACATCCTGAAGAAACAGGTAAGCTAATTAAAATGTTTTGGGAACCATCCGAAACAACTAGTAGGAGTGTGATAAGAGGCACCCTCCCGCAAACTATCCTCCTTATAATACTAAAAGTCACACCCCTCGAGCTGGAGACACCAGCCCAAGCAGAGAGCCCTCACCTCTGAGCGTGCGCAGCATGTTAAAGTAGCGCTGTAGCTTGAAGTTGAAATAAGAGAAATGCAGACCAATAGAAAACTGCTTTGTGTAATTACTTATGCATATGCATAGCTAGACTGTATCAATACTGTACTTGTGGGAGCGAACTTTGTGCTAGCTTTGTGGAGCTACCACCTAGCACCCATCTCTGCGCAGACATGCCATAAAAACACCTCTGCCCTGTGTGTATATTGGCGTCCCGCACACCGGGTAAGCGACCTCACGCTTGTGGGGTAACAGTTTTGACACCCCAGATGGGACCGAGCTGACAGCCTCGCCCGGTTCGTCTTGCCGCATCCGACGGGGAGAAGAGGCCTGAGCGGACTCCAGCGCGCACCGACCTGTCGACTGGGGACTCCTTCAGCTCCTCTCCTGCGGTCGGGCGGTAAGTGACAAAACGGTGCAATGCTCCTGAAAAGAGGTGTTTTTTGGGGATAGGAGAAAAGGGGGTAGGGGCAAGATGTCTCGGGAAGCAGGCAGCCTGTGTTCTGTTCTGGGCTCTGCATAAGACGCACCAGGAAAGACAGGTGGCAGTAGCGTAGTTCTGTTTGTTTCTCCACGCTGTCCTGTTCTGAGTAACGAAGGGAGACGTCCCTCGTTCTGGTTTGTATAGGAATACTGGGTTTTTCGGTACCGGTATGGGTGCTGCTGCTTCCCAGGAGGGCACCCCTTTGCTCTCCTCTAGGATGCATCCTGAAGCATTGCAATAAATTTGGGGGAGATGCCATGACTAAAAATCAGCTAAAACGCTATTGTAATCAACGGTGGCCACAATATCCATGGGAAGATGGTGAAAAATGGCCTGAGAACGGATCCTTGAAATATAACACTATATCGGAATTAATGTTGGGTTGTCGGGGAACTGAAAAATGGCATGAAATGCCTTCTGCGGATATGTTTTTTTCGTTAAGGCGCGATTGGGATATTAGGAAGAAAGGTGGTTTAGTGGATTCTAACCATCGGTTTGGAATATACGTGTTAAAAGAGAAAAAGGGAAAACCTCCTTGTATTGAATGGGAAAATTCAGAAGAGGATATTCAGCTGTTGGTAGCTCCCCCCAAACAGCCCAAGTCTGATAGCTCAAGTGGTGATGGAGTTGTGAGTGCTATCTCTAAAAGAACAAGGGGACAGAAACCCATAGTTTGAGCTCCCCTCAGACAGGCTGTAGGGCCTGAAGGAGCACCGGTATCCGTACACGTACCTCTTACTGCTTCTGATTTATTAAACTGCAAACAGGCAGTGGGATCCTATCGAAACAATCCAGAAGGAATGTATAGTACTGTTAATCACGACTCCTAGTCCTAACTGGGGAGATGTACAGGCTCTCCTAGAATATTTGTTTACCGCTGAGGAGAGGAGAACAATTTTAGAGAAGGCTAGAGAGGGACTGATCCAACAAGGCGGGGGGGTGCCTAATACCGATACGTACCTCCCGAAAGAGGATCCGGAGTGGGATCCAAACACAAGTGTGAGGGATTAGAGAGGGTAAAGGAATATCAGAAGTGAATTTTGTATGGGATTCAACATGGAGTGCAAAAGCCTAAGAATTTATCTAAACTATCTGAAGTAAGGCAGGGGGATAAGGAAACCCTGTCAGCCTTCTCTGAGAGATTGTGTGAAGTAGCTCGAAAACGGACAGATCTGGATCCGGAAGATGATAGCAATTCAAAGTTATTTAACACGCTGTTTATTGGTCAAGCAGCAGCAGATATAAGAGAGAGATGACAAAAGGTAGGGGGCGAGGATGGCATGACAATCTCACAGTTCTTCTCAGTGGCGTCTAAGGTACGTAATAATCGGGAGGAAATAGAAGAGAAGGAGAAGCGGGGACGAGTAACGCTGCAAGCTTCTTTGTTGGCTGCCTTGAGGGAAGACCAGGAAGAAGGGAGAGAAAATACAGGAGGTGAATTCTGTGGGTGAGGAAGGGGCTGTAAGAAATAATAGTAGGAATGGTTATGACATTCCCCTGGGAATGCATCGGCGTGCAAATTGTAAGCAAGAGGGCGGTTGGAAAAAAATTGTCCATGCCGTCTGAAGTAATCGGGAAAGAGAGACAGAAGCAGCCGTTGGAGTCGTGCCGGAGATTGGGTTGGAGTGAAGGGGGCCGGAGGAATCTACTAACATTTCCCCAGACGATCCTCTGGTTCCAGTCAAGCTGGGGAATGAAAGAAGAGATTTTTGTAGTTTTCATTGATAGTGGAGCCACACGTGCTGTAGTAAGTAGTTGTAGGGGACCCTTACGTAGAACTAAAAGCAGCGTTGTTGGTGCAAGAGGGAAAAAGACTTTAAGGCTGTTTTTACAACCTATGGAATGTTCCATTGGAAACACTAAATTAACTCCTGAATTCCTTTAGATGCCAGAATGCCCCCTACCATTGCTTGGGTGGCATTTACTTGTAAACTGAATGCAGGGCTAAGTTCCTCTGAAGACTCTGTTCAGTTGACTCTGTTCAGCCCGCAGGGGACCTCTCCTCTTTGTGGCGGATGCCAGCCTGAACGGGACCTCGCCTGTTTGGGGCACACGGATGGCGGGCGCTGTCGCCAAAAGGCAAAGCAGGGTCATAGCAGAGTTTTCCATTTCTGGGGATGGGCTCAGCCATCCCCCGCACAAATTTCTCCTATGTAGCAATGGGGATGGTAGCTTTCTTCTGTTTTCTTGAAGAACAAGAGGATGATGGAGCACGTGACAAGAGCATGATCTTTTTCTCTTCCTTTGGCAGTACAGGCACCCAAGGCCAGCCTGCACTGAAGGAACAGCGTGGGGATATCCGTGTCGAGCGTTAGCAGAGGAAGGAAGCTTCTTTTGGAGGCTGAGGTGATGAAGCAGAGTCCTTAATTGTTCTGTTTGATTTTCAGCATGGGTGCGGGGAGGGCCTGGGACATGCAAAACGTGGTCCCGGACAGGGGAGCTGTCTATTACATGGGAGGCTGTGAGAGCGATCATGGACACCACTGGACTGGCATCCTGTAAGGATGCTTTCACATGTTTTCTTGTTTAGAGGCCAACCTCGGCTTTGGGCTGTAAACTAAAGTCTGCCAGGCCGGTGCCAGCTTGGCGGCCGCATCTGCCCATGGCAGCACCAGCTTGGTGGTGGTGTGCGCCCATGCCTGTGCCAGGTTGCTGGCTGTGCCTGGCTTGTGAGGGTTGAGGTAATTGGCCCCCTGTTGCCCATGGGCTCCAGCTGTGGCCCGGGGCAGCACAGGTGGGACCCACGAGGTGAGGACCCCTGGGGCTGGGCCCAGGGTTTAAAAAGGGCTGAGGATGGGGCTGGCCCTGCTGTATCCGCCATTATTTTAGTCAGATCCTGCATTCCGCTCAGTTAAAGGCTCACGAGAATTACTTAACATTTGCATTTGGAAGTCCTGCTTCAAACAATGAATTTTCAACAACATGTTTTTGACACTAGTCAATGAACTCCTGTAATACTGCAGCAAAATGACATTTTTAGTGGTTGTTGAATCTCAGAGTGATAACATAGGCATCCCTGCTTGAGCCCTTAGCGCAACCATTGCAATGTTTGTTTACACCCTGCTCGGTTCTTTTGTGAAGGTGTGTAGCTATGGGAGGTGCGTTATTCCCAAGGTGCTACGGCGCCGATGCTCTGGCTGTTGGCAGGAATGGGCAAAGCGGAAGGCTCTGTGGCTAGGGGAGAATGGCGTGGACATGCTACTGCTCTCTCTGTTGCACCAGAATTTCGACGGCTGGGTTGGGCTGCTAAATCAATGGAACGACTGGAAGACATTTCAGAAAAGTGAGTACTCTCCTGTCTTTATCTTTTAAAGTCGTTGTCTTTCTACAGACCCCTGTCCATGGCTTAGCTGTTTGATTGGCGTGAAACAGACCCAGAATTTTGCTTTAAGTGGTGTTGTGATTCGCTGAAATTCCCCGTAGGTAGAGCGCAAGAATTACAAATGTAGCTTGGTGGTTGAAGTTCTCGGGGTTTCTGTGAAAGCTAACTTGCCAGAATGTGCAGGAAGCAGCCTGAATTCCAGTAGAGATACTGCATAAAAGGTCCTTTTCTTGACAGGAAAAGAGCTTCACGAAACGTCGGCGCCGTTTGCCGTAGGGCCTCCGACATACTTGTTCAGTCATCGTGGGCTTTGTGCCGTTCCCGCAGGCGCAATCTTGAACAAATTTTGTACGGCAGCTGGTATCTTAGCTGACTTTCTATCTCGCGCTTGGTTGCTTGTACCTGCTCAAAACTTACTGTAGTGTCAAATGAGCCCACAGGAAAATGTCCTCAGCTCGTGCTGGTAGGGCAAGCCCGCTGTAGTTGATAAAATCGGAAAATGGCACCATGTTTTGAAACATTTGCCTTGCGAGGACGAGGGCTGTCTCCTGGTAGGCAGCTGAATTCTGTGACTGATTCCACCGGTCCGCTCTGGCACTTGAAGGAGGCAGTCCCTAAGCCAACGCAATGTAAAATGGGGGTCGTCTGGGTTTTTTTAATCATTTCTTAGGGATATGAGGCTTGCGGGGGTGTTTAGCTTGCCCTGTTCTTTCCGTTCCTAATTCTGAACGCACTGACTGCTGGCATAAAAGAACGGGCGTGTTGTAGTCTGACGGTGTCGTCCACCAGGAGCTGGTGGAAGGTCAGGGCTTACGTCAAACTGATAAGGAGGACTGAGTCTGGAAAGTGGAACGTCTAAACAAGAATTACTGTCCTTGGGAGAGAAGCACATCCTGAAGAAACAGGTAAGCTAATTAAAATGTTTTGGGAACCATCCGAAACAACTAGTAGGAGTGTGATAAGAGGCACCCTCCCGCAAACTATCCTCCTTATAATACTAAAAGTCACACCCCTCGAGCTGGAGACACCAGCCCAAGCAGAGAGCCCTCACCTCTGAGCGTGCGCAGCATGTTAAAGTAGCGCTGTAGCTTGAAGTTGAAATAAGAGAAATGCAGACCAATAGAAAACTGCTTTGTGTAATTACTTATGCATATGCATAGCTAGACTGTATCAATACTGTACTTGTGGGAGCGAACTTTGTGCTAGCTTTGTGGAGCTACCACCTAGCACCCATCTCTGCGCAGACATGCCATAAAAACACCTCTGCCCTGTGTGTATATTGGCGTCCCGCACACCGGGTAAGCGACCTCACGCTTGTGGGGTAACAGTTTTGACACCCCAGATGGGACCGAGCTGACAGCCTCGCCCGGTTCGTCTTGCCGCATCCGACGGGGAGAAGAGGCCTGAGCGGACTCCAGCGCGCACCGACCTGTCGACTGGGGACTCCTTCAGCTCCTCTCCTGCGGTCGGGCGGTAAGTGACAAAACGGTGCAATGCTCCTGAAAAGAGGTGTTTTTTGGGGATAGGAGAAAAGGGGGTAGGGGCAAGATGTCTCGGGAAGCAGGCAGCCTGTGTTCTGTTCTGGGCTCTGCATAAGACGCACCAGGAAAGACAGGTGGCAGTAGCGTAGTTCTGTTTGTTTCTCCACGCTGTCCTGTTCTGAGTAACGAAGGGAGACGTCCCTCGTTCTGGTTTGTATAGGAATACTGGGTTTTTCGGTACCGGTATGGGTGCTGCTGCTTCCCAGGAGGGCACCCCTTTGCTCTCCTCTAGGATGCATCCTGAAGCATTGCAATAAATTTGGGGGAGATGCCATGACTAAAAATCAGCTAAAACGCTATTGTAATCAACGGTGGCCACAATATCCATGGGAAGATGGTGAAAAATGGCCTGAGAACGGATCCTTGAAATATAACACTATATCGGAATTAATGTTGGGTTGTCGGGGAACTGAAAAATGGCATGAAATGCCTTCTGCGGATATGTTTTTTTCGTTAAGGCGCGATTGGGATATTAGGAAGAAAGGTGGTTTAGTGGATTCTAACCATCGGTTTGGAATATACGTGTTAAAAGAGAAAAAGGGAAAACCTCCTTGTATTGAATGGGAAAATTCAGAAGAGGATATTCAGCTGTTGGTAGCTCCCCCCAAACAGCCCAAGTCTGATAGCTCAAGTGGTGATGGAGTTGTGAGTGCTATCTCTAAAAGAACAAGGGGACAGAAACCCATAGTTTGAGCTCCCCTCAGACAGGCTGTAGGGCCTGAAGGAGCACCGGTATCCGTACACGTACCTCTTACTGCTTCTGATTTATTAAACTGCAAACAGGCAGTGGGATCCTATCGAAACAATCCAGAAGGAATGTATAGTACTGTTAATCACGACTCCTAGTCCTAACTGGGGAGATGTACAGGCTCTCCTAGAATATTTGTTTACCGCTGAGGAGAGGAGAACAATTTTAGAGAAGGCTAGAGAGGGACTGATCCAACAAGGCGGGGGGGTGCCTAATACCGATACGTACCTCCCGAAAGAGGATCCGGAGTGGGATCCAAACACAAGTGTGAGGGATTAGAGAGGGTAAAGGAATATCAGAAGTGAATTTTGTATGGGATTCAACATGGAGTGCAAAAGCCTAAGAATTTATCTAAACTATCTGAAGTAAGGCAGGGGGATAAGGAAACCCCGTCAGCCTTCTATGAGAGATTGTGTGAAGTAGCTCGAAAACGGACAGATCTGGATCCGGAAGATGATAGCAATTCAAAGTTATTTAACACGCTGTTTATTGGTCAAGCAGCAGCAGATATAAGAGAGAGATGACAAAAGGTAGGGGGCGAGGATGGCATGACAATCTCACAGTTCTTCTCAGTGGCGTCTAAGGTACGTAATAATCGGGAGGAAATAGAAGAGAAGGAGAAGCGGGGACGAGTAACGCTGCAAGCTTCTTTGTTGGCTGCCTTGAGGGAAGACCAGGAAGAAGGGAGAGAAAATACAGGAGGTGAATTCTGTGGGTGAGGAAGGGGCTGTAAGAAATAATAGTAGGAATGGTTATGACATTCCCCTGGGAATGCATCGGCGTGCAAATTGTAAGCAAGAGGGCGGTTGGAAAAAAATTGTCCATGCCGTCTGAAGTAATCGGGAAAGAGAGACAGAAGCAGCCGTTGGAGTCGTGCCGGAGATTGGGTTGGAGTGAAGGGGGCCGGAGGAATCTACTAACATTTCCCCAGACGATCCTCTGGTTCCAGTCAAGCTGGGGAATGAAAGAAGAGATTTTTGTAGTTTTCATTGATAGTGGAGCCACACGTGCTGTAGTAAGTAGTTGTAGGGGACCCTTACGTAGAACTAAAAGCAGCGTTGTTGGTGCAAGAGGGAAAAAGACTTTAAGGCTGTTTTTACAACCTATGGAATGTTCCATTGGAAACACTAAATTAACTCCTGAATTCCTTTAGATGCCAGAATGCCCCCTACCATTGCTTGGGTGGCATTTACTTGTAAACTGAATGCAGGGCTAAGTTCCTCTGAAGACTCTGTTCAGTTGACTCTGTTCAGCCCGCAGGGGACCTCTCCTCTTTGTGGCGGATGCCAGCCTGAACGGGACCTCGCCTGTTTGGGGCACACGGATGGCGGGCGCTGTCGCCAAAAGGCAAAGCAGGGTCATAGCAGAGTTTTCCATTTCTGGGGATGGGCTCAGCCATCCCCCGCACAAATTTCTCCTATGTAGCAATGGGGATGGTAGCTTTCTTCTGTTTTCTTGAAGAACAAGAGGATGATGGAGCACGTGACAAGAGCATGATCTTTTTCTCTTCCTTTGGCAGTACAGGCACCCAAGGCCAGCCTGCA
Organism: Mycteria americana; assembly: GCF_035582795.1. Taxonomy (NCBI): domain Eukaryota; kingdom Metazoa; phylum Chordata; class Aves; order Ciconiiformes; family Ciconiidae; genus Mycteria; species Mycteria americana. The sequence continues at coordinate 18,864,234 of NC_134378.1, forward strand.
CTGAAGGAACAGCGTGGGGATATCCGTGTCGAGCGTTAGCAGAGGAAGGAAGCTTCTTTTGGAGGCTGAGGTGATGAAGCAGAGTCCTTAATTGTTCTGTTTGATTTTCAGCATGGGTGCGGGGAGGGCCTGGGACATGCAAAACGTGGTCCCGGACAGGGGAGCTGTCTATTACATGGGAGGCTGTGAGAGCGATCATGGACACCACTGGACTGGCATCCTGTAAGGATGCTTTCACATGTTTTCTTGTTTAGAGGCCAACCTCGGCTTTGGGCTGTAAACTAAAGTCTGCCAGGCCGGTGCCAGCTTGGCGGCCGCATCTGCCCATGGCAGCACCAGCTTGGTGGTGGTGTGCGCCCATGCCTGTGCCAGGTTGCTGGCTGTGCCTGGCTTGTGAGGGTTGAGGTAATTGGCCCCCTGTTGCCCATGGGCTCCAGCTGTGGCCCGGGGCAGCACAGGTGGGACCCACGAGGTGAGGACCCCTGGGGCTGGGCCCAGGGTTTAAAAAGGGCTGAGGATGGGGCTGGCCCTGCTGTATCCGCCATTATTTTAGTCAGATCCTGCATTCCGCTCAGTTAAAGGCTCACGAGAATTACTTAACATTTGCATTTGGAAGTCCTGCTTCAAACAATGAATTTTCAACAACATGTTTTTGACACTAGTCAATGAACTCCTGTAATACTGCAGCAAAATGACATTTTTAGTGGTTGTTGAATCTCAGAGTGATAACATAGGCATCCCTGCTTGAGCCCTTAGCGCAACCATTGCAATGTTTGTTTACACCCTGCTCGGTTCTTTTGTGAAGGTGTGTAGCTATGGGAGGTGCGTTATTCCCAAGGTGCTACGGCGCCGATGCTCTGGCTGTTGGCAGGAATGGGCAAAGCGGAAGGCTCTGTGGCTAGGGGAGAATGGCGTGGACATGCTACTGCTCTCTCTGTTGCACCAGAATTTCGACGGCTGGGTTGGGCTGCTAAATCAATGGAACGACTGGAAGACATTTCAGAAAAGTGAGTACTCTCCTGTCTTTATCTTTTAAAGTCGTTGTCTTTCTACAGACCCCTGTCCATGGCTTAGCTGTTTGATTGGCGTGAAACAGACCCAGAATTTTGCTTTAAGTGGTGTTGTGATTCGCTGAAATTCCCCGTAGGTAGAGCGCAAGAATTACAAATGTAGCTTGGTGGTTGAAGTTCTCGGGGTTTCTGTGAAAGCTAACTTGCCAGAATGTGCAGGAAGCAGCCTGAATTCCAGTAGAGATACTGCATAAAAGGTCCTTTTCTTGACAGGAAAAGAGCTTCACGAAACGTCGGCGCCGTTTGCCGTAGGGCCTCCGACATACTTGTTCAGTCATCGTGGGCTTTGTGCCGTTCCCGCAGGCGCAATCTTGAACAAATTTTGTACGGCAGCTGGTATCTTAGCTGACTTTCTATCTCGCGCTTGGTTGCTTGTACCTGCTCAAAACTTACTGTAGTGTCAAATGAGCCCACAGGAAAATGTCCTCAGCTCGTGCTGGTAGGGCAAGCCCGCTGTAGTTGATAAAATCGGAAAATGGCACCATGTTTTGAAACATTTGCCTTGCGAGGACGAGGGCTGTCTCCTGGTAGGCAGCTGAATTCTGTGACTGATTCCACCGGTCCGCTCTGGCACTTGAAGGAGGCAGTCCCTAAGCCAACGCAATGTAAAATGGGGGTCGTCTGGGTTTTTTTAATCATTTCTTAGGGATATGAGGCTTGCGGGGGTGTTTAGCTTGCCCTGTTCTTTCCGTTCCTAATTCTGAACGCACTGACTGCTGGCATAAAAGAACGGGCGTGTTGTAGTCTGACGGTGTCGTCCACCAGGAGCTGGTGGAAGGTCAGGGCTTACGTCAAACTGATAAGGAGGACTGAGTCTGGAAAGTGGAACGTCTAAACAAGAATTACTGTCCTTGGGAGAGAAGCACATCCTGAAGAAACAGGTAAGCTAATTAAAATGTTTTGGGAACCATCCGAAACAACTAGTAGGAGTGTGATAAGAGGCACCCTCCCGCAAACTATCCTCCTTATAATACTAAAAGTCACACCCCTCGAGCTGGAGACACCAGCCCAAGCAGAGAGCCCTCACCTCTGAGCGTGCGCAGCATGTTAAAGTAGCGCTGTAGCTTGAAGTTGAAATAAGAGAAATGCAGACCAATAGAAAACTGCTTTGTGTAATTACTTATGCATATGCATAGCTAGACTGTATCAATACTGTACTTGTGGGAGCGAACTTTGTGCTAGCTTTGTGGAGCTACCACCTAGCACCCATCTCTGCGCAGACATGCCATAAAAACACCTCTGCCCTGTGTGTATATTGGCGTCCCGCACACCGGGTAAGCGACCTCACGCTTGTGGGGTAACAGTTTTGACACCCCAGATGGGACCGAGCTGACAGCCTCGCCCGGTTCGTCTTGCCGCATCCGACGGGGAGAAGAGGCCTGAGCGGACTCCAGCGCGCACCGACCTGTCGACTGGGGACTCCTTCAGCTCCTCTCCTGCGGTCGGGCGGTAAGTGACAAAACGGTGCAATGCTCCTGAAAAGAGGTGTTTTTTGGGGATAGGAGAAAAGGGGGTAGGGGCAAGATGTCTCGGGAAGCAGGCAGCCTGTGTTCTGTTCTGGGCTCTGCATAAGACGCACCAGGAAAGACAGGTGGCAGTAGCGTAGTTCTGTTTGTTTCTCCACGCTGTCCTGTTCTGAGTAACGAAGGGAGACGTCCCTCGTTCTGGTTTGTATAGGAATACTGGGTTTTTCGGTACCGGTATGGGTGCTGCTGCTTCCCAGGAGGGCACCCCTTTGCTCTCCTCTAGGATGCATCCTGAAGCATTGCAATAAATTTGGGGGAGATGCCATGACTAAAAATCAGCTAAAACGCTATTGTAATCAACGGTGGCCACAATATCCATGGGAAGATGGTGAAAAATGGCCTGAGAACGGATCCTTGAAATATAACACTATATCAGAATTAATGTTGGGTTGTCGGGGAACTGAAAAATGGCATGAAATGCCTTCTGCGGATATGTTTTTTTCGTTAAGGCGCGATTGGGATATTAGGAAGAAAGGTGGTTTAGTGGATTCTAACCATCGGTTTGGAATATACGTGTTAAAAGAGAAAAAGGGAAAACCTCCTTGTATTGAATGGGAAAATTCAGAAGAGGATATTCAGCTGTTGGTAGCTCCCCCCAAACAGCCCAAGTCTGATAGCTCAAGTGGTGATGGAGTTGTGAGTGCTATCTCTAAAAGAACAAGGGGACAGAAACCCATAGTTTGAGCTCCCCTCAGACAGGCTGTAGGGCCTGAAGGAGCACCGGTATCCGTACACGTACCTCTTACTGCTTCTGATTTATTAAACTGCAAACAGGCAGTGGGATCCTATCGAAACAATCCAGAAGGAATGTATAGTACTGTTAATCACGACTCCTAGTCCTAACTGGGGAGATGTACAGGCTCTCCTAGAATATTTGTTTACCGCTGAGGAGAGGAGAACAATTTTAGAGAAGGCTAGAGAGGGACTGATCCAACAAGGCGGGGGGGTGCCTAATACCGATACGTACCTCCCGAAAGAGGATCCGGAGTGGGATCCAAACACAAGTGTGAGGGATTAGAGAGGGTAAAGGAATATCAGAAGTGAATTTTGTATGGGATTCAACATGGAGTGCAAAAGCCTAAGAATTTATCTAAACTATCTGAAGTAAGGCAGGGGGATAAGGAAACCCCGTCAGCCTTCTCTGAGAGATTGTGTGAAGTAGCTCGAAAACGGACAGATCTGGATCCGGAAGATGATAGCAATTCAAAGTTATTTAACACGCTGTTTATTGGTCAAGCAGCAGCAGATATAAGAGAGAGATGACAAAAGGTAGGGGGCGAGGATGGCATGACAATCTCACAGTTCTTCTCAGTGGCGTCTAAGGTACGTAATAATCGGGAGGAAATAGAAGAGAAGGAGAAGCGGGGACGAGTAACGCTGCAAGCTTCTTTGTTGGCTGCCTTGAGGGAAGACCAGGAAGAAGGGAGAGAAAATACAGGAGGTGAATTCTGTGGGTGAGGAAGGGGCTGTAAGAAATAATAGTAGGAATGGTTATGACATTCCCCTGGGAATGCATCGGCGTGCAAATTGTAAGCAAGAGGGCGGTTGGAAAAAAATTGTCCATGCCGTCTGAAGTAATCGGGAAAGAGAGACAGAAGCAGCCGTTGGAGTCGTGCCGGAGATTGGGTTGGAGTGAAGGGGGCCGGAGGAATCTACTAACATTTCCCCAGACGATCCTCTGGTTCCAGTCAAGCTGGGGAATGAAAGAAGAGATTTTTGTAGTTTTCATTGATAGTGGAGCCACACGTGCTGTAGTAAGTAGTTGTAGGGGACCCTTACGTAGAACTAAAAGCAGCGTTGTTGGTGCAAGAGGGAAAAAGACTTTAAGGCTGTTTTTACAACCTATGGAATGTTCCATTGGAAACACTAAATTAACTCCTGAATTCCTTTAGATGCCAGAATGCCCCCTACCATTGCTTGGGTGGCATTTACTTGTAAACTGAATGCAGGGCTAAGTTCCTCTGAAGACTCTGTTCAGTTGACTCTGTTCAGCCCGCAGGGGACCTCTCCTCTTTGTGGCGGATGCCAGCCTGAACGGGACCTCGCCTGTTTGGGGCACACGGATGGCGGGCGCTGTCGCCAAAAGGCAAAGCAGGGTCATAGCAGAGTTTTCCATTTCTGGGGATGGGCTCAGCCATCCCCCGCACAAATTTCTCCTATGTAGCAATGGGGATGGTAGCTTTCTTCTGTTTTCTTGAAGAACAAGAGGATGATGGAGCACGTGACAAGAGCATGATCTTTTTCTCTTCCTTTGGCAGTACAGGCACCCAAGGCCAGCCTGCACTGAAGGAACAGCGTGGGGATATCCGTGTCGAGCGTTAGCAGAGGAAGGAAGCTTCTTTTGGAGGCTGAGGTGATGAAGCAGAGTCCTTAATTGTTCTGTTTGATTTTCAGCATGGGTGCGGGGAGGGCCTGGGACATGCAAAACGTGGTCCCGGACAGGGGAGCTGTCTATTACATGGGAGGCTGTGAGAGCGATCATGGACACCACTGGACTGGCATCCTGTAAGGATGCTTTCACATGTTTTCTTGTTTAGAGGCCAACCTCGGCTTTGGGCTGTAAACTAAAGTCTGCCAGGCCGGTGCCAGCTTGGCGGCCGCATCTGCCCATGGCAGCACCAGCTTGGTGGTGGTGTGCGCCCATGCCTGTGCCAGGTTGCTGGCTGTGCCTGGCTTGTGAGGGTTGAGGTAATTGGCCCCCTGTTGCCCATGGGCTCCAGCTGTGGCCCGGGGCAGCACAGGTGGGACCCACGAGGTGAGGACCCCTGGGGCTGGGCCCAGGGTTTAAAAAGGGCTGAGGATGGGGCTGGCCCTGCTGTATCCGCCATTATTTTAGTCAGATCCTGCATTCCGCTCAGTTAAAGGCTCACGAGAATTACTTAACATTTGCATTTGGAAGTCCTGCTTCAAACAATGAATTTTCAACAACATGTTTTTGACACTAGTCAATGAACTCCTGTAATACTGCAGCAAAATGACATTTTTAGTGGTTGTTGAATCTCAGAGTGATAACATAGGCATCCCTGCTTGAGCCCTTAGCGCAACCATTGCAATGTTTGTTTACACCCTGCTCGGTTCTTTTGTGAAGGTGTGTAGCTATGGGAGGTGCGTTATTCCCAAGGTGCTACGGCGCCGATGCTCTGGCTGTTGGCAGGAATGGGCAAAGCGGAAGGCTCTGTGGCTAGGGGAGAATGGCGTGGACATGCTACTGCTCTCTCTGTTGCACCAGAATTTCGACGGCTGGGTTGGGCTGCTAAATCAATGGAACGACTGGAAGACATTTCAGAAAAGTGAGTACTCTCCTGTCTTTATCTTTTAAAGTCGTTGTCTTTCTACAGACCCCTGTCCATGGCTTAGCTGTTTGATTGGCGTGAAACAGACCCAGAATTTTGCTTTAAGTGGTGTTGTGATTCGCTGAAATTCCCCGTAGGTAGAGCGCAAGAATTACAAATGTAGCTTGGTGGTTGAAGTTCTCGGGGTTTCTGTGAAAGCTAACTTGCCAGAATGTGCAGGAAGCAGCCTGAATTCCAGTAGAGATACTGCATAAAAGGTCCTTTTCTTGACAGGAAAAGAGCTTCACGAAACGTCGGCGCCGTTTGCCGTAGGGCCTCCGACATACTTGTTCAGTCATCGTGGGCTTTGTGCCGTTCCCGCAGGCGCAATCTTGAACAAATTTTGTACGGCAGCTGGTATCTTAGCTGACTTTCTATCTCGCGCTTGGTTGCTTGTACCTGCTCAAAACTTACTGTAGTGTCAAATGAGCCCACAGGAAAATGTCCTCAGCTCGTGCTGGTAGGGCAAGCCCGCTGTAGTTGATAAAATCGGAAAATGGCACCATGTTTTGAAACATTTGCCTTGCGAGGACGAGGGCTGTCTCCTGGTAGGCAGCTGAATTCTGTGACTGATTCCACCGGTCCGCTCTGGCACTTGAAGGAGGCAGTCCCTAAGCCAACGCAATGTAAAATGGGGGTCGTCTGGGTTTTTTTAATCATTTCTTAGGGATATGAGGCTTGCGGGGGTGTTTAGCTTGCCCTGTTCTTTCCGTTCCTAATTCTGAACGCACTGACTGCTGGCATAAAAGAACGGGCGTGTTGTAGTCTGACGGTGTCGTCCACCAGGAGCTGGTGGAAGGTCAGGGCTTACGTCAAACTGATAAGGAGGACTGAGTCTGGAAAGTGGAACGTCTAAACAAGAATTACTGTCCTTGGGAGAGAAGCACATCCTGAAGAAACAGGTAAGCTAATTAAAATGTTTTGGGAACCATCCGAAACAACTAGTAGGAGTGTGATAAGAGGCACCCTCCCGCAAACTATCCTCCTTATAATACTAAAAGTCACACCCCTCGAGCTGGAGACACCAGCCCAAGCAGAGAGCCCTCACCTCTGAGCGTGCGCAGCATGTTAAAGTAGCGCTGTAGCTTGAAGTTGAAATAAGAGAAATGCAGACCAATAGAAAACTGCTTTGTGTAATTACTTATGCATATGCATAGCTAGACTGTATCAATACTGTACTTGTGGGAGCGAACTTTGTGCTAGCTTTGTGGAGCTACCACCTAGCACCCATCTCTGCGCAGACATGCCATAAAAACACCTCTGCCCTGTGTGTATATTGGCGTCCCGCACACCGGGTAAGCGACCTCACGCTTGTGGGGTAACAGTTTTGACACCCCAGATGGGACCGAGCTGACAGCCTCGCCCAGTTCGTCTTGCCGCATCCGACGGGGAGAAGAGGCCTGAGCGGACTCCAGCGCGCACCGACCTGTCGACTGGGGACTCCTTCAGCTCCTCTCCTGCGGTCGGGCGGTAAGTGACAAAACGGTGCAATGCTCCTGAAAAGAGGTGTTTTTTGGGGATAGGAGAAAAGGGGGTAGGGGCAAGATGTCTCGGGAAGCAGGCAGCCTGTGTTCTGTTCTGGGCTCTGCATAAGACGCACCAGGAAAGACAGGTGGCAGTAGCGTAGTTCTGTTTGTTTCTCCACGCTGTCCTGTTCTGAGTAACGAAGGGAGACGTCCCTCGTTCTGGTTTGTATAGGAATACTGGGTTTTTCGGTACCGGTATGGGTGCTGCTGCTTCCCAGGAGGGCACCCCTTTGCTCTCCTCTAGGATGCATCCTGAAGCATTGCAATAAATTTGGGGGAGATGCCATGACTAAAAATCAGCTAAAACGCTATTGTAATCAACGGTGGCCACAATATCCATGGGAAGATGGTGAAAAATGGCCTGAGAACGGATCCTTGAAATATAACACTATATCGGAATTAATGTTGGGTTGTCGGGGAACTGAAAAATGGCATGAAATGCCTTCTGCGGATATGTTTTTTTCGTTAAGGCGCGATTGGGATATTAGGAAGAAAGGTGGTTTAGTGGATTCTAACCATCGGTTTGGAATATACGTGTTAAAAGAGAAAAAGGGAAAACCTCCTTGTATTGAATGGGAAAATTCAGAAGAGGATATTCAGCTGTTGGTAGCTCCCCCCAAACAGCCCAAGTCTGATAGCTCAAGTGGTGATGGAGTTGTGAGTGCTATCTCTAAAAGAACAAGGGGACAGAAACCCATAGTTTGAGCTCCCCTCAGACAGGCTGTAGGGCCTGAAGGAGCACCGGTATCCGTACACGTACCTCTTACTGCTTCTGATTTATTAAACTGCAAACAGGCAGTGGGATCCTATCGAAACAATCCAGAAGGAATGTATAGTACTGTTAATCACGACTCCTAGTCCTAACTGGGGAGATGTACAGGCTCTCCTAGAATATTTGTTTACCGCTGAGGAGAGGAGAACAATTTTAGAGAAGGCTAGAGAGGGACTGATCCAACAAGGCGGGGGGGTGCCTAATACCGATACGTACCTCCCGAAAGAGGATCCGGAGTGGGATCCAAACACAAGTGTGAGGGATTAGAGAGGGTAAAGGAATATCAGAAGTGAATTTTGTATGGGATTCAACATGGAGTGCAAAAGCCTAAGAATTTATCTAAACTATCTGAAGTAAGGCAGGGGGATAAGGAAACCCCGTCAGCCTTCTCTGAGAGATTGTGTGAAGTAGCTCGAAAACGGACAGATCTGGATCCGGAAGATGATAGCAATTCAAAGTTATTTAACACGCTGTTTATTGGTCAAGCAGCAGCAGATATAAGAGAGAGATGACAAAAGGTAGGGGGCGAGGATGGCATGACAATCTCACAGTTCTTCTCAGTGGCGTCTAAGGTACGTAATAATCGGGAGGAAATAGAAGAGAAGGAGAAGCGGGGACGAGTAACGCTGCAAGCTTCTTTGTTGGCTGCCTTGAGGGAAGACCAGGAAGAAGGGAGAGAAAATACAGGAGGTGAATTCTGTGGGTGAGGAAGGGGCTGTAAGAAATAATAGTAGGAATGGTTATGACATTCCCCTGGGAATGCATCGGCGTGCAAATTGTAAGCAAGAGGGCGGTTGGAAAAAAATTGTCCATGCCGTCTGAAGTAATCGGGAAAGAGAGACAGAAGCAGCCGTTGGAGTCGTGCCGGAGATTGGGTTGGAGTGAAGGGGGCCGGAGGAATCTACTAACATTTCCCCAGACGATCCTCTGGTTCCAGTCAAGCTGGGGAATGAAAGAAGAGATTTTTGTAGTTTTCATTGATAGTGGAGCCACACGTGCTGTAGTAAGTAGTTGTAGGGGACCCTTACGTAGAACTAAAAGCAGCGTTGTTGGTGCAAGAGGGAAAAAGACTTTAAGGCTGTTTTTACAACCTATGGAATGTTCCATTGGAAACACTAAATTAACTCCTGAATTCCTTTAGATGCCAGAATGCCCCCTACCATTGCTTGGGTGGCATTTACTTGTAAACTGAATGCAGGGCTAAGTTCCTCTGAAGACTCTGTTCAGTTGACTCTGTTCAGCCCGCAGGGGACCTCTCCTCTTTGTGGCGGATGCCAGCCTGAACGGGACCTCGCCTGTTTGGGGCACACGGATGGCGGGCGCTGTCGCCAAAAGGCAAAGCAGGGTCATAGCAGAGTTTTCCATTTCTGGGGATGGGCTCAGCCATCCCCCGCACAAATTTCTCCTATGTAGCAATGGGGATGGTAGCTTTCTTCTGTTTTCTTGAAGAACAAGAGGATGATGGAGCACGTGACAAGAGCATGATCTTTTTCTCTTCCTTTGGCAGTACAGGCACCCAAGGCCAGCCTGCACTGAAGGAACAGCGTGGGGATATCCGTGTCGAGCGTTAGCAGAGGAAGGAAGCTTCTTTTGGAGGCTGAGGTGATGAAGCAGAGTCCTTAATTGTTCTGTTTGATTTTCAGCATGGGTGCGGGGAGGGCCTGGGACATGCAAAACGTGGTCCCGGACAGGGGAGCTGTCTATTACATGGGAGGCTGTGAGAGCGATCATGGACACCACTGGACTGGCATCCTGTAAGGATGCTTTCACATGTTTTCCTGTTTAGAGGCCAACCTCGGCTTTGGGCTGTAAACTAAAGTCTGCCAGGCCGGTGCCAGCTTGGCGGCCGCATCTGCCCATGGCAGCACCAGCTTGGTGGTGGTGTGCGCCCATGCCTGTGCCAGGTTGCTGGCTGTGCCTGGCTTGTGAGGGTTGAGGTAATTGGCCCCCTGTTGCCCATGGGCTCCAGCTGTGGCCCGGGGCAGCACAGGTGGGACCCACGAGGTGAGGACCCCTGGGGCTGGGCCCAGGGTTTAAAAAGGGCTGAGGATGGGGCTGGCCCTGCTGTATCCGCCATTATTTTAGTCAGATCCTGCATTCCGCTCAGTTAAAGGCTCACGAGAATTACTTAACATTTGCATTTGGAAGTCCTGCTTCAAACAATGAATTTTCAACAACATGTTTTTGACACTAGTCAATGAACTCCTGTAATACTGCAGCAAAATGACATTTTTAGTGGTTGTTGAATCTCAGAGTGATAACATAGGCATCCCTGCTTGAGCCCTTAGCGCAACCATTGCAATGTTTGTTTACACCCTGCTCGGTTCTTTTGTGAAGGTGTGTAGCTATGGGAGGTGCGTTATTCCCAAGGTGCTACGGCGCCGATGCTCTGGCTGTTGGCAGGAATGGGCAAAGCGGAAGGCTCTGTGGCTAGGGGAGAATGGCGTGGACATGCTACTGCTCTCTCTGTTGCACCAGAATTTCGACGGCTGGGTTGGGCTGCTAAATCAATGGAACGACTGGAAGACATTTCAGAAAAGTGAGTACTCTCCTGTCTTTATCTTTTAAAGTCGTTGTCTTTCTACAGACCCCTGTCCATGGCTTAGCTGTTTGATTGGCGTGAAACAGACCCAGAATTTTGCTTTAAGTGGTGTTGTGATTCGCTGAAATTCCCCGTAGGTAGAGCGCAAGAATTACAAATGTAGCTTGGTGGTTGAAGTTCTCGGGGTTTCTGTGAAAGCTAACTTGCCAGAATGTGCAGGAAGCAGCCTGAATTCCAGTAGAGATACTGCATAAAAGGTCCTTTTCTTGACAGGAAAAGAGCTTCACGAAACGTCGGCGCCGTTTGCCGTAGGGCCTCCGACATACTTGTTCAGTCATCGTGGGCTTTGTGCCGTTCCCGCAGGCGCAATCTTGAACAAATTTTGTACGGCAGCTGGTATCTTAGCTGACTTTCTATCTCGCGCTTGGTTGCTTGTACCTGCTCAAAACTTACTGTAGTGTCAAATGAGCCCACAGGAAAATGTCCTCAGCTCGTGCTGGTAGGGCAAGCCCGCTGTAGTTGATAAAATCGGAAAATGGCACCATGTTTTGAAACATTTGCCTTGCGAGGACGAGGGCTGTCTCCTGGTAGGCAGCTGAATTCTGTGACTGATTCCACCGGTCCGCTCTGGCACTTGAAGGAGGCAGTCCCTAAGCCAACGCAATGTAAAATGGGGGTCGTCTGGGTTTTTTTAATCATTTCTTAGGGATATGAGGCTTGCGGGGGTGTTTAGCTTGCCCTGTTCTTTCCGTTCCTAATTCTGAACGCACTGACTGCTGGCATAAAAGAACGGGCGTGTTGTAGTCTGACGGTGTCGTCCACCAGGAGCTGGTGGAAGGTCAGGGCTTACGTCAAACTGATAAGGAGGACTGAGTCTGGAAAGTGGAACGTCTAAACAAGAATTACTGTCCTTGGGAGAGAAGCACATCCTGAAGAAACAGGTAAGCTAATTAAAATGTTTTGGGAACCATCCGAAACAACTAGTAGGAGTGTGATAAGAGGCACCCTCCCGCAAACTATCCTCCTTATAATACTAAAAGTCACACCCCTCGAGCTGGAGACACCAGCCCAAGCAGAGAGCCCTCACCTCTGAGCGTGCGCAGCATGTTAAAGTAGCGCTGTAGCTTGAAGTTGAAATAAGAGAAATGCAGACCAATAGAAAACTGCTTTGTGTAATTACTTATGCATATGCATAGCTAGACTGTATCAATACTGTACTTGTGGGAGCGAACTTTGTGCTAGCTTTGTGGAGCTACCACCTAGCACCCATCTCTGCGCAGACATGCCATAAAAACACCTCTGCCCTGTGTGTATATTGGCGTCCCGCACACCGGGTAAGCGACCTCACGCTTGTGGGGTAACAGTTTTGACACCCCAGATGGGACCGAGCTGACAGCCTCGCCCGGTTCGTCTTGCCGCATCCGACGGGGAGAAGAGGCCTGAGCGGACTCCAGCGCGCACCGACCTGTCGACTGGGGACTCCTTCAGCTCCTCTCCTGCGGTCGGGCGGTAAGTGACAAAACGGTGCAATGCTCCTGAAAAGAGGTGTTTTTTGGGGATAGGAGAAAAGGGGGTAGGGGCAAGATGTCTCGGGAAGCAGGCAGCCTGTGTTCTGTTCTGGGCTCTGCATAAGACGCACCAGGAAAGACAGGTGGCAGTAGCGTAGTTCTGTTTGTTTCTCCACGCTGTCCTGTTCTGAGTAACGAAGGGAGACGTCCCTCGTTCTGGTTTGTATAGGAATACTGGGTTTTTCGGTACCGGTATGGGTGCTGCTGCTTCCCAGGAGGGCACCCCTTTGCTCTCCTCTAGGATGCATCCTGAAGCATTGCAATAAATTTGGGGGAGATGCCATGACTAAAAATCAGCTAAAACGCTATTGTAATCAACGGTGGCCACAATATCCATGGGAAGATGGTGAAAAATGGCCTGAGAACGGATCCTTGAAATATAACACTATATCGGAATTAATGTTGGGTTGTCGGGGAACTGAAAAATGGCATGAAATGCCTTCTGCGGATATGTTTTTTTCGTTAAGGCGCGATTGGGATATTAGGAAGAAAGGTGGTTTAGTGGATTCTAACCATCGGTTTGGAATATACGTGTTAAAAGAGAAAAAGGGAAAACCTCCTTGTATTGAATGGGAAAATTCAGAAGAGGATATTCAGCTGTTGGTAGCTCCCCCCAAACAGCCCAAGTCTGATAGCTCAAGTGGTGATGGAGTTGTGAGTGCTATCTCTAAAAGAACAAGGGGACAGAAACCCATAGTTTGAGCTCCCCTCAGACAGGCTGTAGGGCCTGAAGGAGCACCGGTATCCGTACACGTACCTCTTACTGCTTCTGATTTATTAAACTGCAAACAGGCAGTGGGATCCTATCGAAACAATCCAGAAGGAATGTATAGTACTGTTAATCACGACTCCTAGTCCTAACTGGGGAGATGTACAGGCTCTCCTAGAATATTTGTTTACCGCTGAGGAGAGGAGAACAATTTTAGAGAAGGCTAGAGAGGGACTGATCCAACAAGGCGGGGGGGTGCCTAATACCGATACGTACCTCCCGAAAGAGGATCCGGAGTGGGATCCAAACACAAGTGTGAGGGATTAGAGAGGGTAAAGGAATATCAGAAGTGAATTTTGTATGGGATTCAACATGGAGTGCAAAAGCCTAAGAATTTATCTAAACTATCTGAAGTAAGGCAGGGGGATAAGGAAACCCCGTCAGCCTTCTCTGAGAGATTGTGTGAAGTAGCTCGAAAACGGACAGATCTGGATCCGGAAGATGATAGCAATTCAAAGTTATTTAACACGCTGTTTATTGGTCAAGCAGCAGCAGATATAAGAGAGAGATGACAAAAGGTAGGGGGCGAGGATGGCATGACAATCTCACAGTTCTTCTCAGTGGCGTCTAAGGTACGTAATAATCGGGAGGAAATAGAAGAGAAGGAGAAGCGGGGACGAGTAACGCTGCAAGCTTCTTTGTTGGCTGCCTTGAGGGAAGACCAGGAAGAAGGGAGAGAAAATACAGGAGGTGAATTCTGTGGGTGAGGAAGGGGCTGTAAGAAATAATAGTAGGAATGGTTATGACATTCCCCTGGGAATGCATCGGCGTGCAAATTGTAAGCAAGAGGGCGGTTGGAAAAAAATTGTCCATGCCGTCTGAAGTAATCGGGAAAGAGAGACAGAAGCAGCCGTTGGAGTCGTGCCGGAGATTGGGTTGGAGTGAAGGGGGCCGGAGGAATCTACTAACATTTCCCCAGACGATCCTCTGGTTCCAGTCAAGCTGGGGAATGAAAGAAGAGATTTTTGTAGTTTTCATTGATAGTGGAGCCACACGTGCTGTAGTAAGTAGTTGTAGGGGACCCTTACGTAGAACTAAAAGCAGCGTTGTTGGTGCAAGAGGGAAAAAGACTTTAAGGCTGTTTTTACAACCTATGGAATGTTCCATTGGAAACACTAAATTAACTCCTGAATTCCTTTAGATGCCAGAATGCCCCCTACCATTGCTTGGGTGGCATTTACTTGTAAACTGAATGCAGGGCTAAGTTCCTCTGAAGACTCTGTTCAGTTGACTCTGTTCAGCCCGCAGGGGACCTCTCCTCTTTGTGGCGGATGCCAGCCTGAACGGGACCTCGCCTGTTTGGGGCACACGGATGGCGGGCGCTGTCGCCAAAAGGCAAAGCAGGGTCATAGCAGAGTTTTCCATTTCTGGGGATGGGCTCAGCCATCCCCCGCACAAATTTCTCCTATGTAGCAATGGGGATGGTAGCTTTCTTCTGTTTTCTTGAAGAACAAGAGGATGATGGAGCACGTGACAAGAGCATGATCTTTTTCTCTTCCTTTGGCAGTACAGGCACCCAAGGCCAGCCTGCACTGAAGGAACAGCGTGGGGATATCCGTGTCGAGCGTTAGCAGAGGAAGGAAGCTTCTTTTGGAGGCTGAGGTGATGAAGCAGAGTCCTTAATTGTTCTGTTTGATTTTCAGCATGGGTGCGGGGAGGGCCTGGGACATGCAAAACGTGGTCCCGGACAGGGGAGCTGTCTATTACATGGGAGGCTGTGAGAGCGATCATGGACACCACTGGACTGGCATCCTGTAAGGATGCTTTCACATGTTTTCTTGTTTAGAGGCCAACCTCGGCTTTGGGCTGTAAACTAAAGTCTGCCAGGCCGGTGCCAGCTTGGCGGCCGCATCTGCCCATGGCAGCACCAGCTTGGTGGTGGTGTGCGCCCATGCCTGTGCCAGGTTGCTGGCTGTGCCTGGCTTGTGAGGGTTGAGGTAATTGGCCCCCTGTTGCCCATGGGCTCCAGCTGTGGCCCGGGGCAGCACAGGTGGGACCCACGAGGTGAGGACCCCTGGGGCTGGGCCCAGGGTTTAAAAAGGGCTGAGGATGGGGCTGGCCCTGCTGTATCCGCCATTATTTTAGTCAGATCCTGCATTCCGCTCAGTTAAAGGCTCACGAGAATTACTTAACATTTGCATTTGGAAGTCCTGCTTCAAACAATGAATTTTCAACAACATGTTTTTGACACTAGTCAATGAACTCCTGTAATACTGCAGCAAAATGACATTTTTAGTGGTTGTTGAATCTCAGAGTGATAACATAGGCATCCCTGCTTGAGCCCTTAGCGCAACCATTGCAATGTTTGTTTACACCCTGCTCGGTTCTTTTGTGAAGGTGTGTAGCTATGGGAGGTGCGTTATTCCCAAGGTGCTACGGCGCCGATGCTCTGGCTGTTGGCAGGAATGGGCAAAGCGGAAGGCTCTGTGGCTAGGGGAGAATGGCGTGGACATGCTACTGCTCTCTCTGTTGCACCAGAATTTCGACGGCTGGGTTGGGCTGCTAAATCAATGGAACGACTGGAAGACATTTCAGAAAAGTGAGTACTCTCCTGTCTTTATCTTTTAAAGTCGTTGTCTTTCTACAGACCCCTGTCCATGGCTTAGCTGTTTGATTGGCGTGAAACAGACCCAGAATTTTGCTTTAAGTGGTGTTGTGATTCGCTGAAATTCCCCGTAGGTAGAGCGCAAGAATTACAAATGTAGCTTGGTGGTTGAAGTTCTCGGGGTTTCTGTGAAAGCTAACTTGCCAGAATGTGCAGGAAGCAGCCTGAATTCCAGTAGAGATACTGCATAAAAGGTCCTTTTCTTGACAGGAAAAGAGCTTCACGAAACGTCGGCGCCGTTTGCCGTAGGGCCTCCGACATACTTGTTCAGTCATCGTGGGCTTTGTGCCGTTCCCGCAGGCGCAATCTTGAACAAATTTTGTACGGCAGCTGGTATCTTAGCTGACTTTCTATCTCGCGCTTGGTTGCTTGTACCTGCTCAAAACTTACTGTAGTGTCAAATGAGCCCACAGGAAAATGTCCTCAGCTCGTGCTGGTAGGGCAAGCCCGCTGTAGTTGATAAAATCGGAAAATGGCACCATGTTTTGAAACATTTGCCTTGCGAGGACGAGGGCTGTCTCCTGGTAGGCAGCTGAATTCTGTGACTGATTCCACCGGTCCGCTCTGGCACTTGAAGGAGGCAGTCCCTAAGCCAACGCAATGTAAAATGGGGGTCGTCTGGGTTTTTTTAATCATTTCTTAGGGATATGAGGCTTGCGGGGGTGTTTAGCTTGCCCTGTTCTTTCCGTTCCTAATTCTGAACGCACTGACTGCTGGCATAAAAGAACGGGCGTGTTGTAGTCTGACGGTGTCGTCCACCAGGAGCTGGTGGAAGGTCAGGGCTTACGTCAAACTGATAAGGAGGACTGAGTCTGGAAAGTGGAACGTCTAAACAAGAATTACTGTCCTTGGGAGAGAAGCACATCCTGAAGAAACAGGTAAGCTAATTAAAATGTTTTGGGAACCATCCGAAACAACTAGTAGGAGTGTGATAAGAGGCACCCTCCCGCAAACTATCCTCCTTATAATACTAAAAGTCACACCCCTCGAGCTGGAGACACCAGCCCAAGCAGAGAGCCCTCACCTCTGAGCGTGCGCAGCATGTTAAAGTAGCGCTGTAGCTTGAAGTTGAAATAAGAGAAATGCAGACCAATAGAAAACTGCTTTGTGTAATTACTTATGCATATGCATAGCTAGACTGTATCAATACTGTACTTGTGGGAGCGAACTTTGTGCTAGCTTTGTGGAGCTACCACCTAGCACCCATCTCTGCGCAGACATGCCATAAAAACACCTCTGCCCTGTGTGTATATTGGCGTCCCGCACACCGGGTAAACGACCTCACGCTTGTGGGATAACAGTTTTGACACCCCAGATGGGACCGAGCTGACAGCCTCGCCCGGTTCGTCTTGCCGCATCCGACGGGGAGAAGAGGCCTGAGCGGACTCCAGCGCGCACCGACCTGTCGACTGGGGACTCCTTCAGCTCCTCTCCTGCGGTCGGGCGGTAAGTGACAAAACGGTGCAATGCTCCTGAAAAGAGGTGTTTTTTGGGGATAGGAGAAAAGGGGGTAGGGGCAAGATGTCTCGGGAAGCAGGCAGCCTGTGTTCTGTTCTGGGCTCTGCATAAGACGCACCAGGAAAGACAGGTGGCAGTAGCGTAGTTCTGTTTGTTTCTCCACGCTGTCCTGTTCTGAGTAACGAAGGGAGACGTCCCTCGTTCTGGTTTGTATAGGAATACTGGGTTTTTCGGTACCGGTATGGGTGCTGCTGCTTCCCAGGAGGGCACCCCTTTGCTCTCCTCTAGGATGCATCCTGAAGCATTGCAATAAATTTGGGGGAGATGCCATGACTAAAAATCAGCTAAAACGCTATTGTAATCAACGGTGGCCACAATATCCATGGGAAGATGGTGAAAAATGGCCTGAGAACGGATCCTTGAAATATAACACTATATCGGAATTAATGTTGGGTTGTCGGGGAACTGAAAAATGGCATGAAATGCCTTCTGCGGATATGTTTTTTTCGTTAAGGCGCGATTGGGATATTAGGAAGAAAGGTGGTTTAGTGGATTCTAACCATCGGTTTGGAATATACGTGTTAAAAGAGAAAAAGGGAAAACCTCCTTGTATTGAATGGGAAAATTCAGAAGAGGATATTCAGCTGTTGGTAGCTCCCCCCAAACAGCCCAAGTCTGATAGCTCAAGTGGTGATGGAGTTGTGAGTGCTATCTCTAAAAGAACAAGGGGACAGAAACCCATAGTTTGAGCTCCCCTCAGACAGGCTGTAGGGCCTGAAGGAGCACCGGTATCCGTACACGTACCTCTTACTGCTTCTGATTTATTAAACTGCAAACAGGCAGTGGGATCCTATCGAAACAATCCAGAAGGAATGTATAGTACTGTTAATCACGACTCCTAGTCCTAACTGGGGAGATGTACAGGCTCTCCTAGAATATTTGTTTACCGCTGAGGAGAGGAGAACAATTTTAGAGAAGGCTAGAGAGGGACTGATCCAACAAGGCGGGGGGGTGCCTAATACCGATACGTACCTCCCGAAAGAGGATCCGGAGTGGGATCCAAACACAAGTGTGAGGGATTAGAGAGGGTAAAGGAATATCAGAAGTGAATTTTGTATGGGATTCAACATGGAGTGCAAAAGCCTAAGAATTTATCTAAACTATCTGAAGTAAGGCAGGGGGATAAGGAAACCCCGTCAGCCTTCTCTGAGAGATTGTGTGAAGTAGCTCGAAAACGGACAGATCTGGATCCGGAAGATGATAGCAATTCAAAGTTATTTAACACGCTGTTTATTGGTCAAGCAGCAGCAGATATAAGAGAGAGATGACAAAAGGTAGGGGGCGAGGATGGCATGACAATCTCACAGTTCTTCTCAGTGGCGTCTAAGGTACGTAATAATCGGGAGGAAATAGAAGAGAAGGAGAAGCGGGGACGAGTAACGCTGCAAGCTTCTTTGTTGGCTGCCTTGAGGGAAGACCAGGAAGAAGGGAGAGAAAATACAGGAGGTGAATTCTGTGGGTGAGGAAGGGGCTGTAAGAAATAATAGTAGGAATGGTTATGACATTCCCCTGGGAATGCATCGGCGTGCAAATTGTAAGCAAGAGGGCGGTTGGAAAAAAATTGTCCATGCCGTCTGAAGTAATCGGGAAAGAGAGACAGAAGCAGCCGTTGGAGTCGTGCCGGAGATTGGGTTGGAGTGAAGGGGGCCGGAGGAATCTACTAACATTTCCCCAGACGATCCTCTGGTTCCAGTCAAGCTGGGGAATGAAAGAAGAGATTTTTGTAGTTTTCATTGATAGTGGAGCCACACGTGCTGTAGTAAGTAGTTGTAGGGGACCCTTACGTAGAACTAAAAGCAGCGTTGTTGGTGCAAGAGGGAAAAAGACTTTAAGGCTGTTTTTACAACCTATGGAATGTTCCATTGGAAACACTAAATTAACTCCTGAATTCCTTTAGATGCCAGAATGCCCCCTACCATTGCTTGGGTGGCATTTACTTGTAAACTGAATGCAGGGCTAAGTTCCTCTGAAGACTCTGTTCAGTTGACTCTGTTCAGCCCGCAGGGGACCTCTCCTCTTTGTGGCGGATGCCAGCCTGAACGGGACCTCGCCTGTTTGGGGCACACGGATGGCGGGCGCTGTCGCCAAAAGGCAAAGCAGGGTCATAGCAGAGTTTTCCATTTCTGGGGATGGGCTCAGCCATCCCCCGCACAAATTTCTCCTATGTAGCAATGGGGATGGTAGCTTTCTTCTGTTTTCTTGAAGAACAAGAGGATGATGGAGCACGTGACAAGAGCATGATCTTTTTCTCTTCCTTTGGCAGTACAGGCACCCAAGGCCAGCCTGCACTGAAGGAACAGCGTGGGGATATCCGTGTCGAGCGTTAGCAGAGGAAGGAAGCTTCTTTTGGAGGCTGAGGTGATGAAGCAGAGTCCTTAATTGTTCTGTTTGATTTTCAGCATGGGTGCGGGGAGGGCCTGGGACATGCAAAACGTGGTCCCGGACAGGGGAGCTGTCTATTACATGGGAGGCTGTGAGAGCGATCATGGACACCACTGGACTGGCATCCTGTAAGGATGCTTTCACATGTTTTCCTGTTTAGAGGCCAACCTCGGCTTTGGGCTGTAAACTAAAGTCTGCCAGGCTGGTGCCAGCTTGGCGGCCGCATCTGCCCATGGCAGCACCAGCTTGGTGGTGGTGTGCGCCCATGCCTGTGCCAGGTTGCTGGCTGTGCCTGGCTTGTGAGGGTTGAGGTAATTGGCCCCCTGTTGCCCATGGGCTCCAGCTGTGGCCCGGGGCAGCACAGGTGGGACCCACGAGGTGAGGACCCCTGGGGCTGGGCCCAGGGTTTAAAAAGGGCTGAGGATGGGGCTGGCCCTGCTGTATCCGCCATTATTTTAGTCAGATCCTGCATTCCGCTCAGTTAAAGGCTCACGAGAATTACTTAACATTTGCATTTGGAAGTCCTGCTTCAAACAATGAATTTTCAACAACATGTTTTTGACACTAGTCAATGAACTCCTGTAATACTGCAGCAAAATGACATTTTTAGTGGTTGTTGAATCTCAGAGTGATAACATAGGCATCCCTGCTTGAGCCCTTAGCGCAACCATTGCAATGTTTGTTTACACCCTGCTCGGTTCTTTTGTGAAGGTGTGTAGCTATGGGAGGTGCGTTATTCCCAAGGTGCTACGGCGCCGATGCTCTGGCTGTTGGCAGGAATGGGCAAAGCGGAAGGCTCTGTGGCTAGGGGAGAATGGCGTGGACATGCTACTGCTCTCTCTGTTGCACCAGAATTTCGACGGCTGGGTTGGGCTGCTAAATCAATGGAACGACTGGAAGACATTTCAGAAAAGTGAGTACTCTCCTGTCTTTATCTTTTAAAGTCGTTGTCTTTCTACAGACCCCTGTCCATGGCTTAGCTGTTTGATTGGCGTGAAACAGACCCAGAATTTTGCTTTAAGTGGTGTTGTGATTCGCTGAAATTCCCCGTAGGTAGAGCGCAAGAATTACAAATGTAGCTTGGTGGTTGAAGTTCTCGGGGTTTCTGTGAAAGCTAACTTGCCAGAATGTGCAGGAAGCAGCCTGAATTCCAGTAGAGATACTGCATAAAAGGTCCTTTTCTTGACAGGAAAAGAGCTTCACGAAACGTCGGCGCCGTTTGCCGTAGGGCCTCCGACATACTTGTTCAGTCATCGTGGGCTTTGTGCCGTTCCCGCAGGCGCAATCTTGAACAAATTTTGTACGGCAGCTGGTATCTTAGCTGACTTTCTATCTCGCGCTTGGTTGCTTGTACCTGCTCAAAACTTACTGTAGTGTCAAATGAGCCCACAGGAAAATGTCCTCAGCTCGTGCTGGTAGGGCAAGCCCGCTGTAGTTGATAAAATCGGAAAATGGCACCATGTTTTGAAACATTTGCCTTGCGAGGACGAGGGCTGTCTCCTGGTAGGCAGCTGAATTCTGTGACTGATTCCACCGGTCCGCTCTGGCACTTGAAGGAGGCAGTCCCTAAGCCAACGCAATGTAAAATGGGGGTCGTCTGGGTTTTTTTAATCATTTCTTAGGGATATGAGGCTTGCGGGGGTGTTTAGCTTGCCCTGTTCTTTCCGTTCCTAATTCTGAACGCACTGACTGCTGGCATAAAAGAACGGGCGTGTTGTAGTCTGACGGTGTCGTCCACCAGGAGCTGGTGGAAGGTCAGGGCTTACGTCAAACTGATAAGGAGGACTGAGTCTGGAAAGTGGAACGTCTAAACAAGAATTACTGTCCTTGGGAGAGAAGCACATCCTGAAGAAACAGGTAAGCTAATTAAAATGTTTTGGGAACCATCCGAAACAACTAGTAGGAGTGTGATAAGAGGCACCCTCCCGCAAACTATCCTCCTTATAATACTAAAAGTCACACCCCTCGAGCTGGAGACACCAGCCCAAGCAGAGAGCCCTCACCTCTGAGCGTGCGCAGCATGTTAAAGTAGCGCTGTAGCTTGAAGTTGAAATAAGAGAAATGCAGACCAATAGAAAACTGCTTTGTGTAATTACTTATGCATATGCATAGCTAGACTGTATCAATACTGTACTTGTGGGAGCGAACTTTGTGCTAGCTTTGTGGAGCTACCACCTAGCACCCATCTCTGCGCAGACATGCCATAAAAACACCTCTGCCCTGTGTGTATATTGGCGCCCCGCACACCGGGTAAGCGACCTCACGCTTGTGGGGTAACAGTTTTGACACCCCAGATGGGACCGAGCTGACAGCCTCGCCCGGTTCGTCTTGCCGCATCCGACGGGGAGAAGAGGCCTGAGCGGACTCCAGCGCGCACCGACCTGTCGACTGGGGACTCCTTCAGCTCCTCTCCTGCGGTCGGGCGGTAAGTGACAAAACGGTGCAATGCTCCTGAAAAGAGGTGTTTTTTGGGGATAGGAGAAAAGGGGGTAGGGGCAAGATGTCTCGGGAAGCAGGCAGCCTGTGTTCTGTTCTGGGCTCTGCATAAGACGCACCAGGAAAGACAGGTGGCAGTAGCGTAGTTCTGTTTGTTTCTCCACGCTGTCCTGTTCTGAGTAACGAAGGGAGACGTCCCTCGTTCTGGTTTGTATAGGAATACTGGGTTTTTCGGTACCGGTATGGGTGCTGCTGCTTCCCAGGAGGGCACCCCTTTGCTCTCCTCTAGGATGCATCCTGAAGCATTGCAATAAATTTGGGGGAGATGCCATGACTAAAAATCAGCTAAAACGCTATTGTAATCAACGGTGGCCACAATATCCATGGGAAGATGGTGAAAAATGGCCTGAGAACGGATCCTTGAAATATAACACTATATCGGAATTAATGTTGGGTTGTCGGGGAACTGAAAAATGGCATGAAATGCCTTCTGCGGATATGTTTTTTTCGTTAAGGCGCGATTGGGATATTAGGAAGAAAGGTGGTTTAGTGGATTCTAACCATCGGTTTGGAATATACGTGTTAAAAGAGAAAAAGGGAAAACCTCCTTGTATTGAATGGGAAAATTCAGAAGAGGATATTCAGCTGTTGGTAGCTCCCCCCAAACAGCCCAAGTCTGATAGCTCAAGTGGTGATGGAGTTGTGAGTGCTATCTCTAAAAGAACAAGGGGACAGAAACCCATAGTTTGAGCTCCCCTCAGACAGGCTGTAGGGCCTGAAGGAGCACCGGTATCCGTACACGTACCTCTTACTGCTTCTGATTTATTAAACTGCAAACAGGCAGTGGGATCCTATCGAAACAATCCAGAAGGAATGTATAGTACTGTTAATCACGACTCCTAGTCCTAACTGGGGAGATGTACAGGCTCTCCTAGAATATTTGTTTACCGCTGAGGAGAGGAGAACAATTTTAGAGAAGGCTAGAGAGGGACTGATCCAACAAGGCGGGGGGGTGCCTAATACCGATACGTACCTCCCGAAAGAGGATCCGGAGTGGGATCCAAACACAAGTGTGAGGGATTAGAGAGGGTAAAGGAATATCAGAAGTGAATTTTGTATGGGATTCAACATGGAGTGCAAAAGCCTAAGAATTTATCTAAACTATCTGAAGTAAGGCAGGGGGATAAGGAAACCCCGTCAGCCTTCTCTGAGAGATTGTGTGAAGTAGCTCGAAAACGGACAGATCTGGATCCGGAAGATGATAGCAATTCAAAGTTATTTAACACGCTGTTTATTGGTCAAGCAGCAGCAGATATAAGAGAGAGATGACAAAAGGTAGGGGGCGAGGATGGCATGACAATCTCACAGTTCTTCTCAGTGGCGTCTAAGGTACGTAATAATCGGGAGGAAATAGAAGAGAAGGAGAAGCGGGGACGAGTAACGCTGCAAGCTTCTTTGTTGGCTGCCTTGAGGGAAGACCAGGAAGAAGGGAGAGAAAATACAGGAGGTGAATTCTGTGGGTGAGGAAGGGGCTGTAAGAAATAATAGTAGGAATGGTTATGACATTCCCCTGGGAATGCATCGGCGTGCAAATTGTAAGCAAGAGGGCGGTTGGAAAAAAATTGTCCATGCCGTCTGAAGTAATCGGGAAAGAGAGACAGAAGCAGCCGTTGGAGTCGTGCCGGAGATTGGGTTGGAGTGAAGGGGGCCGGAGGAATCTACTAACATTTCCCCAGACGATCCTCTGGTTCCAGTCAAGCTGGGGAATGAAAGAAGAGATTTTTGTAGTTTTCATTGATAGTGGAGCCACAC
Source organism: Mycteria americana (assembly GCF_035582795.1). Taxonomy (NCBI): domain Eukaryota; kingdom Metazoa; phylum Chordata; class Aves; order Ciconiiformes; family Ciconiidae; genus Mycteria; species Mycteria americana. The sequence continues at coordinate 18,888,092 of NC_134378.1, forward strand.
GTGCTGTAGTAAGTAGTTGTAGGGGACCCTTACGTAGAACTAAAAGCAGCGTTGTTGGTGCAAGAGGGAAAAAGACTTTAAGGCTGTTTTTACAACCTATGGAATGTTCCATTGGAAACACTAAATTAACTCCTGAATTCCTTTAGATGCCAGAATGCCCCCTACCATTGCTTGGGTGGCATTTACTTGTAAACTGAATGCAGGGCTAAGTTCCTCTGAAGACTCTGTTCAGTTGACTCTGTTCAGCCCGCAGGGGACCTCTCCTCTTTGTGGCGGATGCCAGCCTGAACGGGACCTCGCCTGTTTGGGGCACACGGATGGCGGGCGCTGTCGCCAAAAGGCAAAGCAGGGTCATAGCAGAGTTTTCCATTTCTGGGGATGGGCTCAGCCATCCCCCGCACAAATTTCTCCTATGTAGCAATGGGGATGGTAGCTTTCTTCTGTTTTCTTGAAGAACAAGAGGATGATGGAGCACGTGACAAGAGCATGATCTTTTTCTCTTCCTTTGGCAGTACAGGCACCCAAGGCCAGCCTGCACTGAAGGAACAGCGTGGGGATATCCGTGTCGAGCGTTAGCAGAGGAAGGAAGCTTCTTTTGGAGGCTGAGGTGATGAAGCAGAGTCCTTAATTGTTCTGTTTGATTTTCAGCATGGGTGCGGGGAGGGCCTGGGACATGCAAAACGTGGTCCCGGACAGGGGAGCTGTCTATTACATGGGAGGCTGTGAGAGCGATCATGGACACCACTGGACTGGCATCCTGTAAGGATGCTTTCACATGTTTTCCTGTTTAGAGGCCAACCTCGGCTTTGGGCTGTAAACTAAAGTCTGCCAGGCCGGTGCCAGCTTGGCGGCCGCATCTGCCCATGGCAGCACCAGCTTGGTGGTGGTGTGCGCCCATGCCTGTGCCAGGTTGCTGGCTGTGCCTGGCTTGTGAGGGTTGAGGTAATTGGCCCCCTGTTGCCCATGGGCTCCAGCTGTGGCCCGGGGCAGCACAGGTGGGACCCACGAGGTGAGGACCCCTGGGGCTGGGCCCAGGGTTTAAAAAGGGCTGAGGATGGGGCTGGCCCTGCTGTATCCGCCATTATTTTAGTCAGATCCTGCATTCCGCTCAGTTAAAGGCTCACGAGAATTACTTAACATTTGCATTTGGAAGTCCTGCTTCAAACAATGAATTTTCAACAACATGTTTTTGACACTAGTCAATGAACTCCTGTAATACTGCAGCAAAATGACATTTTTAGTGGTTGTTGAATCTCAGAGTGATAACATAGGCATCCCTGCTTGAGCCCTTAGCGCAACCATTGCAATGTTTGTTTACACCCTGCTCGGTTCTTTTGTGAAGGTGTGTAGCTATGGGAGGTGCGTTATTCCCAAGGTGCTACGGCGCCGATGCTCTGGCTGTTGGCAGGAATGGGCAAAGCGGAAGGCTCTGTGGCTAGGGGAGAATGGCGTGGACATGCTACTGCTCTCTCTGTTGCACCAGAATTTCGACGGCTGGGTTGGGCTGCTAAATCAATGGAACGACTGGAAGACATTTCAGAAAAGTGAGTACTCTCCTGTCTTTATCTTTTAAAGTCGTTGTCTTTCTACAGACCCCTGTCCATGGCTTAGCTGTTTGATTGGCGTGAAACAGACCCAGAATTTTGCTTTAAGTGGTGTTGTGATTCGCTGAAATTCCCCGTAGGTAGAGCGCAAGAATTACAAATGTAGCTTGGTGGTTGAAGTTCTCGGGGTTTCTGTGAAAGCTAACTTGCCAGAATGTGCAGGAAGCAGCCTGAATTCCAGTAGAGATACTGCATAAAAGGTCCTTTTCTTGACAGGAAAAGAGCTTCACGAAACGTCGGCGCCGTTTGCCGTAGGGCCTCCGACATACTTGTTCAGTCATCGTGGGCTTTGTGCCGTTCCCGCAGGCGCAATCTTGAACAAATTTTGTACGGCAGCTGGTATCTTAGCTGACTTTCTATCTCGCGCTTGGTTGCTTGTACCTGCTCAAAACTTACTGTAGTGTCAAATGAGCCCACAGGAAAATGTCCTCAGCTCGTGCTGGTAGGGCAAGCCCGCTGTAGTTGATAAAATCGGAAAATGGCACCATGTTTTGAAACATTTGCCTTGCGAGGACGAGGGCTGTCTCCTGGTAGGCAGCTGAATTCTGTGACTGATTCCACCGGTCCGCTCTGGCACTTGAAGGAGGCAGTCCCTAAGCCAACGCAATGTAAAATGGGGGTCGTCTGGGTTTTTTTAATCATTTCTTAGGGATATGAGGCTTGCGGGGGTGTTTAGCTTGCCCTGTTCTTTCCGTTCCTAATTCTGAACGCACTGACTGCTGGCATAAAAGAACGGGCGTGTTGTAGTCTGACGGTGTCGTCCACCAGGAGCTGGTGGAAGGTCAGGGCTTACGTCAAACTGATAAGGAGGACTGAGTCTGGAAAGTGGAACGTCTAAACAAGAATTACTGTCCTTGGGAGAGAAGCACATCCTGAAGAAACAGGTAAGCTAATTAAAATGTTTTGGGAACCATCCGAAACAACTAGTAGGAGTGTGATAAGAGGCACCCTCCCGCAAACTATCCTCCTTATAATACTAAAAGTCACACCCCTCGAGCTGGAGACACCAGCCCAAGCAGAGAGCCCTCACCTCTGAGCGTGCGCAGCATGTTAAAGTAGCGCTGTAGCTTGAAGTTGAAATAAGAGAAATGCAGACCAATAGAAAACTGCTTTGTGTAATTACTTATGCATATGCATAGCTAGACTGTATCAATACTGTACTTGTGGGAGCGAACTTTGTGCTAGCTTTGTGGAGCTACCACCTAGCACCCATCTCTGCGCAGACATGCCATAAAAACACCTCTGCCCTGTGTGTATATTGGCGTCCCGCACACCGGGTAAGCGACCTCACGCTTGTGGGGTAACAGTTTTGACACCCCAGATGGGACCGAGCTGACAGCTTCGCCCGGTTCGTCTTGCCGCATCCGACGGGGAGAAGAGGCCTGAGCGGACTCCAGCGCGCACCGACCTGTCGACTGGGGACTCCTTCAGCTCCTCTCCTGCGGTCGGGCGGTAAGTGACAAAACGGTGCAATGCTCCTGAAAAGAGGTGTTTTTTGGGGATAGGAGAAAAGGGGGTAGGGGCAAGATGTCTCGGGAAGCAGGCAGCCTGTGTTCTGTTCTGGGCTCTGCATAAGACGCACCAGGAAAGACAGGTGGCAGTAGCGTAGTTCTGTTTGTTTCTCCACGCTGTCCTGTTCTGAGTAACGAAGGGAGACGTCCCTCGTTCTGGTTTGTATAGGAATACTGGGTTTTTCGGTACCGGTATGGGTGCTGCTGCTTCCCAGGAGGGCACCCCTTTGCTCTCCTCTAGGATGCATCCTGAAGCATTGCAATAAATTTGGGGGAGATGCCATGACTAAAAATCAGCTAAAACGCTATTGTAATCAACGGTGGCCACAATATCCATGGGAAGATGGTGAAAAATGGCCTGAGAACGGATCCTTGAAATATAACACTATATCGGAATTAATGTTGGGTTGTCGGGGAACTGAAAAATGGCATGAAATGCCTTCTGCGGATATGTTTTTTTCGTTAAGGCGCGATTGGGATATTAGGAAGAAAGGTGGTTTAGTGGATTCTAACCATCGGTTTGGAATATACGTGTTAAAAGAGAAAAAGGGAAAACCTCCTTGTATTGAATGGGAAAATTCAGAAGAGGATATTCAGCTGTTGGTAGCTCCCCCCAAACAGCCCAAGTCTGATAGCTCAAGTGGTGATGGAGTTGTGAGTGCTATCTCTAAAAGAACAAGGGGACAGAAACCCATAGTTTGAGCTCCCCTCAGACAGGCTGTAGGGCCTGAAGGAGCACCGGTATCCGTACACGTACCTCTTACTGCTTCTGATTTATTAAACTGCAAACAGGCAGTGGGATCCTATCGAAACAATCCAGAAGGAATGTATAGTACTGTTAATCACGACTCCTAGTCCTAACTGGGGAGATGTACAGGCTCTCCTAGAATATTTGTTTACCGCTGAGGAGAGGAGAACAATTTTAGAGAAGGCTAGAGAGGGACTGATCCAACAAGGCGGGGGGGTGCCTAATACCGATACGTACCTCCCGAAAGAGGATCCGGAGTGGGATCCAAACACAAGTGTGAGGGATTAGAGAGGGTAAAGGAATATCAGAAGTGAATTTTGTATGGGATTCAACATGGAGTGCAAAAGCCTAAGAATTTATCTAAACTATCTGAAGTAAGGCAGGGGGATAAGGAAACCCCGTCAGCCTTCTCTGAGAGATTGTGTGAAGTAGCTCGAAAACGGACAGATCTGGATCCGGAAGATGATAGCAATTCAAAGTTATTTAACACGCTGTTTATTGGTCAAGCAGCAGCAGATATAAGAGAGAGATGACAAAAGGTAGGGGGCGAGGATGGCATGACAATCTCACAGTTCTTCTCAGTGGCGTCTAAGGTACGTAATAATCGGGAGGAAATAGAAGAGAAGGAGAAGCGGGGACGAGTAACGCTGCAAGCTTCTTTGTTGGCTGCCTTGAGGGAAGACCAGGAAGAAGGGAGAGAAAATACAGGAGGTGAATTCTGTGGGTGAGGAAGGGGCTGTAAGAAATAATAGTAGGAATGGTTATGACATTCCCCTGGGAATGCATCGGCGTGCAAATTGTAAGCAAGAGGGCGGTTGGAAAAAAATTGTCCATGCCGTCTGAAGTAATCGGGAAAGAGAGACAGAAGCAGCCGTTGGAGTCGTGCCGGAGATTGGGTTGGAGTGAAGGGGGCCGGAGGAATCTACTAACATTTCCCCAGACGATCCTCTGGTTCCAGTCAAGCTGGGGAATGAAAGAAGAGATTTTTGTAGTTTTCATTGATAGTGGAGCCACACGTGCTGTAGTAAGTAGTTGTAGGGGACCCTTACGTAGAACTAAAAGCAGTGTTGTTGGTGCAAGAGGGAAAAAGACTTTAAGGCTGTTTTTACAACCTATGGAATGTTCCATTGGAAACACTAAATTAACTCCTGAATTCCTTTAGATGCCAGAATGCCCCCTACCATTGCTTGGGTGGCATTTACTTGTAAACTGAATGCAGGGCTAAGTTCCTCTGAAGACTCTGTTCAGTTGACTCTGTTCAGCCCGCAGGGGACCTCTCCTCTTTGTGGCGGATGCCAGCCTGAACGGGACCTCGCCTGTTTGGGGCACACGGATGGCGGGCGCTGTCGCCAAAAGGCAAAGCAGGGTCATAGCAGAGTTTTCCATTTCTGGGGATGGGCTCAGCCATCCCCCGCACAAATTTCTCCTATGTAGCAATGGGGATGGTAGCTTTCTTCTGTTTTCTTGAAGAACAAGAGGATGATGGAGCACGTGACAAGAGCATGATCTTTTTCTCTTCCTTTGGCAGTACAGGCACCCAAGGCCAGCCTGCACTGAAGGAACAGCGTGGGGATATCCGTGTCGAGCGTTAGCAGAGGAAGGAAGCTTCTTTTGGAGGCTGAGGTGATGAAGCAGAGTCCTTAATTGTTCTGTTTGATTTTCAGCATGGGTGCGGGGAGGGCCTGGGACATGCAAAACGTGGTCCCGGACAGGGGAGCTGTCTATTACATGGGAGGCTGTGAGAGCGATCATGGACACCACTGGACTGGCATCCTGTAAGGATGCTTTCACATGTTTTCCTGTTTAGAGGCCAACCTCGGCTTTGGGCTGTAAACTAAAGTCTGCCAGGCCGGTGCCAGCTTGGCGGCCGCATCTGCCCATGGCAGCACCAGCTTGGTGGTGGTGTGCGCCCATGCCTGTGCCAGGTTGCTGGCTGTGCCTGGCTTGTGAGGGTTGAGGTAATTGGCCCCCTGTTGCCCATGGGCTCCAGCTGTGGCCCGGGGCAGCACAGGTGGGACCCACGAGGTGAGGACCCCTGGGGCTGGGCCCAGGGTTTAAAAAGGGCTGAGGATGGGGCTGGCCCTGCTGTATCCGCCATTATTTTAGTCAGATCCTGCATTCCGCTCAGTTAAAGGCTCACGAGAATTACTTAACATTTGCATTTGGAAGTCCTGCTTCAAACAATGAATTTTCAACAACATGTTTTTGACACTAGTCAATGAACTCCTGTAATACTGCAGCAAAATGACATTTTTAGTGGTTGTTGAATCTCAGAGTGATAACATAGGCATCCCTGCTTGAGCCCTTAGCGCAACCATTGCAATGTTTGTTTACACCCTGCTCGGTTCTTTTGTGAAGGTGTGTAGCTATGGGAGGTGCGTTATTCCCAAGGTGCTACGGCGCCGATGCTCTGGCTGTTGGCAGGAATGGGCAAAGCGGAAGGCTCTGTGGCTAGGGGAGAATGGCGTGGACATGCTACTGCTCTCTCTGTTGCACCAGAATTTCGACGGCTGGGTTGGGCTGCTAAATCAATGGAACGACTGGAAGACATTTCAGAAAAGTGAGTACTCTCCTGTCTTTATCTTTTAAAGTCGTTGTCTTTCTACAGACCCCTGTCCATGGCTTAGCTGTTTGATTGGCGTGAAACAGACCCAGAATTTTGCTTTAAGTGGTGTTGTGATTCGCTGAAATTCCCCGTAGGTAGAGCGCAAGAATTACAAATGTAGCTTGGTGGTTGAAGTTCTCGGGGTTTCTGTGAAAGCTAACTTGCCAGAATGTGCAGGAAGCAGCCTGAATTCCAGTAGAGATACTGCATAAAAGGTCCTTTTCTTGACAGGAAAAGAGCTTCACGAAACGTCGGCGCCGTTTGCCGTAGGGCCTCCGACATACTTGTTCAGTCATCGTGGGCTTTGTGCCGTTCCCGCAGGCGCAATCTTGAACAAATTTTGTACGGCAGCTGGTATCTTAGCTGACTTTCTATCTCGCGCTTGGTTGCTTGTACCTGCTCAAAACTTACTGTAGTGTCAAATGAGCCCACAGGAAAATGTCCTCAGCTCGTGCTGGTAGGGCAAGCCCGCTGTAGTTGATAAAATCGGAAAATGGCACCATGTTTTGAAACATTTGCCTTGCGAGGACGAGGGCTGTCTCCTGGTAGGCAGCTGAATTCTGTGACTGATTCCACCGGTCCGCTCTGGCACTTGAAGGAGGCAGTCCCTAAGCCAACGCAATGTAAAATGGGGGTCGTCTGGGTTTTTTTAATCATTTCTTAGGGATATGAGGCTTGCGGGGGTGTTTAGCTTGCCCTGTTCTTTCCGTTCCTAATTCTGAACGCACTGACTGCTGGCATAAAAGAACGGGCGTGTTGTAGTCTGACGGTGTCGTCCACCAGGAGCTGGTGGAAGGTCAGGGCTTACGTCAAACTGATAAGGAGGACTGAGTCTGGAAAGTGGAACGTCTAAACAAGAATTACTGTCCTTGGGAGAGAAGCACATCCTGAAGAAACAGGTAAGCTAATTAAAATGTTTTGGGAACCATCCGAAACAACTAGTAGGAGTGTGATAAGAGGCACCCTCCCGCAAACTATCCTCCTTATAATACTAAAAGTCACACCCCTCGAGCTGGAGACACCAGCCCAAGCAGAGAGCCCTCACCTCTGAGCGTGCGCAGCATGTTAAAGTAGCGCTGTAGCTTGAAGTTGAAATAAGAGAAATGCAGACCAATAGAAAACTGCTTTGTGTAATTACTTATGCATATGCATAGCTAGACTGTATCAATACTGTACTTGTGGGAGCGAACTTTGTGCTAGCTTTGTGGAGCTACCACCTAGCACCCATCTCTGCGCAGACATGCCATAAAAACACCTCTGCCCTGTGTGTATATTGGCGTCCCGCACACCGGGTAAGCGACCTCACGCTTGTGGGGTAACAGTTTTGACACCCCAGATGGGACCGAGCTGACAGCCTCGCCCGGTTCGTCTTGCCGCATCCGACGGGGAGAAGAGGCCTGAGCGGACTCCAGCGCGCACCGACCTGTCGACTGGGGACTCCTTCAGCTCCTCTCCTGCGGTCGGGCGGTAAGTGACAAAACGGTGCAATGCTCCTGAAAAGAGGTGTTTTTTGGGGATAGGAGAAAAGGGGGTAGGGGCAAGATGTCTCGGGAAGCAGGCAGCCTGTGTTCTGTTCTGGGCTCTGCATAAGACGCACCAGGAAAGACAGGTGGCAGTAGCGTAGTTCTGTTTGTTTCTCCACGCTGTCCTGTTCTGAGTAACGAAGGGAGACGTCCCTCGTTCTGGTTTGTATAGGAATACTGGGTTTTTCGGTACCGGTATGGGTGCTGCTGCTTCCCAGGAGGGCACCCCTTTGCTCTCCTCTAGGATGCATCCTGAAGCATTGCAATAAATTTGGGGGAGATGCCATGACTAAAAATCAGCTAAAACGCTATTGTAATCAACGGTGGCCACAATATCCATGGGAAGATGGTGAAAAATGGCCTGAGAACGGATCCTTGAAATATAACACTATATCGGAATTAATGTTGGGTTGTCGGGGAACTGAAAAATGGCATGAAATGCCTTCTGCGGATATGTTTTTTTCGTTAAGGCGCGATTGGGATATTAGGAAGAAAGGTGGTTTAGTGGATTCTAACCATCGGTTTGGAATATACGTGTTAAAAGAGAAAAAGGGAAAACCTCCTTGTATTGAATGGGAAAATTCAGAAGAGGATATTCAGCTGTTGGTAGCTCCCCCCAAACAGCCCAAGTCTGATAGCTCAAGTGGTGATGGAGTTGTGAGTGCTATCTCTAAAAGAACAAGGGGACAGAAACCCATAGTTTGAGCTCCCCTCAGACAGGCTGTAGGGCCTGAAGGAGCACCGGTATCCGTACACGTACCTCTTACTGCTTCTGATTTATTAAACTGCAAACAGGCAGTGGGATCCTATCGAAACAATCCAGAAGGAATGTATAGTACTGTTAATCACGACTCCTAGTCCTAACTGGGGAGATGTACAGGCTCTCCTAGAATATTTGTTTACCGCTGAGGAGAGGAGAACAATTTTAGAGAAGGCTAGAGAGGGACTGATCCAACAAGGCGGGGGGGTGCCTAATACCGATACGTACCTCCCGAAAGAGGATCCGGAGTGGGATCCAAACACAAGTGTGAGGGATTAGAGAGGGTAAAGGAATATCAGAAGTGAATTTTGTATGGGATTCAACATGGAGTGCAAAAGCCTAAGAATTTATCTAAACTATCTGAAGTAAGGCAGGGGGATAAGGAAACCCCGTCAGCCTTCTCTGAGAGATTGTGTGAAGTAGCTCGAAAACGGACAGATCTGGATCCGGAAGATGATAGCAATTCAAAGTTATTTAACACGCTGTTTATTGGTCAAGCAGCAGCAGATATAAGAGAGAGATGACAAAAGGTAGGGGGCGAGGATGGCATGACAATCTCACAGTTCTTCTCAGTGGCGTCTAAGGTACGTAATAATCGGGAGGAAATAGAAGAGAAGGAGAAGCGGGGACGAGTAACGCTGCAAGCTTCTTTGTTGGCTGCCTTGAGGGAAGACCAGGAAGAAGGGAGAGAAAATACAGGAGGTGAATTCTGTGGGTGAGGAAGGGGCTGTAAGAAATAATAGTAGGAATGGTTATGACATTCCCCTGGGAATGCATCGGCGTGCAAATTGTAAGCAAGAGGGCGGTTGGAAAAAAATTGTCCATGCCGTCTGAAGTAATCGGGAAAGAGAGACAGAAGCAGCCGTTGGAGTCGTGCCGGAGATTGGGTTGGAGTGAAGGGGGCCGGAGGAATCTACTAACATTTCCCCAGACGATCCTCTGGTTCCAGTCAAGCTGGGGAATGAAAGAAGAGATTTTTGTAGTTTTCATTGATAGTGGAGCCACACGTGCTGTAGTAAGTAGTTGTAGGGGACCCTTACGTAGAACTAAAAGCAGCGTTGTTGGTGCAAGAGGGAAAAAGACTTTAAGGCTGTTTTTACAACCTATGGAATGTTCCATTGGAAACACTAAATTAACTCCTGAATTCCTTTAGATGCCAGAATGCCCCCTACCATTGCTTGGGTGGCATTTACTTGTAAACTGAATGCAGGGCTAAGTTCCTCTGAAGACTCTGTTCAGTTGACTCTGTTCAGCCCGCAGGGGACCTCTCCTCTTTGTGGCGGATGCCAGCCTGAACGGGACCTCGCCTGTTTGGGGCACACGGATGGCGGGCGCTGTCGCCAAAAGGCAAAGCAGGGTCATAGCAGAGTTTTCCATTTCTGGGGATGGGCTCAGCCATCCCCCGCACAAATTTCTCCTATGTAGCAATGGGGATGGTAGCTTTCTTCTGTTTTCTTGAAGAACAAGAGGATGATGGAGCACGTGACAAGAGCATGATCTTTTTCTCTTCCTTTGGCAGTACAGGCACCCAAGGCCAGCCTGCACTGAAGGAACAGCGTGGGGATATCCGTGTCGAGCGTTAGCAGAGGAAGGAAGCTTCTTTTGGAGGCTGAGGTGATGAAGCAGAGTCCTTAATTGTTCTGTTTGATTTTCAGCATGGGTGCGGGGAGGGCCTGGGACATGCAAAACGTGGTCCCGGACAGGGGAGCTGTCTATTACATGGGAGGCTGTGAGAGCGATCATGGACACCACTGGACTGGCATCCTGTAAGGATGCTTTCACATGTTTTCCTGTTTAGAGGCCAACCTCGGCTTTGGGCTGTAAACTAAAGTCTGCCAGGCCGGTGCCAGCTTGGCGGCCGCATCTGCCCATGGCAGCACCAGCTTGGTGGTGGTGTGCGCCCATGCCTGTGCCAGGTTGCTGGCTGTGCCTGGCTTGTGAGGGTTGAGGTAATTGGCCCCCTGTTGCCCATGGGCTCCAGCTGTGGCCCGGGGCAGCACAGGTGGGACCCACGAGGTGAGGACCCCTGGGGCTGGGCCCAGGGTTTAAAAAGGGCTGAGGATGGGGCTGGCCCTGCTGTATCCGCCATTATTTTAGTCAGATCCTGCATTCCGCTCAGTTAAAGGCTCACGAGAATTACTTAACATTTGCATTTGGAAGTCCTGCTTCAAACAATGAATTTTCAACAACATGTTTTTGACACTAGTCAATGAACTCCTGTAATACTGCAGCAAAATGACATTTTTAGTGGTTGTTGAATCTCAGAGTGATAACATAGGCATCCCTGCTTGAGCCCTTAGCGCAACCATTGCAATGTTTGTTTACACCCTGCTCGGTTCTTTTGTGAAGGTGTGTAGCTATGGGAGGTGCGTTATTCCCAAGGTGCTACGGCGCCGATGCTCTGGCTGTTGGCAGGAATGGGCAAAGCGGAAGGCTCTGTGGCTAGGGGAGAATGGCGTGGACATGCTACTGCTCTCTCTGTTGCACCAGAATTTCGACGGCTGGGTTGGGCTGCTAAATCAATGGAACGACTGGAAGACATTTCAGAAAAGTGAGTACTCTCCTGTCTTTATCTTTTAAAGTCGTTGTCTTTCTACAGACCCCTGTCCATGGCTTAGCTGTTTGATTGGCGTGAAACAGACCCAGAATTTTGCTTTAAGTGGTGTTGTGATTCGCTGAAATTCCCCGTAGGTAGAGCGCAAGAATTACAAATGTAGCTTGGTGGTTGAAGTTCTCGGGGTTTCTGTGAAAGCTAACTTGCCAGAATGTGCAGGAAGCAGCCTGAATTCCAGTAGAGATACTGCATAAAAGGTCCTTTTCTTGACAGGAAAAGAGCTTCACGAAACGTCGGCGCCGTTTGCCGTAGGGCCTCCGACATACTTGTTCAGTCATCGTGGGCTTTGTGCCGTTCCCGCAGGCGCAATCTTGAACAAATTTTGTACGGCAGCTGGTATCTTAGCTGACTTTCTATCTCGCGCTTGGTTGCTTGTACCTGCTCAAAACTTACTGTAGTGTCAAATGAGCCCACAGGAAAATGTCCTCAGCTCGTGCTGGTAGGGCAAGCCCGCTGTAGTTGATAAAATCGGAAAATGGCACCATGTTTTGAAACATTTGCCTTGCGAGGACGAGGGCTGTCTCCTGGTAGGCAGCTGAATTCTGTGACTGATTCCACCGGTCCGCTCTGGCACTTGAAGGAGGCAGTCCCTAAGCCAACGCAATGTAAAATGGGGGTCGTCTGGGTTTTTTTAATCATTTCTTAGGGATATGAGGCTTGCGGGGGTGTTTAGCTTGCCCTGTTCTTTCCGTTCCTAATTCTGAACGCACTGACTGCTGGCATAAAAGAACGGGCGTGTTGTAGTCTGACGGTGTCGTCCACCAGGAGCTGGTGGAAGGTCAGGGCTTACGTCAAACTGATAAGGAGGACTGAGTCTGGAAAGTGGAACGTCTAAACAAGAATTACTGTCCTTGGGAGAGAAGCACATCCTGAAGAAACAGGTAAGCTAATTAAAATGTTTTGGGAACCATCCGAAACAACTAGTAGGAGTGTGATAAGAGGCACCCTCCCGCAAACTATCCTCCTTATAATACTAAAAGTCACACCCCTCGAGCTGGAGACACCAGCCCAAGCAGAGAGCCCTCACCTCTGAGCGTGCGCAGCATGTTAAAGTAGCGCTGTAGCTTGAAGTTGAAATAAGAGAAATGCAGACCAATAGAAAACTGCTTTGTGTAATTACTTATGCATATGCATAGCTAGACTGTATCAATACTGTACTTGTGGGAGCGAACTTTGTGCTAGCTTTGTGGAGCTACCACCTAGCACCCATCTCTGCGCAGACATGCCATAAAAACACCTCTGCCCTGTGTGTATATTGGCGCCCCGCACACCGGGTAAGCGATCTCACGCTTGTGGGGTAAGAGCGTGAGAATAATTAAATTAACAGTCGGGACTGCCATGCTAGTGCCATGCTTGTGTACTATACTGTGCTCACCGCTGTATGGGGCCATGGACCCTCCGGCGTGCTCTTGGTGGCGGTGGATTCGCCGTGCCCGGAGCAGCATGGCGGTGCTCTGGTCCGAGGCCCCAGCGGCGGATGAGTGCTGGGGCCCCTGGTGAGGCGAGCGAGCCCCTTCGGTGGTTGCAGGGCTGTCTCCTGGGTGTCTGGGCGTGGCGGGATGGGCAGCTTCGAAGCTTCCAGCACCTCCCCTGAAGCCTGTCCCGTAGCTCCAGGCCGCCCCCAAGCCGTGTTGGGAAGGCAGTGAGCTGGCCCTCGAATGCGCTGGACTATCCTTTAATGTGGGTGCCGTTAGCAGCCGTGTGGGAAAGGGGCGGCATCTCCAGAAGCCCCTGCAGAAGGAGAGGCTTCAGCCAGGTGCGATCTGTGGTAATAACGGTGGCTGCTGCTGCTTCTTTCTCTCGTCCAGAGGCTGCGCTGAGGCCGTGGTTGTCCCTTCCTCCCCTGGGGCTGCCGGGGATGGTACCCGCCTCAGGCTTGCGTGGGTTGTCTCTGCCTGACCTCGCTCTCCTTGCGGCGTGGCTGTGAAAAGGGGGGGTGCGGAGTGCTTGGTGGCTGTGGACAGGAGCTGCTGCAGCTGAAGCTGGAGAGGCCAGAGAAGGGTAAAGAAGAAGAAATCGAAGGCCGGCCAGCCAGCAGCTGCCTCCCACTGCATGCAAGAGAGAGCCTGCCTCTCTGGGTGAGAAAAGATCCCTCCTCATAGTCTGCAGCAGGCCAGGCTACCAGCGTGCACCGCAGGGTCTGTATGCTTAACCGAAAGCGCGGTATGGCCATGTAGTGCACGAGCGAGCGAGGCTACGTGTCTAGGAAGTCTCGTCTTATAAGAGCTGTAAGACACTCATGTATTTTCTTAGGTGGAGGACAGCCAAGCAACCAGAGTTACAGAAGAGGAAGGGAGGAAGGAAGGAGAAAGAAGTGTCTGAACTGGCAAATTCTTCCGGCAGCGCTGAAAGCGAGAGCTGTGGTGAGTCCTGGGCCCTTGGCGCCCTGTCTCCCCTCTTGTGAACCCCTGCCTCTCCCCTGGCCCCTTCTCTTTTCCACGCTGCAATAAATTTTTTTTTTGCTTCCCTGTATGTGTCCTCTTCTCTCTATTCTTGCGTCCTGCTCCCTCTCCCTCTTTTTTTTTTCCCCCATCCCCTTGTCTCTGTCCTGCACCCATTGCTGTTTTTTCCTTTTCCATCTCTTTGTTGTGATTTGCATCTCTCTCTCTTTTCCCCACAATTGCTCTGGCCTGTTCCCTGGTGTTCTCTTCCGCTCTGCTCCTGTATGTGCCGCTGTGTCCCTGCCTTCCTAGCTCTCTCTTTCCTTCTCTTTCTGTCTCTATCCTTTTGTCTTGCTCACTGTCACTGGTTTGTTTCATTCTGTATCTCACGGTCCCTGTCCTCCTTCCTGTTCATCTCTGACTCTCTCTGACCCTTTGTGCTGCTCCCTGGCCCCCCCCCCCCCCCCCCCCCCCCCCTTCTGGTTTTTCTTATGCCATTGCTTATGGCAATCCTAGAGGCTAAAAGCATGAGTGCTTCTTGGTTTGATTTGGGGTGGGCGTGAGGGTATGTTTTTTTTTCCTTGCTGTATTGGTGTGATGACTATATCATAGAGGAGAGGATGGTTTATTCCTTTTTTTGCCGTCGGTGGAGTTGAAACCTAAATCTGCGAGTCTGTGGTCTTTGGCCAGTTTTCTTAATATTATAGGTGTGAGAGCGCTCGGGGCCTTTGGTCAGGAGACTGTGTTATTTGTGACAAGTATGTGTTAGCAAAAGTGTGCAACATTGCTTGTGGACAGAAAGAACCAAGTGCAGCCCATCTCCAGAATTTGCTCTGTGTAGCCAGAAAATGGCTGGCTTAATCTTGCTCAAATCTTGGATTACTTGTTGGTCATTGCCAGTGGTTGCTTTTATTCTTAGGAGAAAATTGCCAAAGACTTTGGTGAAAAATGGCTTTCCCAAGTGTTTGGAGGAGATGAAAGAACCCGAAACTACTAATTCTGATAAACCCATAAGTATGTGAGGCTGTATGAAGCTCACGGCTGTAACCAGCCAGTAGCTTCCATTGATATGGGGCAATCCCAAGCATAAATACAGGCTGGGTGGAGAATGGATTGAGAGCAGCCCTGAGGAGAAGTGTAGGAGACCAGTACACCGATGACCTTGATTTAATAAACACATCTCTGAACTGAGATCATGTGCGAGGGGCCCAGAGGAAAAAAGCAGAACAAGAAACACAGAAGAAGGAGCAAAAGAATGCAGAAGAAGGAACAACAAGATAACTATAAGCCAATGAAATATTGCGTGATAAAAGTTATAGAGCCAATTAGATGGTTAGAATAAGCGTGTGCATTGCGCGTGCTTCGCGTGGACCGGTCGGAATGAGTATAAACAAGAGTGCTGTCTGGTAAATAAAGGTCCCCCCTACTATCAGCACTGGAGTCCATGTCTCATTCCCTTCAAGTGGTGACCCCGATGTGATTTGGAGAAAGCAACGCTGCAAGTGGCGTTCGGAGGGAACCCCAGCTGAACGAATCAAGCCGGCGGCAGGACTGCGGCTTTAATCCTGAGACATCACCTTAAGAAACAGGTGAACGGCTGGGCAGTGATCAGTGACCATGGGAGCGAATATATCAGCAGAGGAAGAGGCCATAGTTAAGCTATTGATGCAACTCCTGAAAAAAAGAGGAGTGGAATATGACTCCCATAAGATAAAGTTCTTATTGAAGTTTTTGCAAAAGCAAGGGACTCCCTCTACAGTATCTGCGGTGTTTGATGTGAAAACTTGGGAACAGGCGGGAGAGCAGATTTGGGAGGCAGCACGCAGGGGGGACACCAGCGCTACTGAAGTTATCACTACATGGCGTTTGGTCACTGAGACCCTGCGATTATGGCAAGCAGAAAAGAAAGTGCAGAATGCAGTCGCTCAGGCGGTACAAGCAGGTGATAGTGAGCTGATCACGAGCAAGCCACAGGAAAAAGACATTCTTATAGACTTGGGGGAAAAAGGCAGAGGCTCGGGCGAAGCAAGTGGGGAAGTAGTTTTGAAGTCACCCCCCCTGAACTCCCCTCCCTCAAAGCCGATGTCGCCCCCCCCGCATCCGATACATGCATCAGAAGCACAACCCACGGCAATAGCAGAACAGGCTTTTGACCCCCGAGATCGGTGGGAGTGATTCCATAGGGAGGCACCGAAGGATGGTGAAGATGCAGGTTTTGTGTTTCCGGTGCGTGTACAAGACAATAGACTGAATGAGTGGACTCCCTTCCAGTGGGACCTAATTAAGGAATTGAGAAAGACTGTCACTGTGTACGGTTTAAATGCGCCATTTACTCAGTCATTGTTAGAGAATGTTATGACAGGACATTTGCTAACTCTGTATGACTCGCGGCAAGGGGCTGCAATGATTTTAACTCCAACCCAGTGATTGCTTTGGAAGCAAAAATGGAAAGAATCCTGCGAGGTGGCAGCCCTGAGTAATCTTGGGCGGCAAGCTGGCGATCCCCTTGCCAGGGCAGGAAATCCCCAGTTGATGGGCACCGACCCTTTGCTGGATCCTCGACTGCAAGCTAGATTAGATCCCAATATTCTCCGACAGTCCGCGGCATTAGCTTTGCAGGCAATGCTGCGGTTGCCCGAAGTTGGAAAGCCAGAACAATCGTTTACTAGTATACGACAGGGGCTCCAAGAACCATATATGCAATTCATTGACAGACTGAGGGATGCGCTAGATAAACAAATTGAGAATCCTGAGGCGAAGGAAGCCCTAATACTGAAATTGGCAGTGGAAAACGCAAATACGGACTGTAAAAAGTTATTGTAAACAATGCCTGTTAACTCTACGTTAGTACAGATGATCGAAGCATGCAATTGGGTTGGATCTATTGAACATCACACTGCTGCGTTGGCTGGAGCGTTTACCAGTGCCCTCAAAATAGGGCAGAGGGTTATTGGAGACAAGCGCTGCTATCGGTGCCATACCATAGGGCATCTAAGCTGCTGACTGCCCGCAGCCAGAGTCAGCTGTTGGCCAGAGCGCTGGTTCTAATCCTCCTACCTTATGTCCACGCTGCGGAATGGGCTGGCACTGGGCCAACAAGTGTCGTTCAAAATACAACGCGGAAGGACAGCCTCTGCCAACGTGGCAGGGAAACGGGAGGCGGAGCGTGAGGCGGGGACGCGCGATGACACAAGTTCCATCGACCCTCGGACCGGAAGGGCAGTCCACACCGGACTTCCGTCCGAAAGCAATGATGGCCAGAAGTTTACCATCGGCTGCTGTGACAACAACGCCACAGACATCGTCACCATGGATACACTCTCCGCCAGGACCCGAGGAAGCGCCGGACTGGATGTTGCCACGGTAACGGATTTTACTCTTTGGGGATCCCATGTTCAAAAGATTCCACTGAACGTAAAGGGACCCTTAGGGCAAGGGTATAGCGCACTTTTGTTGGGCAGATCTAGTACCAACTTGAAGGGTCTGTTTGTTTTGCCCAGGGTTATTGACACTGATTTTACTGGACAGATTCAAGCTATGGTCTGGACCCCCTCTCCTCCAGTGTTTATACCCGGAAAAACTAGAATTGCCCAGCTCATCCTGTTTAAGGCAGTAGTTCCATAGGCTGAAAACTGTGACCGATGTGACGCAGGTTTTGGATCAACCGGTCCTCCTGCAAGTTTTTGGGCTACGCAGATTGCTACCACTAGACCTATGCTTACCATGACACTGTATAATCCTCACACAAGCCCTGCTTGTGTTCAACTGCCAGTTCTCATAGACACAGGGGCGGATGTTACTGTGCTAGCCTTGAAAGATTGTCCGCGCAGTTGGCCACTGGCCACACCCACGGAAGGCTTAGTTGGTGTTGGTGGCACTTAACATACTTTTCA
The DNA here is from genome assembly GCF_035582795.1 of Mycteria americana. NCBI lineage: Eukaryota > Metazoa > Chordata > Aves > Ciconiiformes > Ciconiidae > Mycteria > Mycteria americana. Next base: position 18,905,731 of record NC_134378.1, read on the forward strand.
AAGTATTAATTCGCTTACCATTAAAACTCAAGAAGGATCCACATTCACTGTATGCCCATACGTAACAAATTTATCCATGAGTCTATTGGGAAGGGACGTGATGGCACGAGGTGGTTTTACCCTGAACTGTCCCGAAAATTTTCGGTAGTGGCCATTGATGAGCGACCGAAAATTAAACTAACTTGGAAAAAAGAGACGCCTGCTTGGGTAGATTAATGGCCACTCCCCAAAGAAAAGGTCGCTGTACTTCAAGAGTTAGTCGCTGAGCAACTCCAACAGGGACACATCACACCTACGACCAGCCCCTGGAATTCTCCGGTATTTATTATTAAAAAGAAAAGCGGAAAATGGCGACTGTTGCATGATTTGAGACAAATAAATAAAGTAATAGAAGAAATGGGGTCACTCCAGCCCAGATTACCTTCACTGACCATGATACCCTGAAATTGGGACATAGTAGTTACAGACTTGAAAGACTGCTTTTTTACAATCCCCTTGCACCCTGCAGATGCGCCTCGTTTTGCATTTTCAGTGCCTAAGGTAAATCGAGGTGAACCCATGGACAGGTATCATTGGACTGTCTTACCTCAAGGTATGAAAAACTCTCCAACAATCTGTCAGGTATATGTGGCCGAAGCCATACGCCCTGTGCGACTCAGATTTCCAGAAATGTATATTTATCACTATATGGATGATATTTTGCTTGCTAGCCCTATGAACAACCAAGTGCGAGAGGCGTTACCTGTTTTAAGGAGCGTGCTGCAAAACCGAGGCCTCCAGATTGCGCCCGAAAAGATCCAAATGGAGGCACCTTGGAAATATCTTGGGTGGAAAATATTACAACAAACCATTCAACCTCAGAATGTGGCCATTTCTACAGACATCAAAACATTGAATGACGTACAAAAACTATTGGGCAATATAAATTGGATCAGAACACAATGTGGTATAGACAATGAAACATTAGCACCGTTGTTCGAGTTATTAAAAGGGGACACTGATCTTAATGCTCCTCGACAATGGACCACAGCGGCAAAAGATGCACTGAGGACAGTGAATGAATGACTCTCCCTGCAACAATGTCACCGACAAGTTGAAAATCTACCCGTGCAGTTATACGTTTGTAATCAAGAACAACAACCTTTAGCAATTATTGGACAATGGGAGGCTCGGGAAAGAGACCCCCTTATACCGTTAGAATGGGTGTTTTTGCCATATCAACCTACAAAGACTCTTGTTACTCGCATTGAGCTGTTTGCTGCCCTAATCAAAAGAGGCAGAGAACGAATTGTTGAAATGACTGGGAAAGAACCTGAACTTATTATTCTTCCGGTTGTAAAAAATTACCTAAATTGATGTTTGCAAAATAGCCTGGAGCTTCAAATGGCTTTAGCGGGGTTTGATGGGCAAATAGATACTCATCACCCCCCTCATAAAATGTTTACCTTTTATAATAATGTAAAAATTGAAAATAAGCCACTATATCAATGGCAACCTGTTTACGAGTACCACGGTATTTACTGATGGGTCAGGGAAGACAGGAAAAGCGGTAATTACATGGAAAGAAAAAGGTCAATGGCAACATCAAATAGAACGAATTGAGGGTTCACCTCAGTTGAGTTGCACGCCATTACTATGGCTTTTCGAAAATGGTCTTTAACTCCTTTAAATATTGTATCAGACTCGCAGTATGCTGTTGGGGTAGTCCAACCCATTGAAAGAGCACAGTTGAAACGTACCAAAACAAGCTCTGTTTCTAAAATTTAAGGAATTATTATTTTTAATAGAGCAGAGAAGACATCCCTATTCTGTGATTCACGTTAGAAGCCACACAAACTTACCAGGGTTTTTGACAGAAGGAAATGCACGAGCCGACTACCTAACAAATATGGCGTTACACACTCCTGTACCGCACACACTTACCCAAGCTCAGTTGTCACACCAATTTTTCCACCAATCTGTCAAAGTGTTAGCAAAGCAATTCGCGATATCTGTGGGAGATGCAAAACTCATAGTCAAATGTGCCCAGACTGTCAACAACAACCATCTGGACTGTCTTTTATGACAAACCCTAGAGGTTTATTTTCCCTTCAACTCTGGCAAACCGATGTGACACATATACCTGAGTCTGGTCAACAGAAATATGTTCACGTGTCCATCGATACCTATTCCCATGTGGTATGGGCTACCGCAATGACAGACGAAAACAGTCGACATGTACAAAGCCACTTCCGTGCTGCTTTTGCGGCACTTGGTATTCCGAGGGAGATAAAGACAGACAATGGCCCTGCATACGTTAGTCACATGACATGTAGGTTTTTCCACACATGGGGCATCAGCCATAAGACAGGCATACCCCATTCCCCCACAGGACAAGCTATTATAGAGCGCACACATCGCACCTTGAAAACTCTTTTACAAAAACAAAAAAAGGGGGAAGCTCAGGAATCGCCGCAAAACAGATTGGGGAAGGCTCTGTATGTAATGAACCATCTGTCGTTACCTTTTCAACATGAAGATATTCCACCTATAGTTAAGCATTATAAGGCAATGAATCAGGATTAACACCTATATCGCAGGAGAAAGCAATGGTGATGATGAAAAATCTAAATACAGGATGCTGGGAGGGACCGTATCAACTAATAACCTGGGGTTGAGGATATGCTTGTGTCTCCACAGGTCAAGGGCCCCGATGGGTACCAGCACGGGGAGTTCAACCTTGGTTAGAAGCATCATCCTCCTCAGCATCATCATCGGACCTAGCAAGCCATGGGTTTCCGTCCAACCCCGAAACAACAGATGGGCAACGCTTGCCAACATGACAGGGCAGGAGCACATGTGCCTATCTATGGTGAGTGCCGAAAACCCCTTTACCACTTGTTTAGTCGGCATCCCATTACGTAGTCTAGAATATGAAGGATTGGTTAACCGTATCGCTCCAAGTGTCAGTATTTTTTTACAAATAAAGAATGGAACCAGAGCAATGGACCAATGGGATGGGTGGATGTCGCACGGACTGCAGACCAACTTAGAACCGCAAGAATTAAACATCTTGGGGTGTGTCACTGCCACTGCATGCTTGCAGTTCAATTATACAGGAACGAGTAAAACCTTAAAGAGGGATGTTACAGCAAGCTTAGCTGTTTATCAGAATGGGTCAATGTGGTGCAATTATACTTCACCGAACATTTCCAAATCCACCGAGGTTCCGTTCTTGCTGCCTGCAGGAATTCTTTTAATTGGTGGCGATAGAGCATGGCAACGTATCCCTTCTCATATATCTGGAGGGCCTTGTTACCTGTATCTTAAGAAAAAAACAGAAACGTGAAATTCACAAATATCAAGATGGGTGCAATGACAAACTTGATTTTTGGCAGGCTGGCAAAACCGTATTGACTTCTTTTTTAGCACCTGGTGTTGCCGCAGCACAAGCATTAACCACTTTGAATAAGTTAGGCTGTTGGCTTGCAAAACAAAATAATGCTACATCTGCAGCTCTTAGCGCACTTTTAACAGATGTGGATTCTATAAGACATGCCACTCTACAGAATAGAGCCGCTATCGATTTTCTGCTTTTAGTCCAAGGCCATGGGTATGAAGAGTTTGAAGGCATGTGTTGTATGAATCTGTCTGATCACTCTCAAACTATCTATCAGCAAATTAAGTCTCTGCAAAAGCTCACAGGCAAGCTAAAGACTAGTTCAATTGGGCTTGAATCATGGTTAACTAGCTTAGGTATAGAAGGTTGGCTGAACGAATTAATCAAAGTAGCTATCATCATATTAATCGTAGTTGTTGTTTTGTTAATTGTTTTGCCGTGTTTGTTGCAATGCTTGCAAAAAATGATAAGTAAATCGATGCAATCAGTCTGGCTCATAGAAACAAAAAAAGGGGGAAATGTAGGAGACCAGTACACCGATGACCTTGATTTAATAAACACATCTCTGAACTGAGATCATGTGCGAGGGACCCAGAGGAAAAAAGGAAAACAAGAAACGCAGAAGAAGGAGCAAAAGAATGCAGAAGAAGGAACAACAAGATAACTATAAGCCAATGAAATATTGCGTGATAAAAGTTATAGAGCCAATTAGATGGTTAGAATAAGCGTGTGCGTTGCGCGTGCTTCGCGTGGACCGGTCGGGATGAGTATAAACAAGAGTGCTGTCAGGTAAATAAAGGTCCCCCCTACTATCAGCACCGGAGTCCGTGTCTCATTCCCTTCAGAGAAGGGCTTGGGGGTGTTGGTTGATGAGAAGCTCAACATGACCCAGCAACATGCGCTCGCAGCCCAGAAAGCCAACCGTCTCCTGGGCCGCATCAAAAGAAGTGTGACCAGCAGTCGAGGGAGGTGATTCTCCCCCTCTGCTCTGCTCTCGGGAGACCCCACCTGAAGTACTGTGTCCAGCTCTGGGGCCCCCAACTTAAGAAGGACATGGGCCTGTTGGAGCGAGTCCAGAGGAGGGCCACGAAGATGATCAGAGGGCTGGAGCACCTCTTCTATGAAGACAGGCTGAGAGAGTTGGGGTTGTTCAGCCTGGAGAAGAGAAGGCTCCGGGGAGACCTTATAGCAGCCTTCCAGTACCTGCAGCGGCTCTACAAGCAGGCTGGAGAGGGGCTCTTTACAAGGGCACGTAGTGACAGGACAAGGGGTAATGGCTTTAAACTGAAAGAGGGTAGATTTAGATTAGATGTAAGGAAGACGTTCTAAACTATGAGGGTGGTGAGGCACTGGAACAGGTTGCCCAGAGAAGCTGCGGATGCCCCATCCCTGGAAGTGTTCAAGGTCAGGTTGGATGGGGCTTTGAGCAACCTGGTCTGGTGGAAGGTGTCTCTGCCCACGGCAGGGGGGTTGGAACTAGATGATCTTTAAGGTGCCTTCCAACCCAAACCATTCTGTGATTCTATGATATATTAACTATTAAAAAACATGTCTTTTTTCTCTGCGCACAAAACATTGATGGTATTTGCTGAACTAGCTTGCTAATTAGTTAATTGTTTGCGTAGCACTTGCCTGTCTCCCTTTTCTTAGAGGGATGATCTGTCCTGTCTTGGAAGCAAGAGAATGTCCCAGTCTCTGATGCTTTTGCTGATTTTTCTGCTTAACTTGCGGTAAGTCAGTTCAACTTGGACATGTACCTCTTGAGCCTTACCTGGTACTGTGTGTAGGTATTGTCAGCAGTGAGGGCAGGGGAAGGGCAAAATTTGGCAGAATATTGACCTGTTTACTCCTCCATACAAAAGGAAGCATTTTTGCAAGTTTGACAAGTGAATTGTGAAGTTGACTGTGATTACACCCCAGAGGAGGCTCTAGCTAACGCACACATCAGCAAAGTATAAGTCCTGGGCAACTTGATTCCTACCCCCAAAAATCCCCAAACAATCAAACAAAAACCCCTCCACTAAGCTGCTTGTTTTGTGCAGGACACTAATTTTGAGTACTTCCCCCCTCTGTTTGGTATGTGATAGTTAGGACCACTGACAGCAAAGGTTTGTCTCCAGCTCCTGGGCAAACCTTCCCCGCTTCCCCCTCCCTGCCCTCTCTGCAGTTGAATTCTGCCAGCTCCTGAGGGCAGGAGCATCCTTCTGTGAAGTCTAGAGCTGGAGAAAGGGCTCTTGCCCAACCTTTCTCCAGCTCGGTGCCCAGCTGTGGCTCCTCCAGTTAATGGTTTAGGTGGGCCTGGCAGTGATGGGGTGGGGTGGTGGGGAAGAGGAGGCTGGCTGCAGCACTCTCTCTTTGGAGGGCTCATTGGTGAGCTAAACAGCTGCTCCTGAGCTGGTGCCTAACAGCTTGTGTATCAAGTGGTGGTGTTCTCTGGTTCCCAGTGAACAAAGACTTTGGTAGGGTTTTTCTTTGTGTGCCCTTTGGCTGAGGGCAAGGACTCCACTGATGAGAGGGGGCTGAGAGTTTTTGAACACAGGAGATATCCTCAATGGAGGATATTCTATTGTTTTTCTTGAGCCGGGGTTAGTTTTGCCTTGTCTTTGTCTCTCTTGCTATTCCCCTGTCACTTCTACAATACGTTCCCAACTGTACCTTCTACAGGCCCTGTGCTCTCCCCAAGGTGTTGATATTGTACCTGCACATGAGGATTTGACAAGGAGTTGTTGGAGTGACAAAAAGTGCTGACAGGTCAAAGCTGCAGTGAGAAAAGTAATTGTTCAGAGACCTTGTGTCTCAAGCCACCCATAGGCAGTGTAACTGACTGCATGGACTACCACCTGTGGGTAGCAGCTGTCTCAACTATTTTAATGACAGGGGGTGGGGGAAATATGTTCAGGAGGGGTTTTGTTTGGGTTAAAGCTTTGCTCTCTCTGTTTTTCACCTAGTTGAAAGCATCTACAGTACTGCTGCCAAAGGAATGCTAGCAAGAGCCAGCCTGGCTGGGAGGGCCCCTTGCCTTGAAACCATGAATCACTGCTGATCGCTTCTCAACTTGTTAGACCTGAGGGTAAAGGTCTGTTTATCAAATAAAAATAGTAGCCAACAGGAGGATCACTGAGGTGATGACTTCTTGGGCACCATCTGAGGGATTGTCATTGGATTTTGCTTCAGAAATTAAGTTCTTGAAGCAAGGCACCTGGCTTCTTATAAATACAGTCTGGTCCCTGGCAGACACCTCCTTGCATCGGTGGGGTGTTGACTTCCCCCCTCAGAGTACTTGTGTGAGTAGGCTCACTGACAGCTCTACACAAGCGGACCGATGGGCTAGTGGCCTGATGGAAGTCAGGATTTGGTTGTATTTGAGAACTGTTTTGTTGTAGTAATTGGCTAGACTTGTTTGGAGATACTGTATGTTCTTGATGAAGAAGCATTAGAGTGATGCTTAGGAGGTATGTGCTTAAATGAAGACTTAAATGAAATTATCTTGTATATTACACAATTTCTTCAGTATAAGTGAATTAAAATGATGCAATCGGTAGTAAGATGGATAGTACCTAACATAAATCATAATCACTTGAGCAAGTATTTCACTTTACTTTCTTGTTCTAGCAAAGTGAAGAATATACTCCCTGTCTCTCGACGGCTGTTGTGCGCTGCTCCGGGCAGGGGCAACCTGTTGCTGGGACCGTGCCAGCACAGTGACCGTGCAGAGGTGTGAACTGGTGATGCCCATGGCCTGAGCTGGGCACGCGGGAGGCTGGAGCATGGGATTTGTGCTGGAGTAATGCTGAGTTAGGATGAAGCAAAGCGCCTGTTGGAGAGGGCGTGACAGTGTCCGTATGAAGACTGTGTGAGGTTACGCCCCAGCCACACGCTACTAGTGCCTCTCCTTACTCCAGCTCTCAAAGAGATGCTGAGGCTGCTCTTCTGCTGCGCCTGTGCTGGGGACTCTTCCCAGGTGGAGACTGGGCTTGTAAGGCCTTGGCATTTCATCCCTCTTTCTTGTATTTATACCGCAGTGGTGCCTGACTGTTTCCTACAGTCTAAAGGCCTAACAGGAACACATGGATCAGGACTGTGTTTGCAGCTTCAAAAAGCTTATTGGGAACTTTTCTCCACGTTACTATCAATACGTCTTGACCTAGTGCATTACCGTTGTCTTTGAGGGAACTGAGAGAAAGACACATGGGATAAGACTTATGTCAGATTGGTGTGGTGTAACAGACCCTGCCCTGCAGCGGGTCCTTGGAGTTGGGTAAATTCCCAATGTCCTTCTGGCTTCTTCGTTCTCGAGTTGAAGTGCTGCGTAGTCCATGACTGATTCTGATCCAGCTGCTTTGGTCAGAGGGCGTTCAAATTAGTTGTGAGTCTTGAAGGGCAGGGAGGGAGTCAGACACGAAAAGGAAGGTGCATCCTTAATCCATGTACTGTCCACACAGGTGTCTAGGGGGGAGTTGTTCATTGTGGGGGTTTATTTCTGTGGGGTTTTCGCGTTCTCTAGTAAACCAGTGAAGAAATGGTGAAGAAGCTTGTTTCTTGAGAAGACAGCCACGTTTTCATTTGCCTCAATTTGTATCAGTTCCATCTATTTTCATCGCCCTGGTTTTGGGGCATCCTTACCATCTGTGGTCACGGACCCTACTCTTGCTCCAGTGGAGCCGTTCTGCCAAGCTGTGCAGGGAGGGCAAGTGCGACGGTTGCGTTTTCGGATGCAGAGACGCTTTTCTTCACGTGTCCACATGTTTCTGCCCTCAGAAAGTTGTTGAAATAAATTTCTGCTAAAAGGTAGTGCTGGGAGAGAGGGAGGTTTCTCAAAGAGGTCCTTTGAGAGGCCTCCCTCGGGTGGGTTATCAATTTGTCTGGCTTAGAGGTTTTCATGCTTTTGCCTGTTGCTACTGTGGATGATACTTAATATTTGAGAAGAGTGTAGTCCCTGCTGTGCACAGAGAGGAATTAATCTGTAGCCTGGTGATTGGCTTTACATACCAGATGCTTGCAAAACATGGTGTCCAACCCACCAGAAGGGGATTTTCAGCTCCATCGTTCCTGTTGGGCTGTTGAGTCCAGCCAAAACAGAGGCTTGGTTTCCTTGTACGTGCAGGTGAATGGTGACCTGTTTGAACCTTTTGGGTTTATCTTGGAAGTGTTTACCCATTGACCTTCCCTTTTGGTAGCTTTCATTGATTCTGTTATGTACTCGGCCTGCATTACTCTTCTATACTGGGGCCTGGAGTATTAAAAAGGTATAAGTTGAAGACGTAGGGTGGTGTTAAAATGGGCTCGTGAACCTTGCGCAGAAATGAGTTGTTCAACTCCGGGATTGTTCCAACGCAAAATAGCTCGTGTTTGATGTTCCCCTGCTTCCCCCGCCTCATGGAATTATGCTGCTGCCCCCTCAAAATTTTTATAATATATAGATCTAGAAAATAGACTTAGCTTAGTATTTTTATTATGGCCCTAGGAAGATTTTAGGTCCTCGGTTTCGCTGATACCTTCTTGACGGCTTTGCTAATGAATGGAAGGTTTTCCTTGGTGTTATTGCAGCTCCCAAAGTGCCTGTGGTAACACAGGTTTTCCATACATCTGTGGCATTTCCCAAGGGGGCCTTAAACCCAAGCTGAACCGCCTTATATGTGGCTATATATGAGGGTCAGGTGCGAGGATATTCCCAAAGTCCTCTCAACTAAAAAGCATTGCAACGGGTGCACTTAAACAGCAGATTTGCAATGAGCTTCCAGTGAAGCAAAGGTTTTGTGTGCAGCTGTGAGACATCTTCAGCCAATCTTCTCTTCCCTGTGGTATACGGAAAGCGGTCTCGGCCTTTCCCGCTGTCCAGCAGAGCCCGAGTCGTTTCCCTGCTTACTGAAGTTAAGGGCAAAGCTCTCCCGTGGACTTCAGCAGTGGGGGACGGGAGGCTGATGTGGAAGGATACTGGGAGAGGACCGTTTGCCTCAGCAGTGGGCTATGCACAGCTGATACCGCAGCTTCATCCCTGTCCACTAACTCTGATCTGTCTTGTGTTGCTAATAGTATTTCTCAGGGTGGATTTTTGTTCGCTGTGGCACATAATCTAGGTAGCACGAACTGAAATCAGTTTGGGTTTAATGTTCAGTCTCACAGGAGGATCTGCTGTGATGTTTTTTGTGTTAAATGAAAGAACAAAGTTAAACCTAGAAAAAGGCTGTGGCTGGAAAATCCAGCAAACTTCTCCTGGTACTTGGGCATCATTGTGTTGATGCTGTATATCTGAAACATGAGGAGAAAGGTTATAGAAAATTACTACAGAACTTGCAGCGAGCAACGAGCCAGGCACATTTCGGAGCACAGATCTGGCTTCTCAAGATAGAAATTGCTGCTTTTGTCGGACGCTTGCAACGTGGATCTATGAGATGCATAGCGCCCTGTGCTGCTTTTCAAAGCACAGTAGTGCCGACAGCACTACGGAATTGCCCTGCATTTGCTGAACAGCGAGTGGCTGAAAAACAAAGCGAAACCAAGAAAAGCAACAACTTCATGCCAGCTCTGATGAAAATCTACATGTATATTTTTCTGCAGGTTGCTGTATCGTCAGGTGTGGGGAGCATCTCCCCACAGGTAGACCTGCATGGTGCTGGCACTGTTATGCTGCTTCTGAGGGTAAGGAGAAGGTCTGAAGGAAGGGGATATCTGAACAGTGAGGAAGTCTACTTTGTGGGAAGCAAAATGAGCGAAGAGCTCTCGGCAGTCAGTGGGAACGTGCTTTCCAGCTTGCCCCTCTCGAAGAGAGTGCGTGAGCATTCCCACAAGAGTCTGGCTTGATGACAAGGATTGGAATGGGAACCAATGATTTCTTTAGCAGGGAACAGGGCGGTTTTGCCGAGATGGTTTCATATGCAGTCGTGCGGGGCATTTTCCACGGCCCTTTTCTCCGGCTCCTCAGACTCCTTCTTTAAGCAAGGTATTGGACAATGATAACACCTGCAGATGAGACGCATCCTGATTAGTTGTCACAGTGCTAAGGCAGTTGTCCTCTGATAAAGCAGCAGTCCTTATTGCCTCTGGATGTGACATGGTAGTTAGCTTCTCATAACCACGGTCATAATACAAACAGCTTCATTTCTGAAAGATTGAGTTTGCTTGCAGAGGCCTGAGAAGACAACAGTCAGATGCAGGAAAACAAAGCCTGGGAGTTCACCAAAGGAAACTCTGAGGGATGGGAATGAAGAATCACAGCCAGTCCTGTGGAAATAGTCAGTTCTTGGGGAATTCCTTTGGTATTCCTGCTTCGCTGCCTCTTCTGCACCTATCTGGTCACGTTCGTTCTGATTTCATAAACACCCAAACAACACATATGCTTTTAAAGGTCTGAAAATACTGTAATGGGATTATCCAGAACTGCTAGAAGCACGTGTGGCAGAGGCGTGCAGACCAAGACAACGGTTCAGGTTGTTTGAACTCTGTAACGCAGCGATTCCTTTACAGGAGAACATGCCAGTATTGTGTCGGAAGGGTCAAGGGAGCTCTCGTTCTGGGTCCGTGGCTCTAAAACGATTTCTTAAGGAGGTCGATCGTATAAGTGCCACAGACAAAGCTTCCTTGGGAGTAGCCCTCCTGCAGAAGCAGTGAGTAATTGACACGGTAATTGGGGATTTAATGGATTTTAGTCACAGCACTCAAGCAGTGCTCTCTCTGTTGATGCAGTCTTCCTGAGTGTTTTGCTGGGATTAGGAATATTACCATAATCTGTCTTTGGTTTTTCTTTCTGACTGTGGTATCTGCATTCCCCGCCCCCCCGCCTCCTTTTTAATGGGCAAAGTATATGCCCGTGTGTTGCCTGTAGAGCAGAGCAACCTCCTTGTTCGTCCTGCTTGTCGGGTCATTTGCTAGATGTGCTGCAGTTTGCCTGGAGCAGTGAGATTTCCCGAGCAACAGATGGTATCGGAGCCTAGAGGTGCCAGCGGCCACCAAGGATGTGATAGATGTGGTAACACTGCAGGAAGGGCAAATATCCCCTCTCTCCTTTCTTACTTAGCAAGAATGAAGCCTGTACTCGAAAACATAAAATGTATCTGAGAAGAGGAGGAAGAGGTAGGGGACTGCAGGCAGATGGAGGCAGTCCAGGAGGGTCACGCACACTGGCTGGAAACGCTGCCTGCTGCCAACTCCCGGCTGTCAGACGGAGGAGTAAAAAGCACTTAGCTGCACCAGGCAGGACTGACTGAAGCCGCTCTGCAATACGAAGCATCTCTGTAGCTGACATTGCCTGGGGGTGTGTCGCTTGCTCTGCAGATAGAGTCCCAAGCTGAAACAGCCTCCTCTCTGGCTCTGGGCAGATCTGCATTTGCGTAAACAACCTGCAGTCTGTTGGGCGCACAGCTCTCCCCCTTTCCTCTAAACAGGCAGGAGCAGCAGGTCCCTGAGGCTTGAGGAGGGGAGAAGATGAGCCGTAAGGAGGGGCAACAAAAAGGAAAATAGATCCTTGCTGCACAGCAGAGTTTGGGTTTCCTACCGCTAGGCCAATGTGTGAGAAAGTAAGACCCTACATCCCTGATGAGATCCCTCTTTCCTTGTTCTGACATGTAACCTGGGGAGCATCTCTGGTCTGTGACGGAGGGGTACAGCGGACATTGGTGACTGCTGGCTGTATATCTTTGTTAGACCACAGCACTACCCTTGTTCAGCTGCCATCACCGGCTCGACCACTGGATATCCACCCTGAACAGAAAACTGAAATGTAGCCCCGAGAAGAGCAGTTGAGGAAAGGGAAGAGACCCAAGTGGCAGGGAGGGGAAGTGCCAATGTACTGAGAAGTTGGGTCTCTTGTTGAGGTTTTGTTTCACAGTCCAGTGCTATGTTCCTGCAGCTGGGGATGCTGAACTGAGATTGGTCTCTTTGGAGAGCGGGAGGGGAGTGGGAGGCTCCTCCAGTTGCAGCCCGCTGTGGTGGAGTATGTGACGGTGGTAAGCATTTGGCATCAGTGTCAGGGGGCACTGCTGTGGTTATTTAACCTGGCTGCTCAAAGGTGGGTGCCTGTCTGGTTAGGATGGCAGAGCGCAGAGGGGAGCAGCACCCTGGAAATGCTCAGGTTCTGTGCTGGGATAGGAAGCCACTAAGGACCCGAGCTCACACAGCCTGGCCAGGTCCACGCAGCAGACGTGGCCTGTGCAGTTTCGGCAGTGTGGCGCCCAGGCTGGGGTGTAGCTGGTGCCGGGTGTCTTGGCACGGTGCTCCCCTGGTCTTACAGTTCTGGAGTAAACTTTCACCTCTGAGCCTTTTTTTCCTCTGGTTATTTCATCCAGGCAAATCAGGTTTAATCCGGGACTGGAGCCTGCTGACTAGACCAGAGAATCCAGTCAGGGTCTGGGATGCCGCACATTGCATCAGTCGGTGTCGCACGCACTTTGAGACGCTTATTTCACTTGACGTCCTCATGCACTACTAGGTTTCCAGGGCTTCTGAGATTCCTTCATCCTTATTCTGCTGCTTGCTTCCAGTTGCTTGTAATATTGTTTCCCCTTTTCATGGCCTTTCAATGGACAGGGAGCATACTTGCTCAAACCCTTCTCGCCTTGGAAATCTAAGAACATGGCTGCAACAGATGGGTCAACGTTGTGTCCTGTGGCCCCGTTGCCCCTTTGGTGTTACCTGCTCATGGAAGATAAACACCATGCCTCCTCCCATGCACCTTTATGACATCTTTCCTCCTCCGCTGTTGTGGAATGCTTTCAGGATGTCAGAAACATTCCAGTTTTACTTGGGAATGAGCACGTGACCATCTGAAGCTTTCCATGAGCAAATGGATGAAGATGAACTGAGTAGCCCTGGATTCCATGTGCTCATCAGTTTTGTAGCAGACATTTGGTCGAGGCCCTGCACAACCAGCTTTGGTGCAAGAGTGAGAGATCAGTCTTTCCTTATGCACCCTTGTGCCCAGAGGAATAGTTGAAGACTCCTAAATATTTCACTAAAGCAAACTAAAAAGGAAAAACAATTGCACAGGATGAAACTAAATTGGTGGAACTTACTTGCTGTGTGCAAGGTAGGCTTTGCTTTGCTGCATAACTACAGGTTGTATCATGTCCTGAGAAATACTCAAGTTAATTTCTCAAGTGGTATTTCATTATACTAAAATATAGTCTGTCGGAGAGAGATCTAGTTATCTGAACAGTTCCAAATCAAACAAGAAATCGGTAGAATTTTCAATATGTTCCTGTTACGCAGGCATTAAATAGAATAATTTTCCTGCCATTTGTAAGCAAAGTTTCTCTGATCCTTCAAATGATGGACTAACAACTTTCTGATGAGAGTGATTTTTTTAAATTTAATTTCAGCTTTGTAACTTTCCAGAAATAACGGCCATTTTCTCTTATTAGAAGCGATACCCATTTTAATTTCATCTAGCTGAAGGAGAACTTTAAAGGAGCACTAAAGGCTGCTCTAGAAGCTTGTCAGGGCTGGTATATGTCAAAGCTTGCCGGCAGCGCTTTCAAAAAATCAATTGTGCGTCCCAGTTCCTGACAAGCTGAGTATACCCCTGTAACGGCTTGCTAGTGTTTCTTCCTGCTGTCTGCAGATCACGGAAGCTGCTTGACGTCTCTGGGAGCGCTTGAGCGGAGACAATCGGGATTGTGGTACACAGGAGTACAGCTTCGATAGATCCTGGGCATTGCCTAGATGCCGATGTGGGAACACTGTACCTGTCTGTAGCTATAGGTGTAACATATCTATTTCCACTTGCTCAACTCCAGCATCCAGAGCACCTTCTCAAAAAGGTGCACTCGCACAAGCGTGTAAGACTGCACTAGAGCTGTGGAAGCGCTCGCACCTTAGCCCTTAGCTAACTTGCCGTGCTCATTGCGTGCTCTCAGTTAAGACACGGTACTGCTTTTCAGGTTGCTCCTGGTCTTGTGCAGTGTGTCAAGCGAAGCATTTCCTCGCTATCCATGTTTTGTCCAAGTCCACAGCACCCAACACGTGATGTTCTATAAGTAAGCAGGCAGATGATTATGAAATTAGTCACAGAGCGGTGTGAAACTATGGTGTAAGAGTAAAGGTGGAGGGATGAAATCTAGAAGCAAGGGGAGGGAAAACGAAAGCAGTATCTTCTGCCTCCTTTTCGGTGGCATTACCTGCCGGTATCTGGAACAGTCTGTTGAATTAAGCCCTGCTCATCCTGAGCAGTGGTCTGAACAGCTTTGCCTTAAGGCACCAGTCAAGCACCAGAAACAAAAGCTGGCAGGGGAGAGAAGAGGAATTGCTGACACGCAAAAGATGGAGCCATCTCTCCAGGATCCAGTACTTAGCTCCTCTGCTTTCTAAAATCCTAGCGGCAGTGAAATCACTGTGTCAGCTGCCTGCTCCAGTCGGCCCGGATGTCAGCCTTTACAGTGGAGCGTATCATCCTAGCGGAAGCGGGTTCCAAGACAATATTGAACAAATATGCGCAGCCTGCTAGAAATGCTTGTGAGTTGTGCTGGTGCGAGGACAGAACGTGCCACCGAGTGACACGTCTCGGTGCGGTTGGGAGGGGTCTAGTCTTGCTGGGAGCTGGATGGTTGTGCAGCCTGTGAATCTCTTCTGCATTCAGTGTATCTAAGACCAATAGTAAAATGCAGGGGATCTACTTAGAATCCAGAGAGTCGTCGTGAACTTTTGTCATCTCACTGAGTGTGTAATTCATCAAGAAATCAGTGTCCCGTAGGGGGTAGTGTAATTGGTTGAGCAGGAACCTAACTCCTGTTCCTGTCCTGAACAAACAAAAACCCACAGCAGTGTTGCTGGTGAGGTTATGTCTGTTCATCGTTACAGTACAGTCCTGCATCTTTAGCTAAAGCTCTGTGTGGGCTGTGGGAATTCCCTGCTCCCTTTCAAGCTGTTCCAAATGTGACTTTTGGATCATGGCAAACATCCTTTACTTACTCTACATGATTGTGTGTGGTAGGTACACAACAGCCTGTTGACAGAATGTGTTGGAAAGGCCTTCTTCAGAGGATGAAGAAGTTACTAGTCACAGGGCTGCTGAAATACATTCTTTGCTGACTTAAAAAAAAAAAACAAAACCAAAACAAAAAAAAAACCCAAAGATTTTTAAAACTATTCAAAAGTCTTCTGTTGTCAGGGTCCCAAATATTGATCTTCAGGTAACAGTGCCCCATGTTCTGAGTTGATATTTGTGCTAGCTACCGAAACATGAGGGGAAACAACAGACAAGACTTGCTTTTAAATTTCAAACCTGTCCCCACAGATCACACTGAAATAAACACAAGTGACCCAACCCCCCTTTCTGTAGGTGCTCAGCTTAGTCTAGTAGCGTGGGTCAACCTTTCCTCCTCGTTTTGTGTGTGTTCGGTTTGGTTTGCTGAACTCCTGGTCTCCAGATCAGAAAACAGTTGTTTCTGTTCCATTTGGCAGTCCTTACCGGTTTCGGATGAGGTGGCTGGCTATTAGCTTGCTCTCTCTGTAGGCACGTAAACATAGACAGACACCTGTGTATCCACGCTGTCCTGTATGCTTTTTGGCGCCCAACGTGGGGCTCGAAGGGTTTGAGATAATAACAGATTAACCAGAGCGTATTAAGGAATTTAGATCTGTTAGTAGTTGTGGGACGTGATATTGATCCATTTGTTCCTAGCATCGGTTTACCTGATCTGCACCATGCTCATTTCTTTGCCGTACATGTTAAAGATCGGTGTTGGTTTTTGCAGTTTGCTGTGGTCTGCTTTAATTGGTGATGTTTTGCCTGTGAGATTTGTTATTAAAACAGTGACCTTGTGTTTATTTTGGTATCTAAGTGCTGCACTGAAACCGTTACTGTATTTTGGGGCATCATCTTATGGAGACAATTCGCAATTATACTTCTTCCTCTGAGAGGTTTTTTATGGAGGAAATGCAGAATTGTACCTTCACTACTTTCTTCTACAATGCTTCCTCCTTCATTACAGTAACTTTTCAGTATTTTGAACAACCTTGGGTACTTAAGATACTTGTATTGGTATTGTTTGGGAATATTGTTTCGATCTTGTCCAGGGTTAGTAAGCAATTTAAGAATATCATCCAGAGATCTGCCCCAAGGCTGGATAGTTATGAGTGGCAGGGTGTGTGGAATAGCATGGGCAAATGCCTAGGGCGGTGGGCACCTCCAGTGTTTTGGAACTTCACCCCTGAACAAGTGCTGAATCCAGAAAAATTAGTAGAATATTTGGAAAAAGTATGCTGTGACTCTGGCAATTCTAAGGAGATACAAATCACTGCAATGTGCTGGGGTCTGGCCCATGCCTACTGAGCCCTGTTTAACGCTACTCAGAACCCTCAAGGATCTGGTGACAAAACAACAGGCACTGCGGCTGCTCCAGCCCCCGCTGCGACAGGCACTCCGGCTGCTCCAGCCCCCCCTGCGACAGGCACTCCGGCTGTTCCGATTCCCCCTGCGACAGGCACTGCGACTGCAGCTGCACCGAACAACTCTGTTACAAGCATTGCGGTTCAAACAGGGAACGAACCCGTGTCAGTATCAGTTGCCCCTATACATAAAAAGAAATCCTGGAAGCGAAAGTCAGCTCATTTAGAAAGGGAAGATGAAGGAGCAGGGCCATCACAGGGAGAGGAAGAGGAAGAACTCGTAAATGAGACCGAAACTACCCGATCCCTATCCCTGAGTGAGCTGCGAGATATGCGAAAAGATTTCAGCCGTCATCCAGGGGAGCACATTGCCACCTGGCTGCTCCAATGCTGGGATAGCGGGGCCAATAGCCTGGAATTAGAGGGTAAGGAAGCCAAGCAGCTGGGATCCCTTTCTAGGGAAGGGGGCATTGACAAAGCGATTGGAAAAGGGGAACCAGCCCGCAGCCTCTGGAGGCGACTCCTGTCAGCTATAAGAGAAAGATATCCCTTCAAGGAAGATGTTGTATACCGCTCCGGGAAATGGACCACCATGGAGAAAGGTATCCAGTACCTGAGGGAATTAGCTGTGCTGGAAGTGATTTATAGTGACCTGAACGACGTGCGGTCACCCATAGATCCAGACGAGGTCCAGTGCACAAGACCCATGTGGCGGAAGTTGGTACGAAACGCACCACCGTCGTGTGCCAACTCACTGGCAATACTGACCTGGAAAGATCGAGACGGTCCAACAGTGAATGAAGCTGCTAGTAACCTCCGAGAATACGAAGAAAGTATCTCTTCCTCCTTTGTCTCAGCTGTGCGGGAACTGTCCCAGGAGTTCAAACGGTTCAAAGAGGATTTGTCCTACTCCCTACCTATACGGACCAGTGTCTCAGCTATTAGGAGTCAGCGTTCTTCTGCTCAAGAGAGAGGATATAGAGGGTACACACCACGGGGCACCCTACGGTTTTACTTGCGTGACCACGGAGAGGACATGAGGAAGTGGGATGGAAAACCTACCTCCACCCTAGAGGCACGGGTACGTGAGTTGCAAGGAAAAACAATCACCAAAAGGAGTTCTTCCAGGAAAATTGCTGCTCCGGTTTCCAGTGGACAGTTCCCCAGACAGAGTAAGAGGGCTGATTTTACTCCTGATTTTAATGAAGAAATTCCTGACTCATATACACAAGAAAAGGGTAATGAATATTATGACCAGGATTAGGGCGGCCCTGCCTCCAGCCAGGTGGAGGAAAGGGACAACCGGGTTTACTGGACTGTGTGGATTCGATGGCCTGGCACATCAGACCCACAGGAGTATAAAGCTCTTGTAGACACCGGTGCACAGTGTACCCTAATGCCATCAAGCTATATAGGGGCAGAACCCATCTGTATTTGTGGAGTGACAGGGGGATCCCAACAACTGACTGTATTGGAGGCCGAAGTGAGCCTAACTGGGAATGAGTGGCAAAAGCACCCCATTGTGACTGGCCCAGAGGCTCCGTGCATCCTTGGCATAGACTACCTCAGGAGGGGGTATTTCAAGGACCCAAAAGGGTACCGGTGGGCTTTTGGTATAGCTGCCTTGGAGACGGAAGAAATTAAACAGCTGTCTGCCTTACCCGGTCTTTCAGAGGACCCTTCTGTTGTGGGGTTGCTGAGGGTCGAAGAACAACAGGTGCCAATCGCTACCACAACGGTGCACCGGAGGCAATATTGCGCCAACCGAGACTCCCTGATTCCCATCCATGAGCTGATTCGTCGACTGAAGAGCCAAGGAGTGATCAGTAAGACTCGTTCACCTTTTAACAGTCCTATATGGCCAGTGAGAAAGTCTAATGGAGAGTGGAGACTAACAGTAGACTATCGTCGCCTGAATGAAGTCACGCCGCCCCTGAGCGCTGCCGTGCCGGACATGCTGGAACTGCAATACGAACTGGAGTCAAAAGCAGCCAAATGGTATGCTACAACTGATATCGCTAATGCGTTTTTCTCAATCCTTTTGGCAGCAGAGTGCAGGCCACAGTTTGCTTTCACTTGGAGGGGCGTTCAGTACACCTGGAATCGACTGCCCCAGGGGTGGAAACACAGCCCTTCCATTGGCCATGGACTGATTCAGACTGCATTGGAACAGGGCGAAGCTCCAGAGCATCTGCAATATATTGATGACATTATCGTGTGGGGCAATACAGCAGAGGAAGTTTTTGAGAAAGGGAAGAAAATAGTCCAGATCCTCCTGAAAGCCGGTTTTGCCATAAAACAAAGTAAGGTCAAGGGACCTGCACAGGAAATCCAGTTTTTAGGAATAAAATGGCAAGATGGACGTCGCCAGATACCAATGGATGTGATTAACAAAATAACAGCCATGTCTCCACCAACTAGCAAAAAGGAAACACAAGCTTTCTTAGGCGTTGTGGGTTTTTGGAGAATGCATATTCCAAATTACAGTCTGATCGTAAGCCCTCTCTACCAAGTGACCCGGAAGAAGAACGATTTTAAATGGGGCCCTGAGCAACGACAAGCCTTTGAACAAATTAAACGGGAGATAGTTCATGCAGTAGCCCTTGGGCCAGTCCGGGCAGGGCGAGACGTAAAAAATGTGCTCTACACCGCAGCCGGGGAGAATGGCCCTACCTGGAGCCTCTGGCAGAAAGCACCCGGGGAGACTCGAGGTCGACCCTTAGGGTTTTGGAGTCGGGGATACAGAGGATCCGAGGCCCGCTATACTCCAACTGAAAAAGAGATATTGGCAGCATATGAAGGGGTTCGAGCTGCTTCAGAAGTGGTTGGTACGGAAGCACAACTCCTCTTGGCACCTCGACTGCCGGTGCTGGGTTGGATGTTCAAAGGGAGGGTCCCCTCTACACATCATGCAACTGATGCTACGTGGAGTAAGTGGGTTGCACTGATCACACAACGGGCTCGGATAGGAAACCCCAATCGCCCAGGAATCTTGGAAGTAATTATGGACTGGCCGGACGGCAAAGATTTCGGAATATCGCCAGAGGAGGAAGTGACGCATGCTGAGGAGGCCCCACTGTACAATAAACTACCAGAAAATGAGAAGCAATATGCCCTGTTCACTGATGGGTCCTGTCGTATTGTAGGAAAGCATCGGAGGTGGAAGGCTGCTGTATGGAGTCCTATACGACAAGTGGTAGAAACTGCTGAAGGAGATGGTGAATCAAGCCAATTTGCAGAAGTTAAAGCCATTCAGCTGGCTTTAGACATTGCTGAATGAGAAAAGTGGCCAATGCTCTATCTCTATACTGACTCATGGATGGTGGCGAATGCCCTGCGGGGGTGGTTACAGCAA
This sequence comes from Mycteria americana, assembly GCF_035582795.1. Lineage (NCBI taxonomy): Eukaryota > Metazoa > Chordata > Aves > Ciconiiformes > Ciconiidae > Mycteria > Mycteria americana. The sequence continues at coordinate 18,925,785 of NC_134378.1, forward strand.
TGGAAGCAGAACAATTGGCAGCGCAGAGGCAAACCCATCTGGGCTGCAGCACTGCGGCAAGATATTGCTGCCCGAGTAGAGAACCCGGTTGTAAAAGTACGTCACGTAGATGCTCACGTACCCAAGAGTCGGGCCACTGAGGAACATCAAAACAACCAGCAGGTGGATCAGGCTGCTAAGATTGAAGTGGCTCAAGTGGATCTGGACTGGCAACATAAGGGTGAATTATTTATAGCTCGATGGGCCCATGACACCTCAGGCCATCAAGGAAGAGATGCAACATATAGATGGGCTCGTGATCGAGGGGTGGACTTAACCATGGACACTATTGCACAGGTTATCCATGAATGTGAAACATGCGCTGCAATTAAACAATCCAAGCGGTTAAAGCCTCTGTGGTATGGAGGGCGATGGCTGAAATATAAATATGGGGAGGCCTGGCAGATCGATTATATCACGCTCCCACAAACCCGCCAAGGCAAGCGCTATGTGCTCACCATGGTGGAAGCAACCACCGGATGGCTGGAAACGTATCCTGTGCCCCATGCCACTGCCCGGAACACTATCTTGGGCCTTGAAAAACAAGTCCTATGGCGACATGGCACCCCAGAGAGAACTGAGTCAGACAACGGGACTCATTTCCGAAACAACCTCATAGACACCTGGGCCAAAGAGCATGGCATTGAGTGGGTATATCACATCCCCTATCATGCACCAGCCTCTGGGAAAATTGAACGATACAATGGACTGTTAAAAACTACACTGAGAGCAATGGGTGGTGGGACGTTCAAACATTGGGATACACATTTAGCAAAGGCCACCTGGTTAGTTAACACTAGAGGATCTGTCAATCTACCTGGCCCTGCCCAATCAAAACTTTTACGCACTGTAGAAGGGGATAAGGTCCCTGTAGTGCACACAAAAAACATGCTGGGGAAGACAGTCTGGGTTACTCCTGCCTCGGGCAAAGGCAAGCCCATTCGTGGGATTGCTTTTGCTCAAGGACCCGGGTGCACTTGGTGGGTAATGCGAAAAGATGGGGAAGTCAGATGTGTACCTCAAGGGGATTTGATTTTGGGTGAGAATAGCCAATGAACTAAATGGTATGATGTTAACTGCTATATAATACTGTGTGTCATCACTTGTATGATTGCTATACACCGTATCAACGGTATTTCAATAAGGATCACCCAGATTAGTGAAGAATGAACTTCGATGAAAGCAATCAAAGTGCAGTGGTGATGGAACCAGAACTGGCTTCAGCATGCAACAACCCACCACCACACACCATCTCTTCTGCCATGAAGGACTATTATGACAGATGGAGCCCAAAGTCATGGACTAAATGAACTTAATAAACATTTTAGAAGGATGGACCATAGACCAAGGGAATGATAACTGTGTGTACCTATATAGATATACATACCAAGAGACAGGAAAAGTGGTGGTGATTAATTGTATTAGAAAAGGTAGAACCTGGGCATGACATAAATGGTATAGAATAAGGGGTGGATACTGTCCTGGTTTCGGCTGGGATAGAGTTAATTTTCTTTCTAGTAGCCGGTATAGTGCTGTGCTTTGGATTTTAGTATAAGAATAATATTGATAACACGCTGATGTTTCGGCTGTCGCTAAGCGGTGTTTACATTGGTCAAGGATTCTTTCCCCCCTGCAGCTCCCCATGCTCTGCCAGGCGCCCAAGAAATGGGAGGGGGCACAGCCAGGATAGTTGATCCAAACTGACCAAAGGGCTATTCCATACTATATGATGTCATGCCCAGTATCTAAACTGGGGGGAGTTGGCCGGGGGGTAGCGATCATTGCTCGGGGACTGGCTGGGCGTCGGTCGGCGGGTGGTGAGCGGTTGTAATTTTTTTTTTTTTTTTTTAATATATATTTTCCTTTTGTTCCCCTCCCTTGGGTTTTGTTCCTCGCTCTCTCTCATTGTTTTTTTCCCTCTCATTATAATTAATTATTATTACTACTATTATTTTGTTCCAATTATTAAACTGTTATTATCTCGACCCACGAGTTTTCTTACTTTTGCTCTTTCGATTCTCTCCCCCATCCCATCGGGGGGGGGGAGCGAGCGAGCGGCTGCGTGGTGCTTGGCTGCCGGCTGGGGCTAAACCACGACACACGCGTATCTGTATGTACGGACTGGGGCATGTATGTATAGACAGGTATATACACAAATAGCTACACAGAGCTAGCAAGAATCCCTGAATGCAATGCATGAAGTGGAAGATAAGATCTCATTACAGTCTTAACCAGTTTTTTTATCTAACAGTACAGTAGAAGATGCTCTCAAGTTTGCTGAAGTATGAAGTGAATGTTTCCCGCACGCCGAGGAGTTTGTCGGCGTAAGGTGCTTCTGTTTGCGTGACCTCCTCTAGGGCACAGATAGCTTGTCCTCATGTGTTAAGCATTCACTCCTAGCTCGTGGTGCTCGTTCACTTCCCATCATCTTTTTCTTTCAAGCAAAAAAAGGGGGCTGTGGTACCACAGAAGGAAAGCCTTGCATGGTCGTAAGCAATATGCAGTATCGGTGGACTAGGGGAACTGAGCTGAGCAAGAGGAATGAGGGCTGACATAGCAAAACCACAATCACTATGCCCCAAAAAAAAAATAAGTCCTTTTGTTTGATCCATTTATTCAAGATCTACGTGTGTCAGTACACACAATAATTGCACGGGTGTCTGCATCCTGCAGCTGGATCTGTGGTCTTACAGTCTGAGGAAACTCTGCAGCCTCCTAAAATTCTTCCTGTGTATGTTAAAGCGCTTCAAACAGAAGCGCTTTAACCTGCCAGCACGGTGGTGTGCAGTCACGGAGTGCTTGAGGTTGGCAGGGCCCTCTGGAGAGCACGTAGTCTGACCTCGCTGCTCAGAGCAGGGGCAGCCAGAGCAGGGTGCCCAAGAGTAGGCGCAGTCAGGCTTTGAGTACTTCTAAGGATGGAGATGACGGTCTCTGTGGGCAATCTGTTCCAGTGTTCAATCACCCGCACAGTAAAAAGTTTTCCTTATGTCTAAACCAAATGTCACGTGTTTCAATTTGTGCTCATTTCCGCTTGTCTTTTGGTGCTCTTTGTTGCCTTATGCAGGCTGGCTGTATTCGCAGTCTGTATGTGAAGGGGTGGTAGCTGGCTTTACAGCGATGTTGGGTTTCCTGCGAAGGTGGGTGAGGAGTGAGCGGTTCAGAAATTTGGTGTTGGCTCTTAACATGCTGAACAAAACAGAACAAGGCAGTAAGGGCCCCAAAATACCGTGTCAGGTGGAGCACTGTTGCGGGTCACGTCTTTCCTGGATCTTGTGCTGCCCCAGCTTGCAACGTTCATCCTACGGTAAGGCATCGGTCCGTCCGAGTGAGGGTGGTAGTACCTGGTGCTTTTAGGAGAACAAGTTGGCACGCAATAAAAGCGTTGAGAGATTAAAGTGTTGGCCTAGTAGAAGCTAGCCTGATGAGCGAACTGACGCCGAGTAAAGCAGCGTTCAGATGTGACTTTATTGTTTTGGGAAAAGATGGCAAATATCTCATATGTCATCAAATGACTGGCTTCTGTTTGGGAATTAAGGAGCAATGTCACTTCTCCCTGTACAGTTCCCCTCCCCCACCCCTTTTGTATGCCATAAACTTTATTATCAACTCTGTAGAAAGAGACTGCTTGAGATGCGCTGGAGTCATTCAATCTGTTGATTAATTATAAAGAGAGGCAGTAAATGTGGTGAACTTTGCCCAGTGGTCTTTTGAGTGAGAGATTAACGTCAGAGACTGAATAAAAACAGGGGAATGAGAAGCTGCCTCTCCTACAAGGCAAGAGAGGAGGATTTTTCTGGCAAACGGTGACAGAAAGAAAAGCAGGATCTCTTTTGGTACTTGCTGCGCTCTGAACGACCGCTGCCGGGACTGCAGCGCCATCTCTCGCACCGTCTCTCGCCAAGGAGAGGGGTGGGAGGTGGCGTGTGTGGTGGTGGGACCGTGAGGGGGGCCTGGCAGTCAGGCCGTGGGCGCTACACCTGAACTGTCGCCGATCTGCTGGACGGCCATGGCCGAAGGACTCTCTTTTTGTTCCCCTCCCTTTGTCCCCTCCAGCGCCGGTCTGTCCTCGTTGCACAGACAGCAGGGTCCCTGGGGAGGAGGCGTCTCTCTTGAATTTTGGTACGCAGATAAAACTTTGGGCATATTTACAAAGTTCTGAGCAGCAGTGAGGCTGCAAATGCTCTAGGCCTTGTGGGAAGCTGCTATAAGACAAATTAATAATTGGCATCCCTTGCCTTTTGCAGTCTGGAGAATGCTGATGTATTTTACGGTGTCACCCCCTCGCAAAGTGCTGATACGACTGACCGTGCTCTGTGCACCGAGGCTCGGTAACTCGGGGACCGTTTGCTGTCTCCTGGTGTAACCAGATGTAACCAAAATGATTAGTTTGTTATTTTGTAACTAAGCAATATAGAGATAGGAGCAGGGTAGACAATGCCTTAATATTGTGTTTGTACACCTATGGCTATGGATATGCCACTATGCCCAAAGACAATTGGACGAGGAGTAGTACGGTCATGCTGCTATGTTCCCAGTACAGCCCCAGCCCATCTTGACAACGAGTCGAGGGTAGTTAGAATAATTGGTTTGCATTAAGGGTGCCAAATCATTGTTAGGGACCCTGCACCACGAAGAAGGGAAGCAAGTTACGTAAGCGAGGTGATATTGCGCATGTCCGGAAGAAGGGGTCAACTAAAGGACACACCTGTATGACCACCAAGGACCACCAGAGACCTCCACGGAAGCCCCTCGGAGCTCAAGGACACATGCGTAATGACCGTGCAAATATGATAATTAGTTCTGGGAAACAGAATGAATATGCATGATCATGCCAGGAAATTTGATGCATATGTACGTAATCAGACAATGTAAGTTTCGGTTGATGTAACCTGGGGTATGCACGCTAGGTGGAACGATTCCCCATGCGTCCGGCGCCGTATTAAAGAATGCCTGCTTCTTAATACTACATTGGTGTTAAGGAGTTTGATTCGATTTCGGTGACACTGGAACCATACTGACTTTGGCCAGCTCTGTAGCTTGCGATGAACTGTAAAGCAATAAGGTTTGTGTTTTATCTTCCTCTGAGATCGGCCGTTGCTGGAGAAGTTGCACCGAATTTGGAAAACATTCGTAACCTGGCTGGATTCCGGGAATCAAACCGAGAGAGGACTTGGTAGCAGTGGCTCCCAGGTGTTCCTTTCCATTCTGCGAATAAGGGAATTAGGGAGCCGAGAGCAGCGGTGACGTCTCTCTGCTCGTGTGCCGGGCCCTGCAAAGCATGTATTTTTCAGAGGAGAGCGTGTTGTATATGAACACGACTGGGAAAAATCTTCCCGTTTCCTGGCAAGGCAGCATAGCGATAGCGATCAACATGACTATGACTCAACCAAACACGCAGGTAAGATGGGTGACTCCCTGACGTGCAATAGCTTTATGTGTCTGTCTCGTGCAGGCGCTATTAGCTGATCTTCAGAGCCTGCGAGTCCCAAATTTGAATCTCTGGCCTGACAGGTGCTGTTGTGTGGACGTGGCAGAGCCTTGGGAGGAGAAGTTCAGGATGGACAAGGGTAGGATGGAGTTCTTGCACAGAAGACATTTCCTAGTCAGAGTTTGCCTGTGCGCAGCTACCTGTGAGGTGTCCCTGGACGGCATGTGCCAGGTTTTCTCAGATTGTAAATTCTCATTAGCCTGGAGAAAAGGAGGCTGAGGGGAGACCTTATCGCTCTCTACAACTACCTGAAAGGAGGTTGTAGAGAGGTGGGGGTCGGTCTCTTCTCCCAGGTAACAAGTGATAGGACAAGAGGAAATGGCCTCAGGTTGCACCAGGGGAGGTTTAGACTGGATATTAGGAAATTTTTCTTCACTGAAAGGGTTATCAAGCATTGGAACAGGCTGCCCAGGGAAGCGGTGGAGTCGCCATCCCTGGAGGTATTTAAAAGACGTTTGGATGAGGTGCTTAGGGACATGGTATAGTGGTGGTCTTGGTAGTGTTAGGTTTACGGTTGGACTCGATGATCTTAAAGGTCTTTTCCAACCTATACGATTCTGTGATTCTGTGATTCTGTAAAGGAAGGAGTATCTGTTGCTCGCTGCTGTTCAGAGCAAGGCCTTGCTCAAAGCACGCGTTCTTGCTGTTGCAAGAGTTTGCTGGAAGCATGAGAAATCATTCCTTTACTAGGAAAACAAATCCGGTCAGTCTAAAAACGTGAACGACTGTGCTGGTTTTGCTCCCATTACATTTGGTGACAGTTACAGCCACAGGTAAAGTAGATTTAGACCCGAGCTTAGGACAAGAGTCAGTTTAGAGATCTGCTAATGCAGAGGATTTCTTTTTGTTATAGAAAGGAGTAAAAGTTTGGAAACTATGCCAATTTTTATTTGAACACAAGGCCAGTTTAGAATAGCGTTCAGAAGCGTGCCTTTGCATGAAGCATTTGTGTAAATTCACATCTGGTTTACTGGAGATCAAGCAAATTTGAAACATGTTAAAGTAAAAAAAATGGGGGGGAAGGGTCCCTGCTACGTTCGTCATACAGCATATTGATTGTAAAATCTGTGTTTTAACATCCGGCCATATAAGAAATTGCCCAAAGTCCCATGCAGTGCCTAGAAACATGTTGCTGGAAAGCAGAAACAGTTTATTACGGAGGAAAGTTTATGTTCTTCCTCTTGGGTTGACCTTGGGCAGTTTAAACCTTGTGGTGGGAGAGAATCTGCGGTCAGACGTAAGAACTCAGAGTCTGAGTAAGAGTGGTTAGCGAGGAGAGGCACCGGAGCAAAATCATTGCAGATGGGCTGTCGGGCAGCTGATGCGCACAGTGACGGCCTCAAATGACGTCGACAGCCCTGGCAAAGGAGTTCGGTCTGCTTAGCTGCCTTTGTTAGAGGCACAAGAGACTTGGCACGAAGTAACGGAATCGGTATTTCTGGCTGCCCCGCGACTGCTGACGTGGCTGAAGCGGAGAAAGCACCCGTGCCTTAGGTGGTCTCCCTTCTGCTTGCTTTCTTGCTGCTCTTGGCACATCTCCCCCTTTCAGCCCGTGGGTTTTTGTGAGGGAGCTACGGGGGCTATTTGCTGTTTTCAAAAGTATAAAGAGGAACAAGAGAGCTTAAAGTATGCCCTGAAGCCACCGATAATTAGCGTGGCTGCGCTCCCTATTCACACATCAGGTACCACACCTTGTATTATTTCAAATGCGGGGACACCTTTATTTTGAGCCGAGGGAGGGAACAGGTGTGCTGTCTGTGATCCAGATCTCTGGTCTCTGACAAGTACTTCTGTTTCTAAAGCAAACTTTGACAAAGAGCAAAGAGGAGGAAAATGGACTTTTGAGTGTGGTATGACCTCAGAAAAGCTTCAGTGCCTTCATCTGACTAAGTATTTCACGTGACAAGATGCTTCTGCTTCAGTAAAAGGGGCAGGCAGCCCCTGAAATCAGTGATGATGCAGCAAGCATAAATTTGCTCCGTTTTGTGCTGCTAGAACAACTGCCCTTAGTTGTCCCACTTATGCACTACCTTCCCCACCTTCTATTACTTGTTTGCCGGCGGTAATTTCTAATGCAGCGGCTTTAGTACCGCCGTTTGCCGTTTACCCTCTTTGCTGAGGCATTGGTAAACCAAATGCCTTTGGTCGGTGTTTTCTCAGCGAGGGGAGGCGCATTGAGAATCGGTGAGGGTTTCCATGGCTCTTTTAGTGCTAGGGGGTCAGTGTTTACAGGTATTTGTAATTTGGAAATTTTTGTATGTCCTTCAGTCAATTGCGTTTCATCTGCTACTCCCATCAGGTAGGCGTACCATTTTCCAGTGGTGGGTTTCTGTGCAATTCCTTCTGGTGGAGAAGTTTCCTGGATTGGGGCATCTGTAACTGTTCTATTTTACTTAGGGTGGCCGGTGGTATTGCCACACTACCTGCAATCTACCAAGTACCTAAAAAGTTTACTTCTCTACTCGGTCCCTGACGTTTTTCTAGTGGGACTTCGATTCTAGTGGGAAGCTGCCGCTTCCCCCACCTTTTCAGCGGAGGTCCCTCTGATTAGGATATCATCTATATATTGGTACAGTTTCACATCTTGAAATGTCTTGAAATGTCTAGAGTCTTGAGTGAGACTGTCTGTAAGAACTCGGCGAGCGCAGCATGAGCAATCGTGGGTGAATGTTTATATCCCTGTGGGAGTCTGTTAAAAGTGTCTTGTATGCCTTTCCAAGTAAAAGCAGATTTCTCTTTATCCTCCTCCTGCAAGGGGACCATAAAGAACATATCTTTCACATCTAGCACTGCCGTCCACGGGTGTGTGGCCGGTCGTAGCGTGGCTGTCAAAGTTGCAATACTAGGTACTGCAGCCATTAGCAGAGCTGCGTTGGCATTTAGGCACCGATAATCAATTGTCAGACACCATCTCCCATTTGGCTTTCGGACTGGCCAGACCGGTGAATTGTATGGGGAGTGGGTTTCTGGAAATAATGTGCCATTTTTCCAAGTCTGCTATTACTTTGGAAATTCCATTTTGTGCCGCAGCAGAAATCGGGTATCAGAGTACATTAGTAGTCTTGGAATCGGGGAGCGCAGGGGCTGCGCGGAGTACGTGCGCTGCATTCTCCCGATTTCTGTCGGGGTTAGGGTTGATATTTGAACCGCAGGACCATACGCTGCTGTCGGGCAGGCGCCAGGTTCAGCTGTTCAAAACATCAAAACTCAAAATATTTTCACTGTGATCTTTGATTGCAAAGCAAGTAGACGACATGCACTTCTCGCTCGGGAGCCATAAATTAACTTTCACGGCTTGGCAAGTAACACTCGCTCCGTTCACTCCGGTTATTTTAACTGTCTGCCGTCCGAGTCTGTCGCGGATGGAGCGATGGCGCGCTTCACTCGCAACAGAGAAGTAAAAATATAGTTTATTGATACAGAATAGGGAGTTAACAAAGTTCAATGCGACAGTGTTTAACAAGACTTGATGGCGAGGTACACTTGATTATTTACTGCATAGAGGACAGGGTCAGACAAAACTGTCAGGGAGATCCTTCCGTTGAGTCATGAGGTTCGGAAAAAGATCCCCTTGCTTTCTAAACTCCTCCTCAGAGAGGAGTCTAGGTGCGGCTAGATCCAGTCCTAGTCCCAGACTCGGTCAACGGTTTATGTCTAAAGGACTATATGTGCGCAATCAATCCTTTATATCACTTAGCTAAGATTTCAAAGTTTAGCATGCTATTAGTCACTTACCGAGAACCTGTTGCGGCAAGGAATCTCTCAACCTCGAGGAGTAACCTCGAGAGGCGTCCCCGCTCAAGGGGAGATCCCGGCGTGCAGCCCGCTGCCGTGCAGGAGAGCTCAAAGGGCTCTCGGGCTGCTCACTATTTATGGGGAATAAGATGATTGACCCATAGTCATATTTGTATGCCGACCACAGATTTTAGTTTCTTTGGTGGGCGCATTGCACAGTAGCCCTAGGCTCTTGTGTTGCTGTCTGTCTCCCGAATCCACTTTGAGCTGATGCAGCCATCGTGACCAGATGCATCCATTACAATCGCCACCGGTGGTTATCACCTGAGCAGGGTTGCAGGAGATAAAGGTCGGGGGCTGGGGAAGCACACCGTCACAGGGTCGCACGCCCAGCTTCTCGTCATTTTCTTGTGTTAGTATTGAAATTTCTGCTTCCGTATCTATTAGAAATGTTATCATTTGTCACTGAGGGCCAACTGGAATTAAAATATAAGGGCCTCCTTCATGTAGCCATGGCTAGGCTTCCACTTGCCGGACAGACCGGCCCAATTGCTCTCCTGGCGTTATTTGTTTTTTGATCTCAAGCTTTGTAATTCCTCCTTAAGGGGGAGGAAAGAGTTGTCGCTCTTTCTCGGAGCTGGCAATGGCGCCGGAGTATTTGGAGTACGTTCTGTCCTTTCTCCGTCGCCGTGTTTCTGAAATGCTTGAGTTAGATTCAGGATAACGCTAGTAGGCTGTCCCTTAATCGCAGCTCTGGGAATGCCCAGTGCCAATGCTCTCCTCCACAGTTCATTTCTCTACTCCCGAGACTCTGCTTGTGGGTCTTTAGGTGTATTTTCCCTTGGTTTAGTTCCTGTTCCCTGTGGGGGTGTTTGTTTTACCGGTCGCATTTGATGATCTCTTGTTTGGGATCTTGGGTCCGATTTCTCGGTCGACAGATCATCCCACCCTAATCATGGCTACGATTTACAATACCATGCGTTAATTCTGCCCATGTAGGGAGTTATCTGTGGGGATCATCACTGTCAAATTCCTCATTTTGCCCTGTGTCTCTTTTACTCTCATCCCATTTTGCAATTAAATAAGGCTTAAGAATGGCCAGGGCTCCCCTAATTAGTGGCTTTAGCCTGTTGTAATCTACCGTAGCAGATATCGGGGTGTCACTGGATTCTCCACATTTATGCATGTGCAGGTGGCTTTGGTGATGGCAGCGGAGAGTTCACTTAGGGAATGGATGGGACTTACAGAAGGTTCACCTCAATCCAAGGCATCTATTCCCCCAGCCCAGTAGGCTACCCTACTGGTGACAGAATGGCCTTCATCTGTCAGGTTGGGTCCTAGGTTTAAGGAAATTCCTCTACCCCAATAACAGTTTGCTTTGTCTCCACTCAACATTATTCGGTCACCACCGCTGAGGCAGACGCACCGCAAATATTCAGTTTCAGTATCACGTAGCTTTCTGCTGTATTTCTCTTGTAATTTTGCCAGTCGTAGTGCATCCCAGGGAGTGCTTTGCATACTATATCGCTGACCGCCTCCTCCAGGTCCTTCAGAGCATTCTGCTTTAATAATGGGCCTAGTCTTATATTCGGAGGAGTCCGGAAAGGGTAGCGGGTTAGCATTTTCTTCTTCACGGTCATCTGGATCACCTCAGTATCACCATCCCAATCCTCTGGGGACACTATGAGTTTCCTAATTGGCATGGCATTAGGGGGATGCAGGGCTGCATGAGCACCATCTCGATCTTTTCTTCCAACTTTTGTGTTTTCTCCTTTTCTTCCTGTAATTGTTGCTGCAGCTGCTCCATTTTCAAAGACAGTATTAATTCAGCTGCCTTTCTGCCTTCTATTTCTTCTTTTAGGTCCTGCTCCTTTTTATTGTTCTTTTTCCTATCCCGATAAGCAGCTTCTAAACAGGTACCTAGCATTTTGCCAATAATTCCTTTCCCTTTTCCATCCTTTATATGTCCCCTGGCCACTTTTAGCTGTTCTTTCACGGCTTCCTAATCATGCCACTTATCACGAGCCCATTCTTTTGAGAATTTGGGACTCGGACTTATTCCATGCTTCCCTAAGTAAACAGCAATATTACTTGCCGTGCTGCCAACGACACCAGTTTGTTGCAAAAGAGTGCTTTAGATTGCTTAAAAAAAGAAGATTGCTGTCAACAGTATTGGAAAAAATGGTTTTAATATGATGTTGTAAAAGTGCAACTTAACAAAGTTCAGTGGCAAGGTTCACTCTATTAATTACTGCATGGAAGAAACGTACAAAGGAAAATTGGGTTACAGTCGAGTTAGAATGATGCGTAGAGAGACCGGGAATACAAAAGGGTACGGAGGACCCTCCCCTTGAGTCACCGGGTTCGGAGTAGACCCCTTGCTTTCTAAACTCCTGATGGAGCTTAGGTGCGGCTAGGTCCAATCTTAGTCTCAGACTTGGACAACGGTTACTAAGGGATTACGTATGCAAAATTTATCAATGTTGCCCTACTACAAGGTGATATAGGTCACTTACCAAAGATCTGCTGTTGGTAAAAGGTCTCTCTGCCTCGAGGAGCAACCTTGAGAGGTGTTCCAGCTCAAGGGGAGATCACCGCTATACAGCCACGCTGCCTAGCAGGGAGAGCTCAAAGAAGGCTCCCTTAGGCTGTCACTTTTATAGATAAAGCGGCTGGCTCGTAGTCAAATTACACACGATAAGAAAGCTATGCGTGAGGCTCCTCGTACCCACAACTTTCTTTGTTCCTTGCTAAATGAGTCTTGGAAAGGCTATCCGGTATTCACGTGTCGATTGCACGATCGATGTTCCAAGCTCATATACATCATAATACAGCTCAGGTTGGGTTACTGCTGCACTTGCACTGCTTCTTGTAAGGCTTGTCCTGCATTGGTTCAGGTGGTTCCTTCTATAGTCATTCCCATAGCATGCAAGTCAAATCCTGGGTTACAACAATTTAAAGGTATTTCCATTACAGTCTCCACCCCTGGTCCCTTTGGATCAGACCCATTGGGTTTAACATTGCCATGAGCTCCTCCCCTTGCCCCTGCTCCGGCTTGGACTTATCCACAGACTGCGGTCCCTTAGGGGAGTACCTGCTCCAAGTGGCGCCTCATCTATGAGCCAGTCTCTCCAGGGCTCTACCTGCTGCAGCATAGACTTATGCACAGCCACAGTTGCTTTGAGGTGCCCCATTCCGGCGTGGCCTTCTCCATAGGCCACCGTGCCTTGAGATATATATGCGCTTCAGCACGGCCTCGCCCACAGCCACAGCCCCTTCAGAAGTAAACCTACTGCAACGTGCCCTTACCGACAGCTGCAATCCCTCCACGGGTGTACCTGCTCTGCCGTGGGTTTATCTAAGGCCACATGCTTTCAGGTGCTCCAGCGTGACCTCATGCACAGCCACTGATGCTTCAAGGCGTACCTGCTGCAGCATGGACTTATCTACAGCTATAGATTGTTTGAGGTGTATCTTTTTCCAGCGTGCACTTATCCTTGAGCCAGTATCCCTTCAGAGGTATACCTGCTGCAGCACAGAAATAAGCACGGCCACGGATGTGTCAAGAGGTACCTGCTGTGGCATCGGCTTATCCACGGCCACAGACACTTTGGGGGGTCCTGCTCCCACGTGGAGTCATCCACAGGTCACGGCCCCTTTGACTAGAGTTCACAATGGAGTTCCAGCCTGTCCAGTACAGCAGCACAGAAACGACGGCGATGCCCTGGCCATCTGCCCGCGCAGGTGTAGTCTAACAGGAGCTGGTGGAAGGCCAGGGCTTATGTAAAGCCGATAAGGGGGATTCAGACTGCAAAGGGGAACGTCTAAACAAGCATTAGTGTCCTTGGAAGTAAAGCACATCCTGGACAAATAGGAAAGCTAATTACCATGTTTTGGGAACCATGTGAACCTCCTAGTAGAAGTGTGATAAAAAGCACCCTCAGGAAAACTGTCCTCATTATAATACTAAAAGTCACACCTCTCGAGCTGGAGACCCCGGCCCAAGCAGACTGCCCTCAACTCTGAGCGTGCGCAGCACATTGAAGTAGCGCTGTAGCTTTAAGTTGAAGTAAGAGAAATGCAGACCAATAGAAAACTGCTTTGTGTAACTACTTATGCCTAAGTATAACTAGACCGTATAAATACCGTACCTGCATGACCGAACTTTGCGCTAGCTTTGCGGAGCTACCGCCTACCACCCATCTCTGCGCCGACATGCCATAAAAACACCTCTGCCCTGTGTGTATATTGGCGTCTTGCACACAGGGTAAACGACCTCACGCTTGTGGGATAACAGTTTTGGCACCCCAGATGGGACCGAGCTGACAGCCTCGCCCGGTTCGTCTTGCCGCATCCGACGGGGAGAAGAGGCCTGAGCGGACTCCAGTGCACACTGACCGGTCAATCGGGGACTCCTTCAGCTCCTCTCCTGCGGTCGGGCGGTAAGCGACGCAACGGTGCAATGCTAGTGAAAAGAGGTATTTTTTGGGGATTGGAGAAAAGGGGGATAGGGGCAAGATGTCTCGGGAAGCAGGCAGCCTGTGTTCTGTTCTGGGCCCTGCATAAGACGCACCAGGAAAGACAGGTGGCAGTAGCGTAGTTCTGTTTGTTTCTACACGCTGTCCCGTTCAACAGAGGGAGACGTCCCTCGTTCTGGTTTGTGTAGAGATGCTGGGGTTTTTCGGTACCGGTATGGGTGCTGCTGCTTCCCAGGAGGCACCCCTTTGCTCTCCTCTAGGATGCATCCTGAAGCATTGCAATAAATTTGGGGGAGATGCCATGACTAAAAATCAGCTAAAACGCTATTGTAATCAACGGTGGCCACAATATCCATGGGAAGATGGTGAAAAATGGCCTGAGAACGGATCCTTGAAATATAACACTATATCGGAATTAATGTTGTGTTGTCGGGGAACTGAAAAATGGCATGAAATGCCTTCTGCGGATATATTTTTTTCGTTAAGGCGCGATTGGGATATTAGGAAGAAAGGTGGTTTAGTGGATTCTAACCATCGGATTGGAATATATGTGTTAAAAGAGAAAAAAAGTGAAAAACCTTGTTGTATTGAATGGGAAAATTCAGAAGAGGATATTCAGCTGTTGGTAGCTCCCCCCAAACAGCCCAAATCTGTCAGCTCAAGTGGTGATGGAGTTGTGAGTGCTATCTCTAAAAGAACAAGGGGACAGAAACCCATAGTTTGAGCTCCCCTCAGACAGGCTGTAGGGCCTGAAGGAGCACCGGTATCCGTACACGTACCTTTTACTGCTTCTGATTTATTAAACTGCAAACAGGCAGTGGGATCCTATCGAAACAATCCAGAAGGAATGTATAGTACTGTTAATCACGACTCCTAGTCCTAACTGGGGAGATGTACAGGCTCTCCTAGAATATTTGTTTACCGCTGAGGAGAGGAGAACAATTTTAGAGAAGGCTAGAGAGGGACTGATCCAACAAGGCGGGGGGGTGCCTAATACCGATACGTACCTCCCGAAAGAGGATCCGGAGTGGGATCCAAACACAAGTGTGAGGGATTAGAGAGGGTAAAGGAATATCAGAAGTGAATTTTGTATGGGATTCAACATGGAGTGCAAAAGCCTAAGAATTTATCTAAACTATCTGAAGTAAGGCAGGGGGATAAGGAAACCCCGTCAGCCTTCTACGAGAGATTGTGTGAAGTAGCTCGAAAACGGACAGATCTGGATCCGGAAGATGATAGCAATTCAAAGTTATTTAACATGCTGTTTATCGGTCAAGCGGCAGCAGATATAAGAAAGAGATGACAAAATGTAGGGGGCGAGGATGGCATGACAATCTCACGGTTCTTCTCAATCGCATATAAGGTACGTAATAATCGGGAGGAAATAGAAGAGAAGGAGAAGCGGGGACGAGTAACGCTGCAAGCTTCTTTGTTGGCTGCCTTGACGGAAAAACAAGAAAGAGGGAGAGAAAATACAGGAGGTGAATTTTGTGGGTGAGGAAGGGGCTGTAGAAATAATAGTAGAAATCGTTATGACATTCCCCTGGGAATGCATCGGCGTGCAAATTGTAAGCAAGAGGGCTATTGGAAAAAAGATTGTCCGTGCCTTCTGAGTAATGCGGAAAGAGAGACCGAAGAAGGGGTTGGAGTCATGCCGGAGATTGGGTTGGACTGAAGGGGGCCAGAGCAATCTATTAAAGCTTCCCCAGATGATCCTCTGGTTCCAGTCAAGCTGGGGAATGAAATAATGGCTATTTTTTTTATTTTTCATTGATAGTGGAGCCACACATGCTGTAGTAAGTAGTTGTAGGGGACTCTCCTGCTTTCAGCTGAGACAGAGTTAATTTTCTTCGTAGCGGCTGGTATGGGGCTATGTTTTGGATTTGTGCTGAAGACAGTGTTGATAATACAGAGATGTTTTAGTTGCTGCTGTACTAGTCAAGGACTTTTCAGCTTCCCGTGCTCTGCCAGGTGCAAAAGAAGCTGGGAGGGGACACAGCCAGGATACTTGATCCAAACTGACCAAAGGGCTATTCCATACCACGTGACATCATGCTCAGTATATAAAGCTGGGGAAGAAGAAGGAAGGGGGGATGTTCAGAGCGATGGCGTTTGTCTTCCCAAGTAACCATTACGCATCATGGAGCCCTGCTTTCCTGGAGATGGCTGAACACCTGCCTGCCCATGGGAAGGAGCGAACGAATTCCTTGCTTTGCTTTGCTTGTGCGCGCGGCTTTTGCTTTACCTATTAAACTGTCTTTATCTCAACCCATGAGTTTTCTTACTTTTGCTCTTCTGATTCTCTCCCCCATCCCGCTGCGGGGGGAGTGAGCAAGTGGCTGTGTGGTGCTTAGTTGCCGCCTGGGGCTAAACCATGACAGTCCTTTTTGGCGCCCAACATGGGGCACGAAGGGTTTGAGATAATGGCAGATTTGATTGGAATGTGCCAGATGATAGAATTTATAGCTGTTATTGCTGTTTGGGTATTAAGCAGCAGGCTTCTGTGCTTGCCATAGGCTTGCTTGCCTTACTGTACGCTAGAGTCTAGGGCTCGTTAGTGGCTGCTTTTTGCTTTCACTGCTTGCCGTGCTGCTTATCACCTTACTCTGCTGTGCCGGGAAACATTTTGATAACAGCAATGGCGATGTGCCTGGGCTGGCAGATGGCCTGGACATCGCTGCTGGTTCTGTGCTGCTGTACTGAACAGGCTGGAACTCCGCTGTGAACTCGAGTCGAAGGGACTGTGACCTGTGGATGAATCCACGTGGGAGCAGGACACCCCAAAGCGTCTGTGCCCACGGATTAGCCCATGTGTTGGTATAGAGCACGTATATCTTGAAAAGTCTGTGGCCATTGTTATGTCTGTGCCACAGCAGGTATACCTCTGAAGGGATTGTGGTCCAAGGATAAGTCCACGCTGGATAAGGTGCACCTCGTAGCATCTGTGGCTGTGGATAAAGTCCATGCTGCAGCAGGTACACCTTGAAGCACCAGTGGCTGTGCATGAGGCCATGTTGGAGCAAGTTTACTTCTGAAGGGACTGCATTCTGTGGATAAGTCCAAGCTGGAGCAGGGGCAAGGGGAGGACTTCATTGCAGTGTTAAACCTGATGGTCTGGTCCAAAGGGACCAGGGGTGGAGACTGTAATGGAAATACCTTTGAATTGTTGTATCCTCTGATTTGAGTTGCATGTTGTGGGAATTACTATAGCAGAGCAGGAACCCCTTGTTGCTAGCCAGGCTAGGAGCAAGGGGAGGAGTTTATTGCAATGTTAAACCCTATAACCTGGCCCAAAAGGACCAGGGGTGGAGATTGTAATGGATATACCTTTAAATTGTTGTAACCCATGATTTGAGTTCCGTGTTATAGGAATTACTACAGCCGGAACCACCTGAACAAATGGAGGAGAAGCCTTACAAGAAGCAGTGCAAGTGCAGCAGTGACCTGACCTGGCTTTGGCGCCCAATAACTCCAAGAAACACACCACCTCTCCTGTCCTGAGTAACAACCATAAGAGATGAAGCCCAAAGTCATGGACTAAATGAACTCAGTGGACATTTTGTGGACATTTATGGACATTTTACAAATATTTTGTAGGGGTGGTCCATAGACTAGGAGAATGCTATGTGTGTATTATATCAAAGGATGGGAAGGGTGATGGTGGGTAATGAGAATGTATTGGATAGTGTGAGACCTGAGCATGACGTAAATGGTATGGAATAAGGGGTGGATACTGTCCTGCTTTCAGCTGAGATAGAGTTAATTTTCTTTATAGTGGCTGGTATGGGGCTATGTTTTGGATTTGTGCTGAAAACAGTGTTGATAATACAGAGATGTTTTAGTTGTTGCTGCACTAGTCAAGGACTTTTCAGCTTCCCAGGTGCAGAAGAAGCTGGGAGGGGACACAGCCAGGATACTTGATCCAAACTGACCAAAGGGCTATTCCACACCATATGATGTCACGCTCAGTATATAAAGCTGGGGAAGAAGAAGGAAGGGGGGATGTTCAGAGCGATGGCGTTTGTCTTCCCCCAAGTAACCGTTACGCATGATGGAGCCTTGCTTTCCTGGAGATGGCTGAACACCTGCCTGCCCATGGAAAGGAGCGAACGAATTCCTTGCTTTGCTGTGCTTGTGTGCGTGGCTTTTGCTTTACCTATTAAACTGTCTTTATCTCAACCCATGAGTTTTCTTACTTTTGCTCTTCCGATTCTCTCCCCCATCCCACTGCGGGGGGAGTGAGCGAGCGGCTGTCTGGTGCTTAGTTGCCGGCTGGGGCTAAACCATGACAGGGACCCTTAAGTAGAACTAAAATAAGCGTTGTTGGTGCAAGAGGGAAAAAGACTTTAAGGCTGTTTTTACAACCTATGGAATGTTCCATTGGAAACACTAAATTAACTCACAAATTCCTTTAGATGCCAGAATGCCCCCTACCATTGCTTGGGTGGCATTTACTTGTAAACTGAATGCACAACTAACTTTTTCTGAAGACTCTATTCAGTTGCATATTCCTCCAGAGACTGCCTGGAAAGCCCAGATATGTTTGTTTATCGAGAAAGATCCTAATGACAAAATGAATATTTCAGAGGACATACTGAATGCGGTCATACCCCCGGTGTGGGCATCGGAGATACCCGGACGAGCAAAGAATGCGACCCTGGTAAAGACCGAACTGAAACCAGGAGCTCAATCGGTAAGAAAGAAACAATACCCCGTTAAGCCGGAGGCCCGAAAAGGATTAAACCTATAATAAGCTCCTTTTTAGAACATGGAGTGTTAACGGGAGCGCCAATCGGAATTTAATACTCCCATCCTACCTGTAAAGAAGCCCCATTCTTCTGAATATAGACTGGTACGGGACTTAATGAGAAATTAACGCAAGGACAGTAGATGTCCACCCTCTGGTTCCCAATCCGTATACCCTTCTTACTACAAACCCTAACAGTAATACTTATTTTGCAGTGTTAGATTTAAAGGACGCCACCTTCTGTATACCTGTGGATGAGCAGAGCCAGACCATCTTCGCCTTTGAACGGGAGAACGCAACTCCAGGACGAAAGACGCAACTCTGCTGCACCGTCCTTCCCCAGGGATTCGAGAACGGCCCTACCTCATTTGGTAAGGTACCGGCCAAAGAATTGGAACTATGGCAAAACGATCACGATGCCGTAACATTGTTGCAATACGTTGATGATTTGCTAATTGGTTCTGACAGTTATGAGGCATGTCTGGAAGCCACCACCAGTTTGCTTAACTTTCTGGGCTTGGCAGGGTATCCGGTTTCTAAGAAAAAGGCTCAGATGGGGGGGGGGGGGAAAGGTGCAATATATGGGGTTTGAAATCACCAAAGGACAGAGAGAATTAAGTACTGAGAGAAAAGAGGCCATTTGTAGAATTGCTGTACCGACATCAGAGAAGCAATTAAGAGGATTTCTGGTGATGGCCGGATGGCGTCGCTTACGCATTCCCGATTTTGGACTAATTGCCAAAGCACCGTATGCTGCTGTGAAAGGACCTGAGGGGATTCTCGAATGGACAACACCTGAATGTAGGAAGAGTTTTGATGAAATTAAAAGGAAACTCACGGAGGCTCCCGCTTTGAGACTCCCGATTTTGAGGAAACCCTTCCAATTATATGTACGTGAACGACAGCGAGCGGCATTAGGAGTTTTGACACAAAGGTTGGGGAGCCGGAAAAGACCGGTGGGATACTTTTCAAAGCAATTAGATGAAGTTAGTAAAGGTTGGCCTGCTTGTTTGAAGGCAGTAGCAGCTACTGCAACCTTAGTTGAAGAATCTGAGAAGTTGACGTTTGGCCAACCTATTACTGTATTTGTACTTCACGCCGTGTCTTCTTCCCTTGAAAATAAAGGGCATTAGCGGATCTCCCCACGCAGGTTAGCTAAATATCAAGCTGCGCTGCTGGAACAAGATGAAGTTGTAATCTCCCCGACCTCTGCTCTAAATCCTACAACTCTGCTCCCGATTTCCAAATCCGGTGAATTGCATCGTGACTGCTTAACAACCATCAAACCAGCGTACTCTAGCAGGCCTGATCTGCGAGACAAACCCCTATCAAATGCAGAACCAGAGTTATTTACTGATGGAAGCGGTTTTATGTCGGAAGGAAGACGGAAAGCTGGATAGCCAGCGGTAACGCATTCTCAGGCCTTAGAAGCTATATCTTTGCCTAGTAATACATCTGCTCAAAAGGCAGAATTGGTTGCGCTAACACGAGCTTTGGAGCTTAGGGAAAGCGAGTCAATATTTACACAGATTCTAAGTATGCATTCGGAGCAGCGCACGCACGTGGGACAACTGGGAAAGAAAGAGGACTATTAAGTTCACACGGGACTTTGATCAAATATGGAACAGAAATAATGAAGCTCTTACAGGCAGTCCTTCAACCAAAGGAGGTTGCTATAACGCATCGTAAAGCACATCAGAAGGGAAACAATGCAATCACAAAGGGAAATCGAAAAGCAAACCCGTTAGCAAAAGCAGCAGCATTACAGAAATCAAAATTTGAAGGGGCTTTAATTCCAGTACCCCTTTGGAATTATCCGCCCCCACAATATACCGAGAAGCAAAATCAATTGGCAGAGCAATTAGATTGTTCCAAAAGCGATCAGGGTCGGTGGGTGACACCACTGAAGCAATTATTAATTTATGAAAAGATGATGGAAATTCTACTTGAGAAACTGCACCGAGAAACACACTCAGGAGCAGATGCATTAGTACTAATTGCCAAAAGACACGTCATTGGGCCAAGAACGCAAAGCCTAGCAGATATAATAGTTAAAAAGCACGCTATCTGTCGTGCCAATAACCCCAAAATTGCAAAGAAAATAATGGGAGGAATCGTAAAATGAGGAACAACTCCCGGGGAATACCGGCAAATAGATTTTATGGAATTGCCGAGGTGTAATCTGTATAAATATTTATTGGTAACGGTAGACCGTTACCAACCTTTTCTGGTTGGCCCGAAGCTTTCCCCTGTTGTACTAACAAATCTAAGGAAGCGATTAAAATTTTATCGCAAGAAACTATCCCCAGATTCAGGGTTCCAGAAGGTATATTCTCCTATAACAGACCCCGCTTTATTGCAGAAATAGCGCAGGGAGTTTTTAGATTTCTAAATGTTAAATGGGATTTGCATACCCCTCGGAGGCCACGGTCCAGTGGCAAAGTAGAAAGAATGAATCGAACCCTAAAAAGACAGATTTCTAAAGTGTGCCATTGAGGAAACTCAAAGGAAATGGGTAGATATTCGAGCCATAGCATTAATGAGAGTAGCAATTACACCCAGAGTTAGGGAAACTGTTAGTGCATTTGAGATCCTGTATGGGAACGGTATCCAATCGATCATTTAACCGCAAAGGGAGACCGCATGCATGTCAAGGGACAGGCTGTAATTAAAGAATATTTGATTTTTTTCTCGCAGAATTTATCCTCCCTGCGTAGGTACCTAAACCAGGAGACTCCCGTTCCCTTGGACGCTCCGATACACCCATTCTAACCAGGAGACACGGTCTACGTGCGAACTTGGAAAGATGAGCCCTTGAAAGAAAAGTGGAAAGAACCTTATACGGTGCTATTGAAAACATATACAGCAGTAAAGGTGAATGGGATTGACTCCCGGATTCGTTATACCGGAGTTGAAAGGGTTAAATCCCCGACTAAAACCTTACTGTGATACATAGACTCGCGGGTTTGTTTTAGTTTCGCTCACATCCTCGTTTTCTTTTGTTCTCTTCCCCTTTGCAAAGATAGTTTTAGTTACCTGCTGAGCAGATTTGATGGTAGGACATTTCCTGTAACTTCTTACCCGATAGGACTAAACACGCCTTGAGAAAGCTCGTTCGGCTTCCTAATTAAATCACGGAAAACAGGAACTCGGGACCTTTGTGCCGAAGAGAAGCAACAAAGAACTAGTTTAAATCGACCCCCTTGTAACATTCTGAGGCCGAAGGAGGACCTATGAGCTAAGTCAATGGCTATCTATGGACAAAGGAAGCCCAAAGTTCAACTAGCGGACAACGTGAGGAAGACTAGGGAAGACCACCGGGAGGGTGAAGAGACCCTAACCCTAATTTTACTGCGCACGCTTGGACTATGTAAATGAACTCTGGGAACTCATCACCATAAAACTGCCCTTTTCAGGAAATCTGATGACTACGTATGATTTTCCTGTATATGAACCGAGGTGTTGCGCTAACCTGGCGGAGCAGTTGCGGCGGAGCGATCCCCAGCGCTGCAATAAAGAATACCTGCTTAATAGTCATCCCGATTTCGGCTTTTCACGGCAACAATCTGGCACCCCAGGTGGGACCCGCTCTGCTTGGCTGCAGGACCCGCTGAGAACAAGGACTCCATAGGGTACCCCCGGGATTTCCCCGAGGGCCTCCTCGCCTCAATCGGATCACTGCGGGAGCAGACAAGGACCATCTAAAGGAAAAACGGTATCCTTAAAATCTTTTCTGTTTTGGAATTTGGGACCGGTCCTTTGGAAGGTTCTCGGAAGTCGTAGGAGACGTCCTAGGCTGAGCGCCATATACCTGGCTACTCGTGCCTGAGGGTATACATTTGGTACAGGCACAGGTTAAGCCTTGTACTTGTGCAATAACGTGCCCTTTGGTATCGGTACACTTACGAAACCCGTGTGAGTTTTGTACCGTTGGCGGTACAGATTTACTGGCACCTAACTCGGACATTGGTTTATTGATATTGAATTTGGATATATTCGTTAGGCACTGCAAAATCGGCAACTAAGTGTCAATGAGCTGAGTTAATCTGGTGTGACTGCAAAGTGAGCGTGGGAGATCTGTGTGGCTCATCCTGAAAACGAACGTGAACCCCTTTTCCTCGTCAATTGTTTTATTTGTGACCAAAATTTATGGGTTGTATTTGGATGAGATATTCAATGTGAGAATCGTGGAACGTGGTCAGAGTGGGAGGATAAAGCGCGACAGGTTATTAAAATAATCTCTGGGAGAATAACAGAAGTACAGAATCAATAAGGAAGAATGGGGGGACAGCAAAGTGGTGGTATTGTAAAGAAATAGCCCCCTAGGATGTATGTTAGCACACTGGAAAGAGATAGGGGGACAACCAGGTGGGAGTGGGAATAACAAAACACTAATCAAATACTGTAATCAGTGGTATCCCCTGTACACATTAGAAGACGGTGAAAAATGGCCCTTTAATGGATCTTTAAATTATAATACTATATTGCAGTTAATGTTGTTCTTATGGAGAGAAGGAAATGGGATGAGGTTATGTATGCGGATATGTGGGTTTTTTTTTTTTTTTACTTTGCGGAATCGCCCGGAGAGGCAGAAGGATTGCGGCGTTAACCTCCCGCCGCACGGAGGCAGCCTTGGAACAGAGAGAAATGCTGAATAGAGGAGGATTTACAGGGCGAGGAAGGGGGAAGGCTATCCAAAAGTAGAGGAGGACTGGGGAATGTATTGGGAAAGAATCAATGCGCATATTGTCGAGGGGAAGGACGTTGGAGGAGCGAATGCCCAAGACTCCAAGGAACCCCGCAAATCTTGACTGCTGGAGCAGAGGCCGATTGAGGGGGACCTGGGGAATCTACCCTAGTGGATCCACTGGTTAAGATAAGGCTGGGGAGACAAAAGAAGAAGAATTCTTAGTAGACACAGGTGCTTCTTTCTCTGTTTTAAATCAATAATTGATACCTGTGAGTAAAGACTTTG
Source organism: Mycteria americana (assembly GCF_035582795.1). Taxonomy (NCBI): domain Eukaryota; kingdom Metazoa; phylum Chordata; class Aves; order Ciconiiformes; family Ciconiidae; genus Mycteria; species Mycteria americana. Next base: position 18,949,247 of record NC_134378.1, read on the forward strand.
TGACTGTAGTGGGAGCTACTGGCCAACAGGAAAAGGCATTCTTTCTAAAACCCATCAATTTTAAAGATTTACACCCTGTGGTGGCCCATCCTTATACTTTACTTACTAAATTACAAAATAATCAAGTATGGCTTATAGTATTAGATTTGAAAGATGCATTCTTCTGCTTGCCTCTGGCCAAGGAGAGCCAAAACCTATTTGCATTTGAATGGGAAAGTCCTCCTACTGGTAGGAAAACCCAACTTACCTGGACAGCGTTACCCCAAGGTTTTAAGAACAGTCCAATCATTTTTGGGAATCAATGAGCACGAGAACTTGAGACATGGGATCCTGCCTCAAGAGATGGAACTCTTCTACGGTATGCAGATGACTTATTCATAGCAACTGAAACAAAGTCTGATTGTATTCAATGGACTGTTACTTGGTTGAACTTTGTTGGACCGAATGGGTATCGAGTCTCTCAACAGAAAGCTCAGATGGTGCGACAGCAAGTAACCTACCTTGGATACGAGCTATCTGGAAGACGACGAGAATTAGGAACGGAACGAAAAGAAGCCATCTGCAGAACCCCCCCTCCTTGAAACGGTAAAGGAATTCAGGACCTTCTTGGGAATGGCAGGTTGGTGCCGATTATGGATTTACAATTATGGAATAGTAGCAAAAGCTTTGTATGAGCTTTTGAAAAACAATCCCACTCAACCGCTTTGGTCCAGCGAAGCTCAAAATGCGCTCAAAACGCTTAAAAAGGAACCAATGAAGGCCCTGGCCCTACCTGACGTTACTAAACCCTTCTGGCTGTTTTCCCATGACAAACAAGGTATAGCTCTGGGAGTCCTAGCTCAACGACTGGGACTCTGCAAAAGAGCTGTGGCCTACTTTTCTAAGCAGCTTGACAAAGTAAGCAAAGGGAGGCCAGGGTGCCTACAAGCTGTGGCGGCTGTAGTACTAAATATCCGAGAGGCCCGGAAATTTACCTTAGGCCAAAAAAATCACAGTGCTGGTTTCACACACAGTATCGGCCATACTAGAACAATAAGGAAATAATTGGCTTTCTCCATCCCGATTTTTACAATACCAGGCTATTCTAGTTGAACCAGATGATGTTACTATTGAAGTGACTAATGTTACAAACCCAGCTTCTTTCCTCAGTGGGATTGACATCTGAATCATTGATACATGACTGTTTGGAAACCATAGAGACTGTATATTCTAGCAGAGCAGATTTAAAAGAAGAACCCTCGGTCGATGCACAAGCCTCCCGGTTCACGGATGGGAGCAGCTTCATCCGACAAGGTATTCGAAAGGCTGCGTATGCGGTGACGACAGCAAGCAAAGTAATTGACTCTCAGTCATTACCAGCTGGAACATCAGCTCAAAAGGCTGAAATTATTGCCCTGACTAGGGCCCTGGAATTGGCAAAAGGGAAAAAAAAACGTCTACGGACAGACTCCAAATATGCCTTTGGAGTCGTCCACGCTCACAGAGCAATTTGGAAGGAACGGGGACTACTAACCGCACCAGGGAGACAGATCGAGCACGCCGAGGAAATCCTTCACCTATTAGAAGCAGTCCAGCTGCCAACCAAAGTCGCCATCACGCACTGCCGAGGACGCCCAAAGGGTAACGCCGACCAGGAAAAAGGTCGTAGCTTGGCTGATTATGAGGCTAATTATGAGGCAGCGGAGAGATTCCGAAAGATTTTAACCTTAATTCCGGGTAACAGAAGTAGGAGTCTAGGTGACCAAGAAAATGTTGCATATTCGAGGGCTGATAAAGAATTAATAGAAGAAATGGGAGGGCAGGTTCCCTTCAAAGGATGGGCCCGCTTGAGCGATGGCAGAATTATAATTCCTGCCAAACAGGTACGGGGAGTTGTTAAAGAACACCACAATAAAACACACTGGGGGGCTGATTCCCTGTATCAATTTTTACATCAAAAATTAATAGGGAGAAATTTGTATACTACAGTTTGATGGGTGACTCAGCAATGTGAAATATGTTTGAAAAATAATCCCTATTCGGGTAACCGGGCACAGTTAGGAAGTATCGGGAGAGGAAATGTACCGGGGGACCGCTGGTAAATTGATTTCTCTGAACTTCCAAGAAAAGGGGGGTACAGATACTTATTGATACTTACAGACACCTTTTCCGGATGGCCAGAGGCGTTCCCTTGTAGGACAAGCAAAGCAAGAGAAGTAACTAAGGTATTATTAAATGAAATAATACCTCGATTCGGGTTACCTACGGTCATTTCATCAGATAGGGGTACACATTTTTTGTGCAGAAGTAGCGCAACAGGTCAGCAAACTATTAGGAATCGATCGGCAACTGCGCGCACCCTACAGACCGCAAGCCAGCGGGCAAGTAAAATACATCGAGAAGCAAACCTATATTGGTATCGAGCGCTGCCTATTGCGCTACTTTGGATACATGGAAAACCTAGGGCCGAAGAAATTCTGAGCCCTTTTGAGATATTATATGGGAGGCCATATGAGGCCAAATATCAAGGGGAAGATTTGAATCAGCTGGGAAATAATTATTTAGAAAATTATGTTATATCCTTAGGAAACCAATTGGAAAAGATTAATAAGAATGTTTTGGGAACCAGAGCATAAGGGTTAGATCACCCGATCCACCCATTTAGCCCTGCGTCACGGACGGAGCGAGGGTGCGCTTCACTCGCAACAGAGAAGTAAAAATATAGTTTATTGATACAGAATAGGGAGTTACCAAAGTTCAATGCGACAGTGTTTTAACAAGATTCGATGGCGAGGTACACTCGATCACGTACTGCATAGAGGACAGGGTCAGACAAAACTGTCAGGGAGACCCTCCCATCGAGTCACGAGGTTCGGAAAAAGATCCCCTTGCTTTCTAAACTCCTCCTCAGAGAGGAGTAAGTGCGGCTAGATCCGGTCCCGACTCGGTCAACTGTTTATGTCTAAAGGATTATATGTGCGCAATCAATCCTTTATATCACTTAGCTAAGATTTCAAAGTTTAGCACGTTGTTAGTCACTTACCAAGGACCTGTTGCGGCAAGGAATCTCTCAGCCTCGAGGAGTAACCTCGAGAGGCGTCCCCGCTCAAGGGGAGATCCTGGCGTGCAGCCCGCTGCCGTGCAGGAGAGCTCCAAGGGCTCTCGGGCCGCTCGCTATTTATGGGGGATAAGACGATTGACCCATAGTCATATTTGCATGCCGACCACAGATTTTAGTTTCTTCGGTGGGCGCATTGCACAGTAGCCCTAGGCTCTTGTGTTGCTGTCTGTCTCCCGAATCCACTTTGAGCCGATGCAGCCATCGTGACCAGATGCGTCCATGTCCTGGTTTCAGCTGAGACAGAGTTAATTTTCTTCGTAGCGGCTGGTATGGGGCTATGTTTTGGATTTGTGCTGAAGACAGTGTTGATAATACAGAGATGTTTTAGTTGCTGCTGTACTAGTCAAGGACTTTTCAGCTTCCCGTGCTCTGCCAGGTGCAGAAGAAGATGGGAGGGGACACAGCCAGGATAGTTGATCCAAACTGACCAAAGGGCTATTCCACACCACATGATGTCATGCTCAGTATATAAAGCTGGGGAAGAAGAAGGAAGGGGGGATGTTCAGAGCGATGGCGTTTGTCTTCCCAAGTAACCATTACGCGTGATGGAGCCCTGTTTTCCTGGAGATGGCTGAACACCTGCCTGCCCATGGGAAGTAGCGAAGGAATTCCTTGCTTTGCTTTGCTTGCGTGTGCGGCTTTTGCTTTACCTATTAAACTGCCCTTATCTCAACCCTCAAGTTTTCTTACTTTTGCTCTTCCGATTCTCTCCCCCATCCCACCATGGGGGAGTGAGCGAGCGGCTGCGTGGTGCTTAGCTGCCGGCTGGGGCTAAACCATGACAGTCCTTTTTGGCACCCAACGTGGGGCACGAAGGGTTTGAGATAATGACAGATTTGATTGGAATGTGCCAGATAGAATTTATAGCTGTTATTGCTGTTTAGCTATTAAGCAGCAGGCTTCTGTGCTTGCCATAGGCTTGCTTGCCTTACTGTATGTCAGAGTCTAGGGCTCGTTAGTGGCTGCTTTTTGCTTTCACTGCTTGCCGTGCTGCTGTACTGCTGATCACCTTACTCTGCTGTGCCTGGGAACATTTTGATAACAGCAATGGCGTTGCGCCTGGGCTGGCGGATGGCCAGGGCATCGCTGCTGTTTCTGTGCTGCTGTACTGGACAGGCTGGAACTCCGCTGTGAACTCGAGTCGAAGGGACTGTGACCTGTGGATGAATCCACGTGGGAGCGGGACACCCCAAAGCGTCTGTGCCCATGGATTAGCCCATGCCAAAGCAGGTATATCTTGAAATGTCTGTGGCCATGGTTATGTCTGTGCCACAGCAGGTATAGCTCTGAAGGGATTGTGGTCCAAGGATAAGTCCACGCTGGATAAGGTGTGCCTCGAAGCATCTGTGGCTGTGGATAAAGTCCATGCTGCAGCAGGTATACCTCGAAGCATCTGTGGCTGTGCATGAGGCCATGTTGGAGCAAGTTTACTTCTGAAGGGACTGCATTCTGTGGATAAGTCCAAGCTGGAGCAGGGGCAAGGGGAGGACTTCATTGCAATGTTAAACCTGATGGTCTGGTCCAAAGGGACCAGGGGTGGAGATTGTAATGGAAATACCTTTAAATTGTTGTATCCCGGGATTTGAGTTGCGTGTTGTGGGAATTACTATAGCAGGAACCCCTTGTTGCTAGCCAGGCTAGGAGCAAGGGGAGGAGTTCATTGCAATGTTAAACCCTATATCCTGGTCCAAAAGGACCAGGGGTGGACATTGTAATAGATATACCTTTAAATTGTTGTAACCCATGATTTGAGTTGCATGTTATAGGAATTACTACGGCCGGAACCACCTGAACCAATGGAGGAGAAGCCTTACAAGAAGCAGTGCAAGTGCAGCAGTGACCTGACCTGAGCTGGCTTTGGTGCCCAATAACTCCAAGAAACACACCACCTCTCCTGTCCTGAGTAACAACCATAAGAGATGAAGCCCAAAGTCATGGACTAAATGAACTCAGTGGACATTTTGTGGACATTTATGGACATTTTACAAATATTTTGTAGGGGTGGTCCATAGACTAAGGGAATGATATGTGTGTATTATATCAAAGGATGGGAAGGGTGATGGTGGGTAATGAGAATGTATTGAATAGTGTGAGACCTGAGCATGACGTAAATGGTATGGAATAAGGGGTGGATACTGTCCTGGTTTCAGCTGAGACAGAGTTAATTTTCTTCGTAGCGGCTGGTATGGGGCTATGTTTTGGATTTGTGCTGAAGACAGTGTTGATAATACAGAGATGTTTTAGTTGTTGCTGCACTAGTCAAGGACTTTTCAGCTTCCCGTGCTCTGCCAGGTGCAGAAGAAGATGGGAGGGGACACAGCCAGGATAGTTGATCCAAACTGACCAAAGGGCTATTCCATACCACATGACGTCATGCTCAGTATATAAAGCTGGGGAAGAAGAAGGAAGGGGGGACATTTGGAGCGATGGCGTTTGTCTTCCCAAGTAACCATTACGCGTGATGGAGCCCTGTTTTCCTGGAGATGGCTGAACACCTGCCTGCCCATGGGAAGTAGCGAAGGAATTCCTTGCTTTGCTTTGCTTGCGTGCGCGGCTTTTGCTTTACCTATTAAACTGCCCTTATCTCAACCCTCAAGTTTTCTTACTTTTGCTCTTCCGATTCTCTCCCCCATCTCACCATGGGGGAGTGAGCGAGCGGCTGCGTGGTGCTTAGCTGCCGGCTGGGGCTAAACCACGACAGTCCATTACAATCACCACCGGTGGTTATCACCTGAGCAGGGTTGCAGGAGATAAAGGTCGGGGGCTGGGGAAGCACACCGTCACACCCTGGAAATTGGGTTTATGTTAAGAATTTTTCAGGCGGCCCATTGGAAGAGAAGTGGAATGGACCTTATCGGGTGTTGCTCACCACTTTTACTGCAATCAAGATGAAAGAGCAGACACCTCGGACCCATTACTCCCGAACAAAGAAAGCTTCTGAACCGCGATGGACCGTCGAAAGCGTTGGAGATTTGAAATTACAGTTACGACGATAACTTTATTGACTTTAAGCTCATCGGTAGATGCTTGGAACGAGGACTTGTATTATAATGCGATTCAGATGATGGCGAACGCCGCAGGGGCTAAGGATCGTTGGATTTGTACCGCCCTACCGAGAGGTGACACGAGAGTCCCTTTGTACGGCATAGGGTCGACTCCTTGGAATTGTGAGAGTAATACTCGGCCTGAGTTTTGGGAAAGACAAGATGGAGGATCTTGTAGTTATGATAATTCAAGCTATGAGATCAGACCAAGCTTCACGTTGCAGATACCCGATAGTAACACCCAGATTCTAGTTAGCAATAATAGTTGCCTACGGAAGGCGAGATCCAATAATTGTCCGTGCCGCCCCCCCGATAACAAATATCATAACTATTCCTGTAGGAACGGGTGGAACGATCATTCGATCGACAAGACTGCGGTAGAAGTAGGAACTTGGAATTTGACGGGATTGAACGTGAAACCTATAGCCCTACAAAGCGGGATGCCAGTAGAAATACATCGGTTGGATGGGTAAGCAAAAGATCATTTTCTGGAGCTAATCTCACAGCCACCGACGGACCTCGCAAACTACCCGACAGGTATCGGTGGCTGTGTGGCGACGGTATCGGCAGAAAGCGACTCCCTGCAGGATGGAAGGGAATGTGTACCATAGCTCATTTAGCTAGTTAGGATCGAATATATGACCAGTCCCAAATACCTAGAGGTATTTTGAGAACGTCCTGGAGACGGGCTAAGCGAGAAGACCACCCACATGCCATTAGGGGAACTAAATTTCATAGTTCTTACCGTGGCTAGCAGTAAGCGAGTTAGAAAAGGCCATAGTAAATGTTTCCGCAGTTCTAGAGCAGATGCAAAATTTAACCATAAATACTATAAAACTTTACAGACAGAAGTATCTTCTCTCAGTAAGGTTGCGTTGCAAAATGGAATGGCATTAGATTTATTGACTGCCAAAGAAGGAGGTGTACGTATCATCATTAATACCAGTTGCTGTGCATATATCAATAAAGATAAGCAGGTAGAAGCAGATCTAAATGCACTCTGGGAGCAAGCACGAATATTCCAGGAAGTATCCTCAGATGAGACTTCACTGGGGCTTCGAGGTATATGGGATAAAGTGACTCTTGGCTTCCCACCTTTGGACGGTCGAAACAATTATTCATCGGATTGATTACTTTGGCGATTTTAGGAATATTTGTTTGTGTATTTCTTAAGCGTTTTCTTCGGTGTTCCCGGAATTCAGCAGAGACGTACCGCGATCGGAAAAGAAACGAGATTAGGCATCGAGTAGAAATGGAAAGGTATTTTTCTCAGACCCTTGAAAAGGATGAAATATTTATGAATTTTGCAAACATAAAATAATTAAGGATAACACCCTCCTAGGCCTAAAAAGATTAGAAATATTTTACTAGTCGTAGTTAAAGAGCCTTGCTATTTTATTAGTCATTTTATTGATTTTATTGTAGTTTTTGTAGTAAGCTTTGTTTCAGACGTAATAAGACTGTATACTGAGGACTGTAGCAAGGAAGCTACAAGTCCTCAAAAGAAAAGGGGGGAATGAAAGCGTTAAATCCCTGACAATCCCTGACTAAGACCTTACTGGGATACATGGACTCGCATTTTTTTTTAGTTTCACTCGCATCGTCGTTTTCTTTTGTTCTCTTCCCCTTTGCAAAGATAGTTTTAGTTACCTGCTGAGCAGAGTTGATGGTAGGACATTTCCTGTAACTTCTTACCCGATAGGACTAAACAGGCCTCGAGCAAGCTCGTTCGGCTTCCTAATTAAATCACAGATAATAGGAACTCGGGACCTTTGTGCCGAAGAGAAGCAACAAAGAACTAGTTTAACTCGACCCCCTTGTAACATTCCGAGGCCGAAGGAGGACCGATGAGCTAAGTCAATGGCTATCTATGGACAAAGGAAGCCCAAAGTTCAACTAGCGGACAACGTGAGGAAGACTAGGGAAGACCACCGGGAGGGTGAAGAGACCCTAACCCTAGTTTTACTGCGCACGCTCGGACTACGTAAATGAATTCTGGGAACTCTTCTCCATAAAACTGCCCTCTTCGGGAAATCTGATGACTACGTATGATTTTCCTGTATATGAACCGAGGTGTCGCGCTAACCTGGCAGAGCGATCCCCAGCCAGCGCTGCAATAAAGAATACCTGCTTAATAGTCATCCCGACTATCGAGTCCCGATTTCGGCTTTTCACGGCCACAGAGCAAAGGCGGCACCGGACCAGGACAAGCGGATCTTTGCGCCAACTGGATGACTGAAACTCTGACTAACCAGGGACTGTCGATGAATTGTATCAATGTTTTTCTTTTAGAAAAGTACTATTAAAATTACTCCTAGGACACTCTCAGAAAGTGTTATTAATTGAGCACGGTCCAATAAAAATTTTATCTCTGACATCGATTAACCTAGCATTTACTTTTTGTAACAGATATCTAGTCTTAAAACTTGTCCATTTCTTTGGAAGAATCCATTACATCAGCGGTATAACGACCTGTTTGCCATTACGTAAATCTGCAGCCGATCCCCTCGAGCGGGCAATTTTAGCTTTAGATTTAAAGCAAAGCTATCTTCAGTCTCCAAATTACCCGCTTTCAGAATAGAATGCGGTTAGCGAACGCGACTAGAGTAGGATTACAAGATTTAAAATACTCAGTGACAAGAAACGTCAAAAATTACGTTGCAGAATAGGCTAATCTTAGATTTAATGTTACTACCGGAACACAGGGTATGTCGGGACCTAAAACTGAAAAACAAAGATCGTTGCATCCATATCCCCCATATAACCGAACATTTAGCTCAACAACTAGGTGAAATAAAATAAGTGGCAAAATCAAGTAGAGGTAGTCAGGCCTCTAAGCAAAATGTTACAAAGTTTTGGGTTCTCCCTAACAGCACGGTTGGCAAGTTTACTTCAAACGATGATTATAATTGTAATCGTCGTGATATTCATCTGTATTGTTGTTAGCGGTGCCTTAAAATGTGTTACACGACTAATTGTACAAGTTACTACGGGAAATAATATACTATTAATGAGAACTAATAATGAGACATATGGGGACTATGAAGAAAAGTCTCACAGTCACAAACGGAGCAATTGTAGTCTAACAGGAGGCGGTGGAAGGCCAGGGCTTACGTAAAGCCGGTAAGGGGGAATCTGACCGGAAAGGGGAACGTCTAAACAAGCATTACTGTCCTTGGGAGTCAAGCGCATCCTGGAGAAATATGAAAGCTAAGTACCACGTTTTGGGAACCATCTAAAGCTCCTAGTAGAAGCGTGATAAGAAGCACCCTCACGCAACCTATCCTCATTATAATACTAAAAGTCACACCCCTCGAGCCGGAGACCCCGGCCCAAGCAGAGCGCCCTCACCTCTGAGCGTGCGCAGCATGTTAAAGTAGCGCTGTAGCTTTAAGTTGAAGTAAGAGAAATGTAGACCAATAGAAAACTGCTTTGTGTAATTACTTATGCCTACGCATAAGTAGACCATATAAATACCGTACCTGCGTGACCGAACTTTGCGCTAGCTTTGCGGAGCTACCGCCTAGCACCCATCTCCGCGCAGACACGACATAAAATATCTCTGCCCCGTGCGTATATCGGCGTCTCGCACAGCGGGTAAACGACCTCGCAGTCGTGGGATAACGCAGGCACGTCGCCGTTGCCGTTATCCAAGCGTTCCCAGGCACGGCAGAGTCATGCGATCAGCAGTACAGCAAGGTGTGAAAGCAAAAAGCAGCCACTAACAAGCACTAGACTGTCATATACAGTAAGGCAAGCACGCCCCACGGTAAGCACAGAAGCCTGCCAATTAATCGCTAAACAGCAATAACAGCTATAACTTTGGTCTAGCACACGGCAATCAAACCTTTCGTTATCTTGAACCCTTCGAGCCCCATGTTGGGCACCAAAAACGACCTTCACGGTTTAACCCCAGCCAGCAACTAAGCACCGCTCAGCCACGTGCTCACTCCCCCCTGGTAGGAGGGGGGAGAGAATCGGAAGAGTAAAAGCGAGAAAACTCACAGGTTGGGATAAAGATGGTTTAACAGGTAAAGCAAAAACCACGCACACAAGCAAAGCAAACCAAGGAATTCATTCACTCGTTCCCATTGACAGGCAGGTGTTCGGCCATCTGCAGGAAAGCAGGGCTCCATTATGCATAACGGTTACTTGGGAAGACAAAATGCCGTAACTCAGAACATGTCCCCCCTTCCTCCTTCTTCCCACACCTTTATATGCTGAGCATGACATCATATGGTATGGAATAGCCCTTTAGTCAGTTAGGGTCAGCTGTCCCAGCTGTGTCGTTTTTGTGTCCATCGCCCCCCCCCCCCCCCCCCCCCCCCAACTTCTTGTGCACCTGGCAGAGCATGGGAAGCTGGAAAGTACTCGATTTAGTATAAGCACTACTTTGCAACAACTAGAACATCTCTCTATTATTCACACTCTGTTCAGCACATATCCAACATGTAGCCCCATACTGGCTACTATAAAGAAAATTAACTCTATCCCAGCCAAAACGAGTACAGTCTCTCCGGCCTCTTCAGGACCTCTCTCACCCCTGTGACGATGCCTGTCGTTCTGTCAGAACCTTTGGCTAAGCTATCTTTGCGCTCCACAGCAGTCTGTCTCTTTTCTGCCTTATAGTATGTTTCTGTTTGGTATCTGGCACCCCAAAGATGTCTATCGTCGGTGCAGATCTCCTCTTGAGTTTTTCAGAGAAGGCGATAGCCTTCATCTGTTTTGACGGACGTGTCTCCCGTGGTGTTTTGTGCTGTGCTTTGCAATTTATTTTTCTTCTAACTACCTAGGTGTTAATTAGGCTGCTTCATACAGCCTCTCATACGTTTCTTGTATTTCCATGTTTTTTTCAAGTTTTCTGTCCTTTGGGACTCATGTAGTTCTCTTAACGGAGTCAGTCGGAGAGACCGTCGAGGTGCCTCTGAATCGTTAGTGATTTACAGTACATAGTTTACTTTGCAACCAGAGATATTTTTGAGAAAGGATTCTTACAGGATCTAGATCTGCTTTGTCATTCAGTCCCGTCCGCAACGTAGTTCTCGCAGAAGTTAGGAAGCATGTGCCGTCTTGCTAGAAATGAAGCATAACCCTATTTTGTTATTTTCTATTGGGAACTAAAGCATATCATTTTTGATAATACTATTGATGTTGCATGTAACGAGCTACTTTCCTACACAGCTTAGCATGACATCTATCTTTTTCTATCTATGCCCCAGAAAAATTAATTAGGTTTAATTTTTTACCCTGTCACATCATCGATACAACAGGTGTAGTTGTAGTAAAGGAGCAGGGATTGTCATCATCTCCAGTAAGGGTTGCTTTTTCTGTCCAGTACTTTGCATGCTGTAAAATTAAGGCCGACCAAAAAACTCCCTGCTGCTCCTGTAGCTGCCTTTATGCTTTCCGATGGTTTGCCCCTCCCTGTTCCCAGGGGATTGTGGGAACAGGGGATTGTGGGAAGGGTGGTGGGCGGGGCCTGGGGTATATGAGCCACAGCCTCTCATCAGGGAGCTCATTCTGCTCCTGGGCTTCTTGGGTGTGTGTGCTCTGCTGTTCCTTCAGTTTATTGTTGGTTTTGAGGTAGCTTTTGAGCTAAGCTATGTGGGTAGTTGTGTTTCAATATTGAGAGATCTGGAGGTGTCTGTTTGAGTTAAGGGCTTCAGGTCCACTCAAGGTTTCACCAGCACATATAAGAGAAAGTACATTTATATGCAGGTGGGTTTTTTTTTTCAGATGAGTAATTTTATATTGCATGTTTGGGGTGTCAAGATGGTTTAATAGTATGTTTTGGGGTTTTTTCCTTGTTCTCAGTGCCTTGTATTTTTCTGGCATTCCTGACTTTATTGAAGATGGAGTCTTGTTTTTTTTCACCAGTTTGGCTGTATACTGTGGAAGTTGTTGATATCCTCTCCTTACAGGACCGATGGTGAGATGATCTAGCAGGCATTAAGGTGAGCACCTCATACGCATCTGTATATTGTAGCATTTCTCAAGAAAGCAGCCGGGACATGAGGCATAGAGTGTTTGAGGGTATGGAACGGCTCACTGCCTTTCCCGATTGCCCCCAGAGTACCATGTCGTCTCTGGAAATTTTGCAGTTTGTGGCAGGCCCATCATAGATTATAAGCATCAGGACATCTCTTATTTTGTGGGCCTGTAGCAGAGCCTGGAGTCTGTGGGAAGACAGAAGATAGGTGGCGCTCACAGGGCACAGCTTGGAAGAGCAGCTCCCGAGGAGCGGCCGATATAGGGGGTTCAGGGGTGCGAGTACAGTGCGGGAGCTGTTGGGAAAGAGTGGGGTCTTTCCCTGATAGTTCAGGAGAAGAGAAGGGATTTCTAAAGTTTTGGGACCAGGGGATGGTTGGGAAAGGGAGGCGGGTTCACCAGCGTTTCTCAGATGGGTTTTGCACTTGGATTTGGGTGTCGATGAGGTCTGTATTTTTGTCTCTCCGCAGCTGACGGGAGGTATGCCAAAGTTGCAAGAGAGGCAGCGTAAACTGTCTAGGCCTCCTCATCACAACATGCAGGGCTGAACCTCATCTCGGAAAGCATGAGGTACATTAAAATACATCCTCCAGAAGTCGGAGGTCTCGGCTCCTCTGTGCCTTTTTCTTACTTCATTCCCTGACTGAATCTTTCCATCCATCCCTTCACTGTCCCTGTGGATGTCACAGTCATTGTTATTTAGAGGCATTGACTAGGCACTTATTTCCAGATTTCTTGTATCATTGTCTTCCTCGGAACTTCTTGGAGAAGAGGATGCGTATTCTTTGTGCTTGTAACAATCTCCAGGCAGGGCTGTGGGTTTCTTTAGCTCAGTCCTGGGCACACAAGCTTTTCCTATTATTCCATTTTTGCCTTTTTCCTGAAGTGTCCAATCAGGTCTGGTCTAGTATCAGTCATGGCAGTTAGGTTCTCTTGTTCTTGTTCAGCTGTTGTGTTTTTAGGCCCAGTTTCTGTAGTCGTAAGGTGTCCATTTTAGATCTTTGAGTCACCACGTCACACCACGGTGGTTTTTCCATCGGCCGCCTGCCGCTGTCATTCCCTAAGGGGCTTTGTAGGTAACCGGGCTCAAGGGTCTCGAGCCGCCGTCACGGTGGACCTCTCATCCTCGTGGCTTCATCTGTCAGGCAGTCTCAGTTCCTTCACGCTCGGTTGCTTTTCTTAGGCCGGCCGGGCATTGAAGATTATGGTTCCTGAGTCCTCAGAGATGGACCGACTATACAAGCGGGCTCCTGTTGTGGCCAGTGACCCCGAGGTAGAGCACAGGAGGTGAGCAGAGCTGTGTTAGACTGCTGGGGGATAGGATATGTGTGGGATGTGACTGTTAAGCTAAGGGAAAGAAGAGGGAAGGGTGTATACCATTTCTGGGTGTTACTGTTTGTGTTTTCTTGAACTCGCTGATGTTGCTGACTCTGTATGCCAGAGCGGAGCACGCAGCACAGATCGCCAAGGTTAGCGGAGCAAAGGGGCCAGAAGGGGTAGGCTCGCTGTTTGTTATGGTATTTGCCAGCGTCCGGTTGACTTTGTTTTATTCTCGCTGCAGATGCACGGTAGGGAGCCGAACACCGAAGGGAGGAGGCGAGCGGAGCGCAACGAGAAGGTAGGTCGGCACACGATGACGGAAGGAAGGTGCCGCTGTTAGTGCCTATGACTAGTTAATGCTCTGTTTGGAAGGTGTAAAGCGACCCACAAAACAACCTGCAGAGCAGGATGTCTGCACCTGAGGTTGTCAGCCAAGGCGAGCGATGAACACCAAACCGTAGCGGCGGTTACTTTTGAGGGGTAGATCTGTGAGCGGGCGACCGCTTCCAGGCCCAGCGGTCATTTTGTATCTCTGGTTTTCTAGGTGCTGTGCATGATGCCTGGCAACTGTGGGAAAATATCTACTAGCCAATATGGTTTTTTTGTCAAGGATGGATTCAGGCTCCCGGACGTCTGAAAGCTAAGTTGAGGCACCGGCGCTCGGGAGGGGACGAGGTCGGCAATTGCACGAAGGGGTTGTAAAGATAGCGTAGGAGAGAGGGCTGTTCAGGAAGGGTCCCATTTGGGCAGGTAAAGGGAGCAGGTTACTCATCGGCATGATGCTAGCATGTTCTGGGCAGGGCAGTTCCAGCCTGTGCCTGTTGTTGTGTAGTTTGTGTGGTCCGTCTTGCGTGTCTTTGAACTTCCTCGGGTCACAATACGTTCTCTTGCGCTTGATGAGCACGGCGTGTGCCTTTAGTACAATACCTATGGTCTCAAATGCCTGTACTCGTTGGCATAGCATCAATTGGGTGCTTTTGTCTCGCATCTCAGAAGTTTCTGGATGGTCCTCTTCCGCAGCGGCGTTCCAGGCTGCGTGAGCAGGTCTGATCTAGGCATCTATTTTAGGGCATTGGGACTTTTCCCCACATCCTCTCTTCTTAGGTCTCGAATCCAAGCTTCTTGCACAGACATCCTCTCAGTTTTGAGAGTAACTTCTTGTCACGGGCTGTGATGTTGTACTCCTTTTCTGGGGTTGCCATAGAGCCTCCTCACATCACCATCGCAGCCCTGCGGGTCTTCTTGCCTGACTACATCTTCCGTCTGGGTGTCATTTTTCTTGCTGAGTGTTCTCTCATCTCTGAGGCACCTTGTTTGTAGCATTCTCTTTCGCGTTGGTTTGTGCATGTGCGTGTTTGGCTTGGAGCTGCCCTGCTTGGGGGTATAGAGTCAGGGCTGGGCTAGGTTGAATAGCAATAAGAATCGCTATGGCTAATCTGTTGATATGTCTAGACTGAAGCAAAGGTTGTACAGTCACGGGGGACGGAGTAGCTGTTGGCAGCGGGTGAGGACCGTGACTTATGTAGTGTTTTGCAGGTGCCAAGGGGATGACTGGAGGTGTGTGGGAGAGGCAGCTGGAGTGCTTATTGAGCAGAAGGAGTCTCAAAGGTGTTTAGGCTTGTATGTGTAGGGCTTAATGTTTGATTTATGTATTTCCTTTAATGGCAGGCTGTAGCTGAACTGTAGATGGTGTTCCTAAATAGGAACAAGGCCTCTGGAGTTGTTAAGATAGTACTTTGCATCTGTGTGACTTTTTCAATGATATTATTTTTGCAGATGCAGAGGGACAAGGCACGCAACTAAGCGCAGCGTAGGAGAGCGGAATGCCGTAAGAAGGTGGGTCGGTGTGTGGAATTAAAGGGAAGATGTGCTCAGTGTGGCTATGTGACTACGTTACGCTATTTCTATTTTTCTTACTGTGAAAGCGTGAAGCGATGAGCGATGTGGGATAAGGGCACCGTAGCTGACTCGGGCAAGGTGAGCGTTGATCGGTGGGGTGAAGTAGCGGTTACTTTTCAGGTGTTGTGTTGTTGGTGCAGTTTATAAGCAGCAAATGTTATCTGGCTTTTACAGGTGGTGTGCAAACCTGAATCTGGAAAACCAAGGAGACGGAGGCCAGGTGGGTGAGCTGTCAAGGGAAAGGAGTGTGAGATGGGGATCACTATTGGCAGGCTTTGGCTTCAGGCTGTATCTCGGCATGTGCCTTACTGCTGGGTTTTTTTCAGGTGAAGTACGCAGGCTCGGAGGGGTGATGCCGTGTACTGACGAGGGGTCCGCGAAGGTGAGGCAGTTGTGGGCCAGGCTGGCATCTAATAGCAAAGTACTATATGCTAATGAGTTGAATTTTTACTCTTTGCTTTTGCAGGTTCTGTGCAGGCTGCCTGTGGAATTGAACGAGCGTTTGAGGTGAGCTGGGTAGCAGAGCGGAGGAGCACGGGGCCGGCGATGTCTCGCAAGTGCGATGATAACTTTGCTTGTCTTGGCATCGTAGGTGCCACAAGTGATGACAGCCATAGCATCTGAGTGGAATTAGCATGGAGCAGGTGAGCAGAACAGCAGAGTGTGTCTGATGTAGGGGATGTTGTCAGAAAGGTGCATGGTGACGGATGTGATGCTGACTGATGGCACCGTTGTGTGTGGCTTGGTGTTGTGTGGTGGGCTCTTTTTCGGATGATGATGAGGCACCTGGCAACTGCAGGATTTCTTCAGTGGGCTGATTGTGATTTTGTCTCTTTGAGGATGGAAACAGACTCCTGGCCCTCTGAAGGCGAAGCTGAGGCTCCAGTGCTGGGGAGGGGCTGGGGGATGGAGGGGACAGAATTATTGGCAAATGCATGAAGGGGTTGTAAAGATAGTGTAGGGGAGAGGGCTGTCCAGGAGGAGTCCCCTTTGGGCAGGTAAAGGGTAGCAGGTTAATCTTCAACATGACACTAGTGTGTTGGTGGGCAGGGCAGTTCCAGCCTGCGTGCGTTGTTGCATGGTTTGTGTGGTCTGTCTTGTGTGTCTTGGACCTTCCTCGGGTCTCAATGTCCTCTTTGCGCTCAAGGAGCATGGCACACGCCTCGTCCGCCACCCCTAGGGTCTCAAATGCCTGTACTCATCGGCATAGCGCTACTCAAGCACTTCTTTTCCTGCATCAAAGTCTTAGACCGTGGATTGGTCCTGCATCTTGGAGATTTCCCAGCAGTTGTCTTTGTTGCAGCGGTGTTCCTGGCTGTGAGCAGGTCTGCTCTCTAGCTGTCTCTTTTAGTGGAGCGGGACTTTTTCCTGGATCCTTAAGTTGTTAGGTCTTGAAGTCAGGCTTCTTGCACGGGCATCGTCTCAGTTTTGAGGGTAACTTCTTGTCACGGGCTGTGATGTTCTACTCTTTTTCTGCGGTTGCCACAGAGCCTCGTCACATCACCATCACGGCCCTGCAGGTCTTCTTGCTTGCTGACATCTTCTGTCTGAGTGTCCTTTTTCTTGCTGAGAGTTTTCTCTCATCTCTGAGGCGCCTTGTTTGTAGCGTTCTGTGTAGCGTTGGTCTCTGTGCATGTGTGTGATTGGCTTGGAGCTGCCCTGTCCAGGGTTGTAGGTGGAATAGCGACACGAGTCTATGGCTAACCTGTTGATATGCCTAGACTGTTGTGGCAAAGGTTGTACAGTCATCTGAGGTTGAGTAGCCATCAGCAGGTTGTGTGGACAGCTGTTCTCATAGTGTTTGATGGGGTTGAGCGCAGCCATGTGGGAGGGGCTGTTCAGGGGTAGCGAAGCGGATTCTATGTCAGAGGTGTTAAGGCTTCTTTGTGTGGGCCTTAAAGGTGTGGGGTTTTCTGTTTTTTTTTGTAATGGTAGGCTGTAGTTGGACTCTAGATGGTATTCCTAAGTGGGAACAAGATGTCTGGGGTTGCTAAGGTATAGGTCTGCATCCGGGTGGCTTGTTTGATATTGTTTTTGCAGGTGCAGAGGCACAAGCTGTGCAGGGTGATGGAGTAGAGGTGAGCAGAGGACAGTAAGAAGGTGGGTTGGTGCATGGTATTAGAGGAAAGATGTGACTGGTGGCTATGTGACTACATGATGGTGGGTTTTTCTTATTTTGAAGGTATGAAGCAATGAGCTATTTTGGATATGGGCACTGGAATTGACTCGGGCAAGGTGAGTGTTGATTGGTGGGCTGAAGTAGTGGTTATTTTTCAGGCGGTGTGTTGCTAGTGCAGTTATAAACAATAAATGTTATTTGCCTTTTACAGGTGGTGTGTAAACCTCAACATGGAAACCCAAAGTGATGGAGGCCAGGCAGGGGAGCCATCAAGGGAAAGGTGTGTGAGATGGGGATCAGTGCGGGCAGGATGTGGTTTTGGGCTGTATCTCGGTACGTGCCTTTACCGCTTGGGTTTTTGCAGGTGCCGCACACTGGCTCAGAGGGGCACGGGCAGAGGCTGACGAGGGGTCTGAGAAGGTGAGGTGGATGTGGGACATCTTGGCATCTACTAGACAAGTACTATATGGCTAGTCAGTCGAAGTGTTTCTCTTTGGTTTTGCAGGTTCTGTGCGGGCTGCCCTTGGAAGTGGATGAGTGTTTGAGGTGGGAAGAGCATTTGAGGTGAGCTGGGGAGCAGAGCAGAGGAGCAGAGGCTGGTGATGTCTCGCAAGCGCCATGGCAATTTTGCATGTCTCGGTATCGTAGGTGCCACAAGTGACGAGAACCACAGTGTCCGACTGTGGAATCGGCATGGAGCAGGTGAGCAGGATGCCACAGCGTGTCTGATGCAGTGGATGTTGTGGGAAGGTGCCTGGTGACGGATCTGCTGCTGACTGATGCCACGGTTGTGTGGCTTGGGGTGGGTTTTTTTTTGCGGATGATGATGAGGGAGCTGGCACCTGCAGGATTCCTCCAGTGGGCAGATTGTGGTTTTTGTCTTGTTGAGGATGGAATGAGACTCGTGGCCCTCTGAAGGCGAAGTTGAGGCACCGGTGCTGGGGAGGGGGCAAGAGGACAAGGTTGGCAATTACATGAAGGGGTTGTAAAGATAGCGTAGGGGAGAGGGCTGTCCAGGAGGAGTCCCCCTTGGGCAGGTAAAGGGTAGCGGGTTACTCTTCAGCATGATACTAGTGTGTTAGTGGGCAGGGCAGTTCCAGCCTGTGTCTGTCTGTTGTGTAGTTTGTGTGGTCTGTCTTGTGTGTCTTGGACCTTCCTCGGGTCTCCATGTCCTGTTTGCTCTTTGTGCTCAAGGAGCACGGTACACGCCTCGGCCACCATCCCTAGGTTCTTGAATTCTTGTACTTATCGGCATAGCGCTACTCAGGCACTTCTTTTCTTGCATCAAAGTCTTAAAGCGTGGATCGGTCCTGCATCTTGGAGATTTCCCAGCGGTGTTCCTGGCTGTGAGCAGGTCTGCTCTTTAGCCGTCTCTTTTAGTGGAGTGGGATTTCTTCCCTGCATCCTTAAGTTGTTAGGTCTTGAAGCCAGGCTTCTTGCACAGGCATCGTCTCAGTTTTGAGGGCAGCTTCCTGTCACGGGCTGTGATGTTCTACTCTTTTTCTGCGGTTGCCACAGAGCCTCCTCACATCACCATCACGGCCCTGCAGGTCGTCTTGCTTGCTGACATCTTCTGTCTGAGTGTCCTTTTTCTTGCTGAGAGTTTTCTCTCATCTCTGAGGCGCCTTGTTTGTAGCATTCTGTGTAGCGTTGGTCTGTGCATGTGTGTGATTGGCTTGGAGCTGCCCTGCCTGGGGGTATAGAGTTGGCGCTGGGTAGGTGGAATAGTGACAAGAGTAGCTGTGGCTAACATGTCGATGTGCCTGGACTGTTGAGGTAAAGGTTGTACTGTCATCTTGGATGGAGTAGTTGTTGGCAGCAGGTGAGGACCGTGGCTTCTGTAGCATTTGGCAAGTGCCAAGGGGATGACTGGAGGTGTGTGGGAGAGGCAGCTAGAGTGCTCGTTGAGCAGAAGCAGTCTTAAAGGTGTTTAGGCTTGTATGTGTAGGGCTTAATGTTTGATTTATGTACTTACTTTAATGGCAGGCTGTAGCTGAACTGTACGTGGTGTTCCTAAATAGGAACAAGGCCTCTGGAGTTGTTAAGATAGTAATTTGCATCTGTGTGACTTTTTCAATGATATTATTTTTGCAGATGCAGAGGGACAAGCTACGCAACTCAGCGCAGCGTAGGAGAGCAGATTGTATTAAGACTTGGGTGATATTAAAGGGAAGATGTGCTCAGTGTGGCTATGTGACTACACTATGGTATTTCTATTTTTCCTACTGTGAAAGCGTGAAGTGATGTGGGATAAGGGCACCGTCGCTGACTCGGGTAAGGTGAGCGTTGATCGGTGGGGTGAAGTAGCGGTTACTTTTCAGGTGTTGTTGGTGCAGTTTATAAGCAGCAAATGTTATCTGGCTTTTACAGGTGGTGTGCAAACCTGAATATGGAAAACCAAGGAGACGGAGGCCAGGTGGGTGAGCTGTCAAGGGAAAGGAATGTGAGATGGGGATCACTATTGGCAGGCTTTGGCTTCAGGCTGTATCTCGGCATGTGCCTTACTGCTGGGTTTTTTTCAGGTGAAGTACGCAGGCTCGGAGGGGTGATGCTGTGTACTGATGAGGGGTCCCTGAAGGTGAGGCAGATGTGGGCTAGGTTAGCATCTAATAGTGAAGTACTATATGCTGATGAGTTGATTTTTTTACTCTTTGCTTTTGCAGGTTCTGTGCAGGCTGCCTTTGTAATTGGATGAGTGTTTGAGGTGGGAAGAGAGTTTGAGGTGAGCTGGGTAGCAGAGCAGAGGAGCAGGGGCTGGCGATGTCTCGCAAGCGCAATGGTAACGTTGCATGTCTTGGTATTGTAGGTGCCAGAAGTGACAACCACCGCAGCATCCGACTGTGGAATTAGCTTGGAGCAGGCCAGCAGAATGCCACAGCGTGTCTGATGCGGGGATGTTGTGCAAAAGGTGTGTGGTGACGGATGCACTGCTGACTGATGGCACAGCTGAGTGTGGCTTGGGGTGGGGTTTTTTTTGCAGATGATGATGAGGAAGCTGGCAACTGCAGGACTTATCCAGTGGGGTGATGGTGGTTTTTTTGTTTTGTTGAGGATGGAATGAGACTTGTGGCTCTCTGAAGGTGAGGGTGAGGCTCGGTGCTGGGGAGGGGGCAAGGGGATAAGGTTGGCAATTGCATGAAGGGGTTGTAAAGATAGTGTAGGGGAGAGGGCTGTCCAGGAGGAGTCCCCTTTGGGCAGGTAAAGGGTAGCGGGTTACTCTTCAGCATGACATGAGTGTATTGGTGGGCAGGGCAGTTCCAGCCTGTGTCTGTCTGTTGTGTAGTTTGTGTGGTCTGTCTTGTGTGTCTCGGACCTTCCTCGGGTCTCCACGTCCTCTTTGCTCTTTGTGCTCAAGGAGCACGGCACGTGCCTCGGCCACCATCCCTAGGTTCTTGAATTCCTGTACTCATCGGCATAGCGCTACTCAGGCACTTCTTTTCTTGCATCAAAGTCTTAAAGCATGGATCGGTCCTGTATCTTGGAGATTTCTCAGCGGTCGTCTTTGTTGCAGCGGTGTTCCTGGCTGTGAGCAGGTCTGCTCTTTAGCTGTCTCTTTTAGTGGAGTGGGAGTTCTTCCCTGCATCCTTAAGTTGTTAGGTCTTGAAGCCAGGCTTCTTGCACAGGCATCGTCTCAGTTGCGAGGGTAACTTCTTGTCACGGGCTGTGACGTTCAACTCTTTTTCTGGGGTTGCCACAGAGCCTCGTCACATCACCATCACGGCCCTGCAGGTCATCTTGCTTGCTGACATCTTCTGTCTGAGTGTCCTTTTTCTTGCTGAGAGTTTTCTCTCATCTCTGAGGCGCCTTGTTTGTAGCGTTCTGTGTAGCGTCGGTCTGTGCGTGCGTGTGTTTGGCTGGGAGCTGCCCTGCCCAGGGTTGTAGAGTCAGTGGTAGGTGGAATAGCGACAAGAGTCTATGGCTAACCCGGTGATATGCCTAGACTGTTGCAGCAAAGGTTGTACAGTCATCTGAGGTTGAGTAGCCATCAGCAGGTACTGTGGATAGCTGTTCCTGTAGTGTTTGGGGTTGCGTGCAGCCATGTGGGAGGGGCCGTTCAGGGGCAGCGAGGCGGATTCCATGTCAGAGGTGTTAAGGCTTCTTTGTGTGGGCCTTAAAGGTGTGGGGTTTTCTGTTTTGCTGTTTTGTTGTTTTGTAATGGTAGGCTGTAGTTGGACTCTAGATGGTATTCCTAAGTGGGAACAAGATGTCTGGGGTTGCTAAGGTATAGGTCTGTATCTGGGTGGCTTGTTTGATGATATTGTTTTTACAGGTGCTGAGGAATGAGCCATGCACCACTCACCTGTAGAGGTGGCAAGTGGATCACCAGAAGATGGTCTTTGTGTGCCTTTTCTCCATAATCTTTGAGAAGTTGTTCTGGAGATCCGAGAAGACTGCAAGAAGTCTAATGTCATCCCCATCTACAACAAGGGTTTAAAGGGGAGGATAGAGGAAATTATAGCCTTGTCAGTCATATTTTGGTCCTTAGGGAAGATGCGGAATGAAGCGTCCTGGAGGCTATTACAAGGCAAATGAAGCACATGATTGAGAAAAGCTAGCACGGATTCCACAAGGGCAAGTCGTGCTTCACACACCCGATTGCCCTCTATGTCTAAGTAACCTGCTCCGTTGATGGGGGGAGAGCAGCGGACATAGTCTATCTGGATTGTTCCGAGGCTTTTGATAGTTTCCCACAGCTTCCCTCTGAATACTGCTGCATTGTGGTGTAGACAACTGGCTTGTTGGGTCGATGGGGAAGTGGGTGACAGGCCACCCCCAGAGGATGGTGGCAAATAGCTCCTTCTGAAACCGGCCACCTGGCAGAGGTGGGATTTCACGGGGATTGATATTGGGGCAATGCTGTTCAGTATCCTCGTAGCCGATCTTGATGATAATGGGATCAAGTGTGTCCTGATCAAGTTTGATAATGACCTGAAAGTGAGTGGGGAAGCGGGCACTTTGGAGGGGAGAGCCACCCTGCAGGAAGACCTGCATAGGCTGGAAGAGTGCATTCTTGTACCTGGGAAAACATAATCCAGGAGTGCGGCACAGGCTGGGATTTACCTGGCCGGGGAGGAGCTGCGGAAAGGGACAGCGGCGGTCCTGGCGGAGAACAAGCTCGATACGAGCGAACGGCATGCTGCTGTGGCAAAGAAAGCGAATGGGATGCAGGGTTACAGTAACAAGGATGTCACCAGCAGAGATAATGAAGTCATTATACCACTCTACGTGGTGCTTGTCTGGCCACACCTGGAATATTGTGTGTATATATTTTTGGTACCCTGCTACTCAAACAGGTGAATAGGCTGGAGAGGGTGCAGAGAATGGCCACAAAGATGATTAAAGGACTGGGAAGTGTGCCCTGCCATGTGAGCAAAGGCTGAGAGAACAGGTATTGTTCAGCCCTGAGAAAAGCAGGCTTAGGGGAGACTTTATCACTAAGTTTCTGTCTTCAAAGGGTGGCTCCAAAGAAGATGGAGTCTCCCCTTTTACAAGGAGTCCCACGGCAAAGATGAAGGTAAATGGGCCCAAGCTACTTGTGCAGTGATTGTGATTGGACACAAGAGGAAAATGTTTTACCATGAGTGTAATCAGCTGTGGAAACAATGTTCCAGCGGATTCCCCAATATTGCACCCTTTTAAGATTCAGCCAGACAGGGTGCCGGGCCATCTTGCGTAGAGATAGATTTTGCCAAGAAAGGTTGGACCAGATGGTCCTTGAGGTCCCTTCCAACTTGGTATGCTATGAACCTATCATGAGGGTGAGGGTTAGGTATCATGAAGGTATCTTATGCTGAGGCAGTTTCAGGGATGGCTCTAGAGCTGGGGTGCTACACCATCATGGCAGGTGGGTGGTGAAACAGTAGTGTTATGAGTGGGTGGGGGTTGTTGA
Source organism: Mycteria americana (assembly GCF_035582795.1). NCBI lineage: Eukaryota > Metazoa > Chordata > Aves > Ciconiiformes > Ciconiidae > Mycteria > Mycteria americana. The sequence goes on from NC_134378.1 coordinate 18,972,607, forward strand.
AGGCGTGTTAGTTTCTGGCTGTTCCTAACCATGTATGTGTGAACTATTTTATTGCAGGTTGTATGTAGTCTTGAGAGTAAATTTTTAAGAAATTAGAATAAAAAACCCCAGCTGGGGGATGGTTTTTTTTTCCCTCCCCCGGCTGGGGTTTTTTTCCCCGGTCCCGGCCGCTCTGTGAGGCGATGTTCATCGCCAATGTTTGGACGGAGGTCAGGCTTGGGATGGGGTTTTTGCAGGCAGGGCGATTTGCGAGGCCCCTGGGGACGGTGTTCCCGGGGAGCGCTGCAGATGGAGGGCGATGGCCAGTTGTAGCTGGCTGGTGGCAGACAGGATGAGCTGAGAGTGAGGGGTGGTTGGTGTGGGTGAATGAGTGGTGTGCTCTGAATGTAATAAAGCCTGTATGGTGTGTTAATTTTTTTGCAGTTTGTTTGCAGGTTGTGTGGAGTAGAGATTTTTTTTCTTTGCAGGCACTTAGACAAGGAAATTAAAAAAAAAAAAAAAAACCCCAGCTGGGGGATATGTTTTTTTTTTCCCTCCCCCGGCTGGGGTTTTTTTTCCCCGGTCCCGGCCGCTCTGCGAGGCGACGTTCATCGCCAATGTTTGGGCGGAGGTCAGGCTCGGGACGGGGTTTTTGCAGGCAGGGCGATTTGTGAGGCCCCTGGGAACACCATTTCTGGGGAGCGCTGCAGATGGAGGGTGATGGCCAGTTGTAGCTGGCTGGTGGCAGACAGGATGAGCTGAGAGTGAGGGGTGGTTGGTGTGGTGGGTGAATGAGTGGTGTGCTCTGAATGTAATAAAGCCTGTGTGGTGTGGTGTGGTAATTTTTTTGCAGTTTGTTTGCAGGTTGTGTGGAGTAGAGATTTTTTTTCTTTGCAGGCACTTAGACAAGGAAATTTAAAAAAAAAAAAAAACCCCAGCCGGGGGATATGTTTTTTTTTTTCCCTCCCCCGGCTGGGGTTTTTTTTCCCTGGTCCCGGCCGCTCTGCGAGGCGACGTTCATCGCCAATGTTTGGGCGGAGGTCAGGCTCGGGACGGGGTTTTTGCAGGCAGGGCGTTTTGCGAGGCCCCTGGGAACACCGTTTCTGGGGAGTGCTGCAGATGGAGGGCGATGGCCAGTTGTAGCTGGCTGGTGGCAGACAGGATGAGCTGAGAGTGAGGGGTGGTTGGTGTGGTGGGTGAATGAGTGGTGTGCTCTGAATGTAATAAAGCCTGTATGGTGTGCTAATTTTTTTGCAGTTTGTTTGCAGGTTGTGTGGAGTAGAGATTTTTTTTCTTTGCAGGCACTTAGACAAGGAAATTTAAAAAAAAAAAAAAAAAAACCCCAGCCGGGGGATATGTTTTTTTTTTTCCCTCCCCCGGCTGGGGTTTTTTTTCCCCGGTCCCGGCCGCTCTGCGAGGCGACGTTCATCGCCAATGTTTGGGCGGAGGTCAGGCTTGGGACGGGGTTTTTGCAGGCAGGGTGATTTGCGAGGCCCCTGGGAACACTGTTCCTGGGGAGCAGTGACCTAGAATGTGGCATATGCGTGTCATTGCAGGGAGGTAGGTTCTGTTATGGGAGCATGATTGTGCTAAATATTTGGAATGGTTAGGGGAGGATGCTAGAGGCTCTTGCAGTTGAGGGGAGAGGGGAATTGGAGTTGGTGGTTGTGGTAGGGTTAGGGTTGTAGTAGTGTTGAAGAGCAACAGGTTGTGAAGGTTAGGGTTGTAGCAGTGGTGATGAGGACCAGCTGGTGATCTGGGTGGGCTTTAATGTTGTTATGTAGTGGTAAGAGTATAAAGTATTTTGAGGGGCTCTATAATTTTTCATGTAGTGATGTAATTTGAAGCTTTGTTTTTCTGTGCAGGCATGGAAGTAGAGAGCTAGCAGAGAGTAGCAGAGGAGCTCAGGGGCTTTCTGTTCAGGAATGCAAAGGGGGGAGATGATAGTGCCTTAGAGGGAAAAGGGAGGATGTAAAGGGCTTAGCTGAGTAGCTAGCAGCAGTGAGAAATGTAGGAAGGAGTACTACGTAGAGAGCTCAGGGCACTAAATAGTTGTCCTGACAGTCAAGGTAATGGAGAGTTAGTAGAGGTGAAGAGTGAGTGAGTGTGTGTATATTGAACAGGAATGAGCAAATAACTGTTAGAGTAGCAAGTGTGTGAACAGCTAGAGTGCCAGTGGTTGTTGTCATTGTAGTATAAATAAACTGTAGAAATGGAAAGTGAAAAAGCACATTGGAAAATGTACCTGCAGTCAGCAAAGGCTCAAATGGAACAGAAAGAGTGAGGGGGAAAACATGGTAGGCAAAAATGTATCCCTATAAAACAAATGGCCATTCCTGATGTTGGAAAGGAATGTAAAATGTGAAGCGGCTGTTGTAAATACTCATGGGTAAAGAGAGCTATTTTGGGGGGGAATAGGCATTGACAGGTCATAATTGGGGTGTCTGCGGGATAATTTTTGTAGTGATGATCTGTTAAATTGGACTCAAGCATCAGGGGGCAAGTTGTCAACACCCATTGGTCATTGTAGCTATTGTAAGGTCAAAGAAAGCATGTGCAGTACTGGCTCTGGAGCAGATCTAAACTCTTCATAGTTGTAGGGAGGCTTTATGTGTTAACAACTCTATTGAGTAGGTGTGCAGAAGTGTGGAGCACTACTCTGACATAATCTGAGCCCAATGAAAATGGAGAGAAGAGCAAAACCATAACAGGCATGAATTGTGTCATAGTGGTATTAGAAAAGCAGCCAACTATGCTTTAATGGTGGAATACTCTTAGGGCTGTGTTTCCTTATCCTAATTGCAGTCAGATGGCAGTAACATAAGTCAAGTCTTCTTTCCTTGGTCACTACTGTGTCTATGAAATAAACATGGTAACAGGAAGCAAAGCTTGTGGTCTTTTATTTCTTGTTGTTCCTCTGTATTTGTGTCTTTGTTCTTGACATTTTTGTATGTACATCTTCTTGGTGTGAGAGTTTTTTGTGTGTCGGTGCATTGTTGTGGTTGTCTAGCTTTGAAATAAATAAATAAAAACCTTTTGTTTTGATACCAGTGTCTGTCATCATTTGTCTTTCTGTACAGAAAGATTTAAAATAGCAGCAGTAGTAGAAAAGCACACACTCCCTGGGAGTAACAACTTCAACAAATTTAAACTTTAAATTTAAAAAAAAAAAAATTACTCCCAGGGAGTGTGCCATTTTCTGCTGCTGCACCAGTGTATACATAGTATTTTTATTTTTTTTTTTTTCTTTGTTCCCCCCATACTGCCCCCCACCCCCCCGCTGCTGAAGCCACACCCCCACTGAAGCCCCACCCATCACCACCCCCCCCACACCTGTGCCCACTTCCCACCCCAGAGCTCACCAGCCATCAACCAGACCCCACAACCCCCCTGACCCCACCCATTATGCAAATGAGATGCAAAAACATCCCCCTGTACCCAGACCCCACCACACCCCCATACACCCTCACCCCTCCTAGCCGTAACCCGCCACCAGGGCTACCCATCACAGCCCATTCCAGGTCAGGGGTCACCAGAGGTCATGACCCTGAACCCCCACCCAGCAGGGTCAAGGTCACCAGGGTGACAACCCTATCAAAGGTCACAAGGCCACCAAGAGGTCAAGGGGTCAACAGTCAAGGTCACTAGGGTCAGAGGTCACCCCCAAGGTCAAGGGGGTATGGGGTCAAGGTCACTAGGGGTCAGGGGTTACACCCAGAGGGCAGGGGTCACAGGTCAGGGGTCCCTAGGGTTAGGGGTCCCTAGGGTTAGGGGTCCAGGGGTCCCTAGGGTTAGGGGTCCCTAGGGTTAGGGGTCCAGGGGTCCCTAGGGTTAGGGGTCCCTAGGGTTAGGGGTCCAGGGGTCCCTAGGGTTAGGGGTCCCTAGGGTTAGGGGTCCAGGGGTCCCTAGGGTTAGGGGTCCCGGGGTCCCTAGGGTTAGGGGTCCCTAGGGTTAGGGGTCCAGGGGTCCCTAGGGTTAGGGGTCCCTAGGGTTAGGGGTCCCTAGGGTTAGGGGTCCCTAGGGTTAGGGTTAGGGTTAGGGTTAGGGTTAGGGTTAGGGTTAGGGTTAGGGTTAGGGTTAGGGTTAGGGTTAGGGTTAGGGTTAGGGTTAGGGTTAGGGTTAGGGTTAGGGTTAGGGTTAGGGTTAGGGTTAGGGTTAGGGTTAGGGTTAGGGTTAGGGTTAGGGTTAGGGTTAGGGTTAGGGTTAGGGTTAGGGTTAGGGTTAGGGTTAGGGTTAGGGTTAGGGTTAGGGTTAGGGTTAGGGTTAGGGTTAGGGTTAGGGTTAGGGTTAGGGTTAGGGTTAGGGTTAGGGTTAGGGTTAGGGTTAGGGTTAGGGTTAGGGTTAGGGTTAGGGTTAGGGTTAGGGTTAGGGTTAGGGTTAGGGTTAGGGTTAGGGTTAGGGTTAGGGTTAGGGTTAGGGTTAGGGTTAGGGTTAGGGTTAGGGTTAGGGTTAGGGTTAGGGTTAGGGTTAGGGTTAGGGTTAGGGTTAGGGTTAGGGTTAGGGTTAGGGTTAGGGTTAGGGTTAGGGTTAGGGTTAGGGTTAGGGTTAGGGTTAGGGTTAGGGTTAGGGTTAGGGTTAGGGTTAGGGTTAGGGTTAGGGTTAGGGTTAGGGTTAGGGTTAGGGTTAGGGTTAGGGTTAGGGTTAGGGTTAGGGTTAGGGTTAGGGTTAGGGTTAGGGTTAGGGTTAGGGTTAGGGTTAGGGTTAGGGTTAGGGTTAGGGTTAGGGTTAGGGTTAGGGTTAGGGTTAGGGTTAGGGTTAGGGTTAGGGTTAGGGTTAGGGTTAGGGTTAGGGTTAGGGTTAGGGTTAGGGTTAGGGTTAGGGTTAGGGTTAGGGTTAGGGTTAGGGTTAGGGTTAGGGTTAGGGTTAGGGTTAGGGTTAGGGTTAGGGTTAGGGTTAGGGTTAGGGTTAGGGTTAGGGTTAGGGTTAGGGTTAGGGTTAGGGTTAGGGTTAGGGTTAGGGTTAGGGTTAGGGTTAGGGTTAGGGTTAGGGTTAGGGTTAGGGTTAGGGTTAGGGTTAGGGTTAGGGTTAGGGTTAGGGTTAGGGTTAGGGTTAGGGTTAGGGTTAGGGTTAGGGTTAGGGTTAGGGTTAGGGTTAGGGTTAGGGTTAGGGTTAGGGTTAGGGTTAGGGTTAGGGTTAGGGTTAGGGTTAGGGTTAGGGTTAGGGTTAGGGTTAGGGTTAGGGTTAGGGTTAGGGTTAGGGTTAGGGTTAGGGTTAGGGTTAGGGTTAGGGTTAGGGTTAGGGTTAGGGTTAGGGTTAGGGTTAGGGTTAGGGTTAGGGTTAGGGTTAGGGTTAGGGTTAGGGTTAGGGTTAGGGTTAGGGTTAGGGTTAGGGTTAGGGTTAGGGTTAGGGTTAGGGTTAGGGTTAGGGTTAGGGTTAGGGTTAGGGTTAGGGTTAGGGTTAGGGTTAGGGTTAGGGTTAGGGTTAGGGTTAGGGTTAGGGTTAGGGTTAGGGTTAGGGTTAGGGTTAGGGTTAGGGTTAGGGTTAGGGTTAGGGTTAGGGTTAGGGTTAGGGTTAGGGTTAGGGTTAGGGTTAGGGTTAGGGTTAGGGTTAGGGTTAGGGTTAGGGTTAGGGTTAGGGTTAGGGTTAGGGTTAGGGTTAGGGTTAGGGTTAGGGTTAGGGTTAGGGTTAGGGTTAGGGTTAGGGTTAGGGTTAGGGTTAGGGTTAGGGTTAGGGTTAGGGTTAGGGTTAGGGTTAGGGTTAGGGTTAGGGTTAGGGTTAGGGTTAGGGTTAGGGTTAGGGTTAGGGTTAGGGTTAGGGTTAGGGTTAGGGTTAGGGTTAGGGTTAGGGTTAGGGTTAGGGTTAGGGTTAGGGTTAGGGTTAGGGTTAGGGTTAGGGTTAGGGTTAGGGTTAGGGTTAGGGTTAGGGTTAGGGTTAGGGTTAGGGTTAGGGTTAGGGTTAGGGTTAGGGTTAGGGTTAGGGTTAGGGTTAGGGTTAGGGTTAGGGTTAGGGTTAGGGTTAGGGTTAGGGTTAGGGTTAGGGTTAGGGTTAGGGTTAGGGTTAGGGTTAGGGTTAGGGTTAGGGTTAGGGTTAGGGTTAGGGTTAGGGTTAGGGTTAGGGTTAGGGTTAGGGTTAGGGTTAGGGTTAGGGTTAGGGTTAGGGTTAGGGTTAGGGTTAGGGTTAGGGTTAGGGTTAGGGTTAGGGTTAGGGTTAGGGTTAGGGTTAGGGTTAGGGTTAGGGTTAGGGTTAGGGTTAGGGTTAGGGTTAGGGTTAGGGTTAGGGTTAGGGTTAGGGTTAGGGTTAGGGTTAGGGTTAGGGTTAGGGTTAGGGTTAGGGTTAGGGTTAGGGTTAGGGTTAGGGTTAGGGTTAGGGTTAGGGTTAGGGTTAGGGTTAGGGTTAGGGTTAGGGTTAGGGTTAGGGTTAGGGTTAGGGTTAGGGTTAGGGTTAGGGTTAGGGTTAGGGTTAGGGTTAGGGTTAGGGTTAGGGTTAGGGTTAGGGTTAGGGTTAGGGTTAGGGTTAGGGTTAGGGTTAGGGTTAGGGTTAGGGTTAGGGTTAGGGTTAGGGTTAGGGTTAGGGTTAGGGTTAGGGTTAGGGTTAGGGTTAGGGTTAGGGTTAGGGTTAGGGTTAGGGTTAGGGTTAGGGTTAGGGTTAGGGTTAGGGTTAGGGTTAGGGTTAGGGTTAGGGTTAGGGTTAGGGTTAGGGTTAGGGTTAGGGTTAGGGTTAGGGTTAGGGTTAGGGTTAGGGTTAGGGTTAGGGTTAGGGTTAGGGTTAGGGTTAGGGTTAGGGTTAGGGTTAGGGTTAGGGTTAGGGTTAGGGTTAGGGTTAGGGTTAGGGTTAGGGTTAGGGTTAGGGTTAGGGTTAGGGTTAGGGTTAGGGTTAGGGTTAGGGTTAGGGTTAGGGTTAGGGTTAGGGTTAGGGTTAGGGTTAGGGTTAGGGTTAGGGTTAGGGTTAGGGTTAGGGTTAGGGTTAGGGTTAGGGTTAGGGTTAGGGTTAGGGTTAGGGTTAGGGTTAGGGTTAGGGTTAGGGTTAGGGTTAGGGTTAGGGTTAGGGTTAGGGTTAGGGTTAGGGTTAGGGTTAGGGTTAGGGTTAGGGTTAGGGTTAGGGTTAGGGTTAGGGTTAGGGTTAGGGTTAGGGTTAGGGTTAGGGTTAGGGTTAGGGTTAGGGTTAGGGTTAGGGTTAGGGTTAGGGTTAGGGTTAGGGTTAGGGTTAGGGTTAGGGTTAGGGTTAGGGTTAGGGTTAGGGTTAGGGTTAGGGTTAGGGTTAGGGTTAGGGTTAGGGTTAGGGTTAGGGTTAGGGTTAGGGTTAGGGTTAGGGTTAGGGTTAGGGTTAGGGTTAGGGTTAGGGTTAGGGTTAGGGTTAGGGTTAGGGTTAGGGTTAGGGTTAGGGTTAGGGTTAGGGTTAGGGTTAGGGTTAGGGTTAGGGTTAGGGTTAGGGTTAGGGTTAGGGTTAGGGTTAGGGTTAGGGTTAGGGTTAGGGTT